>NC_135580.1:32116774-32728313 GCF_965152235.1 Eretmochelys imbricata | reverse complement strand
TTTGGCATATGGGTCAATATCTACATATCAAACAATAGGATTGCCATTTGTAACATATATATATATTTTCCACTAGAGAATGGTCAAATCTGAATCCCTTTGAATTTAAAGGAGTGGGAAGCTGGATTTGAACTCTGACATTTTAACTCATTCCTTTATTTTGGATTCTGGGCCAGGTCTAGAACTAGAACCGGAGTTCTTTTCAATTTGCATTCAAATTCTGCTGAAATTTTGTGAGAAGCAGCTCTCACAAGGTTTTGGACACAATGGTGGAAACCTCATGAGAATAGCAGATCTTGCAAGACTTCCCTCACTTTGAGCTGAATTTTCATAATAGCTTACAGGATTACAGTTCCATTACATTAGAACCTCAGACTCTACCCCTGATTCAGCCTTTAATCCCAATCCTGATCCCTCACCTAAACCTAATCTGACCCCAACCATCACCTTGCTGAACCATTGCTAATTTCCACTGAAACAATGGTGCACCTATCAGGGGGTAGCTGTGTTAGTCTGCATCCACAAAAACAACAAGGAGTCCGGTGGCACCTTAAAGACTAACAGATTCATTTGAGCATAAACTTTTGTGGGTAAAACTGCCACTTCTTCAGATGCATGGAGTGAAAATTACAGATGCAGACATAAATATGCTGACACATGAAGAGAAGGGAGTTACCTTACAAGTGGAGAACCAGTGTTGACAGGGCCAATTCGATCAGGGTGGATGTAGTCCACTCCCAATAATAGATGAGGAGGTGTCAATTCCAGCAGAGACAAAACTGCTTCTGTAATGAGCCAGCCACTCCCAGTCCCTATTCAAGCCCAAATTAATGGTGTTAAATTTGCAAATGAATTTTAGTTCTGCTGTTTCTCTTTGAAGTCTGTTTCTGAAGTTTTTTTGTTCAAGTATAGCTACTTTCAAATCTGTTATAGAATGTCCAGGAAGATTAAAATGTTCTCCTACTGACTTTTGTATGTTACCATTCCTGATGTCCGATTTGTGTCCATTTATTCTTTTACGTAGGGACTGTCCGGTTTGGCCAATGAACATGGCAGAGGGGCATTGCTGGCATATATAACATTAGTAGACATGCAGGTGAATGAGCCTCTGATGGTGTGGCTGATGTTGTTGGGTCTTCTGATGGTGTCGCTAGAGTAGATATGGGGATAGAGTAGGCCACGAGGTTTGCTACAGGGATTGATTCCTGGGTTAGGGTTTCTGTGGTGTGGTGTGTAGTTGCTGGTAAGTATTTGCTTCAGGTTGGGGGGCTGTCTGTAAGCAAGGACTGGCCTGTCTCCCAAGGTCTGGGAGAGTGAGGGATTGTTTTCCAGGATAGGTTGTAGATCGTTGATAATGTGCTGGAGAGGTTTTAGCTGGGGGTTGTACGTGATGGCCAGTGGTGTTCTGTTATTTTCCTTGTGGGGCCTGTCCTGTAGTAGGTGATTTCTGGGTACCCGTCTCTCTCTGTCAGTCTGTTTCCTCACTTCCCCAGGTGGGTATTGTAGTTTTAAGAATGCTTGATAAAGATCTTATAGGTGTTTGTCTCCGTCTGAGGGATTGGAGCAAATTCGGTTGTATCTTAGGGCTTGGCTGTAGACAATGGATTCTGTGATGTGTCCTGGATGGAAGCTGGAGGCATGTAGGTAAGTATAGCGGTCAGTAGGTTTCCAGTATAGGGTGGTGTTTGGACCCTGTCCTACAGTTCCTTTGAATCTATGGGTAGGACTGGAGCTCCCCTTGCTTTGCCTGAGCACCAGGAGCATGAGTGTCACATCAGTCAAAGCCACCTCCTATATTGCATAATTAACACAGTTATGCCGTTTATGCATATCAAATAGGCTAAAAGCACCTAGCAACCACCCCTTTAAGCAGCCGTGCTGGGGAAGGGAAAAGAGAGGGGTGAAAGAGAGAAGTATTGCTGAATGGAGCTACAGTAACCCACACTGACGATCAAGGAATGACATTCTGACACTGCTGTGTCATGTGTCTTGATATTGTTCAGCATGTGATGAGGCTGAATTCCAGTACAGCAATGTCTTAACAGAAACACAATGCCAGGATGTAACACTGTGATTATTGTGTTGCTCTCTGTGACTCCATTTGATGATGAAATGGCTCACCAGCTTTTCAGGGTATCACTCACTAAATCAACTTCACCTCTGGCCTAATCAAACTGAGAATGCTTATTGCCTCCCACTAAAAAACAAGACAAGCAAAAAGTACCTCGGAGGCTGTGCATAGTTCCCACCATACAACCCCTCGTGGGTCTGTAGACATGCAGATAGCATAAATGGTGTGGCTTTCTGATCATGTAGCTGCCCACTGTTCACAGGGACTCCAGTTCTACCCGCACATTAGGGCACTTGTGTAGAAATCGGCCTCTCTGTACTTCTCCCTGGTCCCTCATCTCTCCTCCAGATGGCATGACTCTGGTTGTCTGGTTCACAGTTACACAATGCCCCCTTTCTGAATGGAGGAGTAGCCATGAATAAGATTTTAACTCTCCCTGGGGCAGAATCAAATTCCAGTGGGAAAATCCAATACAAATAGTGCAGATTGCCTCAGGTCAGACTGAGAGCTCCATCCACCTCGTATAACTCTACAAAGCAGGGTAACTTCTGTGGACTTGGTGAGTCAACAAGAGAGACAGTGCCACTTTGGCTCCATTCTTTCTTCTGTGCTTACTGGCCACATCTGGCTGATGGTTGTGCTCTCATCTCCCTCCTGCCTCTCAGCAAAGGGGATGATTTGGCCCCATGTCTCTAAATGAGAATAGTTACTAGCAAGGAAAAGGAAGGGTATTTCATCTACTGCCTACCTTTTATAAACAATGACCTGGCCTAGCTATATTAGGGGATGGATATAGATAGATGATATATCTCACATTGGCAGGAGCTGAGGTTTATAGGGGGTTGAAAAACTGACGAAGAGAGGAACGTTGTATCTAAAGCTGAAGGAGTAATAGCCTTCCCACTGCTCATACTGAAACTGCCTGTGCATGTGTTTAATTGTACCACTCACCAATTCCTTTGTGTGTCCCAAATGAGCTATGATTTCAGTTATCCTTTCCTGAGGCACCTCTGTTTTGGCTTAGAGTGACTCCCTCAGCCAACAGTAGAACTCTGGTACTAATAGCAACCACAATCTTGAGCAACTGTCAATTGGATTTTGCACCAAGACCATGTCTATACTAAAAAGAAAAAGAAGAAAGATTCCCATCAGTTCAAAAAGGCATAGAAAAAGCTCAAGTGACTTTTGGCACTTTTACCACTCTGCTAGTTAAACCTGCCAGATAACAGGTATAACTAATACAGGGGTAAAAATGGGTCTGGTTGTGGGAGCCTTATCTATACTAAGGCTTCCACCCGCACTAATGATGGTAACACCTTGGCAGTGTAGACGAAGAGTGATTTCCTCCTCTCAAGGAAATCAACTTACCAGAAAGCCAGTAGAACTCATTTGGAATCTTACTTTGCCTGCCCTACAATATTAGTGATACAGATCTGGCAATAGGAGGATTGCAGTTATATCCATAGGGCATGGTCAGTTTGTCCTATATCTAGAAGTGTTCTTAATTCAGAGTTATGTGCTGCAACTAACTAATGCTGACTCCTTAATTCTCCCCAACATGAATGCAGAATACAACAGAATATTCAAGCAAGGCTCACTCGCTGGTGCGTTGCTTACAAGGGACCTGGAAGGGGGAACTGGATCTGTTTTCTTTTGTGTTTTGTAATGAATTTTAAAGAAAACCTGAAAGGTATCATTTTGTTGTTGCTTTTTGAACCTTAAAATATCAGGAAAATTGAATGTTTTCTTTCCTGTTTTTGCAAGGAAACTACTTAGATGACTCAGAGATGTGGGTTTAAGAGTGTTCTCTGCTGTTAATTGAAGGGATGAGAATGGCAGAGGTGACATCTTACTGTTGATAGTGGGGCGGTATGTATTTGAATCCACTCCCTGCAAAAACTATATATATATAAAATCCCTGGCAGAAATCGAAGGGGGGCACGTGACCCCCTCATGCCCTCCTACACGCATTGCCTCTGGGGGGGCGGTGCATCCCTATTAAGGAAAGGATTTCTCCCAAATGGTTAAGTCAAATAAATGTTAATAGTTAATCACTTTTCACTTTCCTGGTTTCTCCTGATGTGCTATACCTTCTGTTCCTCAGTTCTTCATAATCTTTCAGGAAAACAAGGTAGATAAGACCTGAATTTCTAATGTGAAAGAAAAAATAAAGCAGAAAGAAATATTTTTTAAAAAACAAAACCTCTCAGGCTTTCTTTATACATTATATAAAAAGCAGAAATGGCACAAATCCATATTTTTCCTTTTCAGATCATATTTTAAAAGTTTACATACAGAAAGATATTTAAGCAACAGAAATAATTCAATTATATGCCAAACCTGTTATATGGATATTACATAGATGCATATCTATCGAATGTCATCTATAGTTTCTATAAGCATAATTCTATCATGTTTGCTACTGATACCTTCAGATACATTTTGTGACTTGATGTAATTAACTGTAGGAGATTAAAATGTACTTACTCCTATGCATTTCATTATTGCCATTGTCTAGTAAACATATATGTTTGATTGCCATAGGCTGGGACTAATGGTTATATGGCTCCTGAAATCCTGAAGGAAGAGAATTACTCCTACCCTGTGGACTGGTTTGCTATGGGATGTAGTATTTATGAGATGGTTGCGGGTCGAACTCCATTCAAGGATTTCAAAGAAAAGGTCAATAAGGATGACGTGAAAAAAAGAACCTTGGAAGATGAGGTGAAATTTGAGCATGCCAACTTCACGGAGGAAACAAAAGATATTTGCAGGCTGTTCTTGGCTAAGAAATCAGAGCACCGTTTAGGAAGCAGGTATGGCTTATTTCCCATGTTTAAGCCTAGATCAATTATGCAATCATTATTTCATACAAATAGAGGCCAAATCCTAAAGTTTCTGCAAAGACCTCAATCTTCCTTTCCATTTCCATGAATGGAAGTGATCTTGCTCTAGCAGATCTCTCTTGGGAGAGCATGGAAATGGAGGAATGTTGCCTCTGTGGTGTCAATCCCCATTACCTCCCCAGAAATCCATAGTAGCTCCTCTTTTGGAGCTTTGTAGGGTTTTGAGGAAGGGGAGGAGCCACCTCCATAATATTCTCTTCCCCCTAGACAGTGAATATTCTAGTATATATCTGCATCTAAGATAATGCTACTTGATTGCAGAATGCTTGGTCTATGTCAGCACAACTCTTGTAGAAACTGTGCTATCAGGGTTACAAAGCAGCAGCATGAAGGGACAACCCCTAATAAGCCTGGAGGTATCAGGGTTGGAAGACTGAACCATTTGTTTCCTACAACAGGTATCCTAAACCTTCTCACTGACAGGCCAATGTAATGGAAACCCACAGAATTTCCTGGTCCTCTTGCCATCATCCCAAGGCTATTTGGAAGGGAGAGTACACTTGGACTTATGTCCTTATTAGGCAAAAATTCCATTTGTGGCCTTAATGGGAGTTTTGCCTTTGAAAGGACTGCTGGATTTGGCCCTGAGTCAGCAATTCTAAAGATTCTTTGAATAATAAGGTAATTGGAAAGCTAAACATTATAGTATTTAACTTTTCAAATACCTTTGTAGTGATACATGGTGAAAGATTCAACAGCAGTACTGTCAAGACAGAATAAATACAAGACAATCTATAGGACAAGTAAGTACACTGTAATAAGATATAAAGGAAATTGGTGGTAGCTAAATTTAGAACACATAGTAACTTTCATCAAACATGATTGTAAATTTATCTACCAATTCAAGTCATGTTTTCCAATATAACATGATTGAGAACCTACCAAAAAGTAGGTGAACAGACTCATTTAATTCAGTCATTTCACATTTTATGTATATACTACGCAATAATACAGAGAAATCTTCTGTTGAAATTACTGGGAGTCTTTTCTGTGTAAAGATTGCACATTTTTCCTTAAAACTTTTATTATAGCACGGTGTATTGTGAAGGGTATGGTAAGTAACAGTTTATGAAGCTAGAAAATATGGTCTCTATCACTTGTTTAGCAATAAAATATAGTATTCAGTAACCAGTACAGTAAAATTTGTGAAACATATGGTAATTAGAATAAATTAGTGGTTTCTATTTTGTAAAACTTGTTATTTGCCAACAGCCCAGATTCCTCTCTATGCAGTATTCAGTGTTAATCTGAATGCCACATTGTGACACTGATAATGCTTGCAGTGAATATAAAACTCCTGTTTGCAATGGAGGGGCTTAATGTGAAGATGTATAATTAATCTTATTTATTAATTAATTTAAATTATAAATAAATAAATTATTAAATATTATTAATAATAATATTAACGTCATACTGCATTTACAAAGAACCTAAAGATATTTGAAAACACATTGAAGAATGGCATAGAAGATCATATAACAGTGTTTTATATCTAATGTACAAGTGAAGACTTGTATTTGATTTTTTTAAGGATTTAGCAGGGAAGTGTGTATCATTTTATCACATGAATCTTCTCTCCAGCAGGGCAAGTATAATAGCTACACAGCTTTTTGACAGAAGAATGTCCAAAATACACATCCTTGCATACCAATATGATATGGTCATGGGTTGATCAGCCATATACTGTATTTCTGTGGGGATTTCAAATGTGAACAGAGGCTGTGATTCCCCGTTTTTTGTCGTTATAAGGAAGCTGACAATTCTAACACTGAATGAAAACTGTAGATACTATTCAGCAACAAATTATCTTACAACACAGCTGACAGAAATTGCCTCGTTTATCACAATAATAGTAATACTCTTCACTTAGAGCATTCCATCTGAAATCTCAGTGTGCTTTACATACATTTAGACTCACAGCACCCGTGTGAAGTAAGCTTTATCACCCTCACTTAAAAGTTGGGGAAACTGAGGCTTTGAGAGTCTGAGTGAGTTGTTCAAGGTCATACAACAAGTCTGTGGAAGAGCTAGGAATAGACTGCTCTTCTAATGGAACCACAATCCTAGTCATGTGCTTTCACCACAAAACCATCTCTCTGCCTACTTAATGTTACATTAGCCCTTAGTGGTGCGTGGGAGAAGCACCTCAAGACAGTTATTTGTGCTGAGGTTTTTCATTCTGCTGCTTTGATTTTTCAAAATATGCTGCCTCTACTTTCTTTGCTGTTTGGTGCCACTTCACATTTTTGGGGGACTGGGAAAAGGATCCCACTTCTCCCCACCAAAATTTCTACCAGCCCAACAAGTAGAACTACAGATGGAGCAATTTACCCTGTGTTTTATGACACTTGGGGGAGAGGAAAGGGGACTAGTTATAATCTGTAGTGCTACCTTGAAGTATTGAGGGAAGGACACAATGGAATCCATTAAGATAATGTCCCATTTTTTCTTACCCTCCCTTCAATACACAGTTTAATGAGAAATGGGCAAGGGGAAGTCCAGCCTTTCTGTACATGATGTTAAAAAAAAATCCCTGTCTCTGCCTATTACACTGGAGATATTGTTCAAGAACAGCTCATCCTTATGTAAAGATTAGCTTTGTAATTCTGCTAAGGTCAATCAGACCTTGGGTTATCTACATAAGTGCCTGTTGCATAAGTTAAAGCTGTTCAAGGGCAGCTTTAATTTGCATACCTGACCTTTTGAAAATGTTCTAAATTTTGTACCCAAGACTCAGAGTTTTTGGCTTATTCTGGAGAGATTAGCACCTTTCTCTCCACTCTATGATTCCACTCCCTCTCGTTTGGAACTTGCTCACCCCTCTCCCATGCTGTCCCATGGAACAGTGAAATAGTTCATTGAGGAATGTTAACTTGAGAGAAGTTAGACAGGCTCATTCACTTTTTCTGTCACCGTTTTGTAAACATCAGATTCACATGGGAAGGGGTCATGGCTAGGTAGAAGAAGCACCATATTAGTAGGTGCTTTTAGATGGCATTCCTGTAGCTTCATATTTTTAAAAAAATAAAAATTTATTCCTGATGGTATCAAAAGAAAATATGTTACATCAAGAGGGGGAAACACTGCAGTAATCCATTGTGGAGCCTACACCAAGTGCTGTTGCTTTTAATAGCATATTATAGAAAAGCAAAATAAAATAAAGTCTGCATGAATATGCTGAGTATGAAATCACCCAGTAACTCTACAGGGTGACTGACAGAGCTGCTAGAGTCACAAATCTGTGAGTTCTCATTATCTGATCTGCAGCTCTAATGCACTTCAGGCTAATAAAGACGGTCAGCAATTGACTTCAGGCTCCACAGCTGTACCGGTGTTTATGTGTCACTAACTGAGCTAGCTAGGTTTTGCAAGACCATATGTAAAAATAACATAAGCTCTGTTGATCTAATCTGTGTTTTCCTACTGTGCTCATCGCTGTAGTATACTTCTCCCTTGCCACTTCTTGATGGGTAACACCATCTCTGTGTACCTTTGAGGCCCATCTGGCTGCCTCTGATGCTTCTCAGGCTATGGCTATGCTCCCTTGATCACATTTTTTTACAAGACTGTGGCCTCTGGAGACATGCTTACATGAATTAGGCTGCCAGGAAGTGAAGCTAAAGTGCAGTTTTCTGAGCAGGAGTGGGCAGTTAGGGAATGGGAAGCAGTGCAAAGGGAATTAAGGATGCTGTTCAAGCTGAAGGGTCTGTTATTGTGCATGGCAGAGCAGAACTTTCTGTGGTCACATCTGCATCTGGTCACTAAGTAATGGTGCTTTTACACATTAATGAAGATGATTGGCTTTAACAGAAATTTGCATTATCGCTTTCTTTTAACCTTGTTGTAGGGAATCATATCCATAGAACATCCTGTTCTTCAGTATTATCCCATAGTGCACTGTGAATGTGTGAAAGCGTGGTCTTTATTTAGTATATGACTTTGTAAAAAAGTGTGATCAGAAAACTTCAACCCATTAACAACATTGCTATTTACTGAGGCCAAGGAATAGAGACAAATCTGTTTTCCTGGTATTGTCACAATAGCTTGGTTCTTCATACTCCTTTAACTCATGTAGGGCCCAGTCCAAGCTGTATCATCCATATATACAGGAAAAGAACTACTCAGTTTTTCTCCCTGTTCATAGCTTCTTCAAAATTCAGGGCAGGTCTACACATTAAACCCTGCACTGCTGCAGCTGCACTGCTGTAGCACTTCAATGAAGATGCTACCTATGCCAACTGGAGGGCTTCTGAGGTGACTATAGTTAATCCACCTCCCCTAGAAGCTATAGCTATGTCAATGGGAAAACGTATCACTGTCTACAGCAGAGGTTAGGTCAATTTAACTGTCACTAATGGGTGTGGATTTTTCACACCCCTGAGCGACATAGTTATACCAACCTAATTTCATAATACAGACCTGGCCTCAAAGGTTATCTTTGCACATTCTTGACAGCTAAAGTTTCAAAAGTGGCACATTCTAGGACAGGGCCTACATCAAGGATCATAGTATATTTTGATTGTACCCTTGAGACTCAGATTATTCCTGTCCTGGGGGTCATCTTGGGATCTGAATGTGGGCCCACATTGCAATAGTTCATGTGTTCCTGATTCTCCTTCAAGAAAAGAGAACCTTAATTCAGCCCATTGCATGGACTGCAGTTATTCTTTCCGAGATACACTTATTTTGAAAAAGTCTAAAAAACGTTTGATTCATTTTATTTTTAATTCTTGGGTGAGTTTTATTAAAGTTTATATTCATAGTAGTAAGGGCCTAGGATAGTTTTAGCTATAGAGGGTCATTGGGTGCGAAGGTGCTAGGAAATGTGCTTGCATTCCTTTGCTAGCATACCAATCTCTGGATCTGATCCTGCAATTTGAGTAGACCCATTGAGCTAAGTGGGGCTACTTATGTGAATTAGAAATACTCATGAGAATAATGGCTTTTGTATTGGGCTTTGTGTGATTTTTCTGTGTGCGCGCACTGTGGACCAATACACATTTCAGATGAGACCACAAACATCAGTTTTACTTGTCACCAGTTTCACTCTGAAACCACTGTTTCCAGAGTTGACAGCTGAGTGCATTACCCATTGAACCACCTACTACAGTTTCCTGGAATTCTTATTCTACCTAAACTAAAGCAAATTATCTGGGCTTTTGTTGTTAACAATAGTCCTAATATTTCCCCCTCCTTAGCTTCAGTTCCACTGAAAACCTGACTTTCCTAGCTGAAAAGTACAAAATATCTTGATCCCATTATGCACCTAACAACCCTTGGCTTTTGAAAAACTATACAAAGGGATGGTTTAATGAAACCCATTTAAAATTAAAATAGACCCAAGTTGTGCAATTAAACTTTCCCAAAATCTAGGAGTGTCCACGTGTGGAGCTATAATTCAGCTTTGGGGCTCTCTCTGTTGTGTATATATATAGTTCACCTTCATGAGCTAGCTAGCACATCACAATTTTGACTGACAATCTCTTGCTTTATTGCAGGAGCAGTGACGATGATCCAAGAAAACATGCTTTCTTCAAAACAATTAACTTCCATAGGCTGGAGGCAGGCCTCATAGACCCCCCTTTTGTGCCAGATCCATCAGTTGTCTATGCCAAAGATGTTGCAGACATTGCTGACTTCTCTGAAATCAGGGGGATTGAGTTTGATGACAAAGATAAGCAATTCTTCAAGAAATTTGCGACAGGTGCTGTCCCTATACCGTGGCAGGAAGAAATTATCGAAACAGGACTGTTCGAAGAACTGAATGATCCTAACAGAGTAGCTACTGGGGGATGTGCAAACAGAGGTGAAGCCAAGTCAGGAGTTTGTTTGTTGTTATAAATATCACATCATTAACAAAAAGGGTGAAAATGTACCACAGAACTTTCCAGATTCTAACAGTGTTTCAAAAACTCAGCTAAGCTGTTTAACAAGAACCGATCAACCTAAAATATGACATCAACAGGACAAGTAGGAGCATAAGCTGAGTGGATATTCTACTACTTTGTTCTAGCAACAGAGATAATCTGTTTATTGTGTTGGAAGTTATCAAGATGAAGAATCAAGTTTATTTTAGTGTAACCCCTCTGCCCATCAGAGTTGGCAGCAACAAGGGCCGGGTTCAGTATCTAGGGGTTCCATTCCAATAACACAATGCAAAACCGGCTCGAGCCCCCACCCAGTGACCTGGGACAATTATATACCACCCCCGCTGGGCGCCTCTAAGAGGCGATACTTCTCCTCTCGCAAGCACAGAGTCTGAGTGTAGCAAAAGCCTTTTAATAACAGAGAGAAACAATGTGGCATTATGTTGAGGAAACACCACCAACAGGATTCATAACACAACCCATGAGCAAAAACCCACCCCAAGCAAATTGGGCCTTTGGTTCTTGAGTCCAGCAACCCAAAAGTCACCCAAAGTCCCAAAAGTCCAACAACCCCAAAGTCTCTGTCCCTGGTCAGTGCAGCCCCAGCATTCAAAAGTTTATCTGCAGAGTTTTACCTCTGAACCCGGGTGGAAATGGGGAGGTTAAGGGGCACCTTACGTGGTCCGAAGCCAATTGCCCAACCTCTCCATGGGGCTCAGCCCTGCTCTGCTCCACCAGCCATCCCACAAGTCGCTCTGTTCTGGCAGCCACTCCGCTCCACCAGCCATCCCATGAGCTGCTCCAGCCATCTTGCAAACTGCTCCGCAATATAGCTTCAGCCCCCCCCCGCACTTAACACAATGCTCAGTGATTTCAGCTCTTTAGTGATTTCAGCTTGTAGTAAGGGAGCCTCAGTGCTGGTACACCATTGGCCCAAAATGATTTCAGCTTAGCAGCCTGTAACTAAACTCCTGTGGGAATAAAAACTAGCTCTGATATTCTACAGTAGAGAGAGAAGATAGTGCAATTGACATGTTGGACCCTCACGGGGGGGGGGGCCTATACTACCAGACATTAATACCTACCCCCAGCCTTTCTCCCCTCACTAGGTTTTGGAACCCATGACCCTTGCCTAGCGAGTGCTGCTTAGTTGATGGTGAGTCCCTCCATCATAACAAAAGGCCAAGTACAGTTCCACTGTCCTCGATTCACATAATCAGAATAATAACAGTTTATTCCTGCCCCAATAACAGAGAAACTAGGGCTCCTACAGCAGCCAAAGTGACCATCTAGGCAGGGTGGGTGTGCCTATGCAAATGAGATCAGCCCCTGAAGTTCTTTTCCACAACCCACCACTACTCGCCACCAGATGTCAGGGTAGAGTTCATCCTGACTCTGCTTACATCAGGAAACATAGAAGGATAGCACTCCATCGCTCTGTGTATGTGAACTATGAAAGCAATAACAGGGTGAGGAGGCACTTGTTCTGAAAATGAATGAGCCTGCCATTATAATACACTCATTTTCTTTCTTGATCTCTCTCTCCCCCCCCCCTTTTCTTAATTCAAATGTTTCTGGTTGTTCTAAAGTTTTCAATAAAGGCTTTTAAATGATGAAGTAATACTCTCAGTAATTAGATAATGAATTTGGACTTCATGCATCACAGCAAATTTAAGAGTCTTTTGGCTATCTAGATTTCTCAGTTCACCTTAGTCACTGAATGATTCAGTAGTAATATGTCCAAGTTCTCATTAATGTAAAAGGTTCAGCAGGAATAAGGACGGAAAGAATAGGTCAAATTCTCCTCTATCTTAACTTAATAAGTCTGAGAGTGAACTAGTGAATTTGAGAAAAGAAATTGACTTAATATTGTGTAAGCTTATGCTTTTGAGTAGTTATATTACAGCTTATATGAAGAAATTGATGTTTGATTGTGAATGTACTGTACATTCATTTTTTTTGTTACCAAGTTCAACTTTCTAGCAGGTTTCCTGATATACATGTCTATATTTGGTTTAAACTGTAGTTTAAATTAAACTACAAATAGATCACACCAGTTTGTAACTGGCCTTTAAAAAGAGAAGTTTCTAAATATAATACCAATGTTAATTCAATCAGCCACAAAAATAAAATACATTGCACTATTTTTATAAGTGATATGGAAAAATGATGTATGTAAGTTGATATAGTCTAAATGTACAGTTTAACCAGTTCTTGAACAAAACTTTATATATTTCTGTTTATTTCTAGTTTTGAACACCCTGAATTAATTCGAGACTCAATTCTGCAAAAACTCTATACCAGATTTAATGTTTACTACCAAGAGAAGTCCTAATGACTATTCATACGTTAGTAAGTACTATACTATGTACTAACTACTAGCAGAATTAGGCCTTTAGTCCGCCCAACTTCTGCTGATTTCAATGGAAACTGATGGTATTCAGCTCCTTAGAGCATTGGGCCATTAGCACCCAGTCCTGCATTCCTTACACAGGCAAATCTTCTACTGAACTCAAAGGTTTGCCTCTGTAGAAACTACAGGATTAGACCTCTACATCTGATACACAAAGGAATTGGTAAAGATACACTGTATCTATAACCACCTATAATGTACACTATTTGGGTTTCAATAACATTAATAAACTATTAACAGAATAGCTTTGCTCATGCCAAATAATGTAGCTATCAAACCGTAAGTTTCAGATATTAAAAAAATATTATCTAACATCACAGGTAAACAAATAAATTTGCTAATATGGTTCCTAACTTTTGTACAGAGATGATTAAATATAAAAGGAGTGGTTTCTTTTTCTTCTTTTAAAAATACTTCTCCAATTCTCTTCTTTCTTATTCTGCAAGTTAATATGAAAGATGTTATACAATATCTGTTGGATAATTCTGTTCATGAATGCTATTAGGGAATCTCTTAAAGAGAATCAAAACAAAACAATAAACAACCACCACCTCACTGTAGGGGTAAAGGAGTACGCTGGCCATCCTATCAAATTATTGTAACTTTGCTATCGGCCAAATTTGGACTTGGGCTGCTCATATGGCAGCAAGGATGGTCTTAAAAAGGTATTGAAAAATGGATAGACTTGGAGATGAAGGATGAACTTGTGGTTCTAAAACAGGATGAGGAGAGAAGGGATTCCTGGCTCTGTCCCTGACTTCCAGTGTTTTCATTTCTCTCTGCCTCAGTTTCCACCTCTGTAAAATACCCTACTTTACAGGAGGGTTGTGAGGCTAAAATCATAATCTTTGTAAAGCACTTTGAGATCCTCAAATGGAAGTTGCTAAAGAATTGCAAAGCATTATTGTATGTGCACACCAAAACCCTATGTAGTTAGGAGGGGAAATGAGTGGCAGAAACTTGTGGACAGATCCACAGAAATTGCATTTCAGAGGTCCTCTGTAGCTAAAGCCACTGAGAGGCATTGCAGAGTAGGTTGTAAGTGCTCTGGCACATGCACAGTCTGACTCAGCTTCATAACCCCATTCCAGGCAGATTACTCCTGGTGTAGATTAATCCTGCTCCTGGCAGGGTAATACACAGCAAGGACTGAGAATCGGGGTGGAAAGCAGCCAGAATATGGGCTCACATAGTGCTACTTTTGTAGTACAAACATGTTCCCATTAGGAGGGAACTGATGTATGCATAGAACCATAATTTAACCCCTAAGGTAAAAGCACATTTCACCTAAGATTGCTTTGCAAAACACAGCCCTTCAACACCTGGCATAGCAAAATCTATTGCAATATCTAAATGGTAGAGTTTAGGACAAAGTTTCTCTCATCACAGGCCCACAATATTATATGATTGTGGTTCTATAAAGATCTATTATGCCAGTAAATCCCTAAAGGCTGTGCATTAGTAGGCCATCAGTGCATGCCTTAAATGGGCTTTGTAAGCCAGTCAAAGGAATGCATCAATAATCTACTGATGCACATCCTGGCATGGCATTTTGCTGAGAGCACAGAAGAGTAGTTTTACAATTCAATTTCTAAAATCTGTTAGTGCAGGGATTTGGACAGCAGGTGTTTCCATGATGAAGAGAAGAGAAAGAAAAGAAACAGAAAAAAAGCTTGAAAATGCATTTTCTTTATTATTTTCAATATCCATTTTGTAAAATGTATTATTTAAATGATTTAGTGAAATATTTGGGTCCCTTCTCCTGCCCTTGCCATTAACCTTGATGTACTTTCAACAACAGTTTGGTGGTGGCTTAAAGGCCATTTTTAACATCTTGCTTTGTATTATAAAAAGCAAGGCCCCAATACTGCAAAGACTTATGCATGTGATAACCAGTACATGTTGAAGCCAATGACACTACTCACATAGATAAAGTTAATCACCAGCCTAATCTGCCCAATCAGGGCATAATTTAGGAATCACATTGACCAGTTCCCCAATTCAGTTTTTGTAATAGAAAGTAGGATTTGAAGTACTCAGAGAAGAATGACGGGCTGTCCAAGTGATATATAAGCTAGTGGGGCAAAGGAAAAGTGTATAATTTGAAACTACCTCTCCTTCCCCTTTTGTCCCTGACAGCTCAGTGACCTCTCTTCCCTGCCTCTTTTGCAGGCAACTATAAACTATATTAAATTAGTACTTGTGGCACCTTAGAGTCTAATTTATTTGAGCATAAGCTTTCGTGAGCTACAGCTCACTTCATCGGATGCATCCGATGAAGTGAGCTGTAGCTCACGAAAGCTTATGCTCAAATAAATTTGTTAGTCTCTAAGGTGCCACAAGTACTCCTTTTGTTTTTGTATATTAAAGTGTTAATCTCATTTAAAAGACTGAATTAAGAGCCCAAATGCAATAAACACTACCTGTGAAGGGCTACTAACTGTCTTGGGCACGCCACAGTGATTTCTCTTCCAGGATTCTTCCATGTGTTTCCTGAGAAGAGAAATAATGCTCCCTTTCGCAGCCTGACTGCTACTCTCAGAGGTGCTAGACAGTGGCAGGGCAGCTTTAACTGCACCAAGCTGAGTTGGGAGCTGGTGAGAGCTCCCAAACCAACCTTTTAAGTAAGATTATCTTCTAAATTTACATTTAAGAAAGGCAGCTACAATTGTGGGGCAAGGAAAGGGAGAGGCTGCTTTTATACCTGATGCCTATAATGAAGTCAATATTTATAGAGATTATTTAATTGTGGTGATGAAGTCTCAGCTGTGCACCATAAGGAATGTTGCATTAGTACAAAGGCCCAACTGACCAATCAGAATCTGGCTTCAGGGAAGCAGTTCAACTTGCTATTCTATATGCCTATGGAATTTCCTTACTCCATATCAAGAACATATTTTTGTCAGAATAGTCAGTTTTGTACAAAATCAAAAGTTTCCTAGTGAATCTAACTCTTCTCAGGATCATCCTCCCCCACCTTCACAAACAAATTTCAGCACAGGAGCAAGAAACAGTAAGTAAAATGGGAGTGGGATGAGATTTCCCTTGGATGTCTAATTATGGCTGAAGGAGGGTGTTGTGCAGTACAGCTATAATAAATTATTTCTCATCTGAACACTACTATTTTAAGAATACAAAATTTTTAATAGTGATCTTCAAAATAATGTACTTTTACTGTTTAAATATCCAAATAGATCTGATTTTTCACATCCAGAGGTAAAAGTGAGGTGAATAACTGAACTCTTGTCATTCATTTTAAAGATTACCACTGATCCTCTGAAGCTAGGAAAGTCTATTGTATCTTTATCTGCTATCATAACAATTTAATAGCAAAATGTTTCAATGGCTGGAGTCCACTGATACAATAAACGGTTGTAAAAACTAATTTGTGATTGTGCACAGTAGTCGTTTGTTAATGTATACATAGTAAATTTAAGATTTAAGATATCTAAAGACTTTTTTTTTTCTAAAAAAGGTACAAAAATCACTCCCCTCCCCCCCATGTTGAAAAAAGCATCATTGGTAGATGGGCAACTTGTATCCCACATTTTTAAGACAAAACTAGTGCTGCTTCACCAAATTTGGAAATTTTAGATATGGGGAAATTTCTGCCCCATTTTTGTACTAGAAAAGTTAACTGGCCCATAACTGAAATATTATGGCTAAAGACCACCTAGGATCACTTCAATTGATAGGCATCATTTGAAATGCTGCACTCTGATGGTTTTAAGGTGCTCACTTCATAGGCATGTTAAAAATTAAAAAGACATTAGGTGAATGTAACTTCTTTTAAACATGACTTTGGTTATTAATTGTTTTACATTATTGAAAAGAACTTTAAAAATCTAGATCTAATCTCTCATTTAAAAAAAATAAAATGAGAAGTTGAAAGGTGCTCAGGAAAATTTGGCTTGTTTTTCAACTGCCTTGTGCTGTGTTTAATTATTTAAAGCTGTGCAAAATGAGTGTGAAAATATTAGCATTTTCTCAGTAGCATTTTACATTTTGTGTAGTTTGTACACCTGTACAAAATGTATGGCTGTGCAAAATCAGGTCTTCCATTTGGTGAATAAGTCGTCAGCCCAAAAATTTTGGGTTCCTGTGCACTGTGGAAATTGCGGGTGGGGGTTTGTTCCCTCTACCTTCCTTAAACTAGGCAGTGATTATTTTATCTCTTCCCTATTGCATGACAGTGAGGATAATCTAGTCCATCATTTATTTTGCCACATTTAGGAAGCTGTTGCCCTGTGTTCTCTCAAAACTTTGCAGCTACCAGTCTCTGTTACTGTGTTTCACATACAACAGCATGGTCCTACAGTCTTTGGTCAAAACAGTTTAGATAAATGAAGGTTTTCATTATTATTTTAAGAACAATTCTATTCCTGTTAATTTTAACAGACATTTTTCCTTATCAAACCTATATTTTGGCCTATATGGCCTGATCAAGTCACTACTACAGCAGTTTCACTTTAGAGAGTGAAAAGATGTCACAATGCTGAGTCACATATTTTATTACATTCACATCCTGTAGCATGAGAATTCCTTATGATGGAATGTTGTTACAATGAATGCCAAAGGGATGATTCTGGCTTTTTCACTTGTCATAACTTGTAGCCCAGCTAACAATAGTAGTGTAACAGTTTTAAAAAACAGCTGTTGAAAGGAGCTGTTCAGTTATACTGTATTTGCTTTGCAAGACTGCATGCAAACTTGACATAAGATATGCTAGACATGTCACCTGACTGAGTCACTAAGGTGAAAGATTCACCATATGTAACGGTAGATTTACTTTATGCCTTCCTTCCTGCCTGCTTTCCCACCAGCAGACATGCTCACATGAGAGCATAAACTATGCTTCTGGTAAGCCTAGATATTTTAAAGACAACTGAAAAGCCCTTTAAACCAGAATTAAACTGCTTTAACTACAGGAATAGTCTTAATTCTTTATTTCATGTTATACTATGAAGACATAACATTTACTTAACTATATGGGGTAAATTGTTCCAGTATGCTGGATTCCTCAGTCGGGGGCAGTGCAGAGGCCATCACTGCAAAGATTACTTTTGAAGACGTTGGGCCTGATTCTGATTTCACAATTATGCTAATTAGGAGTAACTCAGTGAAATCACTGGAACTACACCTGTGCAAAACTGATGCAGTTGGGGCAAAAGAAGTGAAGGGTGGGTATTTTTAAAGAATAGGACGATAGAAGGAGTGGAAGGGGAGAGGAGAGAAGAGGACGGAAATGATGGAGACAAAAAGCGGGCGAACAAATGTAGCTGTCATGGTGAGCTCAGACCATTAAAAGAAATTGGCATGAGTGTTAGTCATTAATGGTAATGGAGACATTTCTTGATTCCAAGGGGGGGGGGGAGAGAGAGAGAGCAAAGCAGAACAAATGAGAAAGTAGCACAAACAATATCAGATGGTGCAATCACTAAGGAACTCCTGATCGTGCACTTTCCTGGTGTGGAGCTGACTGAGGACTGGAACTTCTCGGGGGCTGTCTATAGCCCACAATAAGAAGTACTGTGCTGGCTCCTAGAAATGGGGAGGGACTGTGCTGGCCAATGAGGGTTGAAGATAGCGAACAGCCGATGCTATCTCTCTCCTCCTGTTCCACTTTCCTAACTGGAAGCTGGCAGAAGACTAGAGATTCCTCAGGGCTGTCTAATGCTCACTGCAGGAAATGCTGAATTAGGCTGTCTACACTACTGCCTACGTTGTTGGCAAAACTTGTGTCACCCAAGGGTGTGAGTATTCCACCCCCCTGAGTGACATAAGTTACACCAACATAAGCGCTAGTGTGCAGTGCCGGGTTTACAATGGCACCAGTGGTTCCATGGAGCTGGGCCCATGCTCAGAAGGGGCCTGGGCCTGCTCTGCTTGTACTGTGCCCTGAGACCCCTCCAGCCCCCGCCCCTCCCCCCGCCCCACCACCACTTGCTCTTCTTGGCCTGCACACCAGCCGGCCGAGGGCTCCTCTCCACCCATTGCCCCACCCGCCGGCTTTTTGCCTGCAAGTTAAAGAAGTATGGATTGGATGAATGGACTATAAGGTGGATAGAAAGCTGGCTAGATCATCGGGCTCAACAGTGTATCACAGTACACAGGTAGTGATAAACAGCTCGATGTCTGGTTGGCAGCTGGTATCAAGTGGCGTGCCCTAGGGGTCAGTCCTGGGCAGTGTTCCCGCTAATTTTTCCCACCTATGTGTGGATTTAATTTTGTTATGTGCACTAATATGGAGGTGATACGTGAGGGTTGGGGTGCAGGAGTGTGAGGGCTCCGGCTGGGAGGGCAGGCTCTGGGGTAGGGCTGGGGATGAGGGTGTTTGGGGTGTAGGAGGGGGCTCCGGGGCTACGGCAAGGAGAGAGGACTCCCCCCAGCTCTCTCTTCCCACAGCAACACCTGGGCTGTGAGGGAGAGGTGCCTCTCCCCTCTGCAGCAGCTCCAGGGTTGGGCCGCAGCTAGAGCTGGGCTGAGCCATACTGCTTCAGTATGGGTCCATGCCGGGCCAGGTCACTCTGGCTGCACCTGGGTTGGTGCCACCCCGGCCGCCCCTGGGGCTGGGCGGGGCCCGCCACTCTGTCCGCGCTTGGGTCTGGGCCGGGCTGGGCCACTGCTGGGTCTGTCCAACCCTGAGCCATGCCTGAGTCCAGGTCCAGGCTGGTCCAGGCCACAGCTGGGACTGGGCCGGGCCACCCTGGCAGGGCCAGGCGCCCAGGCCTGGCTAGGTTGGGGCTGAGGGATGGGTGCCCCTCCCCCAGCTGGTCTCTGGCCACAGCAGGTCCTTGGGCGGATTCCCTGAGCACCTGCACGGAGCTAAATAGGCTGCTGCATGGCCATGCAGCTTACAGGGAACTTAAGTCCTGTGGTCAGTTTTGTTCAACATTGTCATTAATGATCTGGATGATGGGATGGATTGTACCCTCAGCAAGTTTGCGGACACTAAGCTTGGGGAAGAGGTAGATATGCTGGAGGTTAGGGATAGGATCCAGAGTGACCTGACATATTGGGCCAAAAGAAATCTGATGAGGCTCAACTAGGACAAGTGCAGAGTCCTGCATTTAGGATGTAAGAATCCTGTGTACTGCTACAGGCTGGGAACCGACTGGCTAAGCAGCAGTTCTGCAGAAAAGGACCTGGAGGTTACAGTGGATGAGAAGCTGGATATGAGTCAACAGTGTGCATTTGTTGTCAAGAAGACCTTCTGGCCCTGCTAGTATGCACTGCACTATGTTGGCGGGACAGCTTCTCCCGCCAGCATAGCTTATGCCACTTGGGGGAGTGGTGTTTTGCTTTGTTTTTTATGCTGACGGGAGAGCTCTCTCCCATCGGCATAAAGATCTTCACCATACACGCTGCAGTGGTGCAGCTGTAGCTGTACAGCTGTGTCACTGCAGTGCTTTAAGTGTAGACATGACCTTAGTTGCATGGAGAGCTGTGCTATAGGAGAGGGAGTTGGGGAGGCAGGGTAAGAAACAGTACTTTATTTCATGCTGTGTGAAGCAAAAATAATGGTCTTAAAAACTTAAAATCACATTTAGTGTTCTTGTCATCATCAGCTGAGGAAAGCAATTGAGGTTGACAAGCATGAGCAGACTCATTATTATCAATAATAGCAGCAGCAATAACACTAGGATCACCATGAAGAGGCATAATGTCCAGTCAGCAAAAATAATCTGTTTCTTTGTGATACGCTGGAGAGAGATGCCTGCTATACAAACTTAAATCTCTAAGCCAAAGAGAATTTTGCTGCCTTTCTCACAGAGTAACATCAATAAACAAGAGGGGGAAATTCTCCATTGAGGTTACACAGAAATGGGTCACTTGGCAAGACAGTGAGCTCAAGGATGGTGTTTGTGTATGACCAGAACACCAGCATATTCCATCCTAATAATTCAAGAAAGATGTATGAGACAAGTGTGAAAACATGCAATGAATCACTGTGGGAAGAGATGTTTCTCTCTTTGTCCCAGGATATTAGAAAGACAAGAGGGATGAAGGAATACCTTTTATTGGACCAGCTTCTGCTGACAAGAGAGACAAAGCTTTCAAGCTACACAGGGCTCTTCTTCAGGTCTGGGAAAGGGACTCCGAGTGTCACAAGGTGGAACAGATTGTTTTACCATAAATATTTAACACATCTTGTAGAAGATCATTCAAAGTGAAGTGGCCTGTTGATACCTTTGCAGTCACAGGACTAACAAGGGGGGTTAGTAAGTTACTGATTTTTGTAATAAGCCATAAACCCAGTGTCCTTATCAAGACCAAGATTTTTAGGGTCTAGCAAAGTTATGAATTTAAGCCCTCAAGCTCATCTTTTGAAGGTATTTTTCTATGGGAAGAAACAGATCTATGAATTATCCATCCAAATATTCAGGCAGCACGAGCCGTGGACTGCCATCCCAATCTTTGCTTTTCACGCATTGACCGTGTGGTGGAGCAACTGGCAGGGCAAGAAGATACATGCTGCTCAGAATTATATGTAAAGTGCTATTGATTATCAGTTGTACTTCAAGCCACAAAACATGCTGTTGTCTGAGGCAGAGACAAGCCTAATCTAGAATCTTTCTCTGTCAAATCAAGTGATGGGAAAGTGTCCTTGAACTTCTCCAATCAATAACGCTCGCTTTTGCTGGGTCCTATGTAAACCTCAACATCTTTTGTTCTCTCATCCTTCCTTAACAGAACTACATCAGAATGGTTACTCTATTGTTTGATGTGATTAAGAACATGATTATTGAAAGATGCTGGATAAAAGAACACTGTCTGGGAAGATTCAAACTTATTTAGGGGGCCCTCTGACTGAAGGACTCAACATTCAGGGTGTAACTTTATCCTTTACCTTACTCAAGACTCTTATGCTACACCAGCTGTGGGACAGGGTGTGAAACAGAGAAATAGGTAATCTGCCCAGAACTTTGTGTATGAGAGAACTGTGGATCAAATTTTAAAACAATGGAAAGAAGGAAACTTTAATATCCCAATGGTCACAATGAAGGCTAAACATCTTGAGTCCCTACAGGGTTCATCTTACTGTCATCAAAGAGCTTTCTTGTCACAAAAAATAGCTCCTTCTCATGTGGTAAACATCACACCAATACTGGTGAGTGTCACACTGTCTGGAGTGGCTCACAACTATGAGTCTCTATCTCAGGGCAGACTGTCAAAAAATAAGGGCAGATACCCCAAACTGGTGGTGTGTTCTATAATTAGATTTCACCAAGCCAACAACAAATGTGAACTCCTGGATCACTATACCAGTCTTACCATGAAGTCAAAGACATTTAAGACTTAGACTCTCTAGCCTATCGTGCTACCCGGACAAACTGAATTTTGTGGTAATTGTCACTGAAACAAAAAGTCACACCACATTAGGTTGGACCCAGTTGCAAGGGACTGGTCACTTATCCCAGAACAATTAGTACTCCAGATCTTACTCCAAAGACAAGCCTGGGAGCCAATTCTATAATAAATTAACTACAGGTTTATTAGCTAAGAAAAGGAAATAAGAATTATTAACAGGTGAGTCACAGTTTGTAATCCCAAATGGTGACAGTGATGTAATAAACCATCAGTTTCCCAAAAGTCTCTCAGGGTCCCCAGATTGTCTCCGGGGATCTCTGCTTTGCATCTAGTACACTTCCCTGTAAGAGTCCAAACAGTCCAGAGATGACGGATTTTTCCTTGAATCCATATTTAGTGCTTCTGATAGAACACAAGCTGACAGTGTTGTTACCTACGTGGGCTTTTCCTTTGATGAGGTGAGTGAGGAATACATTTTGACTCTCTCCGACTTGGGGTCGTCATACACAATGGCCATTTGCTTTGAAATTAGTACTTTTTCTGAAGACGTCTCCAAGTGGTCTCTTTCCCTGTTGTTTAAAACGCTTGGTGATGGCAGCATACTGTTCAAGGACAAGGCAAAGTTTGTACCTTGGGGAAGTTTTTAACCTAAGATCGTAAGAATAAGAGTAGGGGGTCTTTCATGCAGGTCCCTACATCTGTACCCTGGAGTTCAGAGTGGGGAAGGAACCTTGACAACTCCTATCCTGGGACAATCTGACAAGTCATAGTGCTAATTCTATGACTCTTAAATAATTTTAAAACAGGATTTATGAGGCTTTAAATGTCTATTACAGTTGGGAAAGGCAACAAATGCATTAATTGTGTTGTATGAATGGCCATTAATTGTCTTCTTCTCCATTGATCTTCCTGTAAGGGAAAAAATAGCAATCCTCTTATAAAGGCTGTTGTTTTAAATGAACAATGAAAAAGCTAACAATAGTAGAGAGGAAATGTTATTGAGCTTGATTAAGGAAAAAAATAAAAGAAGCTTGCAAATAATCCCTAATCTAAAGCAAACTAGGAAAACCATTTAGAGGCTTTTCTCTTATGTTTTTCTGTATATCAGATTATAATGAATGTTGCTACTAGTCCTCAGTTAAAAAAGGCAATGCAGAACTAACATAAGTGGTTTTTTTCACACCCTTGAGTAACATAAGTTTGCCAGCATAAGTGGTAGTGTAGACATGGCCTTTGAAAAACATCTACATTCCCTGAAACCATCACATCAAAACTTAGAGGGGCTAATACAGCCCTTCATCCTGGTAAGGAAAATAAATTTAGTACAATGAACTTTATGTATTTGTCTTTCTGATGAGACTTTAAATACCGTGGACTTGTTTTCTTAGTGTGTACATTAAAGACCCACTCTATAGCACTTCTGTGTAAATCTTGTGCTTTCCAAAGGCAAAATCATGTATTTTTCAGTCAAGAATATGTTTATTTCAAACTAAAGCAGCAAAGAGAGAAAGGCCCTTGTGATGTTGGACTCCACATGATTTTATGAAAATATGCTAATGAGTGGGAATATAATGTAACTGGAATATGCTTCATGCAAAAGGTCTCTTGTAAGGTATCATTACAAAGATTACAAATCTACTGAGTCTGGTCATCCTATTTGTATAAATGTATTATTCTTGTATCTGAAACTAGAAATATGAAATATAACTCTGAGGTTCTATTCTAATTATGCAAAGTGTGGGCTATTAATAATGGTTTCGAATCTTGATGGCTCCCATCTACTAGGACAATTGGTTGTAAATGGCTCTGTTTACTTGCAAGCCTTCCTGTGAGTCAGACCAGGAAGAATGAAGGCTTGGGGTCTCACAGGACATGTGACCATGTCACCTGGTACTGGAATCCATCTTAAACCTGGTGCTTTTCCATTTAGAAGGAGGGGTGGGGACCCAGAGAGACAAAAGATTCCCGCCTTGTGCCAAAGCTATATAAGGGGGAGAAATAGAACAAAGGAGGTTCCAGTTATGAGAAATCCTCTAGTTACCACCTGAGCTGGAGCTAACAAGGACTGTACCAGGGGAAAGGATTTGGCCCAGACTAGGAAGGAGTCCAGTCTGTGAAAGAAGCTTATTGGAACATCTCTGATGGTGAGATTTTATCTCTAATCAGTTTCTTAATGTATTAGGCTTAGACTTGTGTGTGTTGTTTTATTTTGCTTGGTCACTTACTTTGTTCTGTCTGTTATTACTTGGAACCACTTAAATCCTACTTTTTATACTTAATAAAATCACTTTTGCTTATTAATTAACCCAGAGTAAGTAATTAATACCTGGGGGTGCAAACAGCTGTGCATATCTCTCTATCAGTGTTATAGAGAGCGGACAATTTATTAGTTTACCCTGTATAAGCTTTATACAGAGTAAAAAGGATTCATTTGGGGTTTGGATCCCATTGAGAGCTGGGTGTCTGGGTGCTAGAGACAGGAGCACTTGCCATTTTCAGTTAAGTCTTCAGCTTCGGGGGTGTGGGTCAGACCCTGGGTCTGTGTTGCAGTAGATTAGCGTATCTGGCTCAACAAGACAGGGTTCTGAAGGCCCAAACTGGCAGAGAAAATAGTCTCAACACATCAGGTGACAGACCCAAGGGGGTGTCTGTGACCGAACCCGTCACAGCCCTGATCCAGCAAAGCACTAAACACCTGCTTAATTTTAAATGCATGAGTGGTCCCAGTGACTGCAAGTTTAAACTAAACATGATGTGGTTGGTTGGGACCAAACAGAGAGCAAATATAAGGTTTCTTAGGCTTTGTCCACACTGACAAATGAATGACAAAACTGTTGTCGTTCAGAGGTGATAAAAGAACACACACCCTGAAAGACAAAAGTTTTTTTTGAGGAAAAGGGCAGGTGTGAACAGTGCTTCGTCCGCAGAAGTGCTTTCCTGCAGACAAAGATACCATCGCTCGTTGGTGATGGAAGTCTTTTGTTGGCGGGAGAGCTCTCCTGCCAACCAATGGCTGCTACACTGTGCGCCTTTTAGCGGCACAGCTGTAGTGGCACAGCTGTGTCGCTAAAAGCTGCATAGTGTAGACAAAGCCTTAGAAAGGAAGAGAAGTCCCTCACTCTGTAATATTTCTCATTTATACAGTCCCTTTTGCTACTTTTGTGATCTGCTTCTCCCTATCACTTACGAGGATGAATAAGATTTTAGTGCATTTAAAACCTTCCACATGCTCAGGAAGAAACAGTGTTAGGTCCTCAACTTCCACTGAAATTAATGGGAATTTTACATGAGTAAAGACTGCAGGATTTAGCCCATTCTAGTTTAGAAAGTGGCATGGTGATGCTCCTGAATTATTTAAACTCTCATCACTATTTTCCATGACTGTAACAATCACCAGATTTTTCTGGAGGTGTTCTAGGCCACCTTATTTCTACTTTACTCCTGAGAGTAGCTTTGAGATGCTATAACTACATGTATTGCAAATACCAAATTCAAGATAAAGTATCTTCTTTATCACAAAAGCCTGTATGATCATGGGTTCATCCCTTTACATGTATGGTTCTGAGTGATCTTTTGAGGACTTTTTTAAAAGGCATTTCTGCTGCCTCAGAGTCACAGAGTCTTGTAATTATTTATTTCTGTGCTCAGTAGAAACCCCTCTTGGAAATTAGAAACGCTGATGAAATAGAAAACCATGTGTTAGGTATATCATTGTCTTTTGAAAACTCATTTATTTAGAATTGTATACACACTAAAAAAGGGTCACATATGTTCTAGCACAAATGTCAGCATGACTTCAGATGAGGAAATTCTTTGTATTTCCTGGATTTCAGCAGGACTTTCTAGAATATATAATACAAAAATTAGGGAGAGGTATATTGATTAAAACATAATTTGCATAAAAACATAAATTAACAAAATAAAGAAAAAATTGCATAGGAACATCGGATCGTGAGATGAGTAACGTGAAAAGAATATTTTTTATTAAGATAAGTATTGTAAACTAACCTGGTAAGTCTTAAGAACTGACTATTATGTATGATTCAGGAAATGGAAAGCAAATAGTCCAGAAGATGCAAACCACTTATATCACAATGGGATTTTGTTTTTTTCCAGTTATTGAAACAAAGCTACAATGTAAGGGACTCTGACTTTCTTCAGTGTTTACACATTCTAGATTGTCTTTTAATCTTAAAGAAAATTTCTTTATTATACAAGGTGGACAATATTTGAATAATCAAAAGACATTTGTTGTTTATTTCCAGGGTTTAGAATAATTTAAAATCTAATTAAATTAGTTTTCTCTTTGGCACTTAACACTGTAGTACCTAAAAATCCTCTTATTTCTATAATACAAGTAGTATTAAGAGTGTGTGGAATATAGAAAAAGACAGGTATTCATGTAGCTGAAGAAAAATGGTGAACTGATTTCAAGAATTAAAACTTGCCTTGTCAGGAATGCAGTATAAATATATATTCCATTTCTTTTTTTAAAAACTGCAATAGAAATGGAACTGCATATTTTTTCTACATATTTTACTTGTAATGTAATAAATCTGCCCACTAAAGTTTTATTAAGAGATTATCCCAGGAAACCTGAGAGATAGATATGATCTATTTGGAAGTATCTGCAGTTCTAGATAAATGCCATGCAGCAAACAGAGATGAACTTAAATTGAGATGAGTGGATCAAGATATTGTTTCCTAAAGTTCAGAGGCAAGGTTTTTAATTAGAGTTCTGTTATCCTTTCTAATATAGAAATTAGGCCAATGTGGAAGTTTAGATTCAGGTCTGAACTTTCTTAAAGTACAGAGGTTTTCAGATCCATGATCTGAATTACTGATTGTTCGTTGTACATCAGCAGCAATTCATCACTTATTTTTAATTTACAGAAGTACAATGAATCTCCTTAAATCCATTTCAAGGACTTATTTATATATCTAGAAAGTGTACAGTGAGAAGGTTAGACTCATATCTATGCAGTGTTATTCTATTATTTGAATTCTTAAGGGTTATGAATGGGGTACCTTCTTGTGATATGAGGGTTTGAAACTGAAAAGCATAGCAAATGGTTTTTTAAAATATAGTATACTCTACTTAATTTGAGTATGCCATAGTTGCCTTACCTGGAATTCACCCAGGGAACTGATTTAACTCTAATGAGAATGAGTGCTGCTTAATTATTAACAATTAAAAAGAATTCCACTCTCCTCAAGATCCTTCTCAACCAAAATTAATAATTGCTTGAGGGACAAATGGGGATAGTTGCATTTTGTTGTCGAGTTTAAGACAGATATTTCCTTGTACAGGTTTTTGGAGCTTATAATGGACTTAGGAACACTTCCTCATAGCATATAGAGCAGTAAGGACATGAGCTCTCTGCCTCCTGTGCTTGTCCATGCCCTATTTTTGGATCATACCACCCTGTTTTAGGTCTGCCTGCCTCTAGTCTTCTGCCATGGCTGCACAGCCAGTAAGAGCTATTCTCCTCTGATATTATTACTGTGAACCTTCCTCTGTCCCAAGCTTGAACGGTCTACATTGGCATGGGGGGCTTCTCTGGGGACTGTAAAGGGAAGGACTTCTCCCTCTAGATTAAGGGCAGCAGCAGAATCTTCCTGTGGCCACTACAGTAGGATTACATTAGTGATTGTGAAAAGGCATCTGCCACTGTCCTTAATGCACGTAGAGGTCAGCTAAAATTTTCAGCTTACACACTTTCCCCCCCAGGAGATAGCATCTTGTCCATGGAGCTGGAGTGAACTGATTTGGAAAAATATAAAGTATCTCAATGTCCACATGTTGAGATCATATTCTTTTTGTAATGATACAAAGATGTTTAAGAGGCACTGGTAGCAAGCCTCCTTCCAAGATGGAATGAAAGATCCCCCTTTTCAGTCTTTCATAAGTATTGACCCTGAAGCAGACAAAGTTAGTAAATGTAATTTTAAAATCATGTAGATTGTTTATTTAGTTTTGTGTCCTTATAGAAAAATCTTATAAAACTGAATAGAGGATCAAATCCTTTCTCTGTTTGTTGTTTTTAAACCATTCTATAGTTATCCAGGAAGAGTATAATTCTCTATTAAATGCTGTAGGATAATTAACCTGGCTATATAATTTTATAATGTTTATAATTTTCTATTAAATTCTATAGGAGTTTTCCATAAAAAGTAGTGCAATATTTTATATCAAATTAAAGGTGAAGGCTTCCAGGGTGGAAACAGATAATGAAAGTATGGTGGAGCTTTCAGGCTTTGGGAAAAGCCTGACATTTTCTATTTTCAGATGTTCTCATATTCTTCCCCTGGCACAATCATTTGGGTGAAGGGAGGCTGATTTCTAAACACAAAGATTCATTCTCAAAGTCAGTTTCATGTTACCTCAAATTATTAGAGAAGTGAGCTTCTTCATGAATATTTCAGTACCTTTCTGAATGTAGAGGTATCCCATTTGAGTAAGAATAAACCTACTAACATACATTTAAGATGCTGAGTACTCTCAATTCCATTTGAAGTCAATGGGAATTCAAGGTGTTCAACATTTAAAAGGATCTGTCTCTTGCTGAATGGCAATGTTATCCACAAATACAAATTATTATTAAAATGCTTTTAAATGGTAACAGTACTCGAGCTATTAAGTGCATCTCATACCAGCTGACTAAACTTTTATTAATAATTCTATTATTAATAGAGGCACCTATCAACAAGATATCTGGGTGCATTTTATATTGTTTTAATTAAGGAATATATTGTTTAGATTAAGAAGTAAAACACACCCTTACATCAGGCAGATTAAAATCCATACTTTAACAGTTAAATTAATATATCTTGATAAGGAACAATTTATTCCCATGGTTTATACAGTACAGTGAATTTCCTGCTGAACAGTACATAAAAAGCTATCTTCTACCAACACCATTAAAAAAAAAAAAAACTTTTGCAAGCTCGCAAGAGCTATTAATAGGCCCTTATGATTCTCAGGCATTCCTTAAGGATGCTGTCAAAAATGTAAAATTTGAGAAGTAGGATGTTTGAAGGAAACATGTATATTAACATATGCTTGAAAAAAATGTGAAAATTGTGTTAAGACATTTAAATATTTGCTGTTAAATATAAGATCTAATTTATTGTATTCAAATACAGTAGGACAATTACTATAATAAAGAAAACATATTCTAAGACCTAGCCTGATGATATCTCCTGGGTTTTGAAAAGCAGATGCAGCATTTGGTTACTCTTTCTCGGTTTTCCAGCTGGCCTAACATGGGCACAATGAAATCAATGACTTGTCCAAGATCACATAGTGAATCAGTGTCTCAGCTAGGATGAGAAACCTGAATACTTCTTTCTCCATTGCTTGCAATGCTACACTATCCTCAGTAAACTGGAAGGAAACACGATTTTATTTTTCACTCCTGTGCAAATGGTATCATCATTGTATAGACTGAGTTTGCATAGATATAGAAATTACATAGGTAGAAAGTAAATAGGATGAAAAAAATTAACCAGTGCATATAACAAACTTCTAATGGGACATGCTAAGCAGAAACAGTTTATGGAAATCTCTTCTTTTAAACTATGTTTAAGTTCGTCTTTTTTAGGAAGATGGTTTATTGTATAATGTATCTTTTGTTTTCCAAATATTTAACCACTCCTGCACCAAATCTGGGAAACTACACAATCCATGTACACAGGCTGTGTATAGGTGTGGTCCACTATGTGCATGTGTGAAGGGAAGCAGGTAGGGGAAGGGGGGAGAGGCTCTCTTGAGTTGTAATTGCCTCAGCCACCACTGTGCCCCCTCAACTCTAGTACCATGGAAGATTTGGCTAGTTGATCCATTGAGCTGAAGTCAGTGATGTCATATTCACTGATTGCGAAACTAGGAAGGAAAAGAAGGAGTAAGTCTTTAATATTTTCAATAACTGAAACATATGGTGAGAAAGTGTTAGTATTGAACATCACTGGCAGTAGTCAAGCCACCTAGGTCACTAAATATGGATTTACAGGGCCCAACTTCATGCACCCATGTTTGAAAATCTTAGTCAACATGACTGTCAGGTCAAACAGAGAGGTGAGTGTGCTGGTCCCCTGTTCTAACATAATACATTAAAGATTATGGGTACTTTGAGATCTACTGATGAAAAGAACTATATCAGAGATAGGTATCAATATCAAACCATGCTCTATTCCTTTATCACTAATTATAAATCAACATTAGTGAACACAATGCTGTGCAGACACTTAAAGTGTCTTTTCTATCCAGAAAAATGATTTTGTTAAAATGGCATGCTGTCACATAGTTCCATGTCACAGGACAGTTTCCAAGGCGGTGCTAGCCCATTAGGGGCCCTAAACAGGAATATTTTTGCCCCCCAACATATACTACAAAAGCAAACAGGTGGCCCTCTTGAGCTGCTCAGGCCCCTAAGCAATTACTTAGTCTTCTGCTTATGCCTAGACTCTGAGAGTTTGTAAGTAAAAACTCTCCCCCGCAAGCTGCTGAACCTCACTCACCCTGGGCTCAGAGTCAAGCTGGGTTTTTTCCATTTGCCCCATCTATACCGGGAAGAGGTTTTGCAGACCAAACTGTGCCCTATATGACAGCTGTGCAACTCCATTAGCCTTCAGTGGGTGTGCACAAGTGTCCCTGAGTACATAAATGAACTCAAGGAGGTAGCACAGTTGTAGTTAAGGAAACAATTGGGCCTGTAGAATCATCTTATTTTCAAGGATGCTGACAATGGACAGCTCCATTGGTGACTTAGGGGACCTGCCTGGCCTCAGCTCCTCAGAAAACCAGGTCACTTACGTGCCTGAACACGGATTCAATGCCATAGTTTGAAAATTTGATGTCGAATGAGTTTGTTTCCCTTCCCCTGCCAAGCACCTGCCTGCGTCTCACAGCCCTTCCCTATGTCCGGATCAGGGGGATGTGTGCACACGCTTCGGCGGGGTAAAGCAAGGCAGCTCCTGAGGACTCCTTCCCCGCTATGTGCCGTCAGTGCAGCACCCCTGAACCACGGGAGATGAAGCCGACTCACAAGCCAAGCACTGTGTCGCTCTTTGGGGTGCCCTTGGAACGCCAAGGCTCTAGGACCAGCTCATCCCAGCTGCCATTCTCCTTCTGGCCGCCAGGGGGCAGCAGGCGCAGCTTGGAAACGGCGTGGACTGAGAAGGGCCGCGCTGACGTGAGCGGGTCCCGCCCCAGCAGCAGGAGGGGGAGTGAGGAGCTTGGCTGCGTGCGACCAGCCCGGCCTCTCGGGCGCCTGGCGGGAGGGGAAGAGGACAGTTACTTGGCGGCTCGGAGCAGGCGCTGCCGCAGTTGAGCTCGGAGTCTCTGCTAACGGGACACACACAGCCGTCGCCCCGCCGCCATGTCCAAGGAGGTGAAGAAGCCTTTCAGCCAGACCATGGCCGAGTGGCGGCAGTTCGTGTACAACCCGCGCAGCGGCGAGTTTCTGGGGCGCACGGCCAAGAGCTGGGGTAAGGGAATGGCGAGGGGCCCGGCCAGGAGCCGAGGGCGGGCGGGTGAAGAAGGAGCCGTTGGGTGGGGGCGCGAGGAGCCACGAGGCGCCTCTCTGGAAGCCGTTACTTTCGCCACGTTCGGATCTAAAAATAGCCTGACTCTGATAATGCGCCGGTGCAGGGTGTGTTGGGGGGGGGCACTTGGAGCCCGCGTGCTGGTTCCGCGGCACCCGCCCCGCCTTTCCTGTTCGTCTTGGCTCAGGGTGGGCTGGTGGGGCAGAGCGGGTTCGTAATCGGGCCGCTACAGCAGCGGCCTGAGGGAAGCATCTCTCAGTACGTCCTCCGCTGATTCACTCTCCACGTAAATGCTGCAGTGAGGCTCAGCAGGCTCCTTCTCCGTGTCAGCTGCGTAGGGATGGGGAGGGAGGAAGGAGGAGTCTGGTGGCGTAACGGTAGCAGGTTACAGCTACAAACTCCCGATGCCAGGAGTGGGGCCATCTCCCTCCTCACTGATCTCTTCTATGGTATTACTGCAGCCACACGGGTGTCATGCATGCTCCCGTATATTCCTTATTGGCATGACAATTTGGGGAGCTCTAACCTGTCAGTGGTGAATGAGGTGTCCTCTGGGGTGCTGCTGCTGGAGGTGGGGAAGAGGACTGGTCTTTGAGTTGTCAGTCTGCCCACAGCTTTCAAAAGTAGGAGGAATAGATCTGTAACTTGCATTACCTTGTTTAAGGTTGGCCCTAGATTGAATTTTCTGGGATCTTCCTTTACAGATGTGGCTGATAGCAGTAGCTTTTCCACATGACCGTATGGAAGACTGTTTTCATTCCCTCCCTAATTTTCCCATTGCCTCCGCTGGGAGCTGGAACAGGAGGGAGATGAAATGTTATCTCCCAAATTCTTAAACTACAATAGTGAAAAAATGTTAAGTATTAATAAATTACTCCACTCCTCAAGGGAAATGTATATTTCTTGGCTTCAGATAGCACCCTATCTGCTCCTAAAATTTTGATACAGTTGAGATATTTAAATAGCTGTGCTTATAAAATCAACAAGAATTTCAGCACGGTGTTGAGCAGTGCTGGACATATGCACAGCCTGGTACAAACTCCATGAGTAGTAACACACAGAACATGCAGAGGGTGTGCTCTCAGGTTGCCTGTCAGGAGAGGGCCCTGGTTCTGACATGAGCTCTCCTCCATTCAGATGGAAATAAGATCCTGCTAGCTACTCTGCCACTCAAATAGAGGAAGAGGAGGAAGAGAGGAAATTTCCACTCTGTTGTTGTCTTGTGACTTCTCTGTTCAGGCACCCCATCAGCAGGTTCTCTTAAAGTGCGTGGGTTGAATGAATGGGTGTGTGGTTAAGTGATCACAGAAGCATATTTGTGTACTGAAACAGATAGCATTAACAACTATAAGTGCTTTAGAAATGGTCAGCGTATTTTAAGGAAAAACAAAGATGTTTATCCATGATCAGGCTTGGCAGAATTAGATTTAAAAAAAAAATTTTGACGGATGATATGGATGTTTATTTTTAAGTATTTTTTATCTATTTAAATTTTTACAGTTGCAGGAAATCATGGGTGTTAGACAGTGGGTGGGGGTCCGATGATTATTTCATGACCGTAGAAATTCAAAAAGTTAGCTTTATAACCATTAAGACACAAATTATCAACCTCACAGGTCAAAATATACAAAATAAATATCTTTAAATCAATCTTAAAGTTCTTAAGCAACATAAGAAAAATGCTGCTTATCTGTAAATTTCTATCGTCAGTGGAAATATTTTTTTCTGGCAGCTTGTATAAGTATGGTGAAATCAGTGTTTACTGATAATTGCTGATAAAAATCTAATCCTTTCAAGCTTGTAACTTACTTTACTAGAAAGAAAAGGAGTACTTGTGGCACCTTAGAGACTAACCAATTTATTTGAGCATGAGCTTTCGTGAGCTACAGCTCACTTCATCAGATACGTACCGTGGAAACTGCAGCAGACTTTATATATACACAGAGAATATGAAACAATACCTCCTCCCACCCCACTGTCCTGCAGCGAGAAACTGCTGAATTGGAATTCATTTGCAAATTGGATACTATTAATTTAGGCTTAAATAGAGACTGGGAGTGGCTAAGTCATTATGCAAGGTAGCCTATTTCCTCTTGTTTTTTCCTCCCCCCCCCAGATGTTCTGGTTTAACTTGGATTTAAACTTGGAGAGTGGTCAGTTTGGACGAGCTATTACCAGCAGGAGAGTGAGTCTGTGTGTGTATGGGGGTGGGTTTTTGGAGGGGGGTGAGGGAGTGAGAGAACCTGGATTTGTGCAGGAAATGGCCTAACTTGATTATCATGCACATTGTGTAAAGAGTTGTCACCTTGGATGGGCTATCACCAGCAGGAGAGTGAATTTGTGTGGGGGGGTGGAGGGTGACAAAACCTAGATTTGTGCTGGAAATGGCCTAACCTGACGATTACTTTAGATAAGCTATTACCAGCAGGACAGTGGGGTGGGAGGAGGTATTGTTTCATATTCTCTGTGTATATATAAAGTCTGCTGCAGTTTCCACGGTATGTATCTGATGAAGTGAGCTGTAGCTCACGAAAGCTCATGCTCAAATAAATTGGTTAGTCTCTAAGGTGCCACAAGTACTCCTTTTCTTTTTGCGAATACAGACTAACACGGCTGTTACTCTGAAACCTTACTTTACTAGAGAGCACGTTTGTAATATTGCCATCCTTGTCCCTTCCTGTGCCATGGCATACTGTCTATAAAATTGTTTTTAATAGCAAACCTACCTTAATCTGGAGTTGAGTGATTGTTCTATTTTACAACCAGCTCACTCAGTAAAGTTACTTTCCCATTTCAGGAATAAATTCAGTAAATACGTTCACTAATGAACCTTTATATACTTTATGTAATGTTGTTTGTTTACTTTGTTCTTTAACAGGAATTCAGGTAATTGGGTGTGTGGTAAAGAGATTAAATGTTCCTAAGTAATTATTCCTTAATGTCAATGCTTAACTCTGCATTCACACACATCATTTTGTATGCTATGGGGGTGTTAGTTCAGACATTTCATGCTTAATATATTGAACCTATTATGTCTGGCTACTTAAATGTTCCTGAAATTTTGAGTCTTCAGTTTATCTTCACCCATTTATGTATGACTTTTGACGGTAACTGCTAAGAAGAAAAAATTGTATTTGATTACAAATCGAAATTGTTTGCCTTACAACTTTTAAACATCTCTGCCAACACTATGGGAAAGAGGTGGGAGAGGCTGTTGTTTACCAACTCCCTTGGGAGCAATTTGAGCAGCTACTGTCCTTTGTTGGCCTTTCTGGTGGTCTGTGGGTTCTTCAGGAAAAGCAGGATAGTTCAGCTGGCCCTGTCTGAGGTTAGGGGAATACCTAGTAAAAGATGGCTCCTCATCCTTCAGCCAGTCGCTCAGGATAGTTCAGGAAAGCGCTAAAAAGAGAATTAGTTACGGTTCCCTGATTCTCTGCCCGAGCCCAAAATAGAGCCTTGAGGTTGCTCTAACTTCTATCAAGTTGGCAGCTTACCTGGAGAACACATTCCAGTTGCAGGGAACCAGAGTGAAACATGTTCAGACTGCTCCCCCTCAATCCCTCTAGCCATGTCTATACTACCATTTATGTCGGTATAACTTACATCTCTTGGGTGTGAATAAGCCATTCTCCTCAGTGACATAAGTTACGCTGTCCTAAATGCTGATGTGGACAGCTACTGCTGCTCGTTGGAGGTGGATTAATTAAGTCGATGGGAGAGCTCTTTCCTGTGGGCTTAGAGAAGCTATACTAGACAACGTATAGCAGTGTAGCTGCATGCTTTCTAGTGTAGCTATAGCCTTTGACATGTCCACTGCACCAGTAGCTGCAAAGAGGGAGACGCATAGGAGCTGGTTATGCTAGAATCTATGCATTTAGGGGACTCCTCCATGGCAGGGGAACATCCAGAAAAGGAAATGCTGGTCGTTCCTGCCAGCCTGAACTGTAGAACAGGGTGAAGAATCTGTCTTCAAAGTATTGATTGTAGATGCTTGACCACCAAAATTTTTGGCTGAAAAGGTAGGATGCTACTGAGTAATATGTTTCAGAGTAACAGCCGTGTTAGTCTGTATTCGCAAAAAGAAAAGGAGTACTTGTGGCACCTTAGAGACTAACCAATTTATTTGAGCATGAGCTTTCGTGAGCTGAGCTCATGCTCAAATAAATTGGTTAGTCTCTAAGGTGCCACAAGTACTCCTTTTCTTTTTACTGAGTAATATGTGATTTGACTGGGTGTGTGTATTGGGAGATGTTCCAATAAATATTCAATATTTCTCCCGCCTCCTTAGGAGACAACTGGAGACTTTTTCTTAACTTTATGTATGTGTCCTCCTTTTTCCTTGTATCATTGTTGAAAGGATGTGCTATGTTTCTTTTTGAAGGTGGGGAGTTCTGTAGTGAACAATGCACAATGGTGATGTGACTTAAGCAGAAGGTGTTGTTCAAGAGATCAGCTGCTACATGTGTTTTGGCCCATTTTGAACTGTTTTAAAATTGATGCACTCATTTAATAAAAACTAACTCTACAATAGCAAATTATATATATAAAAATATAAATACAAATCAAGGTTCATTAGCATTTCCTGTGAAAAACGGGGAAAATAGTATGCTCAGAAAACTTAATATAAGCTAAAAGGCAAAAGATATGCTGATTATATTGGAATAGTTATTTTCAGTGCCTAAAACAGGTATAGATCTATAATCCTAATATGGTTAATTGAAACACTTTCACTAACTTTTTTTAATTTTCCTGTGTTTACAGAAGTTAAAAAAAGCTCTCTTGTCCCCTGCATCCAAACTACAGGTGGATTTTAAGTTGATGGCTCTGATTGCCTAGCATGTTTACCATTAATTTTATTTGCCCTTTTTACCTTCTGAATGCCATGGGGATATAATTATTTACCCTAGGTATTCAGCTGTCTAAGACGATTATCGGATATAAGCATACTACGTGTGCTGGCTCAAGGAGCACCATTAAATCTTTATTCATTGTGTAGCATACTCTTTGTTGTATCGAGCATATGCTGAGTTTTTTCATAAGAGTATCTCTGTACTTCCCTGATCTAGCATCTGCAGTAATAATGGATTATCCATGAATATAGCATGGTAGTGAGTACTACTGTCTAGTAGTGCAGTTAATTCAGTCATTATGCATTATCAGGATTTACCGCCCACCCATGTGCTCTTCCCCATGAATGCTCTTATTTCACACTATCATGACTTTGGAAATGTGGTTGATTCATGTTCCTCTTATGATCTGTTTGTGGAAGATACCATATCACAGGAATGCAGTCTGCCCTGAATGACAGTTAAAGTACTGTATTCATTGCAGTATATTGTAATGTAAAGCTTATAAAATTGTGATAGATGCTTTGTCTTTTGTATACTCTTTCATAGACATACAAGAAAATGAATTACACCACCGATAGGTCTAAAAATTTGTGTGACTTTCTAAATTAATCAAATATAAAATGTTGGAATTTTTTTAATTCATATATAATGCTTTAGTCACTTCATTAAGTGTGGGTTCTCTGTCAAAACTGTGATTCTTAGGGCTGGATCAGTCCTCTGTCATAAACTGACCAGTTGTGAAACATGCACAGAATAAATTTACCTATAAATTCCTAAAAGTTAAAAATTAGGAAAGCTAATTATTTGATATAGATCATAGTAACTTAATAAGTACTGGATATATACAAAAAGAAAAGGAGTACTTGTGGCACCTTAGAGGCTAACAAATTTATTTGAGCATAAGCTTTTGTGAGCCACAGCTCACTTCATTGGATGCATTCAGTGGAAAATACAGTGGGGAGATTTATATACATAGAGAACATGAAACAATGGGTGTTACCATACACGCTGTAAGGAGAATGATCACTTAAAGTGAGCTATTACCAGCAGGAGAGCAGGGGGGAAAAAACCTTTTGTAGTGATAATCAAGGTGGGCCATTTCCAACAGTTGACAAGAACGTCTGAGGAACAGTGGTGAGTGCGGGGGAGAATAAACATGGGGAAGTAGTTTTACTTTGTGTAATGACCCATCCACTCCCAGTCTCTGTTCAAGCCTAAGTTAATTGTATCCAGTTTGCAAATTAATTCCAATTCAGCAGTCTCTCGTTGGAGTCTGTTTTTGAAGTTTTTTTTTTTTTTTTTTTTTTGAAGAATTGCAACTTTTAGGACTGTAATCGAGTGACCAAAGAGATTGAAGTGTTCTCCAACTGGTTTTTGAATGTTATAATTCTTGACGTCTGATTTGTGTCCATTTATTCTTTTACGTAGAGACTGTCCAGTTTGGCCAATGTACATGGCAGAGAGGCATTGCTGGCACATGATGGTATATATCACATTGGTAGATGTGCAGGTGAATGAGCCTCTCTGATAGTGTGGCTGATGTGATTAGGCCCTATGATGGTGTCCCCTGACTAGATATGTGGACACAGTGGGCAACGGGCTTTGTTGCAAGGATAGGTTCCTGGGTTAGTGGTTTGTTGTGTGGTGTGTGGTTGCTGGTGAGTATTTGCTCAGGTTGGGGGGCTGTCTGTAAGCAAGGACTGGCCTGTCTCTCAAGATCTGTGAGAGTGATGGGTCGTCCTTCAGGATAGGTTGTAGATCCTTGATGATGCGTTGGAGAGGTTTTAGTTGTGGGCTGAAGGTGATGGCTAGTGGCGTTCTGTTATTTTCTTTGTTGGGCCTGTCCTGTAGTAGGACTTGTGGGTACTCTTCTGGCTCTGTTAATCTGTTTCTTCAGTTCAGCAGATGGGTATTGTAGTTGTAAGAATGCTTGATAGAGATCTTGTAGGTGTTTGTCTCTGTCTGAGGCGTTGGAGCAAATGAGGTTGTATCATAGAGCTTGGCTATAGACAGTGGATCATGTGGTGTCGTCTGGATGAAAGCTGGAGGCATGTAGGTAGGAATAGTGGTCAGTAGGTTTCCGGTATAGGGTGGTGTTTATGTGACCATCGCTTATTAGCACCATTGTGTCTAGGAATTGGATCTCTTGTGTGGACTGGACCAGGCTGAGGTTGATGGTGGGATGGAAATTGTTGAAATCATGGTGGAATTCCTCAAGGGCTTCTTTTCCATGGGTCCAGATGATGATGTCATCAGTATAGCACAAGTAGAGTAGGGGCATTAGGGGACGAGAGCTGAGGAAGCGTTGTTCTAAGTCAGCCATAAAAATGTTGGTATACTGTGGGGCCATGCGGATACCCATAGCAGTGCCGCTGATTTGAAAGTATACATTGTTCCCAAATGTGAAATAGTTATGAGTGAGGACAAAGTCACAAAGTTCAGCCACCAGGGTTGCCATGACATTATCGGGGGTACTGTTCCTGACGGCTTGTAGTCCATCTTTGTGTGGAATGTTGGTGTAGAGGGCTTCTACATCCATAGTGGCCAGGATGGTGTTTTCAGGAAGATCACCGATGGATTGTAGTTTCCTCAGGAAGTCAGTGGTGTCTCAAAGATAGCTGGGAGTGCTTGTAGCTTAGGGCCTGAGGAGGGAGTCTACATAGCCAGACAATCCTGCTGTCAGGGTACCAATTCCTGAGATGATGGGGTGTCCAGGATTTCCAGGTTTATGGATCTTGGGTAGCAGATAGAATACCCCTGGTCGGGGTTCCAGGGGTGTGTCTGTGTGGATTTGTTCTTGTACTTTTTCAGGGAGTTCCTTGAGCAAATGCTGTAGTTTCTTTTGGTAACCCTCAGTGGGATCAGAGTGTAATGGCTTGTAGAAAGTGGTGTTGGAGAGCTGCCGAGCAGCCTCTTGTGCATATTCCGATCTATTCATGATGACGACAGCACCTCCTTTGTCAGCCTTTTTGATTATGATGTCAGAGTTGTTTCTGAGGCTGTGGATGGCATTGTGTTCCGCATGGCTGAGGTTATGGGGCAAGTGATGCTGCTTTTCCACAATTTCAGCCTGTGCACGTCGGCGGAAGCACTCTATGTAGAAGTCCAGTCTGTTGTTTCAACCTTCAGGAGGAGTCCACCCAGAATCCTTCTTTTTGTAGTCTTGGTAGGAAGGTCTCTGTGGGTTAGTATGTTGTTCAGAGGTGTGTTGGAAATATTCCTTGAGTCGGAGATGTCGAAAATAGGCTTCTAGGTCACCACAGAACTGTATCATGTTCATGGGGGTGGAGGGGCAGAAGGAGAGGCCCCGAGATAGGATAGATTCTTCTGCTGGGCTAAGAGTATAGTTGGATAGATTAACAATATTGCTGGGTGGGTTAAGGGAACCACTGTTGTGGCCCCTTGTGGTATGTAGTAGTTTAGATAGTTTAGTGTCCTTTTTCTTTTGTAGAGAAGCAAAGTGTGTGTTTTTGTGAAGTCCAGCTGCAAGGAAGTTTGTATGGAATGTTGTTTTTTTTATGAGAGTATCCAGTTTTGAGAGCTCATTCTTAATCTTTCCCTGTTTGCTGTAGAGGGTGTTGATCAGGTGCTTCCACAGTTTCTTTGAGAGTGTGTGGCACAAGCTGTCAGCATAGCCTGTGCGGTATGTAGATTGTAATGGATTTTTTACCTTCAGTCCTTTTGATTTCCATCTATTTACATTTGGAAAGGAAGGTGTTGTCTGTCTGTATCTGTATGAGTTTTTTCATGAAGTTGATAGATTTCCACTCCATACAGCTAAATTCAGTGCCTTGCATAATGACAGGTTTCAGAGTAGCAGCTGTGTTAGTCTGTATCCACAAAAAGAAAAGGAGGACTTGTGGCACCTTAGAGACTAACAAATTTATTTGAGCATAAGCTTTCGTGAGCTACAGCTCACTTCATCGGATGCATTCAGTGGAAAATACAGTGGGGAGATTTATACACACAGAGAACATGAAACAATGGGTGTTATCATACACACTATAATGAGAAAGAAAAGGAGTACTCACCCTGACAGCAGGATTGTCTGGCTATGTAGACTCCCTCCTCAGGCCCTACGCTACCAGCACTCCCAGCTACCTTCGAGACACCACTGACTTCCTGAGGAAACTTCAGTCCATCGGTGATTTGGGGACAATGTATACCTTCAGATCAGCGGCACTGCTATGGGTACCCGCATGGCCCCACAGTATGCCAACATTTTTATGGCTGATTTAGAGCAATGCTTCCTCAGCTCTCGTCCCTTAAAGCCCCTACTCTACTTGCACTATATTGATGACATCTTCATCATCTGGACCCATGGAAAAGAAGCCCTTGAGGAATTCCACCGTGATTTCAACCATTTCCATCCCACCACCAACCTCAGCCTGGTCCAGTCCACACAAGAGATCCACTTCCTGGACACTACAGTGCTAATAAACAACGGTCACATAAACACCACCCTATACCGGAAACCTACTGACCGCTATTCCTACCTGCATGCCTCCAGCTTTCACCCTGACCACACCACACGATCCATCGTCTACAGCCAAGCTCTGCGATACAACCGCATTTGCTCCAACCCCTCAGACAGAGACAAACACCTACAAGGTCTCTGTCAAGCTTTCTTACAATTACAATACCCACCTGCGGAAGTAAAGAAACAGATTGATAGAGCCAGAAGAGTTCCCAGAAGTTACCTACTACAGGACAGGCCTAACAAAGAAAATAACAGAACGCCACTAGCCGTCACCTTCAGCCCCCAACTAAAACCCCTCCAACGCATTATTAAGGATCTACAACCTATCCTAAAGGATGACCCAACACTCTCACAAATCTTGAGAGACAGGCCAGTCCTTGCCTACAGACAGCCCTGCAACCTGAAGCAAATACTCACCAACAACCACATACCACACAACAGAACCACTAACCCAGGAACTTATCCTTGCAACAAAGCCCGTTGCCAATTGTGCCCACGTATCTATTCAGGGGACACCATCACAGGGCCTAATAACATCAGCCACACTATCAGAGGCTCGTTCACCTGCACATCCACCAATGTGATTTATGCCATCATGTGCCAGCAATGCCCCTCTGCCATGTACATTGGTCAAACTGGACAGTCTCTACGTAAAAGAATAAATGTACACAAATCAGATGTCAAGAATTATAACATTCATAAACCAGTCGGAGAACACTTCATGTCTGTGATTGCGTGACCAGAGAGATTGAAGGTCGCTATCTTAAAACAAAAAAACTTCAAATCCAGACTCCAGCGAGAAACTGCTGAATTGGAATTCATTTGCAAATTGGATACTATTAATTTAGGCTTAAATAGAGACTGGGAGTGGCTAAGTCATTATGCAAGGTAGCCTATTTCCTCTTGTTTTTTCCTACCCCCCCCCCCCCAGATGTTCTGGTTTAACTTGGATTTAAACTTGGAGAGTGGTCAGTTTGGATGAGCTATTACCAGCAGGAGAGTGAGTTTGTGTGTGTATGGGGGTGGGTTTTTGGAGGGGGGTGAGGGAGTGAGAGAACCTGGATTTGTGCAGGAAATGGCCTAACTTGATTATCATGCACATTGTGTAAAGAGTTGTCACTTTGGATGGGCTATCACCAGCAGGAGAGTGAATTTGTGTGTGGGGGGGTGGAGGGTGAGAAAACCTGGATTTGTGCTGGAAATGGCCTAACCTGATTACTTTAGATAAGCTATTACCAGCAGGACAGTGGGGTGGGAGGAGGTATTGTTTCATATTCTCTGTGTATATATAAAGTCTGCTGCAGTTTCCACGGTATGCATCCGATGAAGTGAGCTGTAGCTCACAAAAGCTCATGCTCAAATAAATTGGTTAGTCTCTAAGGTGCCACAAGTACTCCTTTTCTTTTTGCGAATACAGACTAACACGGCTGTTACTCTGAAAACTATAATGAGAGTGAGCAGGTAAGGTGAGCTGTTACCAGCAGGAGAGCGGGGGAAGAGGGGGTGGGCGGAAAAAATCTTTTGTAGTGATAATCAAGGTGGGCCATTTCCAGCAGTTGACAATAACATCTGATGAATACTGGGAGGGGGGGGAATAAACAATACATTGGCCAAACTGGACAATCTCTACGTAAATGTGCATGGCAGAGGGGCATTGCTGGCACATGATGGCATATATCATATTGGTAGATGTGCAGGTGAACGAGCCTCTGATAGTGTGGCTGGTGTAATTAGGTCCTATGATGATGTCCCCTGAATAGATATGTGGACACACATATTCTTCAAAAACAGATTCCAACAAGAGTCTGAATTGGAATTAATATGCAAACTGGATACAATTAACTTAGGCTTGAATAAAGACTGGGAGTGGATGGGTCATTACACAAAGTAAAACTATTCCCCCCTCCCCCCCCCCCCGGTCATTCCTCAGACGTTCTTGTCAACTGCTGGAAATGGCCCACCTTAATTATCACTACAAAAGGTCCTCCCCCCCCCCCCACCCCCCGCGCTCTCCTGCTGGTAATAGCTCACCTTACCTGCTCACTCTAGCTACAGTGTGTATGGTAACACCCATTGTTTCATGTTCTCTGTGTGTATAAATCTCCCCACTGTATTTTCCACTGAATGCATCCGATGAAGTGAGCTGTAGCTCATGAAAGCTTATGCTCAAATAAATTTGTTAGTCTCTAAGGTGCCACAAGTCCTCCTTTTCTTTTTGCGGTTACAGACTAACATGGCTGCTACTCTGAAACTTGAAATGCCATAGCTATTCTGCATTGGCGACACTCCATGTTTCTTCTTATTATTATTATTTTTAGCAGAAGTGGCACAATAATTTCTGCAACTGGGCAGATAAGACATAGGTTTCAGAGTAGCAGCCGTGTTAGTCTGTATTCGCAAAATGAAAAGGAGTACTTGTGGCACCTTAGAGACTAACAAAATTAATTTGTTTAATAATTATCTTTAATATCTGTCCTCTTATCGCAATTTGTATTAGAGTTCAGTGCTGCCAAAAGAGTTTGAATTAAACAGTTTTAAAACTAAATGTTTGTTGCTAAAATAAAGACAATCTTGCTGACCAGATGGAAGTTGTGACCAGCCATGTTGACGTTAATTTTGTTGAAATGTTGATCTTGTTGTTGTCTGCAGTTAGACTCCTCTGAAGAAATAGAGCATTTTGATTTAAAATTTAGAAACTAGATGTGAGAGAAACTCGTTTATCTCCTTTCATGTCTTAGATTTGATTTTATTTCACTCTCTAACATTTATGTTTCAACCCCCAAACACTCTCCCATTTTATGTCTAAAAATCTGTCCATCACATCTCCAACTCATGGCATGTATACTCCACTCATTTGAGCTTATTTTACTGCTGCTTAAATCCCCTTTTATGCATTAGTATCCTTTTATCTTACTATTGTCTCCCTTTCTATGACTCCTTAGCCTTGTGTCTCCAGATGAAAACATTAAATTCTCTTGCTCATTATGCTGAAATGATTGTGATTTGGGTAATACAAGTATCCATTCTGTAGTTCAGGAACTAAGGTTTCTCTCTAAGGTTTATTTAAACTGATTAAAATATATGGTGGTGGTACTGTAGAGTATGTATGACTCCTACCGTGATGACAGTTATGTTGAATTGATGCTATGTATTTAATATGAACTGACTTAGTTCTTCAGCAGATTTAAAAAATCATACTTGATGGTGCTTAAAATCTTCAACTGAAGTTTTAAACAATATTTAAAATAAGTACAACTTAATCTAATGAACAACAAAACATTTGCTACAAAAGAAGCTATCTTAGTAGGAAGGATTTTAGGGACATGACATCAAGGAGGGAAATATTGTAGACCTGCTTCACTTGCTTGAGTTCAGAATTGGATGTTGCTGTAGTCAAAAGAATATAAAACAATTTGGGGTTTTTTCTGACTTCTGTAGGAGTCCTGCTGATCTTCAAACAGGAAATCTGTTTCACAATTTACTGTTAACCCTTTCTGTGATCAGGACTTTGAGATTGTCTGAAGTGGTATAAATTATAATATGAAGTTTCTTTCCTTTCAGCAGTTGTCCTCAAAATTAAATGGTCAAGATAGAGCAGAGTTCAGGCTTTCCCTGCAGGCACAGTTCACCCACAGTGTGGAGCCTTGAAGGTTTTGGGATAGAGAAGTTTGCCAAAAATCAGACTCCCATCTATCTGTATGTATTTGAGAAGATAAGGCTTTTTATCAGGAAACTATCTGTTGTTGCTCAACCCAGTGTTCTGAAAGTTCAGAAAATGCTTCTGGCTGTTTGAATTGAATTTGAAATTTGCACTTTTAAATCTCTTGCTGGGATTCCGTAGCTTCTCAGGGAAACATCCTTCCCTTTAATGTCTTGTATACTATGTTCTTGGTGACATATCCCTAGTAGTATATATAAGGAGATGAATTTATTATTTCAAGTGTTAGGCTCACATGCTATTGGATACTATACACCTGATGGGATGATAAAATAACTGCAGCTGGCTATTATACTGAAAAGTGACAGTTTATCAATTTTGAGACATTATTGGAGATACAACTTAGTGGCTAAACTGTAAACTAGATCCTGTTGTGAATTTAAAAATCCTGTAGTAATGCAGGACAAAACTGACAATTTCTCACGATTCTAAAATCTCTTCATAGCTTTTAATCTATTGGATAACTTTAAAAAATTCCCTATAGCATCCATACAGTGTTAACTTCATCTGTTTTTTCTGCAACAGAAGTTAGTCCTTTTCTGAGCTGTACTTGTTGTTTACATTGACTACACTGAAGTAGCACAAGGAAATAAACCATTTCAACCAGTTTGTTTTGTGCTGTTAACACAAATTCATGTTTGGTAAATGGAATGTGTCAATGTTGTACTAAAGGAAACTTTTCAGATTAATTGCTGAGAGTGCAGAAAATTTATGAGAAATAGAGCTTCTTAATAGTAGCTTGCTATACAAAGAGCTTTAAGGTATGTTTCTACACCGAACACACTCAGGAATCAGGTCTGTTAAACAAGGTCATGACACTTTTAGATTTTTAGAGTTCCTTCTGTTTACTGATCAACATTTATTACCTTTTACTTATGCTATCCCGTAAGAGCTAACACAGCTACATCAGTGTGAACTGAATTTTTCTCCTGTTCATTTCTCACTTATTGGTCAGAGTGTAAGATGAAGTGATAAGACAACCTAATGAATGATGTAGAGCAGGTCAGGGTTCTTATACTTCATAACTTTTTTTTTACAATAATGTGCCTGCTGCTTTTTAGTTCATCTCCATTTAAGATCATGCAGAACATCACTCCCTTCCTTTTGATCACAAAATCCTGTAGCGACTGTAGTAGTTGTTCACATGGAAAAGTGATAATAGAGAAACATTTAATAGGTTCAGTTTCCTTAAATGAAACTTGGTAACTGGAAATTAGGAGACCTTATGACCAGTCAGCTCTTTGTATAGTTTGGGAATCTCTGTAGAGTTACCAGTAAACCTTAATTTTAAATTACCAGACATACACAAATTAGAACTGCCCTTGGTCATTATTCAGAGTTTTGGCTGGGAAGAAGAAGAGAAGATGCAGAACCCATCTGTGCTTTTCCCCAAGCCTTTAGGGAGGAAGTGGGTTGAGTGTGTGTGTGTGTGTGTGTGTGTGTGTGTGTGGCAGGCAATTAGAGTGAAAAAGGCAGAAATTACAAAATTTCGAAAGTATTTACTCTTAGTTTAAAAATAAAACCCCAAACTTGCCATTCCTGATTTAGTGGCCAGATTCTCTTTTCGTACAGAGGGATGGAATCTGCTTCTAATCCCTCCACCCCCAGCCAAAAAAAGGAGAGGAGTCCCCCCTGTGGGCATAGAGTTGGCATAGCTCTCTTTGAATGTTGCTCTCTTCATAGCCCCAGTACAAGATGTATGTTGGCAGTGGTGTGAGGTGTGGCAGGTGCTATGGTGGTGATCAGCAGGTGGACAGTCTCTTGGCAACTTTTGCCAGCTGGTGGATGTTAGAGCAGCTCCTAGGAGAAAGCATAAACTTGGTACAGCAAAGAATCTGTAGTCCAGATCTTCTAAGTAAGAGAAATGTTTTTTACCCTATATTGTTGAATGCCATTTATTTGTATGAATATTTCCAACAGACACTTTAACCTTGAGACTTCTGACTTTTGCTGCCTGAGCATTGAGTTTGAAGTATGGCTTCTAAGGTAGGCAGTAAGTCACAAGTTAGCAAAATGAAGCCAGCTGTGATGTGGGAAAATATTTGTATAGGACTGCTTAGGCATCTACTAAAACTGTATTTCCATCATGTTCGGAGATTATTTTTACTTTTGCTAAAGTACAAAAAAAATTGTGAAATCAGAATGACATATGGCATTTTTGTAAGTTTTACTACATTCATATCAGGAAGAGGGAAATACAAATTTACAAGAATTTGCTTCTCTGGGCAATTGTACAGGCAAGACATAGTAAGGAAAGAGAGAGAGGTGCATTCAAAACTGAGAAGCCAGACAAACCACAAAAGACATTTGAGGAGAAATAAGAGTGGTGCTGTTCTCTTCCTTCCTAGGAGAGAGGAAATTACAAATTTGATAGTTTAGCTACCATGTAAGAATGTAAAATATGGGGACTTCCTGGGAAAGACTCCTGTTGTGTAGTCAGCATATGTTCTCCCTTGCCCCATAGCCTCGATGGTAGCTGGGATCAGTGTGTGCATCATAGTGCTTTATCTCAAACCTCAGATCCCCCATCTGTTATATTGGGGGGGGGGGGGTGTCGGTGTGTGTGTGTGTGTGTGTGTGTGTGTATATATATATATACATACACTTGTCAAATGTTTTTGCAATACCTACTCAAATCTAGGTGTGTTTAGGACAATTATTTACCCTTAATTCTAAATTACTCTTTCTGTGGGTTTACTTGACACCTAAGCTTAATGTTCTAAAAGAAAACCTACCAAACTTGACTATTTTAATTTTTATGCACAGAATATGCTCTTGTAAATGGATTACTGGAATAGCTTTAGTTACATAGTTCCAGAATGGACCGCATTCCTGTAAATTTACAGCTCAATCTAAGCCATTTTTGATAGGGATCACTTACATGGGTAATTGCATCCTTTACCCTCAAATTGACTTCTGATGCAGCACTTCAAAGATGAAAGCCTTCTGCCTCACTACACAGCAAAGGTGCACATTAATAGTGCTACGGCAGAGTGTCATATCTGGTTATTTTTAGGACCTATGAGATTGTGTAACCAGACAGTTACTTGAAATGTAGATTATTCTCCTTAGCACGTTTTCGAGGTTCAGTCCATAATTAATTGCACAATTCATCATTTTTTATCTTGCGGGCACATACTTTATTCCAAGCTTTCCATGCAAAAGCTCCCTACTTCACTTCCATTTTTGTAAAAAAATTAATCACTATTGCCAGTGTGGTGAAAAACTCTGAGGTGATGAAGTGTTCAGGCCTGTTTTGAAATAGTATGTTAAAGAATACCAGTTGGCAAAATTAAACTAGATAACCTTGTATATCTAGGTCATCTCAAAGCCTTTTCAGTCTATTTCTTAACTAAAGGCTAGTGCCATTTTAAAAAATGTTCTATTAACTCCATAGCAGACTAGGCCAAGATGAGGATTCCAGCCAGTTGCATCCCAGCAGTGTTACTTAAGATCTTTAAATCCTTAATGACTGTGTCCAGTTTCCTCCCTCCTTTTCCACACACACTGTTCCTTCAAATACTCTTCACAGATGATATTCACGTGGTAACTTGGAAAGCATCATGATTTTTCAAAGCTTGAGGCAATAGAAGTAACATTTTAATATTAATTTGTTTGCATGCTGTTTATAGTAATTATAGATATTTATTTAATAAATGCCTTGAATCATCAGCAAACATTAGCTTTGCCTAGATATACTACAGTATAATGTAGCTTCTTACTAACCTTAATTTTTCAATTGATTTTGGGAGATACCAGAGAGGATGGGGGACGCTTGTCCATGAAGCTGCCTGTTTATCTAAGTCGGGGTCTCAAAGTCCCGGCCCGCGGGCCATTTGCAGCCCAAGAACCTGCAGCCCACAGAGGAGAGACGCAGGCCGACGTGCTGCCGGCAATCTCAACTACAGGCAGCTGCCCCCCCCCGCAGCTCCTATTGGCTGGGGGAGAGGGACAGAGATACCATCACTAGTTGCCGGGCAGAGTCAGCCATGGAGGCAGCATCATTAGTTGCCGGGCAGAGGCAGCCATGGAGGCAGCATCACTTTTTTCCTACAATGAATACAAGTCAAAATACTGAACACAACTATCTAATGCACACCTTGCTGCAATCCTGAAGGCTTCAACCGCTCAGTCACTGAGGCCAAACATCAACAAACTGACAGAACTGAAGCGTTGCCAGGTGTCTGACAAACACTAAAAACTCTCTAGCAGTCGAAGAATTGTATAAAGTTGTATGATGGTTTTATTATTTCTAAGAAATTTGAAATAAAAAATACAATATAAACGTTTTCTTTTCTGAACACCATCTTCAGTGACATTATTGGCCCGCTGGGAGGATCTGAGGACTGGCACTGGCCCTAAGGTAAATTGAGTTTGAGACCCCTGATTTAAGTTATCAGTTTCATTCTCTAGACAGTTCCCCTTGGTGACAAATCTCCTGTAGTTTATTGGTACAGATCTACATTCACAATATTTAATGGTACATAAAGCTTGTAGAAAACACCTGAAGTGGGTAAACTAAGCTTAGCTCTAGATCAGTGGTTCTCAACCCATGGGCCGCATGCAGCCCACATAGCACACAGCTGTGGCCCAGCTCAGCTGTGTGCTAAAGGCCATGCATTGCGGGCTCCTGGCTGTTTGGCCATGTGTGGCGGGCTCCCGGGTTCACCGCTGCAGGGTCAGGGTCCCCGCATGGCCCACAATGGTAAATAGGTTGAGAACCATTGGTCTATTCACTCTAGTTAGTTAAATGAAAAACTATATTAATGCTTTAAAAAGAAAAAAAACCTAATCTGTTAATAAAATTGCTAAAGAAGTTGTGTAATGTGCTCAGTCTAAACCCAATGTCCTGGATAGCTTGAGAAATGATTGCAAGATGTACCAGTTGTGTGTTGGATGTATTCTACAACCTTTTTATCCACATCACAAAACCACCTAACTTACTGTCTCATGTGCCTCAAGTTCTGCATCAGAAGAAGCAGCATATAGTCCACAATCAGCGAGTGAGAAATTCTACAGTTTTAATTTGTGTTTCCATTATAGCATCTTGTTTTTTGATCCAGGGCTCTATAAACTTGGTGAAAATCTAATGTATAGTCACGTGGCTTGTAATCTGGTTGATTATTCACATATAGTATTGCACGTAGAGGTCTCTTTATGCTGGGATACAATCAGTTGCTTGGTTCCCAGAAAGAGCAGCTTCAACAGAGCAAAAATTGTCCTCAGAAGATCTCCTGTTTAAGCTCTTTTTAAAAAAAAAAAAAAAAATGGAATGACCTTTCTTTTAAAAGCTGAACTTTATATATATATGTTGGTGGGGGAACGTGCGCGTGTATATTTTAATGCTGAAACACAAAGGAAGGTCTGTTTGGTATCTCTGTGTTTGAGTGTTGGGGACTGAGCACCTGATCCAACTCCTATTGAACTACAATCCTGAGTGTCAGAGTAAAAATTAGAATCATGTTCAGTTTAAAATAAACATTTTGTTAATTTGAGTTCTTTAATTTTACAGGTCTAATCTTGCTGTTTTATCTGGTATTCTATGGTTTCCTAGCAGCACTCTTTACATTTACAATGTGGGTTATGCTTCAGACCCTGAGCGGAGATATTCCCAAATATCGTGACCGGATTTCTAGTCCAGGTAACTGTACTCTTAGTTTTATGTCTAGATTTTAAATTATAATATACAATTTATTCTAATAACTTTCTTTTAGGATAAAGTACATATTCCAATGTGGTGTAGTTTTAATTAGACTAATAAAGAGCTTTAAAGGAGGACTCTTTTATAATGGGTGAATCATTTGGGCTTTGTAGGTTTGCAGCACAAAGCCATTTATAGACTTTTTTTGGCCATATTTACTAACTGATGCTCTAAATTCACTCCTTTCTAGTTCTTCCTGGATTTTGTCATTTATTCTGAAAAACTTTTCAGATTAGTTTTACAGCTATATCAGTCAATGAATGATTGTTTGGTTATTTCATTTACCAAAGGTAGTTGAAGCAGATATTTATGAAGTCACTAGGAGGTGAACTATCTCCAATTCAACAGGTTAATCATTAATATTTGGAGGATTTTCTTGCCATGCTGTATTAGGAGGAGAACATCACCAGACAGACATTTAAATTGTTTTATTTAACTAAAACAACAACATTATGTATTCTGGATTCTTTTCTTAACAGCAAACATATAATAATTTAACAAAACAAGCGTATGAATTTTTGAATTTAGTTAAACAGCAAGTTTTTTAAAATCAGGTTTGTTTTTGTTAAAATTGTTTAACTAAAATAGTTAAATGAAATATTTAAAAAAAAAACAAATTTAAATAGACTGTCAGCTAGGTCAACATGAGGAACTTAAAATATTGGCTTCTGTAGCTAACTCAGTCGTCTTCACCTTCATTTTCTCGTTTGTTCATAATCTGGAAAAGAAAACCAAGCTTTCCTGCTTTTTCAGGTCCCAAACAATTTCTCTATTTGGAATGAATTAGCCCTGAGGAAGAAAATATTCTTACACCGTCAGAAGAAGCTACTGCTGTTAAAAGTGAGATTATCACATCAACAGTCTCTGAATCCAAGTGCCTAAGTGACTTCCACCAGTTCACTGGTGTGACTTTCTTTAAAACATCATCAGCAAACATATATTTCTTGAATGGTTCACCCTTAGCTCTGAAGTGTATTATAGTTGGCATTATGGAAGGATGATTGCTGGATGTGCATGTCATAGCCAACTCCTCTTCAGTGGTTAAGGTATGGCCCTGGTACTGAGTATTGAGAATATTTGCAAGAAAATGAGTTGGAGATAGTGCTTGTTCCATTCATTTTTTTTTAATGCTTGTAATTTAACTCTCATTGCATATTTCTCTTTTTAATATCTCACTCAGTTCCTTCCAAATTTCAACAGCGTTAGCAATAAAACAGCTGTTTCCCTGCATTTCCTACAAGGCTAAGGCTTCAGGGTACTCAGTATGTGTTCAACATTTTTCTTAAGCCCAATGTTGAGAACTTTGGCTGTGACAGTGTCATCCTTTTTTTCACTAGTTTGTTCACAGACTGTCATCAGATTAGGCCAGTTCTTGATATAGTGCTCAAAACAGTCCACTACTGAGTTCCATCATATGTCTTGTGGGAGAGTTAGCTTGGTTCCTCCCACTTTTTTCAGAGCAGCTCCTGCAAAGTGGTTGTTACGGAAGTATTTTCAATTTCAACATTAGCCTTTATTTCTGGAACACTGAAGTCAGGCTAGGTGGTGCATCAAAAGAGCACTGCAACCGTTTGTTAGTGGCTTGGGACTCTCTTCACTCTCTCCTAAATAAATTTCTTCTCATTTTTGGATACATTTGCAACATTTGTCTATGACCAAGCTGCATACTAGACATTTTAATTTTTTTCACAGTTTGCTATAGCTTTCACTGCTACTTCTTCTAAGTATTTCCAGATGTATCAATTGTTTCTGTAAGGAAGACATTCCCTTCTTCTGTTGTCACACAAGCACATACAACAGGATCATTGTGGACATTGTTCCACCCATCAAGACTCAGGTTAACAATTTCACCCTCTACAGCTTATTTATGGTTGTTTCTGGATGATGGAGATTTTTTTGCTACAGGTATTATACTGTAACTACAGTGATGCGATGACTCACTGGCACGGTGCCTCCTGCTGGTTGTCTCGGGAATTAGCTCTTCCAGCCTGGAGTGTCCTCTGCAGGCCGGTGTCTTGCCCAGTGCCTCTTTACCTTGGGGTGCTGCCCCCTGGCAGTGCCCCCGTTCTCTCGCCTCCCCTCTGAGGGGAACCCCCAACTCTCTATCGCCACCTTGCCTCAGTGGCTACTGCCAGTCATCATCTAGCCCCCGCTCACTGGAGCAGACTGCAGTCTGTAAACCACTCATCATTGGCAAGGGGGTTGGACCAGCTGCCTCTACCTATTCCCAGGCTACACCTTGGTAGCCCCAGTACCTTTCCTGGCCTTTAGCAAGGCCTGCAGCCTGGATGTTTTCCAGGCTGGAGCTCCCCAGCTCCTCTGGCCTTCCCCCAGCCCTACTCTACTCTACGTACTTTGCTCAGCTCCCAGGCAGCCAGGTCCTTCTCTCTCTACAGCTAGAGAGAGACTGCCTGAGCTCCTGGCTCACAGCCCTTTTATAGGGCCAGCTGTGGCCTGATTGGGGTGTGGCCACAGCTGTGGCTGCTTCCCCAATCAGCCTAGTTTTTTCTCTCAGCCCCCGCCCTCTCCAGGGGCTGGCTTTTAACCCCTTCTGAGCCAGAGCGGGGTGACTGCCCCGCTACAGTGACACACATGATATGACTGAAACACTATCATTGGCAGATAACTCTGAAACGATAGAAAATGATGGTGATCTTGAAGGTAGATAGTCTTCAGAATCCTGTATGTTGAGGATGGATTCTCCTAAATAAAATAAGTAAATGCAGTTATTTAATTATTATTAGCATACTGCTCATTTAATATTACTCATTGCATTCAGTGACATTCAGTACTACTTTAATGGTGAAATTGTAAAAGAAAGATCTGCCTATTTCAGCTATTTATTTTTTATCACAGCTGCATCTAAAATGATAGTACCATAGAGTAACAACTATGTTTTTTGCTCAAACATGAGAATTCAAGAATAGTCCAGAAGGAAGACAGGCAGTCCTGAAGAAAGAAGTATGAAATGAAAAAGTTTACCAACCTGAAGATCCTGCATGTTCAGACATGTTCCTTTCATCATCTTCAGTGCAGCTTCCTCCTGAGAAGGAACACTTCTCATGATGTTGTTTCATTTGGACAACTGGGCCTTGCATTTCTTTGCACTGTTTGCATTTTGCACGCATGCCTGTCTTACCCACAGGTAGAGGAACTTCATTAAAATATTCCCAAACTGGGTCTCTCTTACGGCCTGCTGCCATTATAGGTTTTCCCTTCTAGTGAGTGAATGGTATGGTAGATCTCAAATCAATGAAGGCTGCACTCAGAAAGACCTCAAGACTTCTGGAATATATTGCTCAAACAGTTTCACTTTTGTTTCTACTGCCTGTCCCCATCCTTGTCACATTTATCTCCGGACTTCTCCACCTTGTCCAGTTCTATTCCACCCCCAACAATCTTCTATTTATTGAACTTTTTGAAACTGCACTCTTTTTTAGAGAGAGGTAAGGCATTGGCTCTGTGTACTCAAATCTGCAGAGGGGCAATAGGGTTGAGGTCTGTTATTTCTCATCTCTATATATTTATTTATTTATTTTGAAAACATTTGCTGTTAACAAGCATGTTATCTCTGGAGACACAAATCCACAGTTTGAGAACTGCAAAACTAAGCATCTCTGATGGTATGTTCTAGACTGAGCACTGAATCCCATTGGGTAGATAGAAAGATTAACCTAAATCATCTATACAGAAGCCCCTGGAACCCCATAAGATTGGGTCCCTAATCCCATGAACTGTTGAAACTCATTTACCAAACTTTTCTTAAACATTACATGAATATATTGTCTCATACTAGAGAATTTATAATCCCTATTCCATGTTGAGATATCTTTGAGCTATAATGTATCTTAATTAAAACTATGTTTAGATAGGTTTTTTTCCCTCAAAAAGCATTTTATCAAAAACTTTGTTTAAAAAAAATTATTTTAAATCATTGATTTTTGTCTACCCTATTTTGCTGTTAATTCATACAGCTGAAATAGCAGAGGAAAGAGATAATGACCAGGAAAACATCTTATTTTGGAAGTATTTTGGAATGTTTCCTGTTTGCAGTAGAAAGCTCCCTTCAGATATTGATTGTTCAAGATATAAATTGGATATGATATAGAGGATAGTTGGGTAAAGATTTTGCATGTTTTAAAATACCAAACTCAGTCGAAAAGGAAAGCTGTCATTGCCTATTCCTATGTTGCTTACGGATCACACCAGTGTTCCAACTAGTATCTTGATGCTAACAATGGCTAGTACTGGATACTTCAAAGGAAGTGCAAAAAAGACAGCTGTGTAGGCAGTTATAGGATAACTTGCTTCCTGGGGAAATTTCATCGTAACCCCAAATAGAGGTTGTCTTAAGCCCTAAAAGATGAGGGTTCTTTGAAAACTTTTAATATGTAGTATTACAATTCTTAATTTATTACCTATATAAGTGGCTAATCTTTTTGAATATTGCTACCACAAGAGATACATTGAGGCTTGGAGTTCCACGGGCTAATTGTAGGAAGAGTATTTCCTTTTATCAGTTTTGCATTTCCCTTCTTTCAATTTAATTGAATGTCCATTTGATCTTGTATTATGAAACAGAGTGATTGGAAGTTCCTGATTTACCTTTATACCATTGATTATTTGTATAGTCATGTCTCTTTTAATTGTCTCCGTTCTAAGATAAATGAATTTTAAAACTGAAATATCTCTTCATGAGAGTTTTTTTTTTTTTTTCATGCCTATAATTATTCTTGGCTCCCATCTCTGAATCCCCTCTTTCTACTATGTCCTGTTTGAGAGTAGGTGATCAGAAATAGTTTTCCAGGTGAGGGCACACCATTCCATTTTATATAATGGCATAATATTTTTATATTCTCCCGCCATTATGCATCAATTTTTTTTTAACCCTGTTGCACATTGAGCAGAGATCTTCAGTGTTGTCCGCATTGATGATCGGGGCTTTTTTATGAGCTCAGGCTGAATTTAAAACTCAGTAAAATATGAATAGTTCAAATTATATCCCATGTGAATTACTTTGCATTTATCTGTTACGTTTAATGGTTCCTTAAATAATTTGGATTAAGCACAAAGTTCCCTTTTGCTTTTGATTTAGATCATATTGTACATATAGCCAGACAAATCTTCATTAAAGTGAAGTTAAGGTTGTAGGCACACACCAGTGGATTGCATGCATATTACCTTTTAAAAACTTTTTTTTAAAAACCCTCCCAAACTTGAAAAACCTCAAGTATTGAAAGATCAAGGTTGCACTTCTTAAACAAGGTGCTTGAACTATTTTCTCTGTCCCTGTACAGATGCAAGCCTACCATTTTCTCTATTTAAATACAGAGTATTAGAAACATTAACCGCAGAACATTAGTTGTAGAATTTTTCATGTGTACAAATCTCCAGTAGCAAACCTTGTCCCTTTACTGACTGCTGCTCTTTTACAAGTACTCTAACAGCATAATCTGCACATACGACGTTTACATATGGGCATAATGACTAATGTCATTTGGAGAATTGGCTGCCACAGAGTTGTAGAGCTGAATACATCCTATGAAGAACTGAGTCCCCTCAGCACTTTGAAAGATCAAGCTTTTAATGAAAAGCAGGAATGATTTATTGTTTCCATATGCTGTTTGTCTAATCGTGAATTGGTAAAGCTGTGTGTGTACCGTGTGACTAAAGAAGACAATAAAATGGCACTCTGACAACGATTATAAAGTACTGTAATTTTGGTGGCCACTATTATTGTTGGATAAATTAGCATGTATTCTAGGCTTTTCTGAGAACACTGCTCTGAGAGATAGAAAAGGAGTACTTGTGGCACCTTAGAGACTAACCAATTTATTTGAGCATGAGCTTTCGTGAGCTACAGCTCACTTCATCGGATGCATACCGTGGAAACTGCAGCAGACTTTATATATACACAGAGAATATGAAACAATACCTCCTCCCACCCCACTGTCCTGCTGGTAATAGCTTATCTAAAGTGATCATCAGGTTAGGCCATTTCCAGCACAAATCCAGGTTTTCTCACCCTCCACCCCCCCCCACAAATTCACTTTCCTGCTGGTGATAGCCCATCCAAAGTGACAACTCTTTACACAATGTGCATGATAATCAAATTGGGCCATTTCCTGCACAAATCCAGGGTCTCTCACTCCCTCACCCCCCCTCCAAAATGTACATTGGTCAAACTGGACAGTCTCTGCGTAAAAGAATAAATGGACACAAATCAGATGTCAAGAATTATAACATTCATAAACCAGTCGGAGAACACTTCAATCTCTCTGGTCACGCAATCACAGACATGAAGGTCGCTATCTTAAAACAAAAAAACTTCAAATCCAGACTCCAGCGAGAAACTGCTGAATTGGAATTCATTTGCAAATTGGATACTATTAATTTAGGCTTAAATAGAGACTGGGAGTGGCTAAGTCATTATGCAAGGTAGCCTATTTCCTCTTGTTTTTTCCTACCCCCCCCCCATTCCCCCCCAGATGTTCTGGTTTAACTTAGATTTAAACTTGGAGAGTGGTCAGTTTGGATGAGCTATTACCAGCAGGAGAGTGAGTTTGTGTGTGTATGGGGGTGGGTTTTTGGAGGGGGGTGAGGGAGTGAGAGACCCTGGATTTGTGCAGAAAATGGCCCAATTTGATTATCATGCACATTGTGTAAAGAGTTGTCACTTTGGATGGGCTATCACCAGCAGGAAAGTGAATTTGTGTGGCGGGGTGGAGGGTGAGAAAACCTGGATTTGTGCTGGAAATGGCCTAACCTGATGATCACTTTAGATAAGCTATTACCAGCAGGACAGTGGGGTGGGAGGAGGTATTGTTTCATATTCTCTGTGTATATATAAAGTCTGCTGCAGTTTCCACGGTATGCATCCGATGAAGTGAGCTGTAGCTCACGAAAGCTCATGCTCAAATAAATTGGTTAGTCTCTAAGGTGCCACAAGTACTCCTTTTCTTTTTGCGAATACAGACTAACACGGCTGTTACTCTGAAACCTGAGAGATAGAGTTATGGTAGTTTGGGGACTTTGAAAGTTCAACCTTAACTTTTGTTTTTCTTTGGTTTCTGATGTTTTTAAAGGGTAATATGCACTCAAACTACTGATATTTGCCTGCAACTAGAACTTGGCCTTAACATTTTTATCCTTACTTTCTTTTAAAATGGTCCTAAAGTCTGCTGAAGACTTCAGTTCCTGCACACCCTAGGGTGTGGTCAATCCAGCAGACCTTAGAAGGTTTGGGGGGAAATGCCGCTTTGGTCTGCTGGCCACAAAGACTCCTGCTAACTACAGTGTCAATCCACCGTCTTGTGGAGGTGAGTTCTGTTGCCGCAGACCTCGTATGCGGCTCTCAAAGGCTTTGAGTTAGCAAAATGGGGGGAACTGGGGAGGAGAAACCCCCTACCTCTGTTTATGCTCCAAGCCCTTTGGCAGGAGTTGTGAGGAGTGAAGAATGTCTTCCTCGCTATATTACTGCCTCCAGCTGCTTCCTGGGCCACCTGCTGGAGCTGATTTCTTTTTTTCTCCTGTAGTCTCCTCTGTTATGAAACTGCCCCCTGGCCTCCTGTGAACTGTCGGAAGTTCATCAGAGCCTCCAACCCTCATTAGTTTTTGATAGTTCTCTCTTCAGCACCCAGTTGACTTCTGAACCCGTGATGGTCCAAAATAGGTTTGTCTGCTGTGAACTGCTAGCTGACAAAAATGGGGTGAATGAGCCTAACTTCCATAACCCAGCAATACAAAACATGCTAGTCTTGGACCTCTCCCCTATGAGCAATGGTCCAAAAAGGAAATTGGGTCCATAGTTCACCCCAACATCTAGACTGAGGGTGGGCAATCAATAAGCTTATGCCTATGAGAGGGCAGACAAGAACTTAAGGCTCACCCTGGGTTCTTTCCTTCTGCAGATCTCGAGCAGTATACAGAAAAGTGGAGGGAATGTTCCCTCTCCTGCACAGATCTCCTAAGATCTGTATGAATAGGGCTTCCTTCCAAAAAGCCTTAGGAGGTCTGCAGGAAGCAAGGGCCTGGCCCATCCAGAAATTTGTGGCCCTGATAAGTTAAATTCTCTAGGGCCACACCCTCTCCCATTTCACTTTATTTACGCAGACATTTTGGGGAGGCTGAACTACTGGTCCTGGTACAGTTGTGCTTTTCCCCACCCCAAACCCCTATCAGCCCTGGCAATGCGCAAGAATAGGTGTTTAGGGAGGACATGGTGGTATTTTCCTCCCTTCTTTCGAGATCTCCCAAACCTTTAGAATGGAACCAATCTTACCTTAACAAGCCATTTCCACCAGTCAGGTTGCACGTTGAGCTCAATTCCTGCCATGGAAAGGGCATTAAAACCTTTTGTTTATTCATTTTAATGGAAGTTTATATCTCCAGCATCTTTTGACACCCTCTGGCAAGATCATCGGAGAATTGTTGCCTGATGACAAAATTAAATCAAATGTTAAGTCTTTTGGTCTTGGGTGCTAGATCTCAGTTGGGGATATTACTTTGTGTCTCTCCCTTTTTGTGTGGTGGAGGGTTTTTTTTTTTTTTTTAAGAAAATAGTTAAAATTTAATTTGGAACTATATTTGGCAGCTCTAATTTGATCATAGTTTAGGAACTCCTAGTTGCCTTCAAATTTTGCAATAAAATTCTTCTTCATCTCTAAACCTTATTTTGAGGCAAATATATTCTTTGTGTAGCTTTGAAAAAGGAAAGGGCAAAGTTCTGACTTAAAGTTGTCCACTGAGTTTCTATTTTAATTAGGGAGTGGCTAGTACTTCTCTGCAAAAACTGAAGTGAACAATAAATGGTTACATTTTAGGCATATAGGGAGTTGTGCATCTCATTCTCTGTACTGAAAATTTACCCTTGATGGCTTTGTTACCGATCTTAATGTTGAGCCTATGAAATTATTTTGAAAGGTTTTCCTTGTAATTGTATGGAGTGGTACAAAACTGTACATTTTGCCCAACCTCTCATAGATTTAAGGAAGGTAGATTCTTAAATAGAATACAAATACTTTGTTAAGTTCAAAGTAATAACTCAGTTTCCCCAGGAAGATGGCCAGGTATTATATACTGTAACTGCTCTGGAGAGAGCCATTATAGCTTCTAGACATTATTTTCAAAGAGTATATATATATTTTTTGACCGCCTGAAGATTTGATACTTACCACAGATGTTGCAGGTAATCACATATGCTTAGAGATCAAATAACTGATCATTAGGGCTGTCTATTAATCGCAGTTAACTCACCCGATTAACTCAAAAAATTAATTGTGATTAATCGCACTGTTAAACAATAGAATAGCAATAGAAATTTATTGAATACTTTGGGATGTTTTTCTACCTTTTCAAATATATCTATTTCAGTTACAACACAGAATGCAAACTGTACAGTGCTCACTTTATATTATTTTTGATTGCATATATTTGCACTGTAAAAACAATAAACAAAAGAAATAGTGTTTTTCAATTCATCTCATACCAGTACTGTAGTGCAATCTCTTTATCATGAAAGCGCAACTTACAAATGTAGATTTTGTTTGTTACATAGCTGCACTCAAAAACAAAACAATGTAAAACTTTAGAGCCTGCAAGTCCATTGAGTCCTACTTCTTGTTCAGCCAATCGCTAAGAGAAACAGGTTTGTTTACATTTACAGAAGATAATGCTGTCCACTTCTCAATTACAATGTCACCTGAAAGTTAGAACAGATGTTCGCATGGCACTTTTGTAGCTGATTTTGCAAGATATTTAAGTACCAGATGCTCTAAAGATTCATATGCGTCTTCATGCTTCAGCCATCGTTCCAGAGTACATTCTTCCATGCTGATGATGCTCATTAAAACAATAATGCATTAATTTAAATTTGTGACTGAACTCTTTGGGGGAGAACTGTATGTTTCCTGCTCTGTTTTACCCACATTCTGCCATATATTTCATATTATAGCCGTCTCGGATGATGACCCAGCACATATTGTTTGTTTTAAGAACACTGTCACTGCAAATTTGACAAAATGTAAAGAAGATACCAATGTGAAATTTCTAAAGATAGCTACAGCATTTCACCCAAGATTTAAGAATCGGAAGTGCCTTCAAAAATATGAGAGGGATGAAGTGTGGAGCATGCTTTCAGAAATCTTAAAAGAGCAACACTCTGATGCGGAAACTACAGAACCCAAATCACCAAAAGAGAAAATTAGCCTTCTGCTGGTGGCATCTGACACCGATAATGAAAATGAACATGCGTCGGTCTGCACTGCTTTGGATCGTTGTCAAGCAGAACCCATCATCAACGTGGACGCATGTCCTCTGGAATGGTTGTTGAAGCATTAAGGGACATATAAATCTTTAGTGCATCTGGCATTTAAATATCTTGTGACGCCAGCTGCAACAGTGCCATGCAAACGCCTGTTCTCACTTTCAGGTGACATTGTAAACAAGAAGCAGACAGCATTATCTTCTGCAAATGTAAACAAACGTTTGTCTGAGCGATTGGCTGAACAGTAGTACTGATTTGACTTGCAGGCTCTAAAGTTTTACATTGTTTTATTTTTGAATGCAGGTTTTTTTTGTACATAATTCTACATTTGTAAGTTCAACTTTCATGATAAAGAGATTGCACTACAGTACTTGTATTAGATGAATTGAAAAATACTATTTCTTTTGTGTTTTACAGTGTAAATATTTGTAATAAAAATAAACAAAGTGAGCACTGTACACCATGTATTCTGTGTTGTAATTGAAATCAATATATTTGAAAATGTAGGAAACATCCAAAAATATTTAAATAAATAGTATTCTGTTTAACAGCTCAATTAATAGTGATTAATTTTTTTTAATCACTTGACAGCCCTACTTATGATTGTTTGTTTGGTTTTTTTTTTTAAATGCCCCCTTGAGAGAAGGTGAGCTCTTGCATAAGGAATCCTGATAACTCTCTGAAGAACTGAGGTTGGATTTTCAAAAGTGCTCAACATTGTCCTAACTTCCCCATTGACGTAAGTGGGAATAGTTTCATAATCACAGTTTTACCTGGAATATGGAGCAGCTAGTGTGTGACTTTTGGATTCTAGACATGGGCCCATATGATACCACAAAATACAGATATGTATTTGAACACATCCCAGAGTTTAGGGAAGGATGTTGGACTACCTGTAGTCAGTACCACCCTCTTTTGAAATTGAGTGAGGTGTTCAAAGGTTGGAAACAAGGTCATTCAGTTCAGGTTTAATCAATTTTTGCCTTAATTTATAAATTTTCAGACAGTCATTATCACTTACAGTTTCTGATCATATATTTGACAGATGATAAACAGATAACACAGAACAGGTAGGGGGTCCAGTTACTCAGTTCTGGAGTACTGGGAAGCTCTCCACACTGCATGATGGTCATCTCAGTCTCTGGTCCAGTGTCCTCTGACTTGGGCCCTGTTCACTTGGTTTCTTGTACCTTCCCATATTACATATTAATTAGCTTTCTTCCAGTAAACCTATAACCTGTGCAATATGCGTGCCCAAGGTTCAATTTACATAGCATTTGCTATCCACGCTATTTTCATATAATCATGTCTTTGTCACCTTACTCCTGTTTTTCCTTTTTGGAGTTACGTTTTGTGTATTTTATTATACTGATTAACTTCCTCTTATCTAAGTCTGCCAACACAATTCAGTCCATGAACAAAAACATCACTATTGTCCCGTCAGTAATTTTGCTTGTGCATTTTAAGGTGTTTTATTCAGTTTCAGGGCCTTGGTATTCAGTTGTTCTCAACAGGGTTCTCTAAGCTTTAAAACCATAGAATGTTCCATTGTATAAAATCGTTAAATATGTAAATAAAAAATCCTGAAACTTCACCAAAAAAGCAACTTCTGACCTCTTTCCCTATGTCCTTTACTATATAATCAGTTCCATGCTCTGATGAAGTTCCACAGTGGCTCTGACAATTCCAGTATCATATAGGCTGTGAATTTGCTTGGGGGAGGTGTGAAGGAAGGTAAATTTTAAAAGTGGTTGTACTCCAGGCATTTGCAATGTAGGAAACATCTCTTTTAAGGTTGTAACTCAGCTCTAATGTGTGTTAACCAAAGAACTTTAAGGTAGAAAGACTCTGGTTCTTTGATTACTAATTACAATATTTTTAATTTGTGTTTTCTATAAATTAATCACTGAACAGTGTATGCATATTTGAAGATTACAGTAATATTGCATATTCATCTCTTTATGCTTGGAAATTTGTTGTTTTCACCTTAAATCTGTCATGTTTTTACTTGCAGTGTAACATGTCATAGACCTGGCTATAAATCTTAAATTTATTTTAAAAAAAAACAAACACACCATGTACACAATCTGGATGGCATAGATCAAAGGTTTTTATTCTTATTTTAAATGTAGTTACAAAAATCAAATTGTCTGTCTGATTTCTCTAATTGACATTTCATTTATATTGTTCAGTGGGGGTGTAATAGTATTCACCAAATACAAATGAGCTTAAGAATTTGGGCTTTTTCCATTTGTAAGTGCTATCAGATAACTAAATCTGGCTGTTAAAAACAGTGATTAGTTCCCCTTGTGGATGTTAACCAGCCTGTTGTAATAGTCCCAAATCTTGGATCCCACATGCTCTTAAGCTGGCTGGGTCTTGACTAGGGATGTAAAATATTAAACGGTTAACCCGATAAGCATTAGTCTTACCGTTAACCCACCCTAACCCTGGGCCCTCTCCCTTTAATCAGTTAACTGATATAATTTTAATAATTTAAACAGTTAACTTTTTAAAATGATATTTACATCCCTAGTCTTGACTGAATCCAGTCACGTTCTCAAGCTCTGGGTTTCCTAGCATGCTCTTGGGTTGCAGATTTAGCAACCCTTTCTAAGATATGGGACTCTGGAGTCCAAATGCCTAAATTCTGAAACCAGTGCTACTTCTCTGTATGCCTCCCCAGTTTTACATGCTCCCAGGGTTCCACAGATACAGTGGACCTTTTGGATTACTGTCTCACCTTTTGGAGACTGTGTGACAGTTAAAGCAAGTAATGCAGACTTTATAAAGGAATTTCTAAGCCAATCACACACTTTACTCACAAAGCATAGGAGAGAGGCACATCTATGAGAAGAAAACCAAAACCTATACACAGAGCCCTTTGAGTTTGCTCAAGCCTTCCAGGGTCCCTACACTCTTCTCTGCTTTTTCTCTGTCTTGCCGCCTTGTACTGGTCTCTTTTTTTTTTCTCTTAAAATAGCTAGTTTGAAAATTGAGAGCGCCTCCTTTGTATAAAGTTCCAAGTGTCAAAGTCTTCCCCCTCTCCCCCTCCCCAGTTTCAAGTCCTGTCAGATGACACATTGCTTAGTTACAGCTCCACCTGGAATAACTGGTGGTTCTGGGGTGCACTGTCCTAGGGAGTGTCCATTTGAATGGAATGCCCTCCAGGTTAATGACTCTTGATTGCTCTCCATTGTTAGCCCTCTGCTGACACCTCATGGAATCCCAGTTCAATATGGAGGTTAAAAGGCAACAGTGAAGGTACAGTTCAGTTTACCGTCAAAATGGCATTCATCAAGCAAAATGGGGTTTGTAGTTTCATGTATCAGACTGTCATACTGGCATTTAGGTAACACTTGCCCTGGGAAATAGTTTAACTAACTGCTGCTGGGGTGAGAGGGAGAACCTGTGCTTTTGTGAACCTCACAGAAAAGGTGAATGAGTCAAGAAGTGCATTTTTAAAAGGCATATATACAATGTTAGTCTCTGGAACTCATTCCTTCTCTGAAAACTTCTAATTTGTCAAAATCATTTCCTTATTTAAAAAAAAAAAAAGCACCGTTTTCTGTGTCTTCACGTGGGGCTTGCAGTGGATCACTGATAGGTTTGGTCTATGTAGTTGTACTTTCCATATGCTTTCTGATAAGTTTATCATTTTATATTATATATTTAAATAATAAGTGTATTAGAAGTGACCTACAGAGAGGGGAAAACTGATTTTGTTACATCCTTTTCCTTTTTATGATGTATAAAGAAGTGCCTCCCCCCCCTTTTTTTGTGTGGGGGGCAGAAATCTTGTTTATATTTCAACTTAGAAATATCAAGAACCTTATGTGTCTAGTCTTCCTGGGTTTACCAAAAGATGTGTGGTGGCCTTTTTCAAGTCTTAATTCAAGATGTGGAGTGGGTAGACACCCTTAACAAAAACACATTTTTTTCCTATGAGGTTTTTCTAGTTACATAGGTTAACCAATCGTTTTTAAACTCTCCAAATAAAAAATTGTATCCTCAGGAGATCAAATTTTGTTTCTTCAGTGCTTGCTATCTCATCCTACTAGTTTTGCTGCTGCCTGTAGTCTTCAAATGTAGACATAATCTGAACTTCTGGTGTGCGGGAAAGAAAGGTGAAAAAGAACAATCAATGTGATTTTGTTTTTGGCTAGGAGACCTTTAAGGCCATCTGTATACGTTATAAAGAATTTTTTTTGTTTTTTTGGAAGGTGCAAGTCCTCTTTTGTTCTCTGTGGGTCACCCTGAAATTAAAATTATAATAGCCTCCAGTTTTACTATGTAAGGCATTTTTGGCTTTATAAACCACTTCTTTAAAATTAGTAGGTTTCAAAAGTATGCACAGAAGATGCAGAAGTAACAAATTTATAATGGAACTAAGAGTATGTAAAAATACCCACATACCGAGTAAGTAAACTTAAGGTATGGAAGCTATCCACTAGATTGTCTTACTTAGCACTAGTCTAAAAATTAAAATGTTCTTTTTAAAGAAAAGCCTTGGTATAATTTTGTTGAATATGGAAAGTACAAAGTAAAACTGTAATCAGTAAAATACTTTAAAACTGCAGGTGATTAGCTAATTTTTCTATTCTCAATCATTTGGGTTTTGATGATTATGAATTCTAATTATTATAGCTTGCACTTAAATCGTAACTTTAGACTATAATTTAGATTTTGGTGTTAAAAATTGATTTTAAAAATCTACCCTCAAAATATGGTTGTACAGTATAAGGAGAATGCTGAAATTCCATACTAGATGGTCTATTTACAATTAGAAAAATGTCTTTCTGAGAAATGAGGGTGGGGGTGAAAAAAGTTGTTTAATATCTGACTTATATTTTGTTTTTCTTTAAAAGGACTTATGATTTCACCAAAGCCAGTCACTGCACTGGAATTTTATTTTAACAAGTCTGACTCCCAGTCATATGCAGAATACGTTTCTACCCTTAAACAATTTCTAAAGTGTAAGTAGAATGTTTTTTTACATTACAGTGTTTGGACAGGCTGTAGCTATAAATACATTCAGTTGATTTCCTTTATAGGACATGATCTGTAGAATTTAACATTTATTAACTATATCAGTGGTCTCCAAACTCTGGGATGCACCCCTGTAGGGGTGTGTGGAGAAATGTTTGGGGGTGGGGAGGTAGGAAGGCAGGGCCCCCCAGCTGTGCTGGGTCCCCAGCTTTGCTCCCAGGCACCAACCACAGTTCCAGCTGCGGCTCCCGGGCAGCGTGGACAGGTTCCATTATGGGTAAGAGGGGAGTGACAGAAAAAACTTGGGGACCACTGCTCTAAATTGTATACTGGTTTGTTACGGTGTTTGATAGATTTGCTAATGTACTATGGCCATTCTGAACAGAAAGACTTCTACAGATCAGTAAAAGTTATATATTCTGCTTTTCATTCCTTAAATAAATACAACAAGATCCAGAGTTAAATGTTTGGTCAAAGTTTACCATGATTTACAGCTGTGCAGCCTTCACTGACGTCAGTAGGTAGTGTGCTTGGATAGCTGAGGAAGGAATTGGGTCCTCCTGCCACAAGCCTAGTTAAGAGTGACATTAAATTGGTTAAAGAAATAAACTTGCATGCAAACGATATGATAGTATTATTTACTTTTTTATATATAATGTCATATTGGTGCATGGTATTTTACAGGTTTATAAAACATGACAAAAGAGATTACAATTGAAGTTAGTATGTGGGAAAAGATTATATTAGACAAAGGGTAGATAAATGAATAGCAAAGTTATTTGTGTAATATGTTTTCTGTTTTTATGTTACTTAGAAAAACTAAGATAAAATAATGTTATTAAGGTTTCTAAGTCAAGCACTCAAAAGTTAGGAAGTGTCAGAATTAAAGTTGTTTGTACAATCTTAATTTGGCCCCTTTGTGCATAGGTACCATGATACAATCTTTAATTACATGATCATGTGCTAATTTTTCCACAGGACTCCTCATTCAGTGCACAGAATGGAAGGTGCTCAATTAATAAGGCTATTCAATATTGTGTGTTCTCCCTGTTTTTCAATGTGTAGCCCATGCCTTATTTACTGCACACTAGTCAAACCTTGTTCTGAAGACTGAATTATTATTCAGGGCTTCTCCAGGAGCGCACCGCTATAGTATGATTGTTTCTCAAACATTAATGAATTTGTTTTCACATGACTCCTGTGGGATGAGGGGATGTTATTATTCCCATTGTACAGATGGGGAATGCAGGTGCAGAGAGATTGAAATTAAAAGTATCTATTAGTTTTGAGTGTCCAATCTGAGAAACCTAGAACCTGATTTTTCAGAGTACTTAGCTTTATATGTCACTCCATGTATTCAAGCACAGCTTCCGCTGATGTCAGTTGGAGATGAGAGTGCTCAGGACTTCCACAAATCAGACCCCAACATCTCATTACCCAGAAAATGAGGAATACAATGAGTGACCACCTTTTAAAAAGTTTGGTTTAAGCCACTTGTATAGCATCCCATAGGAATTCCTGTGACAGAGACAAGGATAGGATCCAGTTCTCCAGGGCAGCATTTACCAGGACACAATGCTTTCCCTTTCCCCAGTCCCTTGCCAGATTCATTAACCACCTTCCAACTTGTGCAATAAATGAAGCAGGCGTCCTACACATAAGTCTCCTTTACTATACAACCTTAATTCATCCCCAAAGCAGATCCATCCTGTGCATTGAATCAGGCAGGGGTCCCTGCTAACCTGTCTTTGTCCCAAGTCTTTCTTCCCAACTCCTGGCTCCTTGTCCCAGTCCCATTCTTCTTTCCCAGCCAATTCCAGAACACCACTCTCCTAATTCCTGTCTCCTCATTTGATCTGTCACTCTCCCCAACTCAGACCTCCAGTTGCCCCGACCCACATTTCCCTGTTCTCACTGGCTCCTAGTGCTGTTCTCCCTTCATGGATGCCTCATCCAATCTCTGTGTCCTGTGTCTCTCCCTCCCTCTCCCTCCAGTTCCTTGTCCCATTCTCTTTGCTCAGTCAATGCCAATTTTCCTCCCTGCATCCTGGACCCTTGTCCAATCTGTCTTCACTTGCTCCTCCCTACCCTATTGGTTCTCAGTCCCAGTCTCCCCCTCAGATTCTCACCAGGCTTTGCCACTCCACCTCTAATTCGATTTAGATTATGCTCGTGTTCTCATTCAAGGTCAGTGCCTGTGTGAGTTTGTTCTGAAGGAACCAGTTTTTCCAAGATCATTTACATATCCAGCTATTTTGTTACCCCCATCAAAGACTACAAAGTATTTTGTGGTAAGAGATTTTCAGAGGCAAATGTCTTTCTGGGCTTCTACCTCTTGGATGGTGGAATCTGTCTGTGCAGTGGATGTCTTGTACAAAGCGTCTGTTTTTTGTTGTCTTTTTACTGAAGGCATCCCACTTCACTGATAGTGGTGCAATCCCCCAGAGATAGTATAGTGACAGTATGGGAATCGATTTGAAAGTCCCAGGGATTATCCTACAGGATTAATGGAGTTCAATATCTACGTTGTGTGCCTGGCTTGAACATCTCCATACTGGGGCACTGTACTCTGCAGTTGAGTAACACAAGGCCAGACTGGCTGGTCAGAGTGTTTTGGGGTCAGCTGGCCAGTTTCTGGAGTACACAATTCCTGGAGTTCACTTTTTTCCCCAGCTTTTTGATCTGTTCTTTGAATGTCAGCATTTGATCTAATGTGACCCCGACGTACACTGGATGTTCATAGTATTCCAGTATCCTTGGATGGTGCAATCATTGAGCACTAAACAAAGTGAATTTTCGAGGGAGAATTGGTGGAAGAAATTGAAGTTGTATGGTACACAAGGAGATTGTGCTTGCCTGGGGGCTGTGTAGGAGAGAGTTAAAAGATCTTTGTAAGAGGAGGTCATATGGGAGCATCAAGGTTTGCTGAGTTGAAATAACATAGTAGAAGTATTGGAAAACACTTTTAATCTTGTGGTTAACATGTAGATAATTTATGATTCAAACAGTTTTAATTTCAGTTTCATGTTCTGTTTAACTCTATATAATGAGACCCCTCTGGCTAGTAGAGGTACATATCTTTTATTTTGTTTAGTGACTATTCTTATTAGCATGAATAAGAAGCCTATCTTGTAAAGTTATGGAAACTTAAACTTTTTCACCATTTTGCTTAAAAAATCTTGAACCTTTTAAAGATATTTTTAGAAGTGTATTGGAAAAAAGTTGACATACTCCTGCATTTTGGTGTAACACCTGCCCCCAGCAAGCCAGGGTATTTTACTACCAATGCACTGCTTATCTGTTGCCTACTTCGGTGGGTTTTTAGGGGAACTTGAGACAGGTGGATGGATCAGCAACCCTACCGTCTTAAATTCTCTACTTACCCATTTACGCTGCTGCCACCTGCACTACAGTTGTTAAACTGGGGGGGGATAGCCGAGGGGCAATTTGCCTGAATCCTGTCCTGGAGGTAGTATTTACAGGGTAAAAAAGGTTGTTCATTCTTTTCATTGAATCCTTTGCTCTGCTGAGACTACCAACAAGAATGCCATTTGAGATGGTGGCTTTTGAATTTGTCATCTGAGTTGTGTACTTGAATACTCTCAATTTAAATAAAAAACAATTGTACAGTAGTTCTAGCATTTAGTTCACATTAAATTAAAACATTCCCGAGTCTAGTGCGTCTCAGCTTGAATATGCCCACTGCCATAGAACTGTTTGGTTTAAAGAGCTGTTTCTGTGATAATGGTGAAGAATGTATATCTTCAAAGACTGATACTTGCTGCTAGTTGTGCTAGGGTTTCCAAAACTCATAGCATCTAAATTTTAAAAAAAAACAACCAAACCCAAAAAACCCACCTTTCAATTTACTTTGCACATTTGCTTTCTGTGGTTTCAGCAATAAATGCAGCTGTGATCAAATTTGCGAGCACCACCAAAATTGGCCAATAGCTAACAGGAAGAGAACAGAATCCAATTTAGTGACCTATAGCTGTGCTTCTCAACATCTTAAAATGCAGTCCGCATCTTGACGATTGCTTAGGGACTGTGGATCCTTAATAGCCCCTCTTTGGAATCTCTTTAATACATGAACTCTCTAACGGATCACACCACCTTATCCTTATGATCCCCTTACCTTTTGGAGCAATCTGACGTCAGCAATCAGGGTCCCAGAAGAGTAGGAGTTTCTCTAAGGAAGCAGAGATCTTTGTTACAAAATATGATTTCTTGTCCCTTCTGAGAAGGCTAGGTATTCATGTGTACCTGTATCTCGACTAGTGGCTAAGCAAAGGACCAGTCATCTTAAAGGGTACACACAGCACTCAAGATAGCTGACAGCTGTCCTAGACTTTGGGCTTAAGTATTCACTTCAAGCCTCCAAAGTCCACTTCCACAATGATACAGGTGTTGGAGTTCATATGTATAACTCTGAACTCTAGATTTAATGATCGTACATCTTCCACAAGAACAAATTTCATAATAAGTTTTAAATTATTCTTAAGCTTGGGTCAAGACCTCCAAATGACTGCAAGATATTCTGCCTTAGACTGCTGGGCCTTGTGGCCTCTTGCACTGGGTAACTCTACCAGCCAGAACCTTGAATGGAAAGAGATAAGTGCTGGTTGAAACTGCACCTCTCCAGATTGTCATGTATGGTCACAAATATTGGGTGAATGCTGTTATCCAGAAGGTTCTGAGATTCTGTGGCAGGAGTGCTTACATCACCCAGAATTTGGTCCATGACAAGCTATTTTGTATATTGGCCTTGATTATTATTCATATGTCATATGACCAGGACCCCATTGTGCTAAGTCCTGTACAAACACAGAACAAAAAGACATTCCCTGCCCAAAGGAGCTTACAGTTGAAGCATAAGACAACAACAAATGGATACAGAGGGGGAGTACAAGGATACAGACAATATTGATCAGCATGATAGGCAGGGGTCTCTGCATACCTAAACATTGTCAAGTTTTTTGTAGGTGTCATAGCAAAGGAGAGTTTTGAGGAGGAATTAGGAGGTATATAATGAGGTAGATTTGCTTATGTTTACTGGGAGTGCCTCCCCAAGTGTGTGGGGCAACATGGAAGAGAGCATGAAAGTACTTGTTCGAAAATTTAACAAGTGTGCAGTGGAGGCTGGCATCATGGGCCGATTGGAGGTAATCATCAACTGCTCTATAATGAATGAGATGATAGATAGGGTGGGGATTGGCCAAGAAGGGGCTTCAAGGTAAATGCAAGCAGTTATAGTTGATGCAATGTGGAAGGGGGAGCCAGAGGAGGGATTCAAAGAGAGGGGTTACATGGTCAAAGCATGGGCTAGAAAAATGGTCTTTGCAGCAGTATTCTAAATGGATACGAGCCAGGCAAGACTGCATTTGTCAAGGCCCTGGGAAAGGGTATTGCAGTAATTGATATGAGATGTTGGAGACTTGGACCAGAGTTTAACTCTTTGGATGGATAAGAAAGGTCATATGATATCTTAGATCAGAGGTAGGCAAACTACGGCCTGCGGGCCCCTCCTGCCTGGCTGCTGAGCTCCTGGCCCGGGAGGCTAGCTCCCGGCCCCTCCCCTGCTGTTCCCCCTCCCCTGCAGCCTCAGCTCACTGGGCCGCCAGTGTAGTGCTCTGGGCGGCGGGGCTGCGAGCTCCTGGGACAGAGCCTGGCCTGACCCGGTGCTGTGCGGTGGCATGACTGGCTCCAGCCAGGCAGTGTGGCTATAGTGCCGCCAGCCACCGGTGCTCCAGGCAACGCGGTAAGGGAGCAGGGGGAGTTGGACAGCGGGCAGGGGAGTTCGGGGGTGGGGGTGTGGATGGGGTCAGGGTGGTCAGAGGGCGGGGAAGAGGGGGGTTGAATGTGGGCAGAGGTCCCAGGGGGAAGTCAGGAAAGAAGGGGGGTTGGATGATGTGGTGGGGAGCAGTCAGGGGATAGGGAGCAGGGGGGTGGATGGGGCGGGGGCCCCAGGGGGGCTGTCAGGGAACGGGGGGGTTGGATGGGGCAGGAGTCTGGGGGGCCATCAGGGGGCGAGAAGCGGGGGGGGGGGCAGATAGGGGGCAAGGGCCGGGCCATGCCTGGCTGTTTGGGGAGGCAGAGCCTCCCCTAGCCGGCCCTCCATACAATTTCTGAAACCCAATGTGGCCCTCAGGCCAAAAAGTTTGCCCGCCCTGTCTGAGATGTTATGCAGAAAGAGTTATCAAGATGTGAGGACCTAGAGGAAGATGTGAGTTAAAGATGATGCCTGAGTTTGAAGGCAGGGTGATGTCCACAATAATTGAGAAAGGACCTAGTAGAGGAGGGCTTTGGGGGAAGATGTCTTGTTTCCAACTGTTCAGCAGATCAGATTACCTCGATTGTGGTTATAAGTGAATTTCTGCCTTCCTTGATATATCTGGTCTTTGCCAGGAGCTATGCCTGCTGCCCTCGTTAAGGGTAGTAGAACTGAAGTTTTTGATAGCAGTAATGTCAACCACTAGGAAGAATTTTATATCTTCTGATTAATTTTACTACAGGAGAAGAGTAATGTAGATTTTGTAGGTCCGTTTCCCCAGAATGGATCATCCTTCCATTTTATGTTACTTCTGCTCAGTTTACACCTGTCGCCTCATTTCTAGAGAAATGGAAAGGCTTGGCAGTTTCTGGAGCCATATCTATGTGAAAAGAGAACTAGGGGGACTAATTTGGCATCTCAGTAATTTAATGAATATAAAACTTCTAGCACCACCTGTTGGTGACAAAAATACCTGCAAATAGTTTTTGCTGTCTTGCATAATAGGAAAGGTATAGTGGGAAAATAACAATTTTATTTTCAAGCTGAAAACCTTACAAATTTATGTAGAGATAAGGGACCTTGAGAAGTAGTTTACTATAGGGTTGTGTGCTTATTGGTTGCATGAGTATGTTACACCAATAGATTTATTTATTTATTTATAGCATATGATGATTCAGAACAATCCAGAAATATAGCATGTACCGCAGGAAAACTGTTTGAGCAGAATGAAGATCGTGCTGTTAAACAGGCATGTCAGTTTAATCGCACTAAGCTTGGATCATGTTCTGGAGTAGAAGATGACACTTTTGGCTATGCTAAAGGAACTCCATGTGTGCTTGTGAAAATGAATAGAGTAAGTGCACAGACTTTTTTTTCTGGTTTTCTTAAGTTTAAAACTTAGTTTTCTAACTAAAACTTTATGAAAATTTCTTCCAGAGAATGGCTTGATTATTTGTCCTGGCTTTTCCTTCAGTTTCCTTCTCTCTCTATAAAACAATGTAACTTACTGAAATAACTAACAATTTTGCTTTAGGGATGGGGAGGGGGCAAGTTGTTTAAATCTCTAATACTTAAGAATATTGGCTTTGTTTCCATGGATCAAAACTGGAAGCCCAGTTTTAAATACAAGGGTGCTACTCTTACCTTGTAAAAGAAAAAGCTCAGTGTAAAATTAAGTTTGTTTACATTTCCAGAATGCAAGTATGAACCAGAATGTAATGGTGCTTGCTTTAACTTTTGAAAACAGTTGTGTTGAAAATGTTATTGCGGGGTGGTGGTGATAAAATATTTCACTCTTTGTTAGCTGACTGCAAGTTATATGATATGTTGCCTGGACATAACACCTAGATTCAGCCATTAATCTTACATGCTTAATTTGGAATAGTCAACTGCTACTGGCTGTGGCTAGTGGAACCATTTTGAGGAGCACTTTAGATCTTAGTATGGTTCGAGTCCATGGCACTATGTCAAAATGGTACCTTCTTACTCACCAGGTTTGGTCCCGGTGTGTATTTAGTCATATTTGCTTACTACAGTAAGAAAATAAGTTTGTGGAGTTTTTGCTATTTTCATTCTTCTTTATGCTCTTCAGAAGGAATGTAACTAAAGAGTGAACAATGGATTCTATTCTAGTCTTGTGCATCAACAAATTTTTTTACTAAGGTCTAATTAATTACACACGTGGAAGCCTCCTGAAGGAAATGAAACTGTCCAGCTGTAACTGAAGGTCTGAGCTAACTTCAGAGAACCTTTTGTTGGTAACAATGCCTGAGTTGGAAAGAACCCAGTTTTTATGCTCTTTTACTAGGGCTGTAGACCTGGAAACTGGAGACTTAGTTGCCTATCAACTGAACGCGTTTAATAGAGAAATCCTACCATGATAACCAGGGAAACCTGTAATACCATTTTTATTGTCATAGTCAAAATGTAATTGCACGTTAAATGTCTCCCGTACATTAATATGTTTTTAAAAAATCAGCTTTGTACAAGTCCCACAGAAAAATAGCTGTTTATGGAGATTTTTCCCTTTCTTTAGATAATTGGATTAAAGCCTGAGGGAGAACCACATATACAATGTTCACCTAAGGTGAGTATTGAATAAAGATAAGTATTTATGGCCATTTTCCTTTATGTTTAAACAGAGAGAAAAGCAAGCATAAGTGCTAGAAGCAAAGATTTTTAACTTCATTTTTTCTTTGAAACTTCCATTATTTTTAAATACACATTTTGATTTCTTTTGATAGCTATATCTGTTTTGTGTTCATGCAGGTTAGTGCTTCAGTATGTTTTAACTTTTTCATAAAGGTACCTTTTTTATTCTATGTCAGTTTAAAAATTGTTCTTTTGTTCTTTCATGTGTCATATCATTAAGACTTATGTGAAAATCAGGTAGGTCTGACAAAGCTGAAGACAAAAAGGATACATGTGATTTCTTGTTCATATTTCAATATGTTTTGTTTTTGTTTTTTACTTCAGTACAAGTTGTATTTTGTTTTCCCATTTCATAACCAATATTTTTGTTTTTCTCTCCATGCTGCAAATGCATCTTAGACAATTTATATAATGATGGGTAAGAGACAAGTGGGAGTTCTAAAATGGTTAATGTTCATAAAGTAAAATTTGTTCATACTTGATTTGAAGACAGCTTATAATATCAACAGATCTATTCATGTTTATTGTATGGCTTAGCATGTGTGAAGAGTTTCTTGCAGTCCATATTATTTTATTGATCTGACTTCTGCATATGTTTTCCCAACTCCACATTTTAAAAAAAACAAAGTATTTGGTTTAAAAAAGAAGCTTCTAAAGATGGTCATGTGATTCAGTGGCCAATGCAAGGGATTGAACTCAGGAATATTCTGGCTTTGAGTCTAGGTTGAGTTAGTTACTTTGAGTGCTTTCATCCCTTCTTTCTTCCTCCTCTTCTATCTACCCTCTCTCCCACACTATTTGACTGTGAAAAGCCCCAAATCCATTTTTCCCCTCCCGTACGGATGAAGTGGTATTGACATGCATGAGAACTTTGCAGACTCCATCATGATGTACATTTGTGGTGACCCACTCTTCTTCAGTCATCAGGGTGTTTGCGTGTTGGCAGGGAGTGAAGGTATTACTAATAGAAGTATAAATTGTGCAGACTTACACTCCATCTGCAGTAGCAGATGCAAAATGACTGAAGGTGCCCTGCATTCTTCCTCAAGTTTAAAGGTGTGTAGGAGGTTGTTTTCCTCTCCAACCCCATGTAGTTTCCCCTGTTCAAAGTATTTTTACTTGAATTTTTCATAAAGAATATGCTTTTCACCTTATGAGACTTGGGGCAACTCGCTTTACCTCTTTGTGCTTCTGTCAGCCCAGCAGCCAATTTGAAACTTGCCTGTAAAGCCAGGATTGCACTAGAAAGCAGAGGTTGCATCTGGGTTGAGGTTTCCTTTGCCAAAGACAGATGTCTAAAAACAGTGTGGTGTACTATGTGTTGGATGTTTAACTTCATGCAACATTATGGGTATATTGGTAACTGCTGTAAACTTCAAATTATTTGAGAGTGATAAAAGTAAGCTGTCTCTTGAATGTTGTGTGATTAAGCACAAATCCCATTATCATGCTGGTCCAGATAAAATTTTCTGTCTAGCTTTGGATCTGCTCTTTATCAGTCTTCTGCCTGCTTTTTCCTCACTTACCCTTTAAGTAAGTGAGAAATGTGTAACTAGTCTTAGATGGAGTTCTGTGGGTGTAAATATGAACAGGATTTAGACTACTGTCTTTGCCTCCTTGCAATACAGTGTGAGTCCTTGTAAGTACAACCTATTCAGATTGTTAAAGGACGTCATTTATGTGAAATCTGTAGTGAAATTAAATTTAAAAAAATAAGTTTCAGGTACTACACGTGTGGCAAAAATTGTCAGGAGGACAGATGTAGTACTTGAAACAACTTAACTTTTTTTCAAATTGACTACAGATTTTAAATAGATACCCTTTTAAGAATTTTACTATTAAGTATTTCTCTCCCCTCCATTGCTTTGTGAAAGAGTCACGCAAACACTGGAAACCACTCTATAGGGGGGTGACTTATTTATGAAGTGCTGTAAAATGAATATAGTAAACTGAAAGACACTTTTTCTTGTCTTTCAGTTGTATTAATTTTTAGTGTCATTTATAAAAAATAGTGTGACAGTTTTTCAGGTAGAATTGTGACTTTCAAATTGTTATTCCTTAATACACCATGTTCTGGTTGCTTTCGTCTCTTTATTTAGTTCTTTAGCCTTTTGCCAGAGATATTTAGCTTTGTTAGTCAGAATAGCTTTTGCAGCATTTTCTTTCCTTTACCTTAAGCTATATTGTTTACATATATTATATTGTTGGCTTTTAAGGAAATATTAGATGGGGGGAAAAACAAAACACACAGGTAAGAGGGATACACAGGCACATATAGCACCCAGGCATACACAGCATATACACTCCCTTCAAAATGTATCATTTTAATCCAAAGGTATTCAGTTATTACACTGCTTGCAGAGTGATATGACTATTACTTTCCTAAATTGCAGAAGAGAATAAAAAAGGTGATGAATGAATTACAGAAGAGTTGAATGAGTAGGGTTGCCTTCCCTTGCTGATGTCAACATAACTAGGATTTTAAGGTGTATGAGGCGAGTTAAGCTTTTTTTACAGGGCAAAATTTTACTAATCATCGTTGATCTTCCTCTTATCACCACATGTCAATTTGGGTAACAAGATGAGCTGTGATTATAGATGATATCTGGATTCCCACTTAATCTAATTGTAGGATTACAAGTCATTCTTAACAGCATTTATCCCAAGTTCTGCATTTCTTCAGGACACAGTACATCCTTGTTTTCACTTCTGCAATAATATTCACTGTATTTGGAGGCAATCCTAGTCTAATATCGGGGGTATCTATTTTGTATTTTGCAAACTATGGGCTGATTATTAGGAGTGCTGACCAACCACAAATCTCCACTGAAGCTGTCGGTGTTAATCATCTTTGAAAACCAGGCCACTAATGAACTCAGGGTCTAGAACAGGGGTGGGCAAACTATGGCAGTGGCCGCATCCGGCCCTTCAGACGTTTTAATCCAGCCCTCGAGTTCCTGTCAGGGAGTGGGATCTTGGCCTTGCCCTGCTTTGTGTATTTTGTGGCTCCGCACAGCTCCTGGAAGCAGCACCATGTCCCCCCTCTGGCTCCTAAGTGTAGAAGTAGCCAGGGGGCTCTGCATGCTGCCCCCGCAGCTTCAATTGGCCGGGAATCAAGGCCAATGGAAGCTGCAGGGATGGCGCCTGTAAACGGGGCAGCGCGCAGAGCCACCTGGCTGTGCCTCCTTGTAGGAGCCAGAGGGGGGATATGCCGCTGCGTCTGGGAGCTACTTGAGGTAAGCGCTGTCCGGAGCCTGTGTCCCGATCCCCTCCAGCGTCCCAACCCCCTGCCCCAGCTCTGATCCCCCTCCTGCCCTCTGAACCCCTCAGTCCCACCCTCTTGCACCCAAGAACCTGCCCTGCCAGCTGCAGCCCTCACTCCCCCACCCGCACCCCAACCCCTAGCCTGGAGCCTCCTCCTGCACCCTGAACTCATTTTTGGCCCAACCCCAGAGCTGGAGCCCTCACCCCTTCCTGCACCCCAACCCCCAATTTCGTGAGCATTCATGGCCTGCCATACAATTTCCATACCCAGATGTGGCCCTCGGGCCAAAAAGTTTGCCCACCCTTGGTCTAGAAATTCTTGTAGATTATTCTGCAGTAATCTCCTTGAGTTGCATGCGTGCACACACACATATATATTACTTAGGATTAGATTTTCCAAAAGTTAGTCATGCAGTTGCTCATCAGGCAGTTGTACATGCAAATATACCTATGTGCATATAGCTACCAGATCTGTGCATATAAATACGATGATTGTATATGCAGTTGTGCAACTACTCTACTTATGTTTAATCCATTTTTCCCTTTTCATGTATTCCATACTTTGTTTTTTGAAAGAATCATTACAGAAATACAATTGAACAAAGTGTATTTTCCTGTATGTGAGTACTTACTGTAGTTTACAAGGACAGTGTAATGGGAAATATTGAATCTTTGCAGTATATAGCAGGGCTTGCTAGCTCAAAGGCCAAACAATCTGACAGATGTGCCTCCAAAGGAGGTTGAGTAAGAATGAAGAAATAAATACAGTTACAGGTCAGAGAAGAATTGGGAACAGGATCCAAAACATCACAAATGATTGGGTTTATTTTTTTAAAGCCTACCATACTGAAATTGGATGTTTTCTTCTGCATGTGTTTTTCTCCTGCTTTCTCCTTGCTCTCTCTACCTGCATTCTTCCCTTTTCTCTTGTTTCCATTTAACTGCTACCCCTACAGTTGATCCTTACTACATATGTTTGCTACACTGCTTTTGTCATGAATTCATATAGAAAAGCGGCATCTATGTCAGAAAAGCCACTTTTGCATTCCCTACTCTGTGGGTCGAATTGAACAAGCAAAGGCCTGAATTTTCCCCTCCTGCAGCAAAATCCATCAAGGGACTTTGTACTTGAGGATCTGTGAAGATAACCTTTTGGAGATTCCTCTTCATTACCACTCTCAAACCTGGAGGATTCCTGGAAATCCAGGGCCATCTGTGGAGGGACCATCTGTGCCTGCTGCTGCTCTGGCTCTCAATAGCCTTGCATACACAGGAGCATGGGGATAATGTTAAAAAATTACTAAAGGGCTGGAGCTGTACTAACTTTTGAGGTTTATTTTTTCTGTGGGGCCAGTGGGAGGCTGATGTGCATGCTTTACCCCAGTACTACTCCTGTCCATTTTTAACTTCCCTTTTGGCTACACTGACAGCCCTCCACAGGGTCCAGAAGGGGCGGGCACAATGCTGTGAGGCTGTGGAGAGTTTTGCCATCACATTGTATAGGGAAGACTTGAATGTGGAGTGCCCCCTCCATGCATGGATCTGAACAGGCATGATCTCTTCCAGAGTAAGGAGCCTCAAATGTTAGATTGTATGTAACTTTTAGCAATGAGTCCTGGGTGCTTCTGGAAACATCATGTCCATGAGAAAGTATATAACTACTTAAGTAATGGACCATTATCTATAGCAGTCAATTACATTTTACTAACATTTTTAGTAAAATTTAATCAAGTGCTTCGGTTAACTTTATCTGCAGGTTACTCCGTAACCAAGTGTGGCCTCTGGACCATAGCTTATGAAAACAGTCCTCTGTTGTCTCTACCGATTTATATCGTATCCAGTAAATCTGATCGGTATCAAACAAATTAATGTGTTGATGAGATTAAGTATTACATATTAAATCTCACGGGGTGGAGCATTCTCTGCACAGACCTCAGGATTGTTGCATCCAAAAATGATGGTGTAAGTGATGCCCACATTCATCCTGGGAAGTCTGTGGTAGAGCATAAGAGAGGACCCTGGTCTCCTAGTGTGGATCTGCATTGCACACTAAGCCCTGATCTGTGGGACCCGGGCTTGTAGACTTCATGTTTCCAAGCCCATGCTTGAGTTATCCACAGTGCAGTGGAAACCTGGGCTTCACAATCCTGCTGTTGCATCCATACTGTAATATGCAGACCCAAGTCAGAGCTTCAGCTTCTGTGGACGTCTACTATTGTATCCCAGAGTTCCTAGTGCCCTTGCCAACTGACAGTTGTTTCATAGCGGATTGTGGGAGAATTGTCTGTGTGACCTATGGTGGTTGACTGGAAGTGTATTGAGTGGTTTTAGTTCACAAATACATCCAGATGAGCTATTTTGGGTCCGTGTGTTCCCAGCAGCTGAGACAATACAGACCCCGACAGAGTGGAAGGACTTCTCCACCTCATGTTCTGTCCTATTTTGGGACACTGGCAGAGCAACTGCATGACCTTCTCTACTTCATGCTCTGCCTGTATCCCAAAATAGGCAGAACATCTGCATGACAGTAGAGGACATTTCAGTTGCAGTTTTTGAACTGCTGAAGGCACCTCTCAGAGGGGGATATTGACATGCCAGCTGTGACCCAGATGCTGCTGGTCATGCCTGTTCCCTTAGCCACAGATTTTCCCCTAACTAGACTGGCACAGGGGTAGTTGCCAAGCAGCTGCATTTGAAACAGAAGATTCTTCTTCAAGTGCTTTCTCATGTCTGTTCCGTATTAGGTGTGTGTGCTTGCCACATGCACTGGTGCCGGAAGCTTTTCCCTTAGCAGTATCTGTAGGAGACCTATTCTGGCACCCTCTGGAGTGGCGCCCACCTGGCGCAGTATAAGGGGCACCACTAGCTCCCCCCACCCTCAGTTCCTTCTTGCCACCACTGATGGTGCTGGAACTTCTGCTGCTTCATCTAGCTTTCGCATAGTTCAGTGTGTCTCACGAATGTTTCTTTGTAAAATAGTGTATATAGTTTAGTATTTACCCTTGGTATTAGTTCTACTTAGTTGGTCCTGGAAACGACTCCGCCTAGGGATGGGGCATGCCCTGATTCCCAAGCTTTAAACCAACTCCCTCGTAATTGAAGTCATTAACCAGAGGGAGAGGTGGGGTCAATCTGGGGCTGCGCCCAAGAATAAAGACTTGAGACTGGATCTGTTTGGGCGAAAAATTTATTCGTCTTCCAGCCTTCAGTTGAGAGTGGCCAACCGCCAAGCCTGCGGCAGCCTATGGCCATATTTGAGGTCTCGCTGCCCAAAGGGTCCAAGAAGGAATTTCGGGCAATCCTCTAAGAGGGCATGGCTGCAGTGAGAGCAGCCCTCCAAGCAGCCTCAGACGCAGCAGACTCCCCAGCTTGCACCATGGCCTCTGCCATCTCCATGCTAAGGGCATCCTGGCTGCTCCTCTCGGGTCTGTCAACAGAGGCTCAGCAATTGATGCACGACCTCCCCTTCCACAACCAGGCCCTGTTTGCAGAGCAGACGGCCAGTAAAATGCATGGCCTTAAGGAATGCTGCACTACCCTGAAACCTCTGGGGCTGTACGTTCCCGGTTCAGCCCGTAAGTGGTTCAAACCACAGCAATCTCCGGGCCAAGGGAGTCAACCCTGCCAGGAGCTCCCCCCCCATAAGAAGAATAGGAGCTACAAGTGCCTCCCAAGCTACCCACCTCCTCCCTCTGTCCAGCGTTTTGAGGATGCGCTCAAGGGCAACCTACCAGACTTTAGCCCGGATCCGTCTGTCCTGCTGTTCTCCAACTGCCTTTCTTTTTTCCTCCCCGCATGGACAGCTATAACTTCAGACAGCTGTGTCCTCAATACTATGGCAGAGGGTTATACCCTGCAGTTGACTTCTACCTCCCCTCCACCCCATTTCCCCATCCGTCTTCAGGGACCCTTCTCACGAGAGTCTCCTTGCACAGGAGGTAAAGGGGTTGCTGCATTTGGGTGTGGTGGAAGAAGTGCCTCTCAGGTACAGGAACAAGGGGTTCTGTTCCCAGTATTTCTTAATCCCAAAGGCCAAGGGCAGTCTCGGCCCATCCTGGACCAGAGGGACCTCATCAAGGATCTTAAGAAGCTAAAGTTCTGCATGGTCTCCTTGGCTTCTATCATCCCCTCCCTGGATCTGGGAGACTGATATGCTGCCCTCGATTTGAAGGACGCAGACTTCCACATAGCGATCTTTCAAGGTCACAGACACTTTCTCTGGTTTATGGTGCGCCCCCACCACTACCAGTTTGTGGTCCTCCCATTCCGTCTGGTAACAGCATCCAGAGTGTTTACCAAGTGCATGTCGGTGGTAGCTGCATACCTCAGGTGTTGGGGTATCCAGATCTACCCATACCTCAACGACTGGCTGGCGAAGGGCAACTCCAGCTCTAAGGTTCAAGAGGATGTCACGGTGCTGCAAGCCATGTGCCGCTCCCTGGGCCTCCTAGTGAATGACAAAAAGTCTATGTTTGTTCCGGTGCAAAGGATTGAGTTTAGCGGAGCAGTGCTCGACTCAACCTGCGCCAGAGCGTTCCTGTCACTAGAAAGGTTCCAGACGTTGACGGGCCTCATCGCGGAGGTTTCCGCATTCCCCCTGACTATGGCTAAGGTTTGCCTGCACCTGTGTTGTCTGCTATGCCAGGCTCCAGAAGTGGTCCCTGCAGCAATGGCTGGTGACAGTCTATTCCCAGTCCAGAGATCACCTGGACACGGTCCTTACCATTCCTCTGACAGTACTCTCCTCACTGCAATGGTGGACTGATCGCATAACCATCCTAGAAGGGGTTTTGTTCGACACTCCCTCCCCCATCATTCCATCGAATTGGTATCGGACGCCTTGGACTTTGGCTGGGCACACACCTCAGTGACCTCCAGATCCAAGAGGAGGAGGAGATGACGTTACACACAAACATGAAAGAACTCAGGACAGTCCGCTTGGCATGCAGTCTTCCTACTTCACCTGTCGGGCAAGGTAGTGAGAGTCCTGACGGACAATGCGGCCTTGATGTTCTACATCGACAGGCAAGAGGGAGCACGTTCATTGACTCTCTGTCGAGAGGCACTCTGTCTTTAGGACTTCTGCATCAGCCATGAAATCCATCTGGAAGCTTGTCACCTCCCTGGTGTCAAGAACACGCTGGTGGATCACCTCAGCAGGGACTTCTCGCACCACGAGTGGTCGCTCCACTTGGAGGTAGCCTGCATGATCTTCCAGAGGTGGGGAACTCCCCAAGTGGACCTGTTCGCCACTAGGCTAAACGGGAAATATCACCAGTTTTGTTCACAGCAAGGCCTCCCTCTCCAATGCCTTTCTCCTGTCATGGTCAGGGAACCTGATGTACACATTTCCTCTGATTCCTCTCATCAGCAGGGTCCTGGCAAAGATCAAGAGAGAAACAGGGCACAGGTTATTTTGATTGCCCTGGCGTGGCCTTGCCAGCACTGGTTCAGCATGCTCATGATCCTGGCAGCGGCCCCTCCCTGGTCCCTGCCCAACCGACTGGACCTGATGTCACAGGGCAATGGTCAGCTCCTGCACCGCAACCTCATGTCCCTCCACCTTTTGGCGTGGATGAACCCGGAAGAGCGTACCTGCTTGTATGAGGTCCAACAGGTCCTCCTGGGAAGCAGGAAGCCCTCAACCAGACTGACTTACCGGGCCAACTGGACAAGGTTTTCCCACTGGGCGTTTGAGCGCAGCATCTCTCCCTCGTGCTCTTCCATACAGTCTATCTTAGATTACCTGCTTCATCTGAGGAACCAGGGCCTGGCACGCTCTTCCATTAGAGCGAATCTTGTGGCCATCTCTGCTTTTCACTCACCAATCCAGGGCCAGATGATGTTTTCTCATGACATGAGGGTCAGATTCTTGAGAGGCCTTGGGAGACTCTTCCTGCATAGACTCCTGTCCTGCAGTGCGATCTTAACTTGGTCCTCTCTAGGCTCACCGGTCCCTCCTTTGAGCCGCTGGGTTCCTGCTCCCTTTCCCACCTGTCATGGAAGGTCATATTCCTGGTGGTGGTGACATCGGCAAGATGGACTCTGAAATTAAAGCCTTGACTTCAGGACCTCCATATATGGTCTTCTACAAAGATAAGGTTCAGTTGTGGCCCCGCCTGGTGTTCCTGCCAAAAGTGGTCTCCACCTTCCTTATGAACCAGGACATCTTCCTCCCGGTATTCTGTCCCAAACCGCACAAGACCAGTGAGGAGAGATGTCTTCACGCCCTGGATGTCTAGAATGCCTTGGCTTTCTCTTTAAATGTACCAAGCCTTTCCAAAAATCGACTCAGCTCTTCATCGCTACAGCAGATAGGATGAAGGGTCACCCTGTGTCCTCGCAAAGGATTTCTAATTGGATCACCTCGTGCATAAGGTCCTGTTACGACCTGGTGGGGGTTCCGCTGCCACCGATTGTCAGAGTGCACTGTCTTTGGCGGCCTCCCTGGCGCACACCCAGTCCAGGACATCTGTAGAGCCGCAACGTGGTCCTCTGTTCATACGTTTACCTCTCATTATGCTATCACTCAGCAGGCCAGAGACAGTACTGGGTTCAGCAGAGCTGTGTTGCAATCTACACATCCATGAACTCCTACCCACCTCCAGGGGTACTGCTTTGGAGTCACCTAATATTGAATGGACATGAGCAAGCATTTGAAGAAAATACAGTTATCTTTTCCGTAACTGGTGTTCTGAGAGGTGTTGCTCATGTCCATTCCACAACCTGGCCTCCTTCCCCACTGTCGGAGTTTCCGGCAAGAAGGAACTGAGGGTTGGGGGAGCCACCTGCCACCCCTCTGTATTCCACACCATGTGGGCTCCACTCCAGGAGGCACCAGAGCCAGTCCCCTACAGATACTGCTAAGGGAAAAACTTTCAGCACTGGTGCATGTGGTGAGCGCACACACCTAATATGGAATGGACATGAGCAACACATCTCGAAGAACACCAGTTATGGAAAAGGTAATGGTTTTTTGCTTCCTATTCCTGGAAAGTAAGTGGCAAGCTTTGGAATTGAAGGACTGGGAAGTGGTTTGTGGGATAGGTTGGCAGATTCTCTAGACACAAGTCTGGCAACCTGGACCCAATCTGCATCCACACTGTGAAATGCCTGGACTTTCACCTGACTCAGTAGGACTTGGGCTGTGCTCCCCTCCCCTCCTCCTGTACAGGGTGCAAGGACTTTCTGACCTGAGTCGACTGATTTTGTGTATGGATGGGGAGAGGGGCTTTGGGTTCAAACTTGAGTCAGAGCCAAGGCTTAGTGTTTAGTGTATATATACCCCTAGCCAGAGATGTCAACTATCCCTAATTTTCAGTAATCCTCCTGATTTTTAGGTCCAATATACAGCAGGTATGGCCGTGGGCATTCTTCTCTACTGCTTCGATGGCACATTCAGACTGCACAGTGAGAGTCTGTTAGGAAGCAAACTGTGGTGATTTTGAATGGATTGGGGCACTGCTGGGTTCACCGCCCAAGCCAAAGGCTGCATATTGCACTCTGCCCCCATCATGTGCTCTAAGTACCTGGATCATGCCAGCAAGGGCCATGCAGGACAGTTTGCCTGCGGTTGGCAACCTATGGTTTGGGCAGTGAATCCAGCACCCCAGACTTCACTGACTATGGCTGTGGCTTGATTCTATCAGACTCTCACTGCACAGTCACCTGGGGAAAAGCAGGAGCAGGCAGTGATGGTGGCAGTGGAGGAGAGAGGGAACATGACTGAGGAGGAGGAAGATCATCCTGGGAAGGAAGTCCAGAAGGAAGTCCAGGCCCAGGATTGGTAATGATAATTAAGGACCCTCGGTGACATAGAAGGGCTGCTTTCCTAGGGCTGATCTTCCCCTTCTCTGTGTTTGGAAGAGGTTGGGGGTGCAGTGGAGGCAAGGGGTGGAGGTCCATGCAATGTCCCTGATTCCTCCCTACCTTTTTTCATAATCTCCTCTCAGTGTCTCAGAGCAAGGTTGGTGTCTCTGCACACTAGTCCCTACTGCATTAGCCACGGGTAAGGCTGCGAGCCTTTCACAGAGGTCACGGAAGTCATGGATTCCATGACTTTCCAGGGCCTCCATGACTTGCGCAGCTGCAGTGGCTGGTGCGACTGACCCCAGGACCCCCTGAGCAGCTGGGGCAGCTCTGGAACCTGCCACATTGGCCACTGCTCTGACAGTCCCAAGCAGCTGGTCCCGGACGCTGCCCTGGAGCAGTAGTCTGGGAGCAGCAGTGGAACCCCAGTCCGCCCTTTCCCAAAGGAATTGAGCAGCAGCGGTGGTGGGGCACTGGGCCACCCTCCCAGCCCAGAGTGGTGGCAGCGGAGCCCCAGGCTGCCCCCTCAGCAGGTAAGATTTAGTCATGGGTATTTTTAGTAAAAGTCATGGATAGGTCACTGGCTGTGACTTTTTGGTTATTGCCCGTGACCTGTCTGTGACTTTTACTAAAAATACCTTTGACTAAGTCGTAGCCTTAGCCATGGGACATTTCCTGGCTTTTTGCAGCCCATGTGTGTTTAACTCTACATAATCACTACACTAGAATTCCATTGTATGTAGGGAAATTTAGCTTTGGCAGATTTGATCCAAAAGCCAAAGCTGAGTGGATGAGGCTTGGGTCTGCCATTTTAGAGATGTGGGTTCTGTTCCTAGCTCTGACAGAAGTGCCCTTGTGCAGCCTCTGTTATCATATTGCAAAATGGGAGATATGAGGCCTTGGTTAATAAAAGCTTGTGAATACTCTGAAATAATAACAGCAGTCAGCGGAAGAGGAGGCTTAAATGCATGGTATTCTGGCTTCCTGGCCAGTACACCTCATAACGTATTTTGTGTGTATCTCTCCATCACCATGCTAACCTGTCCCAGGGACAGCTCACAGCATAGTTTGTAGCTGTCCCATTCACTTGCTCTAAGAGTCAAACAAAATGCAGGAGCATTTTAGGTAATGGAGTTTGGTCTTGGAGTGAGATCTCAATAGAAGGCAGTTCAGCAATAAGGAGCAGTATCCATATGCATTTCATGCTTGTCACTGTCTGCTCACAAAAACGTGTTTGTGAAAAAGTTGACACCTAAACAATAGGTTTTCTTTTTGTTTTTTTGGGTAGCCTTTATCCCAGGAACCTCTTTGTCAAATTACCTCACTGTTCACCAGAAACTCAACCCTTAGCCATGAACTGGTGTGCCGATTTTTCCAACAGGTCCTAAATGTGGATTTTGGGGAGGTTTGAAAACTGGGATTTAAACAGAAATCTAGGTGATCCCTTAAATATGGATTTGCTATTGCTTCTTCACAATAAACATTTTCTAACTTGCCTGTGGATATTTGGAAATTCAGTTGCACTGTCTAACTTTTTCCTTAAATACTTTTGTTATGTTAAAGGGAGTATAAATTGAAGTTTTCATTGTAGAGATGTGTGTTTCGTTTTTTGAATGATGGTGGGCTGAAAATAAAACTTAGGACTATTCTGGCTTAATTTCTACTTTACTAAATAAATATTAGTATTAATTTTATCTAGATTAGAAATGGAAGGTTGCAGCATGTATAAGCTGAAATCTGTTTTGTGAAATAAAATTGGTTCTTTCAACCATAGGTAGTAGAAGATTATTAATATATTAAATTTTTAACAAGTACAAGTCTATATCTATGAGTCTTGTAATTTGGCAAAGATCATTCATTCTGTTGTGGAAACTATTCTGGTACAGCAGTACTCAAATATTTTTGTAGGGTTCTTGCATTTCATCATTAGAACATTGTAATTTTCTTTTACCTCTTAATGTTTGTTAAAACGGGAATTAACTTTTAATTTTGTCTTTTACCATAGGAAGAAGGCAAGGTTCAGATAACTTATTTTCCTGATGGGGGAGTGATTGATTTAATGTATTTTCCATACTATGGAAAAAATTTACATGTAAGTATGTCTCAATGATAGTCATGTGTTTTTTGTAAAATTTTGGGGGCATTTTTAGGATGGGTCTGTGTTGGTTACTGTATTGTTCAGACTTGAAATTTACAACCAAATACACGTATGGAATATTACTTATGAAGGTATTTCAGAGTACTTGATAAGATCTGTGCTGCACCTGCCCATACGCAGGAAAATAGATTGGGCTTTACTGTCTTCTTACTGAGAAAAATAAGACTGAGTTCCCACTAACATGATTTCAGTAATTTTGCTGTAAAAAGTCAGTTTTCCTTATATTTTATTAGGTCTCCTCAAATGAAAATAGAGGTGGCTAGATCAGATAGGCCTGTCCATAGTACAGTTATTAATAGTTAAAAACCAGTCATTGACATGATTAGTACACACATCATATAATTAAACCTGGTTAATAATCATGCAACTAACAGTTTTTTGGCCTTATCAGAAGTCTAGACTGTTACACTATTGTTTTTCCAATAATTGGTTCAGCACACTTTCCCCCCACCCCAGTGTTGTTGGGGTCACTCTTCATGTCCTCCATGCTTTCTATCCTTTGAAGTACTGTGGGGTAGTTTTCTAGGCTTTCCCAGAATTTGCTAATATAAATACTGTTAGCATGCTAAATGCATATAGACAAACATACTTTTGGTTTCAGAAAAGTTTCTATGTGAACACAAACTGAACAGAACTGCTTGGAAGGAGCCCATGCCTTGAATAATTATAAATTATAGTTAAAACCTTCTCTGTGTTACAACTTTTATATGCAGGATGGAGTGTACGTGGGAAGCACCTCCATATCAGTACCAAGGTCTTTCTTTTAAGATATGTTCTTTCAGCTGGAAACCTTTTCAATATTTTTGGTCTGACATCGCATGTCCTCTCTCGCATGTCCCATGCAAGTTAAGTGAGCAAAAAACAGCATAAATTATGGCAGTTTTTTCCATATGCTTGTAAAAAGCAAAAGGTTAATATAGGCTTGGATTTTCGAAAAAACTGGAGAGTTAGACACCCAAATCCCATTGACTTTCAATGGAAATTGCACTCAAATTTCCTTGAGCACCTTGAAAATCTTGTCTATAACTGTTAATTTGTGCTGAATTTTTCAGTTGAGACAAATGCTATGCAGAATTTTAGCCTGATTAACTCCTACACAAATAATTTTAACTGAGTTAGGGTACATCTACATCTCAAATTAAGGTATAATTGTAGCATGGATAGGCAGACCTGCACTAGCTTAAATTGAACTAGCATGGCTGAAAATAGCTGTGAAGACGCAGCAGCATGGACCCAGCATTAGCTAGGAACAAGAGTCTGGCAGGTTTGTACTGGGAAGGCTAGCCTGTGCCGCAGCCCATGCTGCCACGTCTTTGCTGCTGTTAGCTGCACTAGCTGGATTAAAGCTAGCATGTGTGTGCCTACCTCCACTACAATCACACCTTCATTTGCAGTGTAGATGTACCCTTCGATGGGACTCTGTAAAGTTGGAGGTTGTTCCAGTAAACCAATAGATGAAATGAATTTGCAATCTTAATTGTTTTTATTCAAATAAGTTCACTGTGGTATCTGAAATCATTTCCCCCTCTCTCTATTTACTAGGCTGACTATCTTCAGCCACTAGTGGCTGTTCAACTAGCAATTATCTCCAACCATACCAAAGAAGAAGTAACAATTGTGTGTAAGATTATGGGATCTCCCAATTTAAGAAATGAAGATGACCGTGACAAGTTTCTTGGACGAATTTCTTTCAAAGTTCAGATGTCTGAGTAGCATGCGTCAATCTCCACAAAGTAAATGTGTTGTCTGTTTTTTTATTTTATATCAGCTGGATGTGCCATTCCCGGATATAAGACCACCTGGGATAATGTGGCACATGGCGTTCAGGGTAGCATAATAGTGTGCTTCCAAATCATATTTAAAATCCCTCAAAATAACTGCCTGTCAAGCTTCTGCCTGCCCCACTGGACCAGTGTACAGACCATAGTTATGTGATATTAGGGACCTGTAAATAGTTGATTCCAAATATGTAATAATGGTGGTCTTTGTCTGTTCTAAAATGTGGTTTTATCCCCAAGTGACTGTCTCAAACATAATCTGCTGTGCTATGTAAATAGTGTATTGATTTAACACTGGTTTGACTGTCATATCTCAACACTGATACAGTTTTAGGGATCAGATGATAAGAATAAATGGTACCTGACCAACATAGTTATTTTCAAAACAAACAAACAAAAAACAATAACTCTGCAAGAATTGCGTGTGTGGAGACGCCTTAAGTCCTGTACTGGTTTGGGGGGAACTAAATAAAGTGGATTTTAAAAGTGTTGGTATGGATTTTTGAAATTATTTAAGTGCTGAAGTAGTCTGTTTTTATGCTTGTGACTGCAGGTATGTGTAAACGTGTACTATTTGGTATTTTAGTTGAGAAATTGAATCTCATTGTATTGTTAATTGCTTGCCGTATGTAGAACACAAATAAAACACCTACAATGTCATTTAAAAACTTTAGTTGAGAAATATCATCTGAAGCAGTTTCTTTGAAATGTTAATGGTTTCAAGTCCTGGTAACAATTGCACTACAGAGTTGCTTGAAAGAAAGGCCTCACTAGTCTGTGAGTAGCCTTTTGTTTTCCAATAAAATCAAAATTCCTAAAATGAAAACCTTCTGTTTTAAAATTAAAAGCAAAATGAGAATGGTCTTGATTAAACATTCCTTTAATGTTTATACTTAGTTCCCTCACATCACTTCTGCCATATCTGATTTTTTTTACTTTTACTCAACTTTTGTATTGAATTTTTTATGAGCTGCTTCATCCACCACTTGAGAGAAATTTGCTTTGCCCATCTGTTACCTTAAAAACCACTTCTCAGTTTGCAGCTAGTCCAGGTTTCTCTGAGGTTGCACTTTACATCAAATTGAATTGCAGCCATTTAGATCTCTCACTATTGCAGTTCCTCCAATGTTGCTGATAAAGGAGCAGTGCCACTCTTTCCTATTGTGTGTGGTTGGTTGGTTTTTTTGTTTTTTTTTTTTTTGGTGTGTGCTCCTTAGTCTCATTCAGTTTTTCATGATGACAAAAATTTGCTTTGAACTAGGTGAGATTTCCATTATCTGTTTGGCTTAGCCAGACTTTAATTGTTTCAGATGAAATTTCCCATGCCTTGATGTCTGCTTCAGACTTCATTTTTTTTATACATTTTAGTAAAAGTGGATCAGCAGCTTCTGAGACCAAGTTGAGAGAAATAATTCTTATAACCATTTTACTGAGAAGTTTTAGCTTCTTGATGCTTCGGAGCAGGGTTCTCTGGTTTCCTACTGAAACCAGAGGGAGGCATTTTGCTGTCTCCATGAAAATCAACCCAATTTTGACTGAGTTACAAGTCTCTGAAAATTGTAGTTGGCACATGCTCATTGGAGACTTTTTAGAATTTAGCAGCAAAATTATCTGAAGATTCCATCCATACTGAGGTTATTCCAGCCCTGACCATGCAGGGACTGAATATGACTTTCCCTGAAGTTGCTCCTCATAGTTGGTGGTAGGAACTGTGCTGCTAGATATTAGAAATGAGCGAAATCTCTTTCATTTGTTCTCAGTGCTCCCCCTGTTAGTGCACAGGCAGCATGGAGGAAATTGTGGCCAAATTAGTAGTTTGTTTCAGATACTTTTGTTTCTTGATGTGACTCAAAGTAATTTAAATTGGAAAAATTAAATGTTTGAATTTTGCTACTGATTCTAAAATGAGATGTTCAGTTAGTCTACAAATCTGGGTCTACAGAAGTTTGAGCGTTTTAGCCATTTTTTTAATTAGTTGACATTGTTAATCCACCTGTCTGAAAAATCAAACTGATTCTGACTTCAGTAAACCAGTGCACACAATATTTTTATCCAGCATTTTTTGTTGTTTCTGTAAGGTTGTATGACTCTCACAAGCCCTTTATTGTTTGGAGTTAAATCACATTATTTAGTAAATTATTTTAGTAACCTTTCAGTCAGTAGGAAGAACACGTTAATGGAAAAATTCTATCCTGTCCCCAGCAGATCATGTGAGCTATTTTCAGCAATATTCTTTTAAACAAAAAAATTATTTCAGTTCACTAATGCCCAGACACTTGTTAAAATATGTCAGTAGTACTAAATCAGGTGCCAAATTACTGAAGCCCTTCAGTGAATTGACCTCTATATCAACATATATTCATATTTAATCTACCCTATAAATTAGTATCTTTTTGACTGCAGCATTTCCAGGAGGATTATTTCTGTAAAACTGCCCATTATGAAAATTCTAAATCTATTAACTTCATTTTTATATCCATTTCAGCATCAGTCTGTGTCCTCATGTGACATAGATATTCTTCTAGTTTCACTTAGTGAACTTTGTTGTAGTTTTCTTAACTTTAGTATAGTTTTTCTTTTTGTCTGCTGGCTATTTTTTTGAGAAATTTTAGAAGGGGTATCTGTATACAGATCCCCCTCCTGATACATTAGGGCTATTCCATTATTGCATATCCTGTCACCCAGCTTCAAGACCTGCCCATCATGCAACCCAGATAAATCCATTAATGATGGGGACTCCAGATATATCGTCTACTTGGAACAGGGACACATTAACAGAGCATTTAAATGCCACTCATTTCCCAAGAATACCCTCAAGAATAGAGGTGAGGTTGAAGATATGCTTTCTTGAGAGATCTATGCAACTCCCATCCCCAAGGAGCCCGGAAAAGATTAACCATATCCTAACTCAGCACTGGTTAGTTGCAGTTCCGCCTCTCCTCATGAGCAGCCTCCTCCCACAGACTGTATTCAGCAACTGTCAGCCTCTTTGGGGAGGGACGAAGGAGCACCACTGCAGTCAGGAGTTTGTTCTCTGACCTTGAGTAAATGACCTAGAACTTCTCCTTAGGTTTCTTACACTAATACCTGAAGTTTGGCGCCTCTGCCTGGTGCCAAGGCACCAAAGAGTAGTCTGCCACTGATGACTTCTAAGTCCTATAAAGGCTGCACTGCCCTCTGGCACCAGCCTTGCACAGAAACCCTTGGTGACTACCATCTTGCCTCTAGTACAAAGTAGTGCCTCCTCAGTGCTAACCCTTGCTCTGGTCCTGGATGTTTTCGCATCAGAGATCCTGGCACTGAAGCCTTTCCTGGTACCAGCTTACCTATTTGTCAGTCTGTTATTGGAGTCTCCTCCCCTGGAGCATGTTCTCTACACAGCAACACTAGGCAGAATAGCAAGGTGATCTGGCATACTCCTGGCTCCATCCTACCCATTTTGGAGAGCAATATATCAGATTTCTGGTAGGCAACTCTTACTACCAGTACAGGATATTGCCTTTCAGTCTCTCAGTGGTCCCCTGGATTTTCACCAAGGTTCTAGCTATAGTAGCTGCCCATCTGTGAAGGATGGGAATGCAAGCATACCTCTTATAGGATGATTGGCTGGTTTGGGGATGATCAGCCACAGCAAGTTACCAAGTCAATTCACACCATCTTTTGGCTTCCTTGGGCCTCAAGGTCAACAGGGACAATCTATTCTGACCCTGACTCAGTCCATAATTTTGTCGGCTTTCTGTTAAAAAGGGCTTACCTGCCTCAACAATGCTTACAAACCATGGTGGACCTTCTCAATCTGCTCTACAAGTGCACTAGAATGCTAGTGAAGACGTGTCTCAAGCTTATGGGCCCTTGGCAGTGTGCTCCTGCATCACAGAGCTTGCCAGACTTCAATTCTGGTCGCTGAAAGGCTGATTGAACTCATTTTATCTACTCAAGAGACACAGCATGGACCATCTGGTCACTGTCCCTATCAAAGTTCTCTCTTCTTTAAGTTGGTGGGAAGATCAGTCCAAGTGTGAGTTCTGTTCTCTGTTTCTTGTCCCACTAACACACTGGTCATTGATGCCCCTTCCCTAGAATGGGGAATTCATCTCAATCGTCTCAAGATTCAAGGATGATGATCACCAAAGAAGGCCCTGCAGCATATAAACATACTGAAGCTTGGGGCCATATGGTTAGTGTGCAAGGCTGTCTTAATTCTCCTTCAGGGCCTCACTGTTCAAGTGTTGTTTGACAACACCACCACAATCCACTACAGAAACAAGAAGGAAGGAGTGAGATCATCCCTGCTCTGTGAAAAGACTTATGTATATTTGAGAATGGTACATACTTCATAACACTACTTCAGTGGCTCTCCACCTGTCCAGCTTTCAGGACATCCTGGCAGATCACCATCTCAGCAGGACATGCTACAGAACCATCAATGGTGCCTCACTGATATGATTCTCTGTGGTGGTCTTTCTGAGATGGGGACTGCTATCCCTGGACCTGTTCGCTATGTATGAGAACAAGTGTGCATCTGCTCCGGAGATTAATCCATGCTCGCTGATGGATGTCTCTTCTCCCATGATCCCTACGGCTCTTTTTATGCCTTCCCACCGATCCCCAGATTTCTCAGGAAACTCAAACAAGACTCAGGCTGTGTTATCCTGCTAGCCCTAACATGGGTCAGACAGCTCTGGTTTTCTGAACTAGTGAGTATCTCTGTTGACCAGTTGATAATCTCAAGTCTTCTTCCCAGTCTGCGTTCCCAGAATAAGGGACAAATGCTGCATGCAAACCTGACCTTGCTACATCTCATGTTCTGGATGCTGGGTGGGTAACCCCTCTGGAGCGAGACTGCTTATCTGAGATTCAAGAGATCCTCCTGCAAAACAGGAAGCCTTCAGCCTGGCTCATTTGCACTGCAGAGTGGAAAAGATTCTCTGTGTGGGTAACCCAGTGATAGCTTTTGCCATTGTCTACTTTGATCCCAAATATTTTGGACTATCTACTCTATTCTCCCTGAAATGGTCCAGCCTCTCTGTCAATTCTATTAGAGTGGTGACCATTTCCAGAAATCACTCAACAGTGCAAAGTTACACTATTTGCTCACCTTACAGTATCTAAACTTGAGAGATCTCCCCCCTGCTCCGCAATAAAGGGGAATCCCCCTTCCTAGGACTTCAGTCTGGTTTTAACTGGCATGATGGGACCGCCATATCTCTCCACATCTATCCATATTCTTGGTAGCCATCAACTTAGCTGGAAGAGTCAGTGAAATAAAGGCCCTTAAGACAGGCCCTCCATATACTGTCTTCCATAAGGACAAGGTCACCTTAGGCCTAATCCCAAATTTTTGGGAACCAGGCTATTGAGAATATCCCCTTGGCTGTGTGACTTTTGCAGAAAGAGAGGACAGTACAGTCCTCTTCACTCAGATTATCCAAGTGGGTCTGAGACTGCATCAGGACTTGCTATCAAGTGGTGAACAAGACTCCCCTGGTTCACATCAGGGCACGTTCCACTAGGTGCATGCAGTCTCCACAGCTTCCCTCACCAACGTTCCAGTCTGAGATATGTAGAACAGCTTTCAGGAGTTTGATCTATTTGTTCATCCTCGCCTACTCCCTGGTCCAGTCTTTCAGATCAGATGCCAACTTTGGTAGAGCTGTCCTGCAGTCACTAGTCAGGTAGGACTTCTTTCTGTCCTCTTGGCCACAGAACTGCTTGATACTCACCAAAAATGAACTCTCTGTGGGCAGTAATCGAAGAAGACAGAATGGTTACTGATGGTACAGTTAATGTGGTTATTCAAGATGTGTTATCCATGCAGAGTCCATTTCATAACTAGGGAGCCCTACCATCTGGGGTTCTTGATGGCAAAGAAGCTGAGGGACAGTTGCGGCTGCCTCACTCCTTATGCCCTGGGCTGTGGTGGCCAGAAGGCCTGGCCACAACAGATACTGCTTTTCAGAAATAATCTGGTCTCATGCATGTGGGGGCTCATGTACACCGAGTGCAATCTGTGTGGGAAAACTCATCTGGAAGAACACAGTTTACCCAGTTTCCAGTACTAGAGGCCTGACCTGGCGTGACCTTCAGCTCTCACTGAAGCACTGGAAGTTGAGGATGCTGAGCACCTCACAAGTGCTGTTCAGCATTTTGTAGGCTCAGGTTGATAATTGTTAGATGGCAAGAAATAGACAACCTTGTTCTTACCTCCTTACTACTCTATTTGAGCTTTTGTTTGTAAGAATTATAAAGCTCAGAGTTGTGTATAATGTATGTGTATGTACTATATATAACTGAATAGTAAACAGGGGTCGGTCCTGGGGCCGGTTTTGTTCAATATCTTCATAAATGATCTGGAGGATGATGTGGATTGCACTCTCAGCAAATTTGCGGATGATACTAAACTAGCAGGAGTGGTAGATACGCTGGAGGGCAGGGATAGGATACAGAGGGACCTAGACAAATTGGAGGATTGGGCCAAAAGAAATCTGATGAGGTTCAATAAGGATAAGTGCGGAGTCCTGCACTTAGGACGGAAGAACCCAATGCACAGCTACAGACTAGGGACCGAATGGCTAGGCAGCAGTTCTACGGAAAAGGACTTAGGGGTGACAGTGGACGAGAAGCTGGATATGACTCAGCAGTGTGCCCTTGTTGCCAAGAAGGCCAGTGGCATTTTGGGATGTATAAGTAGGGGCATAGCGAGCAGATCGAGGGACGTGATCGTTCCCTCTATTCGACATTGGTGAGGCCTCATCTGGAGTACTGTGTCCAGTTTTGGGCCCCACACTACAAGAAGGATGTGGATAAATTGGAGAGAGTCCAGCGAAGGGCAACAAAAATTATTAGGGGTCTGGAACACATGACTTATGAGGAGAGGCTGAGGGAACTGGGATTGTTTAGTCTGCAGAAGAGAAGAATGAGGGCGGATTTGATAGCTGCTTTCAACTACCTGAGAGGTGGTTCCAGAGAGGATGGTTCTAGACTATTCTCAGTGGTAGAAGAGGACAGGACAAGGAGTAATGGTCTCAAGTTGCAGTGGGGGAGGTTTAGGTTGGATATTAGGAAAAACTTTTTCACTAGGAGGGTGGTGAAACACTGGAATGCGTTACCTAGGGAGGTGGTAGAATCTCCTTCCTTAGAAGTTTTTAAGGTCAGGCTTGACAAAGCCCTGGCTGGGATGATTTAATTGGGGATTGGTCCTGCTTTGAGCAGGGGGTTGGACTAGATGACCTCCTGAGGTCTCTTCCAACCCTGATATTCTATGATTCTATGATTAGGTGTAGCTCTGAAGCAGTCCCTTATTTCTGTTTCATACTCATTTCAAGAAAATATGAGGGACTCTATGTACTCAAGTAAAACTCTCTTTGAAAGCAGAGCTTTAGGATTGGGTCTTACCTGTTGAAGCATGTTATCAGAAAGTCAAATTCCATGTTTTAGACCGTGTAAGAAGGTATAAATAATATGGAGTGATGCAAATATGATAAATAATGGAATGTGATGTGGTAAGCTGTCTGAAATAAAAGTACTTTGTGCTCTCCAACTGCCCAACCTTTTTCTGTGATTCATGAACATGTAAATGCCACTTCTGTTTTGCTGGTTGTAGGGACCCCCTGCAGTGATAACTCCTCTAGTATTTACTGTACACAACAAGGTCTTTCACAAACCTGCTGTGGCTGTTGATACTGACTCAGCTGTTGCTATTCCACTTCAAACTCTTAATTGAAAATATGATAGAAGAAAATATATTTATTAGCCAACACTTTTAATATGAAAAAGTAATATCAAATCCCTACAACTGTTCCGTCAAATGTTCTTGTGGGAAGGAAACAATTTAAACAACTTAAAACTTCTGAAGCCCTTGTCTGCAATGGGATTTTTAGCTACTGGGGTAGCTGTATCTGTGCAAATGGAGCTATTTACAGGTAGTTGTACCCTGTCTTCAAAATGGAGTAAGCCACACCATACGAATTATGCTGCACTTCTGTATATTGTCTATGCTATTCCTTTACCGGTGAAGCTACACTGATGCCTCAAAATCCAGTAAAAATATTCACACTACTACTCTCTAAAATGCTCCTATACTCTCCCTGAAAAAAATCACAGCTCCACTTGAGGCTTTATATAAGTTTATAAAAGTTCTAAACCTGAGCACTGTTTCTAGGCTTAGATCAGAATTCTCTCCTGTCTCCATACAAGAGAGAGCAACCATATTGGTTTGCTTCTAGAAGCTCATGGATTTAGTCAAATTCAATGGAATACTAGTCATGATCATTAATTAACCACAATCTTGGACACATTGACACCAACGTATGCATTCTCTCTCCACCATCTCCACAAGACCTTCATGGTTCCCTAATGGTGATGTGGAACTAAAGTAGGAAGAAAGAAAAATGAGCATTGTTGCGAGGAAAATTTAAGCAGATGTAGACAGCCCACTACAAGGAATTATTAAGGTGTTTTTTCTGTTCTGTCTCTGGAAAAAATCTGACTTCATCACCACCTTAGCAGCTGCTAAATTGAACTCCATGGTAGTATTGTGAATTTTGAATTGTCTTGTTAACATAGAATGTCACCACTCGACATCAGAATGAAGAAAAGAATAAGTTTATTGCTTTGAGGAAATAGCCCGCATCCATGATGACCTCTTGGGATACCAAGAACTGAAAAGTGGTCATAATAAGCCTGGTACCGTGATAGTTTCCCTCTCTGCATATGGTCCCTTAACCCACATGGAGGGCCTCAAACCACTGAAGGAAAATTCAGCCAACATTTGCAACTCTGATTCATGTCCTTTCTGGCTGGTGAAAGAGTGAAGAGCACCACTGCTATGTACTGTCTGAGATTGTCAGCAATTCTTTAGGAGAAGAGAAATCTGCCATAATCAAACCAGTACTTCAGTAACCACCGCTATGGGCCCCCTTTCCCATAGCAAGCAATGCCTGGTGGGTTTGCCATATAAAAGGAGGGCTTGTGGGCTCTCTGGAATGATTGCTTCACACAACACCCTCCCTCCCCCCACACACACCGCATGGCTTCGATGAGGCTCTGAGCAGGGATGAGCCCTTTAAACTAAACACGAAGAGCCCAGCGTAGCTGGGTTTTCCCCCATCCCCCACTGCATGTGTCGATCAAGCTCTGACTCACCAGAAGTGCCTTTTCCAGGGTCATGGTCCAGGAGCATGCCTTGGGAGTGGGGGAGGCTATTGGCTCCAGCATTAAGAATAGTTCCTGGCTAGGAGGGAAAACAGATTTCCCCACTTGCCACCTGTGCACTCTCCTCCTCCAAAAACTCATCCTCGTCTCTCCGTGCTACTCCCCCCTTGCAGGTGTCCAGTGGTGGAGTAATGGTGGCGTCACCCCCCATAATTGCATGCAGCTCATGGTAGAAGTGGCATGTATGGGGCTGTGACCCAGAGCGCCTGTTCGCCTCCCTGGCTTTTTGGTACGCTTGCCTGAGCGCCTTGATTTTTATATGACACTGCTCTGTGGCCCTGGAGTAGTCTCTTTCCGTCATGGCCCTGGAGATTTTAGCGTACATATTTGCGTTTCTTTTTTTGGAACGTAGTTCTGCCATAACAGATTCGTCTCCCCAACATGCAATGAGATCCAATACCTCCCATTCAGACCATGCTGGAGCTCGTCTGCGAATCTGGGACTGCGTGGTCTCTTGTGATGGTGGACTGTGCTGATGGTGACCAAACAGGAAATTCAAAAGTTCCCGGGGCTTTTACTGCCTACCTGGCTAGTGCATCGGAATTGAGAGTGTTGTCCAGAGCGGTCACAAGGGAGCATTCTGAGATAGCTCCTGGAGGCCAATAACGTCTAATTGTGTCCACAATACCTGTAACCTGGAACTGCGATCTCAATTTTAGCGCTACCTCAGTTGCCGAGGTGGAGTACAGAAATCGGATTAAAGAGCCCTTTAAATCGAAAAAACTGGTTTGGTCATGTGGACGGAATCAGTTTTATTTCAAAGTAACTCAGCTAATTCCGAAATAACCACATACTGTAGACCAGGCCTAAGACAGCATAGATGTGGAGGCAACAGTGTGCACTTAGAGGGAGCCAGCATGAGGGGTGGCTAAGAGCTGGATACCTGGAACCAAGGACCGGGACACAGCAGGAGGCAGTGTTAGGGAACAGGAACAGTAGATCAGTGCAGAGGGCTGCTTCATCCTCTGTTGTGAAAAACAAATGTGATAGGGGATGGCCCATGATATGTTTTAAATATGGTGTAGCTTGAAGTCCAGTGAGAAATTTGAAGTTTATCACTTTTGAGATTGCTGTTTAGATATGCCCTGAAAAATGTGTTAGAATAATGGGGAACACTCCAGGAAAAAGTGATTTATAAATCTTGAACTTTGAAACGAAGATCCTCCAGCAGGGTGGCCAAGCTGAGTTGAAAGGCCCACTTGCTGCTTTCAAGGCTATAAATTGTGGCTCTCCAAAAACTGTCTTTAAAATAAATTATATATTTAATTATGAATTTAAAATGCATTCCCAGCTGTATGCCCTGCAATTTTTAACAGATGTGTTTGAATCCTCTCTATCACTATGGGGAAGAGGTAAAGGGTGCTTGCTCCCTGGCTGCCTCTTACTACTTCCACTACTAGTTCCAGGATTAGCTCTGGGGTGAGCAGGGAGCACTCTAGTAGTTTCTATCCCTTCCTTGCTGAAATTGCTCATCAGTTCCCCTGCTGGCCACATGCCAGGGGAAAACAATTACAGCAGCCAAAAGGAATGCAGGATAGGAATTGTAGAATATCAGGGTTGGAAGGGACCTCAGGAGGTCATCTACTCCAACCCCCTGCTCAAAGCAGGACCAATCCCCAACTAAATCATCATGTCAAGCCTGACCTTAAAAAACTCTAAGGAAAGAAATTCTACTACCTTCCTAGGTAACCCATTTCAGTGCTTCACCACCCCCCTAGTGAAAAAGTTTTTCCTAATATCCAACCTAAACCTACCCCACTGCAACTTGAGACCATTACTCCTTGTTCTGTCATCTGGTACCATTGAGAACAGTCTAGATCCATCCTCTTTGGAACCCCCTTTTAGGTAGCTATCAAATCTCCCCTCATTCTTGTCTTCTGCAGACTAAATAATCCCAGTTCCCCCAGACTCTCCTCATAACCCAGGAACTCATCTGGCTCTTCCTGAGCCTAGGGGAGGGTCTAGCGAAGATGCCCCACTTTGGGAAATGCAGATTTCGGAGAAGGGAAAGAGATTGGATGAGAACCAACAACCGCTTTCAACTCTGATTTTCTGTCTTAATGCAGATGCAAATTACAGTAACCTGGGGGCTGCTCTAACTTTTGCCACTTGCCAATGGTCTCTAATGGACCATACACCAGCTGAGACTAGCCAGGATGTGCTACAGACTCTATGCCTAAGAAGCCCCTAGGGCAAGGACTGCTAGAGGAAGGCATGGAAACTAGCTGTCCCTACTGGGCCTGGGGAATCCCTACCATGAGAAGTGTGCGTGTTTTCTGCTCACTCTGCACTACCTGAGTATTGCAAAGGGAACAGAGCATAGCATATATTCCAGCCTATTGATTTTGACCCCTTGGTTTTTTAAAAGTAATATGTGGGCCCTCAAGCTGAAAACCTATCTCAAAAGAGTGAAAAGTACCTTAAACATTAAAGCTGGTGCTTCTTGAAGTGGGCCATGTTTTAGTATTTCAGGGAACTGCCATATTTAAAGAATTTACTTCTCGCTTAAAGTAGAAAACTCAACATTACGTTAACTAGAGAGCTGCTATGGTGCTTTCATAATATACTGTATATACAGAGGAAGGGGGGGGAATGTAGAGACCCAGTATTGTAAACCAGGTCAAAAATTACATAACATGTCATTGCTTGAATTCTCTCTAGGCTAACTTTATATATTAAAAACTCAACAGGGCACTTGGCAGATGGAGTTTGACAAACAGAACTACAACCATAGCTAAAACATAACAAGAGTTCTCTTTGAAATCTCTCTGGGATATGACCCCTTTTTGGAATCATAAAATATATGATCAGTTGCTGTTTTCTTTGCTTCCTTTAACCACGAAGCCAGAATCCTCTTTTCTGGCTGTCAGAGGTTCAATGTTGTTCCTTTATGAATGGAACTTAGAAACAAACCTCTTTAACTGATTCTGGATTGCAAAAGAGGTCATAGGTGCCACCTCCGTGGGTGCTCTGGGGCAGGAGCACCCACGGGGAAAAATTAGTGGGTGCTCTGCACCAACCAGCAGCCAAGTTCCCTTCCCCCTGCCCCACTCCTCCTTCCCCCTTGAGCGCTCTGTATCCCCGCTCCTCTGCCTACCTCCTGCCCAGCAACTGCAGAACAGCTGTTTGGTAGCATTAGCACGGTCGGGGAGGGGGGTGAGGAGCGGGAACGTAGTGAGCTCAGGGGAGGAGGCTGCGAAGAGGTGGGGCTGGGGCGGAGATTTGGGGAAGGGGTTGGAATATTGGCAGGGAGGGGGTGGAGTTGGGGTGGGGATTTTGGGGAAGGGGTTGGAATGGGGGTGGGGAAGAGCTGGGAAGAGGCAGGGCAGTGGGCGGGGCTTCATGGAAGGGGTGGAGTGGAAGTGGGGAGGGGTCGAGCACCCATGGGAAAGAGGAGAAGTCAGCGCCTATGGAAGAGGTGTTCTTTATTTTTTAATCTAATGCATTACTCATTGTCGGTTCAAAAATGTATAGCAAGTTAAAATGTGGAGGCCATGTAAAATTAAATAAAATAAGTAACCAATATTATACTGACTAGAATGGGGATGAGAAGGCAGTCATGAGAGTGGAGAGAGAGAGATCAGTATGAGCCTCAGATCCGCAAGTGAGCAGCCTCCTGCTGTTTGATGTAGGTCTAATGTGCTGCGTAGGACACATTCATTTTCCCACACTCCCGATTGGAGCGCTGTGCTTTAGAATTTCTAATTTCATCCTACCTGAGTTTATGAGCAATGTCTCATCTATTTTTGAATCAGCTTTAAATTTCTTCCATCCTTTCTTTGATTTACAAAAGAAATTAATGCTAGAATGATTCACTATTAAAATCTACAGTATTAATCAGTGAAGCAAAAAACGCATCCTCAAGGGCTTGTCTGGAAGTGTACTGACCTGCCATGCACTAACTAGACATGTGGACCCTACTACTGTGCACTAAAAATTTGGTAGTGTGCTTTGATCTACTCCTGTTTCGAAGCAAAGTATATATAAGTGCATTACAGAACTTTTAGTTTGCAGTGGCAGAAGCCACACAGCCAGTTAGTGCATGAAAGGCTAGTGCATTGTAGATTTATACTCCAGTTTACCATGCACTAACAGTCTGTATAGGCAAGTTTTAAAATAGATGCTGATTCAATCTCTAGTCATACCCTTTCTGTTAATATGCTCATGGGTGTCCCCTTGCCCTGCATATCCATCGAAGGACAGGAAGTGTAAGTACTAAGGATCAAGAAGTTGTATTTTTCTTGATATAGCTGTGAGCTCTATGCTCCTATTTAGCCCACTCTTTTAATAATTATCCTTGTTATTGAACATGCTGTGCAAGAGATTTTGCTTCCAGTGCCCCAGTCTGACACTGTAAAAATTGTTTTCTGAAGCACCAATAGTTTACTGGCACAGTGCTTTTATGGGGTACCCAGTAATGAACATGGGTAAACACAGGAAGGGAGAACAACATAAATCATAGGATATTTGCTCTGCTTCAGTGCCTAGATCTCTTGTAATGTGTACCCTATATTCTTTTCCAAAAATGCTATTATCCCTGGATGATTTCACATAAAGGCTAATGCACAAAGTAATTCTAGTGGGGAAGGGGGTTGTTTTAGCTACTATTTTGGTTCACTGGTTTGATGTGGAACATTTCAGCCAAACTTCATTGTCTAAATGCATTAATAGTTCAATGCAGTTAATTAGTCAGCCATTACAATAACAGGATTGGCACTCTTAGGAAATAAAATAGACGCGAACTGCCCTGATAATAAAAGGTTGATTAGAATTAAGATAAACAACTTACTGAAAGACAAATGTGTCTTAAATAACTTTCCAGCTTTACAAGTTACTTTGTAACTCGATTCAGAGTAGCAGCCGTGTTAGTCTGTATCTGCAAAGAAAAGGAGGACTTGTGGCACCTTAGAGACTAACACATTTATTTGAGCATAAGCTTTCGTGAGTTACAGCTCACTTCATCGGATGCATACGAATGAATGCATCCGATGAAGTGAGCTGTAGCTCAGGAAAGCTTATGCTCAAATAAATGAGTTAGTCTATAAGGTGCCACAAGTCCTCCTTTTCTTTTTGTAACTCGAGTTCATTATTGCAGGCAGATATGAAATTAGTGGCACAAAAGAGTAAAATCTGAACATCCAACTCATTCTAGTCGTGTCCACGAATCCCAGGTTGAAAATCACTGTACTAGTGGATGTCCCCTACTGGCCTAGGTAACTGGAAACTACATCTACCCTTCCTTTTCCTGGGACAAGGGGGGGTTGCTTCAGAGATTCTTCTAAGGGTCTGTCTTCACTGGAGTCATAGTGTTAGTATAAGTTAGAGTCAACTCCAGCGTTAGCCTCCACTGAGAGCAGTCACCGTGCAGAAATAACACTGGGGCTCCAGTGTGTTTGCATGAGCAGCGTAGACTCATTTGACTAGCAGGACAGAGTAGCTGTGTCCCCAGCAGCACTGCAGCTTTGACCCAGACCCCCTGACCGGCCGCTAGCTGGAGCTTATGGGTCTGGCTGCACTGGCGCTGGAGGAGGCATACCGGTGTTAGCGCCCATGGAGCTCACGTGCTAAAAAATCCCACTCCCTCCTCCGGGTCTCTATGATCTCGGACAGGATCGTACTTGGGGAGGCTGGTAACTCCCTCCGCTCTTGCGCTGCTGGCTCCATGGCTATTTTTAGCAGTGCAGTGAAGACGTGCCCCAAGAGACGCCCTCTCCCGATAAAACAAGCCAAGGCGCTTCTGAATGAGAGACACAGCCAGGCCCGTGGGGATAACTGTCAGCTCCTACCTCAGATTTACCCCGGGCCTATGTTCCCCTTCCCACCCTTTTCTCCAGGATGGCATTTTCCAACGCGGCAGTGGGGTAGTAGCGGTGTCCTGCCGGGCGGGGGCGGCGGCCGCCCTCTGTTGAGCGGCCCCGCTCAGAGCCACGTTCTCAGCAGCGGCCTCCTGCCAGTGGGGGGCGCTGCAGTGGTGCTGCTTTGCAGCCCGCTGGGCTCTTGCCCTCTGCCCCGCTGCGGCGCCTCTTCCCCCCACAGGGAGCCCGCCGGGCGGCACCGTCGCTCTCTGCGGCGCTGGGGCCGGGCAGGTACGAGGGCGGCGTGTGGGAGAGGGGCTGAGGGGCCTGGTGGCAGCCGTGGGGTGCCCCTGTGTGGGAGAGGGGCCCTCAGGCAGGGGAGCGGAGGCGTCTGGTGGCAGAGCCGGGGGTGAGGCAGGCAGAGGGAAGCGGGTGGGGCCTGGGCGAGGAGCGGGGACAGGGCCGGTGCGGTTGAGGGGAGCCATTTGAGTGCGAGTTTCTGGGGGTCTTGGGGCAGAGGCTGGGGTTGTGAAGGCGCAAGGAGGGGCCATGCGGGGGCAAGGAAGGAGTCGGGTCGGATGACTTTTGAGAGGGGATGACTGGGGCTCTCAGGGAAAGGAGGAGGAGAGATTGAGGGGGTTATGGGGAGACTGTGTGTTGGGGGGGAGGGGGAATATGGGGAAAAGGAAACACTGCTGGACGGGTGTGTGGTAGCATCCCGTAACAGTTAATGCCTTGAAGGAGGGTTGCAGTTACAAAAAGGTTGGGGAAACCATCTCAAGGAACACCGCGTGGCCGCGGGAAATGGTGCAGGTGGCGCTTCCCTGTCTGCCACTACAGAGCCCGAGCCGTGGTGCTGCCTAATGTTCTGGCAGCCGGAAGAAGTACAATATGAGGTACAAAGCGAGGTGTGGGGGAGGGTGTTAGCCTAGTGTCCTGGCCAAATTCCACCAGTACAGTCTGCCTAACTAAAATTTCCACCTGCAGTTTCAATTGGATGCTTCACTTCATGTTCTCTTAAACAGCTGCTGTGTTCCACTGCTGAAATGGCTGCATTTCACTGTTGGTTTGACCTAGCTCAGTGGGGTATTTTGAAGCTTAATTCATGTTTGTACTGTGTCTTTCGGTTGTGGTTTTGAGGTTATTGGCATTTGGAATAAAACAATAAAAACGCAAGCCCTAGGCCTCCCATTTCCCCTCCAGGTTGCCGTTGTTGCTGATAGCACACTACTTCAGCTGCAAATAATAATTCCCACAATCAAAGGGGTTAAATGCAATTTTCACTACCAAATCCCACACCTGATTTCACTAAACAAGTGTACTCTTGCCAAAGTGCTGTTCACATGCCATTGTATGCAGCTCAAAACTTGTGTTGTAGTATCATAGTAATCTCTACTTTTTTGGATGACTTCTGGAAAGCTCAGGCTTATACACTGCAAACTTGCGGAAAACATGCAAAGAATATTTAAAACTTGAGTGATTGTCAAAGTGGAAAAAAAAGGAAACTGCTTGGGGAAATATGACAGGTAATGGTTAAATACTGTAGGACTTCATTAACTATTGGAGGGAGGGGAAAACCACCATCCTCTCACCACCTTTCAGAATAAAACCTGACATATATTACTGTAAATTGTAGTGTCAGAAAATAGTATTTACCCCTATGCGTATCCCTTTACTGTGTGTTCTATGCTGTATATGCATCGTGCGTCTTTGCCTCATTTCTTATGGCTTTCCTTCTGTCAGTGTTCTAGGGTTTTCTGTACATATGTTGTCTTGCTAAGTCTACATGGTGCTTTCGCTATGTGTAGATGGAGAACTGATGGTGTGAAACTGAGGTGTGTTGGGCTCGCTATGAAGCCTTGTGGCTTGTTGGGGGACAGCAGCGTGGCAGGGAGGCTCGGATTCTCTGTGCCTATGTACTCAGTCAGACTTACGTCACTTTCAGTAGCTCAGTTGTCCAGTGGCTTCTTAAGGTGGCCGCATTGGCAGAGGCTTTACAGAATCGTGGACAAAATAAATAAATCAATACATGATGGACACCAGGATTCTCACAGAGGGACATATCCCCTAGAAAAGTGGCTATGGTCATGGTAGTCCTAGTTTGTCCTGGTGTAGCAATAGGGTTAGCGTGTATTCTGCCTCCTGCTAAGACTTCTGTGATCATAAATGTTGCTTTCTGGAAACAGTATCCTGAATTCTCACTAATGGGGCTAACTTGATTCACTCCGGAAAGCCTGAAGCCAAAACTGTACCTGCAAGTTGGGGCATTTCCCCCCTGTCTTTATGGTTGAAGTACAAACTTGAAACATTTTTTACTCCTAAATGTGCCAGGATGTATACACCTTTACTGTAGCTAATTCTCAGTAATCATAGTTATCTTGCTTATGCCATAGGCAGTTATGTTGTATAAATGTTGTAACTTGCCTGTTCCTGTGGTATTGTATATAATTTTGATTAGCATGTAGTATTGACTAAACTGGGTAGTGGTATGTGTTATTTTATCAATAATGTTTTAAATCTATTATGATAGATTGCTACCTAATATATATGTATCAAATTTTGCTGCATGTCATAGAATCATAGAATATCAGGGTTGGAAGGGACCTCAGGAGGTCATCTAGTCCAACCCCCTGCTTGAAGCAGGACCAAACCCCAATTTTTGCCCAGATCCCTAAATGGCTCCCTCAAGGATTGAACTCACAACCCTGGCTTTAGCAGGCCAATGCTCAAACCACTGAGCTATCCCTCCCCCCATTGTCCTGGTCATTCAAAACTTAAAGGTGACAGCAGACAGAGAACTTGGATGTTTCTGCTCCAAAAGCTGCCAGCTGAGCAGTTCTGAGTCAATGTACTAGAGAGCAGCAGTACAAATACATTCTCTCCACTTCATTACACGGTTTTCCATTCCATTCTGTAAAAAACAGCAATTGTCGCTATCTTTCCTGTTGATGTCACTTCAGTGTTGAATTCTGCAGGGTTTAACATTATAGGGGAATGCCAGCAGGTTGAGTTGTCTTTATAAAGGCAACTAACTAGTACTTCTAACTAGTAATTAGAAGTGGGTGGGTGGGTGGGGGAAGTGGCAGGAAGACTGGGGGAGAATAAGGGTGTGGGCACCTGTCAGCCCCATATTTTCCCCTTCCATGTGATGGCATCTGGGGGATGGATATGAGCTCTTCACCCTACCTCTGCATGTGTGTGAGAATCTGGAAGGTTCCTGCTCATCTGTGGGGGTCTGACACCCTCTCCTTGCCCCTTCTCTTTGAGCCAGATTCTGGAGGGGGGCTTCCCTTTCAGGGGGTGTCAGAGCCTCACTTCCTGCTCTCCCATGTGTATTGCAGGATCTGGGGTTCCCTGCCTATCTATGAGGTATGGACAGCCCCCTTCCCCCAACACTTCTTTTTTTCACTAATGAGAGCCAGGTTCTGGAGAAGGTTTGCCTTTCTGGGGGGATCTGAGCCCCCCACCCTATTCCCCTCTCATGTAATATATGACCTGGGGTGCCTCATCCCTCTAAGAAGGTCTAAGCCCAGCTCAGAGCATGCACCAAGATCATACTGCTGACTTTGGATTGGGATGAGAAGCTAAAACCAGGTTTACTTGTCATAGAAATTCTGCAGCTCTGGAGAGGAGGGATAGGAACACCCACTGAAATAAATGGAGCAATTCACATATCTCACAGCTATTGTTTCAGGCTGCGCTGCATTCATCTCCACTGGGTATTCTCTTTCAGCTGAGACCATATCATTGAGATGAATGGGGCACTTCAACTTCTCCAAGTCTGCTGTGTTGCTGATGGATATGTAGAGCCCTTCCCTTTCATTCGCCCTTTAATTTCATGCAGTATTATATGGGTGTGCCAGTTCAGCTGTAGCTTAAGTTGGGAAACACTTCATGTTTAAAGGATGACTCTTACAAGTGCTCTAAAATCTGTGTGCTTTACACAGCTTGTTCTGAAATTTGCTATGCCTTGTGGGATTGTAGGGTAGAGTTAGTGATCCAAATGTAGAGCCATTTAAGCAAGGGTTTCCCAAGGTAACAGCCACCAGGGAAAACAAAACAAAACAGCATTTCCTTCTGTTCACAGATTCTAGCAACTTTGATTAGTTTGAAACCCACTGTGGGCAGAATCTAAGGCTGTGTCTTTACTGCCATTTTCAGTGTTAAAACTTTAGTCATTTGGGGTTGTGAAAAAACACCCCGAGAGACACAATTTTTAGCGCTGAAAAGTGCCAGTATTGGCGTGCCCGGCGATAAAGCTACCACCCCTTGCTCAGGGTGGTTATTTTTTATTGCTGGGAGAGCTCTCCCCCAGCGATAAAGCATGACTACACTGCCCAAGTCACTGCGTGGCCACGCTGTAATGTGGGCGGTATAGACATACCCTAAGAATGACCTGTAAACATTTGGGAAAAATCTGCCTCTGACAAGGTTTTAGTTGTTTCTTTCTTTTGGAGAATTGTAATCTGAGTACAGCAGACTATTCAGGAGGTGCTGAAACTATTTTTTAAAAGAAAATAAATTATACATGCAAATACTCACTGGGAGGGGAGGTGTGGTTAGGGATGCAATAGTAGGTGAGTTATAGGGAGATGAGCGGGGTTGCGTCTGCAGTGAGGGATAGGGTATTATGGGGAGAAGACTAAGGCAGTGTCTACACAATGGACCCTACAGCAGCATAGTCTCCCATATAGCTGCTCGATGCCAGTGGGAGAGAACTCTCTCCCTGGCATAATTAAACCATCCCCAACAAGCTGCAGTAGCTATGTCGGTGGGAGAGCGTCTCCCGCTGACATAGCACTGTCCACACTGGCACTTTTTTTCATGAAACTTATGTTGGTCAGGGGTGTGTTTTTTCACACCCCGACCGACAGAAGTTTTGCGGACAAAAGTGCAAGTGTAGACAAAGCCTGAATGGGAATGAGTGGTACGGGTGGGAAGAGGGGCTGGAGATGTTCAGATAAGGGGGAGGGCATACGGATTAGGGGAGAGGACAGGAGGGGTTGGAGAATGTGAGGCGTACCAGAGGAAGCTGGAGGTTTTGGAGTGGGGCAGCCGTCAGCCCTGAATTCTCACTTTCTGTGTGTCCTGGGATATGGAGGAACCCTACCCCTCTGCATGGGTCTGAGCCCCTCTCCCTGCCTGCTGTGTGTTCTGGGATTGGTGGAGCCTGCGGTTTTGGGGTGTCTAAGCCCGCCTCCATGTGAGTTGCTATCTAGGGTGAGAGTGGGGAGGACTGAGGGTAACGCAAAATTAAACATCTAACAACCAGAAAATGAATTGTTAAGGTACTGTTACCTGTAGGGTGAGATGAGGGTTGGCCAGAGTGTAGGGGAAGGGGCACATTTTGGAGGAGGGGCAGACTGGGTGGGCTTGGCTGATGCAGGGGTAGAAGTCCCAGCTGAGGGTGGGTAGTGAGAGTGAGGGGCCTAGCTCTTTATGCTGCTTGGGCTACATAACCAAGGTAATGCATGGCCCTTCAGCAAGCTGCTGCCTGTGATATGTGTACATAGCAGCATAGAGCAGGAGACAGCAAGGAGCAACTTCTTACAGGTTAATGGGCTTCTGCCAGCTACAGGCTTAATAGGATGGAAAGGAGAGGGAAAGCTGGAAATATTAGCAGGAGAGTGCTGAATGTTATGGGGAATGGCGGCTTGGGGCAGAGCAGGAGAGAGGGACACCAATCTTCTCTCTCATATGCATGAAGTTACTGTAACCACCATACAATAAAACTATCAAGGTTTTTGAGCATAGAAAATGGCTGCAATTTCTTTCATTGGCCCGATTAGCAGCTACACATCACAGACATTTCAAAGCATGAACGTTAGCCCCATTCCAATAACAAAATGTACAAAAAGGGGGTGGTAGGAATCATGTAGCAACCGTGTGGCCTTGTGGAAAGACAACTGGACTGGAACTATTCCTAGCTGTGCCACTGGCCATTTGGGTTACCTTGGGCAAGTCACTTCACCTTTCCATACCTCAGTTTCCCATCTGCAAAATGGGATGATGATGTAATTTTTTTTTTGAGATCTGCTGACAAAAAGCACTATGTATAAGCTAAGTCTTTTGATTGTTACTTAGCCACAGTAACATATAAATCGCAAACCTAGGTGAGAGCCACAACTGTGTAAATGGCCATTAACTTCTACCAACAAACATTTCTCCTTCTGTTTTAAAAACTAGGAAATTAAATGGCAAAAACCTTTGTTAATAACAGAGTTAAGCTTGCCTGGTGATAGGTTGAGCCCTTCCAGAATGCTGAGTTCAGAAAACTGGGAAATCCAAAATTAAGGTACACATAACCTTAACTCTACCATTTGTGAGTGTTAACCGCCCATACCACATATATTTGCCCTCTGACTTTTCACTGAAAAGGAAAGAAGCTATCTTCATCTGCCCTATACTCTCTCTCCCTACTACGTTACTGACCGAATCCTACAACTTGTGATATTTCACAACCATTTGATCGTCTGTGTGCATACGCTGATTGTTTTGGGGCATCGTTCAAAGAGGGCAGCATTAAGGTTATATGGAAATATACCTTAACTCTGTATTTCCTGTTTTTCTGAAGTTTGGTGGTGGTTTTTTTTCTGAACTTGACATTCTGAGCAACTATAACTCTATGCTAACTAAAGTTTTTGCCACTTATACCCTACTCTGAGTAGGTCAAGAACAGGGGTGGGCAAACTTTTTGGCCTGAGGGCCACATCGAGTTTCTGAAATTGTATGGACGGCCGGTTAGGGGAGGCCGTGCCCCCCCACCCCAAACAGCCAGGCGTGGTCTGGCCCCCGCCTCCTATCTGACCCCCCTTCCCCCAGCTTCTTGCTCCTTGACGGCCCCCCCGGGACACCTGCCCTATCCAACCCCCATGTCCCCTGACGGCCCTCCCAGAACCCCTGCCCCATCCACCACTCCCGGATCCACGCCCCCTGGCTGCCCTCTGCTGCCCCATCCAATCCCCCCTCTCTTTTCTGACTGCCCCCCCGGGACCCGTGCCCCCCATTCAACCCCCCTGTTCCCTGCCCTCTGACCGCCCTGACCCCTATCCACACCCCCAACCCCTGACCACCACCCCGAACTCCGCTGCCCTCTATCCAACCCCCCTCCATTCCCTGCCCCTTACCACGCTGCCTGGAGCACTGATGGCTGGCGGTGCTACAGCCGCACCTCCCAGAGGACCAGAACAGGCAGCCGTGCCGTCCAGCTGGAGCCAGCCATGCTACCGCGCAGCACAGAGCACCGGGTCAGGCTGTGGCTCTGCAGCTGTGCTGTCCGGCAAGAACTCGCCACGCAGAGCATTGCTCCGGCGGCTCAGTGAGCTGAGGCTGCGGGGAAGGAGAGACAGCTGGGGACTAACCTCCGAGGCCAGGAGCTCAGGGGCCTGGCAGGAGAGTCCCATGGGCTGGATGTGGCCCACGGGCTGTAGTTCGCCCACCTCTGGTCTAGAAGGCACACTGATTAAAACACCTATGCTTGGTTTACACTAGTGCTTTTACTGTTGCTGCAACTCCATCTGTACTAGAGCAATGGTGGGAGATCTGGAAACAACCTTCAATGTAGACATAGCTTTTGTCCTTTCACAAATGTTATTATATGATATTCAAACTGTCATACTTGTCCCCTCAATATTTAGTGTTCTAAGAACACCAGTTTGGGTTGACTTCAAGAAATAGAATTGCTGCTCAGAATGGTTTTTAGCAAAAAAATCCCTCTTCCTATTGGAAATAATTTAAGCAGCTCTATATACTGGACAATGCCACTCGGCACCATTTCGGAAAGTTTTATTGACATTTGGTGGAAGATGGGCCATCTCACAGGTTTGGGAGGGGTCATGGGCATCAACAGGCTCTGTTCATTGCCTACAATATGGCTTTTAATTGTGGTGGTGTCCATATTTTGTTCTGCAGGCTGCATGGAAGCTGTTTAGAAGCCATTAAGTATTAAGTAAAGGTGGGGAGAAGGGGGAAAAAAAAAAAAACTTCTTTGAGTGTTTGCTCATGTCCATTCCATGCTAGGCGTGTGCACGCCGCGTGCACTGTTGCTGGAAATTTTTCCCTTAGTGTAGGTGTGGCCAACCTGAGCCTGAGAGGGAGCCAGGATTTACTAGTGTACCTCCTGATCAGCTATTTTGTGGCATGCAGGAGGCTGTGGGGGGGACAAGCGAGGGCACTGCAGGCTCAGGGGAGGGGGTGGGAAGGGATGGAGTGGGGCAGGGTCTGTGGCAGAGCTAGGGGTTGAGCAGTGAGCGCCCCCACAGCAATTTGGAAAGTTGGCGCCTGTAGCTCCAGCCCCGGTGTCGGTGCCTATACAAGGAGCCGCATGTTAACTTCTGAAGAGCCGCATGTGGCTCCAGAGCCACAGGTTGGCCACTGCTGCCTTAGTGGTATCTGTTGTGCTGGCTCTAGCGCCCTCTGGAGCCGCATGCGTATGCACTGGTATAAGGTGCACCACTGGCCCCGTATCATCTCAGTTGCTCTTTACTGTGCGTCACATTTGCTGGAACAACCTTTTCTTGCTCTGGCAAGGATTCTTTCCAGGGGTTTTGAACTCTTTCTTCAGTCATAGTGTTAATATTTTAGTGTATATAGTTTTTGTAAGTTATGATAGTGAATATAGTTGGTGTATAATTCCTATTGTTGAAGGATTTTTTGCCCCAGGGACCGGGCATGCCCAGGGCTTTGAGCCTAGTGCCTCTTGTGGCAAACCTGTGATTGTGAGTGACTTGAGTTGGTTAAAGTGCTTGGGGGAAACTCATGTAAAGGACAAGTGAAAAATCTGTTGGGACTTTACCCCCTGCGCTAAGAAAGACCAGGGCTAAAGGCTATCCTCCTGAAAGCTGCCCTCAGACCTGTCGCAGAGCAGAGCCACTTTGATTTGGCACTGAGTACTTTGGCATTGGTGCGAAGTGTCTCCCCAGTATGGAGTTCTTCCCAGCACTGTTCTCCATTCCCAGTGCCGAGGAAGAATCACAAAAAGCAGCGCACCAAGAGAGGCCATTCTCTAGTGCAGAAGAGAGACAAGTGGGGAGAGGGAGTGAGACCCATGCCTGGCCACTCTTCTACCTCGGGACCCACGTCGGCACAGTCGACTCCACAAAGTCCAGTGCGGAACCCTCTGCTAACACCAGGGAACCACTGTGATACCAGTGGACTTACAGTGCCATCGACCCCAGAGGATTTTCAGGTGGCTAGGGACCTTCACTCTCTTCTAGTCCCTCCAACCCCACTGGGGCACCGACTAGCTCTGGCGTCCAGAAGCAGGAGAGAACAGAGTGCATTAGGCGCCTTTCCAGTACTGGTTCCCACCATCCGGGGCAAGCCCCACCTGATCCTGGCATCCCACTCCCTGGCACACCACTGGTCCCTGGAATCCCGGCACCATATGGAAGCAGGAATGGGTACCGCTTCACCATGGTAGCTGGGAGAGGAATCCTCTTCAGGGTACGAAGGGGAACCCCATATACTGCCGAAAGCCCACCATCGGTATCCAGCCTACTTCCCACTGAGCTTCACTGCTGGTCCTCCGACATGCCCCTGGCCAGCGGGTCACTGGCTGATGCAGTGGCCCTACTGGAATGCCCCAGATTTTCCCCAGGTACTGGGGCCTGCCTTCCACCGCTCCTACTCAGTGGCCTCCAAGAGACGGGCCACCACTTCTTCCTGCTCAGCACTGGATCCAGACTCCAATACTAAAGTCCAGGAGATGCCTCAAGGGGACATAGTCGAGACAGAGGAAGGAGCCCCTCCTCCAGTGCGAGCCTCCTCCTCCCCAAATGAGGCTGTTGCAGATCCCAGAAGTTTACTTCCCCAGGATGATTTCAGGGCCCATCAGGACCTCCCGCAGTGGGTTGCTTCAAACCTGGGCTTGGAGATTGAGGAGCTCAGAGACATTGCACAGCCTTATTGATGTCCTTACTGTAGCAGCTCCATCCAAGGTGGCCTTGCCCATCAATGAGGCGGTGATGAGACCAGTCAAGGGCCTATGGCAAACTCCTTCTTCTCTGGCCCCCACTTCAAAGAGGGCAGAGAAAAAGTATTATAGACCAGCAAGTGGGTTTGATTACCTGTACTCGCACCGTCCCTCCTGGGGTCCCTGGTGGTGTCTGCAGCTAACGAAAGGGACAGACAGGGCCAGTCAAGTGCTACCCCGAAACAAAAAGACGCTAAGAAATTGGATCTTTACGGAAGAAAGGTTTATTTTCTGGGTAGCCTTCAACTACATATTGCCGATCGGCAAGCTTTGCTGGGGAGGGATGATTTTAATCTATAGGACTTCCTGAATAAATTGAAAGACTCCCTGCCTCAAGAGTTGAGACAGGAATTTGCAGCCCTCCTCGAAGAAAGTAAGAACATGGCCAGACCTCTCTCTAGGTAGTTCTGGTTGCTGCTGACTTGGCGGCCTGGACAATGGCCTCTGTGATCATCATGAGTCTCTGTTCCTGGCTCCAGTCCTCCAGCCCTTCCCCAAGAGGTCCAACAGTCAATCCAGAACCTCTCATTTGAAGGCTCCTCCCTTTTCTTGGAGCAGATGGACACACGACTTCACGAACTGAAGGACTCAAGGGCCACCCTACGATCCTTCAGCCTGTATGCTCTGTCTGTCTCCAGAAAACACTTTAGGGCCCAGCAGCCTCCTCAGTTCTCGGGACCTCCAAGACTTGAGCCCTACAAAAGAAAAGAGAGAGGTTATAAATGGTGCCAACCACTCCCATCCACCTCAGCCTCCTAGTCGGGGCCTCAGAGATACTCCTGTGGGCCCAAGAAGGCCTTTTGAAGATGCAACCAAGGGTGCTGTACCAGTTGCAGTTTCAGATCTGCCCCCCCTTTCATTTTTGGACCATCTGTTCTTCTTCAGCTTGGCTTGGGCATCCATAACATCGGACCAATGGGTCTTGAGTAGAATGATAATCAGATATACCCTTCAGTATTTATCCACCCCCCAACCTCCATCTCTGTCCCTCTTCAGAGACCCTTCACACGAGCAGCTCCTTGTCCAGGAGGTGCAATCCCTTCTATGTATGGGATTGTGGAGGAAGTTTCTTAGGATTGAGGTGGAAGGGGTTATACTCCCAATATTTCTTAATCTCAAAGGCAAAAGGGGGGCTCCAGACCATCCTTGATCTGTGTCGCCTCAACAGATATCTTAAGAAACTGAGATTACGCATAGTCTCCCTGGCTTCCATCATTCCATCCTTGGACCCAGGAGGCTGGTACACTGCCCCCGACCTACAGAACATAAGAACGGCCATACTGGGTCAGACCAAAGGTCCATCCAGCACAGTATCCTGTCTATCGACAGTGGCCAATGCCAAGTGCCCCAGAGGGAGCGAACCTAACAGGTACTGATCTAGTGATCTCTCTTCTGCCATCCATATTCACCCTCTAACAAACAGAGGCTAGGGACACACCATTCCTTACCCATCCTGGCTAATAGCCATTAATGGACTTAACCTCCATGAATTTATCCAGTTCTCTTTTAAACCTTGTTATAGTCCTCACCTTCACAACCTCCTCAGGCAAGGAGTTCCACAGGTTGACTGTGTGCTGAGTGAAGAAGCACTTCCTTTTATTTATTTTAAACCTGCTGCCCATTAATTTCATTTGGTGGCCCCTAGTTCTTATATTATGGGAACAAGTAAATAACTTTTCCTTATTCACTTTCTTCACACCACTCATGATTTTATATACCTCTATCATATACCTCCTTAGTCTCCTCTTTTCCAAGCTGAAAAGTCCTAGCTTTTTTAATTTCTCCTCAATGGGACCCGTTCCAAACCCCTAATCATTTTAGTTGCCCTTTTCTAATGCCAGTATATCTTTTTTGAGATGAGGGGACCACATCTGTATACAGTATTCAAGATGTGGGTGTACCATGGACTTATTATAAGGGCAATAAGATATTCTCCGTCTTATTCTCTATCCCTTTTTAAATGATTCCTAACATCCCGTTTGCTTTTTTGGCTGCCGCTGCACACTGCATGGACATCTTCAGGGAACTATCCACGATGACTCCAAGATCTTTCTCCTGATTAGTTGTAGCCAAATTAGGCCCCATCATATTTATGTATGGTTGTGGTTATTTTTTCCAGTGGGCATTACTTTACATTTATCCACATTAAATTTCATTTGCCATTTGTTGCCCAATCACTTAGTTTTATGAGATCTTTTTGAAGTTCTTCACAGTCTGCTTTGGTCCTAACTATCTTAAGCAGTTTAGTATCATCTGCAAACTTTGCCACCTCACTGTTTACTCCTTTCTCCAGATCATTTATAAATAAGTTGAATAGGATTGGTCCTAGGACTGACCCTTGGGGAACACCACTAGTTACCCCTCTCCACTCTGAAAATTTACCATTTATTCCTACCCTTTGTTCCCTGTCTTTTAACCAGTTCACAATCCGTGAAAGGATCTTCCCTCTTATCCCACGACAACTTAATTTATGTAAGAGCCTTTGGTGAGGGACCTTGTCAAAGGCTTTCTGGAAATCTAAAGTACATTATGTCCACTGGATCCCCCTTGTCCATGTGTTTGTTGACCCCCTCAAAGAACTCTAATAGATTAGTAAGACACTATTTCCCTTTACAGAAACCATGCTGACTTTTGCGCAACAATTTTTGTTCTTCTATGTGTCTGACAATTTTATTCTTTACTATTGATACATGATACAAAATAGAAATGTGAAAGTATGTATCTTCCATGGTCACAGAAGATTTCTCAGATCTGTAGTGGGTCATTGCCAGTATCAATTCCCTGCCCTTCCCTTCGGCCTATCAGCAGCCCCAAGAGTTTTTACGAAGTATATGGTGATTGTAGCAGCCTTCCTCAGTCAGCAATGTGTTCAGGTCTACCCATACCTTGATGACCAGCTGATCAAAGATCGGTCACAGGCTCAAGTGCAAGACAGGATCAGCCTGGCCCGAACCATCTGTACGGTGCTGAGCCTGCTGATATATGAGCAGAAGTCAACTCTCATCCTGGTTCAGAGAATAAAATTTATTGGGGCAGTGCTCGACTCAACCCAAGCCAGGGCCCGCTTCCAGACCATGGCAAACCTGATATCCGAGGCCCACCCAATCACAACAGCTTGAGGGTGCCTCAGGCTGCTAGGTCACATGGCAGCTTGCACTTACATGGTTCATCAGACCTCGTGTGGGAAGTGCACCTCAACAACCTCAGGCCTCAGGGCCTCTGATCCTGGGAAGAACTCTTTCCCCCACATAAACATCAGGGAGCTCAGGGCGTTATGCCTGGTTTAAAAAGTTTTCCTTCCCCAGGTCTCAGGCCAGGTGGTTCAAGTCCTGACAGACAATACAGTGGCCATGTTCTATATCAACAAACAAGGAGGGGCCTGATCCTCTGGCCTCTGTCAGGAGGCCGTTGGTCTATGGGACTTCTGTGTGAGACACTCCATCTCAAGGCGTCTCACCTCCTGGGAGCCTGGAACATGTTGGTGGATTACCTCAGCCGATCCCTCTCCTCTCACCACGAGTGGTCTCTTCACCTAGAGGTCGTCAGTGTTATCCTCCAAAAGTGGGGGCCTCCCCAGGTGGACCTGTTTGCCACCAGGCAGTACAGAAAATACCATCAGCTCTGTTTCCTGCATGGGCACAGTATAGGCTCCCTCTCCGACGCCTTCCTGCTATTGTGGGCAGACCACCTACTGTACGCCTTTTCACGATTCCTCTTGGTTCACAAGGTGGTTCTAAAAATCAAATGGGACAAATCAAGAGTTATCCTGATAGCACCAGTGTGGTCACACCAGCTTTGGTTTAGCACACTTCTGGACCTCTCAGTGGCACCTCCACTCTCGCTTAATACAAACCTCGCCTCCCTGCAACTAACTGCATGGCTGAACCCTGAAGAACAGGCGTGCTCAGAACAGGTTAGACAAGTCTTACTAGATAGAAGAAAGCCTTCCACCAGGAACACGTACTTGGCGAAGTGGAAGTCTTTTACTTGTTGGGCCTCCAAATGGGATCTCTCTCCATCTCGATCTTCTCTTCAATCTCTCTTAGACTATTTGCTCCACCTGAAGCGGCAGGGTCTGGCACTCTTATCTATTAAAGTTCGTTTGGCTGCTATCTCAGCTTTCCACCTCCCCCCGTGAATGGCAGATAAGTGTTCTTTTACAAAATGACGGTCCGGTTTCTCAAAGGATTGGAAAGACTCTATCCTCAGGTTCGCAAACCAGTCCCCCCATGGAACTTAAACCGGGTCCTGCTGAGGCTTACAGCCCTCCCACCCCCTTTCGAGCTGTTAGCATCCTGCTCCCTACTACTTCTCTCCTGGGAGGTCACCTTTCTGGTGGCAATCACCTTGGCCAGAAGTGTCTCAGAGATCAAGGCCCTTATGTCAGAACCACCTTACAAAGTGTTCTTCTAGGACAAGGTCCAGCTGTGCCCTCATCTAGCCTTTATGCCAAAGGTGGTATCACAATTCCACAACAACCAGGTGATTTTTCTACTTGTCTTCCCAAAACCTCACAAAAGCTCAGAGGAACAATGGCTTCATACATTGGACGTGAGGCAAGCCCTCGTTTTGTTTATTGAGAGAACTAAGCCCTTCCGCAAATTCATGCAACTCTTTGCGGCAATAGCAGAAAGAATGAGAAGGCTATCTATGTCAATCCAAAGAATCTCGTCCTGGATAATTGCCTGCATTCAGGCGTGCTATAAACAGGTGAATGTCCCACCTCCAGCCATCAGCTGCTCATTCCACAAGAGCCCAGGCTTTGTCAGCAATTTTCCTTGCGCAGGTACCAATCCATGCAGAGCTTCTACTTGGTCATCGGTTCATACCTTCACATCCCACTACGCCATCACCCATAGGCCCAGGATGATGCCAGTTGTGGGAGAGCAGTGTTGCAGTCAGCACATCCATAAACTCCAAGCCCATCTCTTGGGATATTGCTTGTGAGTCATGGAATGGATATGAGCAAGCACTCGAAGAAAAAACTATTACTAACCTTTTGTAACTATTGTTCTTTGAGATGTGTTACTCATGTCCATTCCATGACCCACTCTCCTACCCCTCTGTCGGAGTTACCAGCAAGAAGGAACTGAGAGGGTGTGAGGCTAGCAGTGTCCCTTATACCGGCATGTATGTATGCCAGCAGTGTCCCTTATATGGTTCCAGAGGGCGCTAGAGCTGGCCCAATGGATACGCCAAGGGAAAAATCTCCCGCAACAGTACACGCAGCACATACACAGCTAGGATAGAATGGACATAAGCAACACATCTCAAAGAACAATAATTATGAAATGTTAGTAACTGTTTTTTTTCCCTTGTCAGCGCACAGTTCCCGCTCTGTCTTTTACTGTTCATACTTCTCTTCAGCACTTGCTGAACTGGTAATTAAATTACTTCTATTTCATGAAAAGTTTGCAATTAAAATTGTTAAACGAAGGTCATTCAGATGTTATAGTTAAAGCATTAAGGGCATGATTTTCAACCTCTACTCCACTTCAACATTGACAGTTTATTTAGACAAATCACTACTTGATATGTGGCAGGTAATATCAATAGTACATATCTGAATCAGGTACCTAGACATCTAAATAGCATAAACTGTACCTGTAAAAAAATTTCCCAGCTCTTGTGCCCAAAGTGGAGGCCAGATCTTAAGGAATTTAGTTAATTTTACGCCTCATATTATCAGAGGAGTCTATAATTTAAATAACATAATTTTATAATATTAGATTGCCCATCATTATAAATCATATTAAATGTAATTGTCAGAAAAACTAATAATTTATTATACCTGAAAAGGTGCATGATTGTTCTCTAGTTTCTAGTACGCTGTACATTCCATTTCTAAATGCACCAAAGTAATGGGGCTTGCACCACATCCCTGGGGGCTATTCTGTGATCTCACCTTGGGTCATCACAAACCTGGGCTGGTCATTACATTCACAACACCCAGCACCTTGATTGTTATTATTTAAACACAACTCCTAGGAATCAAATGTTACAACAACATAATTGTAAGACTTTTTTTTGTTTAAGGAAAGATCCAATTCTTTAATGAGGCATTCTGATTTTCTTATACACTGGCCATGCAATAAATAGCATTGCCTATACATCACCATGGATAACTTGGTTCATTTACTTCCAGATGAGTGTTTTGTACACCTGCACACAGTGCCATGATGATAGTACCATCAGCCCTTGCTATTAGTGGCACAAATGTTTAGATTAAGATCCAGGATAAAGCAAAAGCTGAATAAAACACTTCAACGGAATAATCATTTGACTCACCCTGGATTTCAAAAAAATCAGCCCCCCCCCAAACGAAAACAAAAAACCAACCAAACAAAAACCAATGAACAAATGTAAGGGTGAAGTTAGCATAATACTTTACTGCTCCTTAAAGCAGTTTACAAATGCAGATGTACTAAGTAGAGACAAGCTAAAAGAGAAGCAATGCATATGTTATATCAAATCACCTTGTTTTCAATATGAAGTAAACCTGTGTTTTTGCTTGTTTGCAAATAACATAACTTTTAATGTTTTTTTTCTTTCAATGATCAACATACCATATCCAAATAGTGGGTTAAATTCAACAGTTTTTCTTAACTAATGATATGGGTAAAAGGCATTAATAGACTTCAGCAGTAAATAATTATGTTAGAGTGAGTAGTGGAAAATGACAGCTGGAGTTGCATGGATACAGCATGTCCTAGGTCACCTTTGGATGACAGTTGCAACATAGGACAGCTAGTCTCAGTGGTAGTAAGTAGTTCATCATCATTGTTCCCATTATGCCTCTGGCGTTTAGGGCAGTGACGAAGCTCCTCCACTCCTGTCTCTTTCTGGCAAGTCTTTCAATGTCCCCCGCTGTACCCCAGGTTTTTCAGCCTAGCTTCCACAGCTCTTTGCCATGTTGTTTTCAGGCGGCCTCGTTTTTGCTTGCCTTCAGGTGTCCATCTTATTGTAGTAGTAAGTGGTTGGAGCCCTTTAAATAATGTGAAGGAGGAACAAATGGGTATTAAATAGGGCCCAATGAGCATGGGTATGTAGCCTCTTGGGTAGCAGAAACACAGGCATCTGACCCGTAGAGCTGAACAACATTAAGGACAAGGGGCTCAACCTACACAAATCACACTTGCACTGTAGGCGGCTGAACAGACACCCCAGCTTTTAATGAAGATTGTTGCTTGTAATACTGGACTTGCACAACGGAGTGATTGTTCAAACCTCTGTCCCCTTATCTTACATGTGGGGTTGAAACAAAGTTTAATGAATACTAAACCTACAGTTGTATTCTTTCTTCTGCTGCCACAGATGTTTGGTGTTTGTTCCTCTTTCTAGATGAAATGCATGAAATTAAGTGCATCTCCCCCCCCCCCCCAACCAAGAAAAAGCCTAGATAGTTATTTGAATTTTCTTTACCAGTGATATGAACATAAAAAGCTTGGTACTGGAGTACAGCTGACATTGCTTTATAACATTCTTACAAAAGACATAAAAGATCTGTGCAAGGAAAAATTGAAAACAGCATGAGTTTGCACCATGCTGCCTTAATGGGAAAATTAGGCTGAGGAATCCTTTACCAAAAGCATTTGGAATCTTTTACTGGGCTTACTTCACAACTGGTTTGTTCCAGTCTTTTGAAAGAGAAGGTGGGGAAGTGAAGAAAAGAGTTATGTTTAATCATTTCCTTAATGTTTCTGTTGGTTTCAGAGAGAGAAGGTGAAAATTAGCACAAGGAAATACAAATTGTTTTAAATTGAGAACTTCTCCCTTTTTACTCAGAACAACGAGGAGAGGAAAATATTGGTAGGAGAGAGGTTACAGAGAAACAAGTTTTAGCTATGAGCTTGCTTAAAGATAATACAACAAAACCCTCCTGAAGCCCTCACGTAGCAATTTATCTGTTCTTGGAATAGTGAAGGTGGCAGAAGGGAAGGATTGCTGGGGATTAGTTTAAATGAACAGATGTGAATAATTTTGTGATGTCATCTTTAGAATTATGTTTGACTCAAAACCACAGAGGAGGCAATCATTGTAGTTGTGAGTCTAAAGACCATGAGCTTGTGGGCATAGCCTTTCTTCATTTAAACACAGCTCTGCTCACAGGAGCCCCACATTACATAGTCTTTTGGGGCTAAGGATGCTACTAAGTCCATCCATGAAGGCATCCCTCCAACTGCAAGCTTAAGAACATGGCCTTAAGAACATGGCAAATTATGAGAGAATCTTTCCTGGTTGTGGTCTACACTAGAGTTTGGATTTGTTTCACAGGGGTGAACTCCCAATCCTGCAAGTTTTTCATGTTTAACAGGTGGTAGACTTCAGAGAGAAAACTACTGAACCATGGGTAGTTCAGGTAACTTAGGAAAACAAGTCTGGTGAAAGTGCATCTGAGAAGTTAGTTAGTCCAGGACACATCAATACCAGAAAAAGGGGAAGGACTTCAGAGAACAACAACAGAAATGATCAAGGGGAAAAAGAAATTAACTTATTAGACCAAATTAAAAACAATATTTATTACTAAGGTATTAATCTGCTAACTGTGTGTGTGGAGGTGGGTTGTGTGGATATGGTAACGGTCTGCAGATATTTGAAAGATATAGACGATAGAGGAATTATTTAACATGGAACATAGGCAGAATCTGGAGTGGTGAGCTGTAACTAATAGAGGGAGATTAGGATGAATATCAGGAAAATCTTCATGACAGGAAGATGTATAAGACTGTTGAATAGGAAGCCATATCACCTGACATTTAAATCTAGATTGAACAAAACCATAGTAAATTTACAATGGTATAATCATATATTAGCAGGGAAATTAATTAGCTTATCCTGGGGGATGTTTCCAGCTCTAGGTGAGGTGAGTTTTTTGATAAACTACATAAGAAAACAGTCTCCTAATATACCTTTTGTCATAACCATACAGCTAAGGGTAGCCTAGAATTTCTCCTTACCTGTAAGGGTTAAGAAGCTCAAATAACCTGGTTGGCACCCAGCCAAGGGGACCAATGGGGAAAGAAGATACTTTCAAATCTTGTGTGGCGGGGGGGAGGATTTGTGGTGTGTTCTCTGGGGAAAGCAGAGAAGCATCAAGTCAAAAAAAACTCCTTCTCCTATAAACCATCCTGTACAAGTCTCTGATATTACAAAAAGAGTAAGTAAATAAGGCAAGGCGCGTTAGATTACCTTTTGTTTTCAACTTGTGAATTTTCCCTTTGCTAGAGGGAGGTTTATCCTGTTTTTTTTGTAACTTTAAAGTTTTGCCTAGAGGGGAATCCTCTGTGATTTGAATCTGATTACCCTGTAAAGTATTTATTTACCATCCTGATTTTATAGAGGTGATTCTTTTACCTTTTCTTTAAATAAAATCCTCTTTTAAAAACCTGACTGATTTTTCCATTGTTCCAAGACCCAGGGGTTTGGGTCTTTGATCATTTTGTAACCAATTGGTTAGGATATTATTCTCAAGCCTCCCCAGGAAAGGGGGTGTAAGGGCTTGGGGGGATTGCTGGGGGAAGAGGAACTCGAAGTGGTCCTTTCCCCTGCTTCTTTGTTAAATTCCTTAGTGGTGGCGTTACTTAAACCCAAGGTACAAGGGAGAATTTGTGCCTGGGGAGTTTTTAACCTAAGCTGGTAGAAATAAGCTTAGGTGGTCTTTCATGTGGGTCCCCATGTCTGCACCCTAAAGTTCAGAGTGGGAAGGGAACCCTGACATCTTTATAAATTGAATTGACACAATGTAAAGAGATTCTACAAAACCATTTTCTTTCACTGGATGTCACATTAGGTTCCTCTGAGCTGAAGACTATCCACCAGGCTACAATTAGTGAAGTTAAAATATTTATTTTTAAAACATCAGATTAACTTGATTCTTTTTTCCCTGGAGTGTACACTGTAAGGTGGCTTTTTTGAAATGGAGAACACATGCTATGAACATTAAATTTGAGCAGCTTTCCTCTTCAACAATGTTTTGCTTAAAAACAAGATCAACCCCAGTTGTCTTTAAATTCTTTTATTCTGTTCTTCTACAGTTCAGCTTTACTTCTCAAGTTATAAACAGCTGGATACTGTTTTTCTCCAACATGTGCATGCTTTTCACTTCAATCAGATGTGTTTATTCCCCTCCTCCCCCGCAATTTTGTGGAGTACAGTTCCCCCTTGCAGCATTTTCAGTAAATGTGGGATTAGTTGAGTATACAGAAATAACTTCTTCTATAAAATTTCCATAAAAAAATAGCAGGTATTTATTTACAAAGTGTGAAAGACTGCAAAGTAATAATTCCTTATTAGATCCAATACACTGTATACTAATACCAATGTTCTCATTAGGAAAGTAAAACTTTATGTACTTTGTATTTCTGTCTGCCAGTGTTTAAAGGATATATAATATCACATTATTTTTACGCTACTAATAGTCATATACAATGTGGTAGTAAAAATTAACATTACTTGATCAGAACAAACAAATCAAGATAGCTTAATAGCAGCCTTTGCCAAAACAAAATAATAGGGTTATAATTAAAAGATACCCAGCAAGAAAGAAACTCATGGAATATTAAAAATCTGCATCAAATTGTTTGAAGTAAGTTGCCCAGAAAGCCTGTAATGTGTTAGATGGCAGTTTACTTTGGGAAAATCTTTAGGCTATGTCTACACTACAGCAGCGCAGCACAGCACAGCTATGTCACTGTAGCACAGACATTTGCTAGAGACAGATGGGGTTTTTCCATCACTATAGTAAATCCACCTTTTGAGAGGTGGTAGCTAGATTGATGGAACAATTCTGCCGTCTACCTACCTGCATCTACAGGGGGGTTAGGTCAACCTAACCTGTTGCTCAGGGCAAGAAATTTTTCACAGCCTTGTGCAAGGTAGCTAGGTTGACCTAAGTTTTAGATGTAGACAAGCTCTTAGTAATAAGGCTTTAGCAGTGCAGGAAAGGGAAGATGTAAAAATGCTTTTATTTAATGCACAAACATTTTGACAGAAAAACAGTAAGTTATTTTATGCCAGTAAATACTTTAGGGAAAAGACCATAAGGTTATTGGATTCAGTAAGAGAACAGAATGAATCAAACCCTCAATTGATCACCATAAAGCAAAGATCAGCAATTTCCACTCATTCTATAGTGGAAGTACTAGAAATAATTAAATCCTATACAATTTACAGCAGCACCAATTAGAGCCACTATAGCTAAAGTTGTCTCAGGGCTTCAATTTTTCAGGAGTTCACAAACCTTTCTTTAAGTTTGGTCTGAGTTGAAACTTGGCATAAAACATCCAAGCCCATGACTGAGACTACTCTTCTGTTAACTTAAATAGGTAGAAAAGTGGTTAAAACAATTAATGGGCTTTTAAGTGGTTTCAGCACTTCAAACACAAAAAGGAAAGGTTTTAAAAAGTTAACTCCATGCATCCATATTGTGGATAAATACTTCAGTTATCTTTAGAAAATTACAATTGTTGTTACACTCATTCATGCTGTAATGGCTCCATAATATAGGTTGATATACATAAGACTGTTGCCCAGTATTATTCTGCTTTAAGAGAGCAATGATCTATTGCTAGATCCCACTGTTCAGAAGTGCCTGCATACATCTACTGACTTTAAACTGTGTCCTGGCTTGTTCTGTTGTCATATCTCACAATGACATGCAGAAGACCCCAAAAAAAATACCTAGCTTGGTGTCTTGCTCCTGGGATAATTATTGCACTCAGGTCCCAGGTTGAGCTTTGAACCCTCCATTTTTACAGGTATGTAATGAGCAGCACCACTGGAAGCAGGAATAATCTTTCACAGTAAGAATTTTGGGTGCTATAACGGTTATAAAATATACATACAAATTGACTAAATTACGAGCCTATTTGAAGTATTCTGTGTAAAATGGATGTGCCAATGCATCAGAGACAGGGGAAGTGCACAGAATTTGTTTTTGCCCAGAAGGTGCTTTTGTGAGGAAAAGTCTCTTATCATCATATTACCTGAAAAACAATCCCAAAGCTGCTATTAACCCTTACCATTACGTTAAAGGTTAATAAACCCAAACAAAAAATTCAGATTTCAGGCTAATACAGTGATTTCAAGGGCATAACACAGAGTATCTTCTATATAATATTTGGTGCATGGACAGACTGTCAACCCAGAGTTCAATTAATATTTAATGCTGAATTTTCTTGCTTTTGTACATTTCATGGTCCTTCAAAATGTTAATCACATGGGATAAAAACCAGCTTTAATCAATCAAATATACATTCTATTAAAGGTTGACAGGCACCAAATTTAGATTTTACAAAAACCAAGATCAACTGAAATGTTCCCATGAATTTGTTTTTAAATTCTAGCGAACACAGATTTTTTATTTTGACTTGAACATTCCTTGGCAGCATTTGCAGCCTAGCCATTACAGCTATTCTAGTGCATGAGAGCCAGAACATGACAAGGGTTCATTTCTGAATTTCACTCAGCCTGCGCAATGATAATAGACTAAATATTAGGACTGTCAAGCGATTAAAAAAATTAATCGCACTGTTAAACAACAATAGAATACCATTTATTTTAAATATTTTGGATGTTTACTACATTTTCAAATATATTAATTTCAGTTACAACACAGAATACAAAGTGTACAGTGCTCACTTTATATTTATTTTTGATTACAAATATTTGCAATGTAAAAAACAAAATATTTTTCATTTCACCTCATACAAGTACTGTAGTGTAATCTCTTTGTTGTGAAAGTTTTACTTACAAATGTAGAATTATGTACAAAAATAACTGCATTCAGGAATAAAGCAATGTAAAACTTTAGAGCCTACAAGTCCACTCAGTCCTACTTCTTGGTCAGACAATCACTCAGGCAAACAAGGTTGGTTACAAATTGCAGGAGATAATGCTGCCTGCTTCTTATTTACAGTGTCACCCGAAAGTGAGAATAGGCATTTGCATGGCACTGTTGTAGCTGGCGTTGCAAGATATTTACATACCGGATGCGCTAAAAATTCATATGTCCCTTCATGCTTCAACCAGTATTCCAGAGGACATGCATCTGTGCTGCTGACAGGTTCTGCTTGATAACGATCGAAAGCAGGGCGGACCGATGCATGTTCATTTTCATCATCTGAGTCAGATGCCACCAGCAGAAGATTGCTTTTCTTTTTTGGTGATTGGGTTCTTTAGTTTCCACATCAGAGTGCTGCTCTTTTAAGACTTCTAAAAGCATGCTTCACACCTCATCCCTCTCAGATTTTGGACGGCACTTCAGATTCTTACACCTTGGGTAGAGTGCTGTAGCTATTTTTAGAAATCTCACATCGGTGCCTTCTTTGTGTTTTGTCAAATCTGCTGTGAAAGTGTTCTTAAAATGAACATGTCCTAGGTCATCATCTGAGACTGCTATAACATGAAATATATGCAGAATGCAGGTAAAACAGAGCAGGAGACATACAGTTCTCCCCCCAAGGAGTACAGTAACAAATTTAATTGGTGCATTATTTTTTTAACAAGCATCATCAGCATGAAAGCATGTCCTCTGGAATGATGGCTGAAGCATGAAGGGGACATACGAATGTTTAGCATATCTGGCATGTAAATATCTTGCAACGCCAGCTACAAATGTGAATGCCTGTTCTCGCTTTCAGGTGACATTGTAAATAAGAAGCAGGCAGCAGTATCTCCCATCAATGTAAGCAAACTTGTTTGTCTTAGCGTTTGGCAGAATAAGAAGTAGGACTAAGTGGACTTGTGGGCTCTAATGTTTTACACTGTTTTGTTTTTGAGTGCAGTTATGTAACCAAAAAAAAAATAAATCTGCATTTGTTAGTTACACTTTCATGATAAAGAGACTGCACTTTAGTACTTGTATGAGGTGAATTGAAAAATACTATTTTTTTATCATTTTTACTGTGTATGTATTTGTAATCAAAATCGATATTCAAAATGTAAAAAAAAAAATCCAAACATATTTAATAAATTTCAGTTGGTATTCTGTTGTTACAAGTGTGATTAATTGCAATTAATTGTTTTAATCACGATTAATTTTTTTGAGTTAACTGCAATTAATTGACAGCCCTACTAAATATCATTATTAAAGAGTAATTTAAATTTTAAAATTCTGCTATGAACTATGCAGATAAGGGAATTTCTTCTAAATAACTGTTTTTAAGTTATTTTTAATAATATTATAATGAGTGTTGCTTCATCTAGTGAGGGGGGGTCTCTCCTCTTTAAATAAATAATAGCAACAGGCCTTTGGCTTCATCACATCCCAGGCATGGGACAATTGCAAGAGCATTAACTGCCCCCGAAGTCTTATTCTAACTAAAGGAAGCTTACATTAACCAGAAAGATAGTGACATTTTTAGATTGTGATCATGATGTGTAATCCCAAAGAGGGACAAAGTTAAATAAGCTCAAAAAGAAAAGGAGTACTTGTGGCACCTTAGAGACTAACCAATTTATTTGAGCATGAGCTTTCGTGAGCTACAGCTCACTTCATCAGATGTATACCGTGGAAACTGCAGCAGACTTTATATATACACAGAGAATATGAAACAATACCTCCTCCCACCCCACTGTCCTGCTGGTAATAGCTTATCTAAAGTAATCCTCAGGTTAGGCCATTTCCAGCACAAATCCAGGTTTTCTCACCCTCCACCCCCTCACACAAATTCACTCTCCTGCTGGTGATAGCCCATCCAAAGTGACAACTCTCTACACAATGTGTATGATAATGAAGTTAGGCCATTTCCTGCACAAATCCAGGTTCTCTCACTCTCTCACCCCCCTCCAAAAAACCAACCCCCATACACACACAGACTCACTCTCCCAAGTTAACTTGGATTTAAACTTGGAGAGTGGTCAGTTTGGACGAGCTATTACCAGCAGGAGAGTGAGTCTGTGTGTGTATGGGGGTTGGTTTTTTGGAGGGGGGTGAGAGAGTGAGAGAACCTGGATTTGTGCAGGAAATGGCCTAACTTCATTATCATACACATTGTGTAGAGAGTTGTCACTTTGGATGGGCTATCACCAGCAGGAGAGTGAATTTGTGTGAGGGGGTGGAGGGTGAGAAAACCTGGATTTGTGCTGGAAATGGCCTAACCTGAGGATTACTTTAGATAAGCTATTACCAGCAGGACAGTGGGGTGGGAGGAGGTATTGTTTCATATTCTCTGTGTATATATAAAGTCTGCTGCAGTTTCCACGGTATACATCTGATGAAGTGAGCTGTAGCTCACGAAAGCTCATGCTCAAATAAATTGGTTAGTCTCTAAGGTGCCACAAGTACTCCTTTTCTTTTTGCGAATACAGACTAACACGGCTGTTACTCTGAAACCTTAAATAAGCTCAAACATAGTCCTAGCCCTGTCTCACTGTATCTGGATAATCCAGCATTTAGAGTATATTAGGATCATGCAATTAAGAGACATCTGCAATAACAAGGTACAACTGCAAGGGTCAAGACTGAAAGCCCATTTTTGTTTTGGTTTGTTTATTCTATATTAAATGCACACTGCAGTTACTTGCTTTGCTTTTTCTAAATCAGGGTAGTTTGGCTTTTAGACTAATTAAAGGTAAAGTAAAGTATTTTTAAAATGCCTCTGGATATTTTCAGTTTTAAAGTGCCTGTTAATTTTCCAAATGACCATTATCTAATTTTTAGACTGTAACAAATAAATTTTAGAGGTGGTTTTGTTTAAGAAGGTAGTGTGTGTGTGTGTGTGTGAGAGAGAAAATAAAGATAATTTGACAGCTATGTTCTTAAATGATAGATTCTACCCTAAAACAGCTTTTTATGGCTGATATGTTTGAGAATAGTGATTATTTAGGATCAAACTTTGGCTCTATCACACCTTGTTGCAAGGTGGGTGAAGTAATATCTTTTATTGGAGCAACTTCTGTTGGTGAAAGAGACGAGCTTTCAACCTACACAGAGCTCTTCTTCACCTACAGAAGTTGGTCCAATAAAAGATATTACCACACCCACTTTGTCTTTCTAATATTATGACACCAACCCTGCAAACAACTTCTCCATACAAGAAAGTTGTGCCAGTTTAACTACATTACAGCCTAAGTTGGCAGAACTTATGTCGCTCAGATGTGTGAATAAACCACCCGCCTGAGTGACATAAGTTACACAGACCTAAGCATCGGTGTGGACAGAAGCTCTCCCGCTGACGTAGCTGCTGCCACTCATAGATGTGGTTTTATTATGCTGATGGGAGAGCTCTCACCCATCAGCACAGAACCTCTGCACCAGATGCGCTGCAGCGGCGTCACTGCAGCATTGTACGTGTAGACATGTCCTAAAGGTCTGATTTTGAATTGATTTAGTTAAACTAAACTGCAACAAGGCTGCTTTAAACCACACAGAAGTTTGCATCAGTTTAAGTCTATTAGGAATCTTTGCAACCTATATCAGAATAAGCCACTCTTAAACCAGTGCAAACTCCTCTGTGGATATTTTTATTTTGATTTCAGTACGTGAGTTTAAAAGCATACGTCCAGCGAAACTGGAATAACTTTCTCATACAGATGAGACTTTAGAATAGATTAATTTTGCCAGTGACTTCAGTAGAACCAACATTTGGCTTGTAGAAATGAAAAATCTGGCACAATTGTAGTGTAATCATTAATGGCCAGATTGAGTAAACGTTAGAGCTAAATTCCACACAGTAGAAATACCCTCCATCCTCTTCCTGGAAAAACACACATTTTTGGGATGTTTGTGGTACAGTCTAGCAGGTTTTATTGACTCTTTCCCTAAGTTTAAAAAGTCCCCAATCCCTAAAATAAGATGTTTAATATGTAAAGATGTTTACTGCAATAGATTTAAAATGTATACACACAATTATATTGGTTACGGCGAATTACTTCATGTACTTCCTCAAATAATTTTAGTAAATCATACCCAATAAATAAACATATAAATCATCCAGAATAGCAGTACAAAACACAAAACAACAAAAAAGCACTCTCAACCACTAGGTCACTTTTCAAATGTTCATATCACAATTTTCTTTATGCTTAAAGTTTAATTGCTACCTGTCACCAGATAACAATGGACATATTGGCTGTATCACACAATATGGCAACTAAACAGAAGATGAGAGAACCAGTCAAGCTGTTAATGGTCACATTACTATGGTAATGCCTCCTGGTGCCATTCAGAGTTAAAGGGCCTTTTTGAGGGACTGAACACCCATTGCTCCTATTGACTCAATGGAAGATGTGGGTGCTCAGCAACTTGAAATCTCCTTATAATTCAGATCCATTTAAGGTTCAATTGAGATACACCATCAGTTTTTGTTGCAGTCCTGCAATTTTGCAGCAGACCTCATCAGACAAAAAGGAGGTTAAGTTACATGCCTGAGTTCACACAGTGACTCCACCTGGATGAGGACCAGTTCCCAGACTTTAATAAGATCACAACTGCCTGTGTTAAAATTCCCTCTGGACTGGAACTTGGAACATAAGATCTCAAGCAACTTCCTTTTGAAGTCCCAAAATTGGTTTTATGTTTTGGCCTCTGTATGATTTAACTATTTTCAGGGGGGTGGGAGATCAATTTGTGAAGCTGATCAGTTAATAAAGCTACCTACTTTCTCTGCTGTATTTTAATGCCAGAGGCTGGTAATGCTATGCCATGGTACTTGCCAAAAAGCGAGTAGTAGTGCAGTGTGCTCTTAATGGGAGTTTTGCTGTGGACTACAATGGGAGCAAGCATGCCAAGCTCCTGGGAAAGAACATTTTTTGTCAACTTTTTGTCATGAAAGCAAAATTATTACTGCTCCTCTTTGGGCTAGTGTTCAAAGTGGTGCTTATGGGTTTCCTTGTTTTCCAAGGCCTGTTGCAGTGCTTGGTGGATGGTAAGATGGGATGGATCCTGGACACACTGACTTTTTTTTTTTAGAGTGATTTCATAAACAGAGAAACCACTTTCCAAAAGGATTGTCTCCAAGCTAGGAGACCACTGGAATAACCTGCCCCCATCAGCTATTACTGACCTAACAGTTACAGTAACATTTCCAGTTCAAGTGGTAGTTACACTGGCAGCTGTCTGAGAATAGATTAGTAACATGAGTCAAGACAGAGGACGTTACCTATTTCACATGTCCAACTGTCTCTGTGACCTATGCTCGTGGGATAACCCAGTAGTCTTGTCCAGATTGGTAGGTAGCTTGATAAGCATAGAGGAAATTTTTCCTTGTAACTTTGCTAGCAACCTCTCCTCCAAATGTGTGTAAACATGACAGACTGCAACAAATATTCAGTAGGGATTCAGGCAAAACTCCTAACTAAATAACTCCGCCATAGTCACTGTGGTCTAACAGCTAATACTGGTATTTAGAAATACCTAAAATATTTACATGAACTATAAAGATGAAAAAGGAATCATTTCAATTTATCATTTCATTATTCACTCTTAATTAGGTTTAGCATATTGAAAAGATTAAAAGCAGACTAGTTTAAACTTGCATATCAAAACATTTCAGGTCAACCTGTTCTGCTCTGATATTAAAGAAAGTGTGGAATGTTTAAAAATTCTCTGTTCAGAGACATTCTAGGCACCAAGTTGGGATGCTAAAAGTACAACTGGATTCAACTCTGAGAGTTTTGTGAGCCTAATTCAACCCTTTAAAGACATTTTTAAACAGAGGAAAAAAACCCTATATTTAACCATTGTACTGGTATGATTTGTTGTTGATATATTCCACTGTGACTCAACCTATTTAACAGCATCTTTGGTCACAATGGAGTCAAATATATAATCCAGTATTTTAGACATTTACCTTTTCCAAAGCTGCAAATAAATATTTTCAATTAATGAGACCTTCAGTAAATAGAGGTGCAATTTATTCACTAAAGAAGAAGTTTACTAACATTTTGGCTTGACATGATTGTGAAAATCCTTTGGGTGATATTAAAGCAAAATTACTACTACTCCAATGCCTACTTCTGAAGTGTAAGAATTATTTTTGCTAACTTGACAGAGTATAAAAATCAGATTCCAGTTTTTCCTTTTGTGAAAACAGTTGTTTGGAGTTAAATGTTCCACTGCTGTGCCAGCATGGTGTCAGTGAGTGCAGAACAGTTGGAAAATGGAATTAACTAGAAACAAAAAGTTAATTTGATTAGTCTGTTTTCATTATCCTAGCTGAGTGAAATGCAAAAAGTCTAACTGCATAAATAGTGAAAAGTTAGATTTTCACAAGAATCTTAAATTAAAGTTATTAGTTTCTAAAATAATATTTTATATGACTGTGTCCCTTGAAAACTGAAAACTGCCTGAAAATGATGTATGAAGTCCTTACTATAGAAAGAAACTCTTTTGCTATTATATTCCATTTGATTTTCTAAAGTAGGTTAAGGTCTGTGTAGATATTCAAGGGAGAATTTATTTTTAAACTATCAGACAACTTATTAATATTATTTTCTTCACTAACATTTTTTCTTAAAAAAATTAGTGCTGGTGTAGGGAACACCACCATTTTTATCCTCACTATGTATAATGGCTAATATTCAGTTATTTATAATAAATTAGGCCCAAAATATCAATGGAATAAAATAATGGAAAAATATGAACCCTTCAACAGAAATATACTAATTTCATTCTTTACAATATCTAAAATGGATTTCATCTAGTTCAAGATTAATTTCGCCACTTGCATTTTATATTACTTTGACTCTTCTATACAGCAAGATGAACAGAACAAAGCAAACATACTAATAGCCCCTCCCCATAATGGTTTTAATAAGTAAGATATTTAAAACTATCTATTTTAGCTTTTTTTTAAAAAAAAAGATAGCAGAGCCTAAAGACTACGTAAGAATCAGCATCTGTTGGTCGACACTATAATCATCTCCATTCTGACTGGGATAAATGAGGGGGAAGAGAGAAACTGGAGAAGCAGTGTCCCAAGTTATGAAAAATAAACTTGTGCACTTAGCAATTAGTCTGCTAAATCTTCAGGGATTTTGCTTTTTTCCTTGGTTGCAGTTGAAACACTTTGTTTGCTCTGTGGCAGTATGCCACACTGTGTTCAGTTATAAAAAGTTTTCAATCTGTCACTTAACTTTGGGTGCTTTTTGTGTGTATATGCGTGAAAGTTTCCATTTAGTTTCACTGAACACAGTGCAAACAAAGGCAAGAAACTGAAGTTACATCATGAAAACCAGGAGCTCACACTAAAAAACACATAAAAGCAGCATCTTGTATATTCTGTTTTCTACTGTCTTCATTCTGGGGAAGAGGAATCGTCATCATCATCATCTTCATCATTGAATGAGCATGGGGTTTCTCCTCGTGACTCTGAATAACGTGATGTTGCACTGCTGGATTGTTGACTACCAGGGGCAAGGAACTGTCCAGTTGCTAAGGCCACTTCAGCATCCAGACACAATCCTGGATTTCCACTATCAAAACAACAGAAAAGTCATCCTGTAACTTGAGAGAATTTCTCATGTTTGAGAACCTTTTGTGGCTTCTTGTTTTTATTTAAAAAGAAGCTACCAACAAGAAACTACCTGAAACATTATAATTTAAAATGAATCTAGTATTTGTGAAAGGGGACAGGAGGCAGAAAAGCAAAAGAAACTCAAGGATCAATAGGGGGTATGCCAATTTCTCTTGTCCCAGCTAGGGAAGCTCCTGAAGCCAAGAGAAGGAATCGAAAGGGAATAACTCTCCCATTGCCTTGTCTATGCTGTAGTGCAGAGGTGGGCAAACTACGGCCCGTGGGACCGTCCTGCCCGGCTCCCAAGCTCCTGGCCTGGGAGGCTAGCCCCCAGCCCTTCCCCTGCAGCTACACCGCAGTGCGGGCAGCACTCTGGGCGACGGGGCTGCCTGCTCATGCAGGGCAGCACTGCAGCGTGTCTGGCTCAAGCCAGGTGGTGCGGCAGCCAGGTGGTTGGACAAGAGGGAAGGGGGTCCCGGGGGCAGTCAGGGAACAGGAGGCGGTTGGATAGGGCAGAGGTTCTGGGGTGGGGGCGGGAGTTAGATAGGGGGTGGGGTCCCAGGAGGGGACAGGAGCAGGGAGGGTTCGGATGGGTTGGGGATTTTGAGGGGGGCAGACAGGGGCGGATAGGGGTTAGGGGCCAGGCTGTTTGGGGAGGCACAGTCTTCCCTACCCGGCCCTCCATACAGTTTCGCACCCCAATGTGGCCCTTGGGCTAAAAAGTTTGCCCACCCCTACTGTAGTGTGTACATTGAGAGGTGAACTGCCATGAGCAAGAACTTGTTAGGAACTCTAGGGGCCAGAAAAAAAAGGCTTTCTATCCAAATACATGAGGACAAACATTTAGGTATTGTGATCAATTTGTATTTTAAAGCCAATTCACAACCAAGAAATTTAAAAATTAAAGCAAGGATTAGGCAGTGTGGAACTTATTTCCCTGATGGTGCTGGCAAAAGTTAGAACATGTACAGACACCAAAAATTTCAACTAAAATCCTCAAGGCTCCAACTTGGGTGAAAATGAAATAAAAAAAAGTCTCATCCTACTCCTCATGATGAATAATGTATAAAAAAAAAAGTCTGAACTGTTCACAAAGAGTTCTGAATTATGAACAAACTATTTTAGATCTTTCTAAAAGGTGAAGAGACACCACTTTTTCAAATCTCCTATACAAACACAGTTTGTCCAATTAACTTCAAATGTACACACACCCATTCTCCTCTGGGCAGAGACTACAAATCAGAAATTGTCTGTGCAAAGAAGCCTTTTATCAGAAAGTTAGAATGTTCCAAAAATCAGTCATCACAGAAACTCCTTTTATACATTTGAAATGCTACAGTGGTGCCTCTGTAGTGCTTCAGTGTAGACCAGTGGTTTCCAAGCAGTAGCTCGTGATCAACTAGCCAATCCTGGAGTCTCTGGCAGTCAACCGTGATCTCCGGCCACTAAAAGTCCGGTGGTGCACGGGGCTAAGGCAGGCTCCTTGCCTGCCCTGGTGCTGCGCTGCTCCCAGAAGTAGCCAGCACACGCCTGAGGAGGGGCGGGGGCAGGGGTCTCTGTGCACTGCTCCTGCCTGCAAGCACCTCCCCCACTGCTCCCATTGGCCGGGAACGGGGATCTGTGGCCAATGGGAGCTGCAGCACACAGAGCCATGTGCCCCCCCTCCCTAAGGGCTGCAAGGGTGTGATGGCTGCTTCCAGGAACTGTGTGGGGCCAGGGCAGGCAGGGAGCTTGCCTTAGCCCCGCTACGCCACTGACTGGGAGCCGCTTGAGGTAAGTGCTGCCCAGCGGGAGCTTGCATCCCAGCCCTGAGCTCCTCCCGGAACCAGCACCCCATACCCCCTCCTGCACCCCAACAATCTGCCCCAGCATGGAGCCCCCAAACTCCCTCCCAGAGCTTGCACCCCTCACCCTCTCCTGCATCTCAACTTCCTACCCCAGGCTCAACCCAGAGCCCCCTCCGACACTCCGAACCCCTTGGCCCCAGCCCAGTGAAAGTTAGTGAGGGTGGGGGAGAGCAAGTGACAGAAGGATGCGGGATGGAGTGAGTGGAGCAGGGTAGATCCTGGGTTGCACTTAAATTCAAAAAGGGATCTTGTGCGTAAAAAGGTTGGAGACCACTTGTGTAGACATTACCCACACAAACAGGACGGGTTCTGCTCTTGTCAGAGGAAATGCACCTTCCCTAGAGCTGGTAGCTAGGTTGACAGAATTCTTTGGTCAACTTAGCGCTGTCTGTACTGGGGGTTAGTTTGGATTAACTATGTCACTCAGGGATATAGATTTTTCACATGCCTGAGCGATGTAGCTGGATTGACCTAACTTTTTAGTGTAGTCCAGGCCCTAGTGTTCTTTATATTTAGTTGGGGTGAAATTCATTCCTATGCTAGAACACCCTATTTTGAGAGTGCAAGTGGTGCATCAGGGTGAATTTTGCACTTTATCAATACAATTATCACAGGAAACTATCCTTCATTCTTTGAAATGGAAAAATCACTCTCTAGTTACCTTGATTTAGAAATAGACGTACCGCCAGCCATTTCTAAAGTTGAAACTGAATGAGCTGAATTTAAAAGTAACCCCTGGTTCAACCATGAAAGTCCTGTAGACATATCTAAAAGAAAACACAGTTACATGTTAAAGTTACAGCAACATTTTTCTTTCTTTACAATGTTAGAATCTGCATTTAATTTGCTTTTGGATGGCTAGCTTTTAATTTAAACGCTATGTACTGTTTTTGCATCATTAACCATAACATTGCTAGTACTATACAATCATCATCAGATGTGGTACTCAGGAAACATTCAGTATTTATTTTCCACAAATGACTTTCAGATTAAATCTGCTCTGCTGAAAGTGTCAAATAGGTTCCAAGTACTGTAACTTCAAGATCAACTTAATATCTAAATTGTGGGAAATAGCTGTTTTCTCTTTGCTCCATACCTCACTAACTACAGATATCAGCATTTAGTTTATTGTGCTGATGATTATACAAGACCCAGAACATGAAACAACATTCATAGCCCCAAAACTTTGTTAACGCAGAGTTAAGGTTGTTGGGCAGTGCCTCATATCCTTTCATAACGCTGGCTGCAACTGTACTTAAACATCTGAAAACCAGGAGTTACAGCATGTACACCAGTCATACCATTCAATCTTAACTCTGGTACCTAGAGCTGGCAAGAGCCAGTGTTCATATACTGTAATTTCAGACAGGGCTGCCCTAAAATAAGCAGATATGAGGAATGAAGTAAATATGGCATGTTGTACAGAATTGTATTCTCTTGTCTACATGCATTCCAACTACACTTCACTGTGCTAGGGATGGCTGTGTTGACTGGTACAGAGATTATTTTTGGCAGGTTGCCACAGTGTTGTATCTGTACCCACAGAGCTTGAGACCCCTCATTTCTGTGCTGAGTTTTGTGCACATGCAAATAGAAGAGCACAGTAGTTTATCCTTGATGCAGAAATGTGTAACAGTCTGGGAGTAAACATGACAGCATGATTTAAAACAGACTGATGTTCCAGAGGGAAGTCTTATAGGGTTAAATGGTGGAAACATCTGGCAACGGTTTATACAGGTGAGGTGAAGTGATTGAGTATAGACCAGCATAGGCGCCAACTTCCCCTCTGCCTGGTGGGTGCTTGACCCCCTCTACCCCATTCCACCCCCTTTCCCCAAGTCCCTGCCTCATCCTGCCTTTTCTCCGCCTCCTCCCCCGAGCGCGCTGCATCCCCACTCCTGCCCCTCTCTCCTGGAAAGTCCTATGTGCTGCCAAACAGCTGTTGGGGGGGGGGGGGGGGGGGAAAGTGGTGGGGACACTGCGCTCAGAGGGGACCCGGGGGGGGGGGGGGGCGGCGCGGAGCACCCGCTAATTTTTCCCCGTGGGTGCTCAAGCCCTGGAGCACCCACAGAGTTGGCACCTATGTAGACCAGGAATAGCCAGCTGGTGGTCACTAAGCCTGCCCTAAATACAGCTTTTGCCTGAGTGAGCACATGGTCTTACCATTTCTCTTACTGTACCCATGTACTCCACAGTATCTGGAACAATACAGTGCTAATCCAAAATTGATTCAGCTAATTCATAATAAAACACTCCTATCCTAGAATAAAAGCATCTACACAGGGACCTAATGAGGAATAACTATTTTGAAACAACTCCCAGCATAGACAATCCTTTGGGGCTTGTCTACATTTAAAACATTGCAGTGCCACAACGGCACCGCTGTAGCACTTCAGTCAAGTTACTACCTTTACTGATGGGAGGGGTTCTCCTGTTGGTGTAGGCAATCCACCGCCCAGAAAGGCAGTAGCTAGGTCGACTGGAGAATTCTCCTGTCAACCTAGCATTGTCTACATCAGGGGTTAGGTTGGTTTAACTGTGCCGCTCACAGGGGTGGATTTTTCACACTGCTGAGCAATGTAGTTGTAGGGATCTAACTATCTAGTGTAGACCAGGCCCCAGTGTAGGAGAATGGGGCTCTGCACAACCCTCTGCAGCCTAAGAGATTCCAGGAGTATAAAGTGGTGCATTCAGCTCAATGAGGATTTTGCATTGCTTAGATTTTCTATAGCAATTTGTGGAGGAAGATATCTTTTGTGGTTTAATATTGCTGTTTTTAAAAAGGCCATATTACTCAGGGCAAGACTACTCTACAAAATTAAAGTTGATCTAAGTTGCGTCAACTTACAGCCACAGCAGTAATTAAACTGCTTTTGCATGTCCACACTATGCTCCTGTGTTGGCGGTGCACACCCTCACCAGGAATGCTTGCACCGATTTAACTGTCAGTATGGAGCATTGTGGGACAGCTTCTGAAAGGTGGCAACAGTCGATGTAAGCAATGCAGTGTCAACACTAACACTGCGTCAACCTAACTACGTTGACTTAAGTGCTATGCGTCTTCTGGAGGTATAGTTATTAAGTCAGTGTAGTGGGTGAGTAACAGTGGTGGGGGCTCCATTTTAGTGTAGATACCTACAGAGTTAGGTCAATGTAAGCTGCCTTAAATCAACCTAACTCTGTAGTGCAGGCCAGCACTAAATGTTTCTAGTGTTTTACAAACTGCCTCCCCATGGAAACGTCAGCATTTTGAGAGGAGAAATTGGTAGGTCTGAACACTCGGTTTGTGTAGACTGGATGAATTATTGTAGGAAGTTGAAAATTGTTTTATTTTTCATGATAAACATCAGTTACTATGTTGACTGACAATGGCATCCTGGCACTGCATCAATCAATATTGAACTTATGCCAGTCTTTAGTATAGAGCTCTTATTAGGGGGGCATTTCCAGAAGCTCAGCAACCCATTTGAACATTCTGACATCCATCAAAGTCACAGTTACTTGCTTTTCTTTGTTTATATTCAGTTCTGTTGTTCAGGAAATGGGTGAGAAGCATATAGCATGATTTATATTACCCTAATACTCTTGCTTACTAGAGTCTTTCACCTTCCTGCTATTTGAAATTATTTTCCTTGGCAATACTTAAAAATAAAATGGAAGTATGCAAGTGGGTTTTAGAGTACTCTGAAATCTCTGCTTTTTAAACCAGAAGCTTTTCTTTCAGGCCTACCCTTTCACAAGGAGCCCTTGCAGAGAGCAACTATCACAACACACAAAATATGTCTACACTACTGTACCATGGTGTAGATGCTTCCTTTGACAGAAGGTTTTTTTTGTCAATGTTAGACTTCACCTCTCAAAGAGGTGGTTTAACTGTCGACCTAGCTGCGCCTGCATCGTCAATGTAACTGGGCTGCAAAATTTTTCACAGCCCTGAGTGCCATAGCTAGGTCAATATAATTTTAAATTTAGACCAGGCCTCAGTCTCAGGAAGCTGACAAGGGCAGGACTCAAACTTACAGTACATGGGTGCTACTTGGTACTCCTGGGGGAATTTTGTACCACTGCACAATGAAGAATTTGCACAGAATTCCGTGTTTTGCCCACAGAATTGGGGCTGCAGGACTCTGCAGAGCCCACCTTGCATTGAGCAGAGTATTCTGCCCAGCACAGCAGGCATAGAGGACACTAAAGAAGCTGGTAGGGAGTAAAGGCTCTGGGGGTGCAGGTATCTGGGGGGCAGAGGGTTCCCCACAGCTGGGCTCGGGGGGGGGAGGGGGGTGCCACACAGCCCCCTCCAGCAACCCCCCCAACTGGAACTGGGTTGCAATAGGGGTTTCTTTAACTTTCTACTCCTGGGGGAATGTTTTTTGTTGTTGTGTGTATTGTTGACATATTTGTTGACAGGTATTTTGAAATAAATTACGAAAATAACTGAAACTGGAGTGATTATATTTTGACAATAAAATATGCAGAATTTTAAAATATTGTGTGTAGCATTTTTTTTTTTTTTTTGGCACAGAATTCACCCAGGAGTATACTTGGGTTCAGTGGCCAGAGCACATCACCTTAAGCTACCTACTCTAATGTCAGTATGTCTGCAGACACTGATTGTAGTAGAGCCCCCAGTCCTGCTGCACCTGCACAAATGACTTTCTCTGGATCAAGCCACTCTGTAGATCCAATGTTTACCCTGAATAACTTTTTAAAATATTGCTTCACTAAAGGGGAAGTAGGTGCTGGGGATCCATCCTGTGTAGCTAGTATCACAAAAAAAGTTAAACAGTAAAATTTTCATGTCACATGATTTTTTTTCGTGGTGGTGGTGGGAGGGATGGACTCTATCTTAGAAAACCTTATACTAGACCACTAAGCCTGCCTATTCAGACACAGCAATTTCCAAGACATTCTAAGTAAGCATGTGGATTTTAGAGTAGTTAAACAATAAACTAATCACAATCTAAAGTACGACGCTGCTACCACTCCACTCAATATACAATACATGTTCCTGTTTAGAAACTACTGTCTTCTCAGTGCTGGCAGTAGTAAACCCCTTTTTTCCCTGCCCCCTCAAAGCAAACCACCCTTGGGTTTTGTTAACAAACTCAGCATTTATGGTTCAAGATACATAGAGAGATAGCTGTGTGCAATACCAATATGGTACAATATGGTACTTTAAGTTAAATTTTGGACCAGACTCCTACTAACTTAGGTAAAAGTACACTCAAGCTTTTATTTAAAATAACATGATTAATTTCAGCACAATGAGATCTAGAGAAAATTAAAAAGTAAGAGTGTGTACATTTGTGAGAGAGGGGGCTTTCTGAGGGAATGGATAAAATGTAAACCTTTTGTACAAAGAAAACTTTAAAAAGTTAATAAATGAAAAGATTATTTCATATGTTTTGCATTAATCTGTATAAGCAATTCTAAAATGTTATTTTGGGCTGAGAAGTAACATATTCTTTAAGAAAAGTCATTTATTTTAGCAGAGATGGTCATATTTGGTTGTAGATTTTTCACCAAATCTATCCACGTAACTCCAGACTAGGAGATCCTTCCAGCTGTCCTTCTCTAATGGTTATGCATGTTCATTTAGCAAACACACACTACCATAATTAATCTTCAGCCCTCAGTATCTGTTTAGCTAAAATAATAGCACAATCTTGGCCCAGTCTCTGAGGCCAGGTATGCACTAGGAGTGCTTTAGTGGTATAGGAAAAGCAATACAGTAAAAACATCCCCATAAAAGAAACAAGCTTTGCTGGTATAGTTGCATCTACAGTAAGGACTTCTGCTGGTAGAGCTATGTCAGTCAGAGATCACAACCCTGACTAACATAGCTATGCAAGCAGAAATTTGTCCTGTACACATAGCCTGAGGCTCTCATCATTCTGTACAGTAAGTATGCTTTGCTAAGGAGATGCCTAGCAATGAGCTGATTCAGATAATTCTTTACTTCTGACACCCACTACAGAGGTTTCTCTTCCATCATAGTCTAGCTCATGGGATAGGCCAGTGTGAGAAAGCTCTAACCTTTGCTGTCTGCAACAAACGTAACCAGTAAATAAATACAAGACATTGATTTGCTATTCTTGAACAGTAGTTAACTAAAGCCTATATATTTTAAAGCACCATGGCAAATTTGATGGAAATAAGCCATAAAATGTGAATACTTAACCTTAAATTCACTGCTCTGGTAGTATAAGAAATAAAGCATGCCAAAGTTAAAAAGGGAAGTTATACTTTGCTGAGAGAACCATGAAATCAGGCAAATGCCCTCTTTGATACCTTTGCAAAACATATTTAAAACAGGTTTCAGAGTAGCAGCCGTGTTAGTCTGTATTCACAGAAAGAAAAGGAGGACTTGTGGCACCTTAGAGACTAACCAATTTATTTGAGCATAAGCTTTTGTGAGCTACAGCTCACTTCATCGGATGCATGTAGCTCACGAAAGCTTATGCTCAAATAAATTTGTTAGTCTCTAAGGTGCCACAAGTACTCCTTTTCTTTATATTTAAAACAGCTACTCCTATTTGTTACTACAGGCATCTGATTGCAGTAACTACATAATTTATACTGATCCTCACACTGCATAATTATATTAGGAGCAACCAATAAAACAAACCTTCGAACTAAATGCACATACTTTAGTACACAATACTAGATTAAAAGAACCAAAACTTTTGGCCATATTTTCTCATAACCAAAATAAGACAGCTTTGAAAAATGTACTCAGAGCAACCCACATCTAAAGAGTACAGTACTTGTCCAGAGTACTTTGAATAAAGGCAAACAAATACAGAACTTGTGATTAGCAGCCAGAAGCCTAGTGTGTTACCAAAGAAATTATGCCAACAGCAAAAATTTTGCTTCTTTAAAAGTATAAAAACTTATACCTATACCTATATATATTATAAATTATCATCTAAGTGACTGGACAGCTTCCAACTGCATTATCCCCCCAAGGAGAACTATAAAATTACTTTTGTTTACAAGAAAAAAATTATTCTCTCTCAATTGTAGCAGAAACACCATTACCCTTCTATAGAGCTTCCACACCTAGGGAACAAAGTATTAAAAATTAATCATCTATTCTTAGCTACAGGAAAGGGACCCAAGATTTTTTAAAATAATAAAGCAAATCAATACAACAGACATAAGGTGAAGTGAGATTCAGATTAACAACACAGGTGCCAGGCTAATGGCAGTGTTCCAATTTTTCTGAAAATTAAGTGTTGAAATTTCTTTTTAGCAATTTACTGTGTAACATTCCTTTCATTGGTGGAAGATCTGAAGGGAATCAGAAAGTTTAAGAGAACTTTAGAACAATTTAAGTTTAGACTGACAACAGCCAAGGACCAGAAGCAATTAAGTAACCTACAATAATGCATCATGCTGTCTAAGTCTATAACTGGAAGCCCACCTAGCTATGACCACTAAGCAATTCATCCAAGCAGAATGTTTAGGAGAAGAGGGTGGGAAGAGAAAATCCTCAGTGTGTACAGAATGTGACCAACCTTGGAGTTAATATCCAAAAAGACTTTCATAATACTGAGAAGTAATGTAACAAACACTGAACTTAAATGTCACTTAAGAACAAAGAGAGAAGACTGAATATATAGGAGAAAGCATAAGTTTACAATGATATTTGCAATGATAGAAAAATACAGAAAGTAATTATTTCAAGAACCTATACTATGCATTTTAAAAAAACATTCAGAATCTTATTCAAGGAGAGTCCAGCTATTAGACTGGCACACTGCAATTCTAATAAAAAGAAAAGGAGTACTTGTGGCACCTTAGAGACTAACCAATTTATTTGAGCATGAGCTTTCGTGAGCTACAGCTCACTTCATCGGATGCATACCGTGGAAACTGCAGAAGACATTATATACACACAGAGACCATGAAACAATACCTCCTCCCACCCCACTGTCCTGCTGGTAATAGCTTATCTAAAGTGATCATCAAGTTGGGCCAAGATAAGCTATTACCAGCAGGACAGTGGGGTGGGAGGAGGTATTGTTTCATGGTCTCTGTGTGTATATAATGTCTTCTGCAGTTTCCACGGTATGCATCCGATGAAGTGAGCTGTAGCTCACGAAAGCTCATGCTCAAATAAATTGGTTAGTCTCTAAGGTGCCACAAGTACTCCTTTTCTTTTCGCGAATACAGACTAACATGGCTGTTACTCTGAATTCTAATAAAAGAGATCAACACTCCTCATTTTAAGAGCAAATTCTGCCTTTTAATAAAGGAGGGTTGCAACATTTTCTAGGAAGTTTAAAGTTAATGACACTTTGTGCTTTTCATTAATAGTTCTCAAAACATTATACATAAGGAACAAAGAGCTGAAAATGACTTGCTCAAGATCAGTAACAGAATCCATATCTCCAGATACACATGCCCTATTTCCTCTAAATCAGGGGTTCTCAAACTTCATGACCCCCCTATTACTACATGATCCCAGGAAGGAGGACTGAAGCCTCAGCCCACTTGAACCCTGCCACCCCAGGTAGGGGGACCAAATCCAAAGCCCAAAGACTTCAGCCGGAACAGGGGACTGGCAACCTGAGCCCCGCCACCCAGGGCTGAAGCCCTCAAGCTTCAGCCCGGGCTGGCTGGGCTCGAGCTTTGGATTTGGCCATGGGCTAAGTAAGTCTAAGCCAGTCCTGGCGACCCCATTAAAATGGAGTTGCAACCCACCTTGGAGTTCTGACTCACATCTAAATCACACTACCTCTCATTATTATTTAATATTTATAATGCAATAGTACTCAGAGGGCCAATTAAAATCAGGGCCTTGTTTTGCTATGTGCTGTACAAATACAAAGGAATATGTGGTCCATGCAAAATGAGAGATTTATAAGGAGAATCTCCTCAATAAGCTGAAAGAGCAATGTAAACATTAACACATTGTAAAATTTAAGATCATAAGTGATGATAGTCTAATATCAGCTCTGTCCTCTGCTAAGGTGCTCTCTATTCCATACATTTTTGGGGGAGTGAGGGAGAGGAGAAGAAAAGAGAAATGGACTTCCTTTTATAGGTCTTTCCTGTTCCTGTTATCCAGGATTCTTTTGAGCCTAAAGAGGAGTAGCAATGACACAATGAAAATACTGTCATTTTGAGGGGCTTTGGCTATATATTGAGTCTCAAGGGTTACGTTGTCACCAGAAACTATTCATGGAATTATTCCTTTGCACTGCAGCCCATTCATGAATCGATATTCTAAACAATTTTAAATTAAGTCTACGTGTGCTCATCGAAGATTAATTTTAAAACCACCATTCATTTGTGGGATCCTGCTGGCTTTCATAAGTCTGCTTCAAACTGTCTTATGCCTCATGCTTATGTAGTTTGACATAATTAGAAATGCTTCAGTAAATTATGGCTTTGAATTTAATCAAGGATAATATTTAAAAACTTCATTTAACTTACCTGTAACATAGCTTTCTAAAGCTTTTGGCACCAATAATTTTGCAGTTCTTAGATCCTCCGCTGAGCATTTGCCTGCCTCTAGGCCAAAGGACATTCCCATTCGCTTCAGCACCTCAATGTCATCATGAATCTCAAACGTGTTATCAAAATTAAAGAGGTATTCAAATCTGTACAGGAGAAATGTCAAAGTGAGATGGTTCTGGAAGGAACCATGGGCCTGATTATATTTTCCTGTTCTATACATTGAGGAAGTAAATGTACAGATACAATTACAATATTTTAGGATTTCTTCAGAGGTCAAAGATGCTTTTTTTCTAAATACCATGGGTAGGTACAACAAGAGTTTTTCTCCTGTACTTAGGAGACTGGCATCTCTGCAGGGTTCAAATGATCATATTTCCCAATTAAAACAACTTTTTTCATGGCAGGCAATAAGAGTCCATAAACCTTTCTCCTTCATTAAACAGATTAAAAGATGAGGAAAACATTCCTGCTCCAGCAAGAACCCTTACTTGTACTAAATCCAATACTTTTTGAAAGTCTTCTACAGCTTTGTCACCAAAAATAACCATATTTATTTTTGCTGCTTTTTCCTTAAACTTTCTGTTCTAATCCACAACATCCCCAATGTGAACTGCCCTATTTACTTAAATGTAAATCACCTTTTGGATAGTTTATCAATTAAATAACAACCTTCTAAATCTGTTTGCTTACAGGTCCTATATGTTAAAAAACTGTCATATCAAGTTTTGCCAGCATAGTTATTTCAGTTAGGAGTGAGGAAAATAAAAATAAAAATCATACCCTTAACCAGCATAGGTATGTTGGCAAAATCCCCCATGTAGATGCAATTTGTACTGTCAGAAGAGTCCTTTTGTCAGGATAATTTATCTTGTTCAGGGTGGTCTCTCCACCATTAAGCATTGCTGGTATAGCTATACTGTAAAACCTTTGCAGTTTAGACCAGCCCTCTGTCCCAGAACTGTTGCATTATTAGCTCAGCTTGTACTCTGGCCTGCTTGAAATACTGAGAATAAGCCAGAGGTCATCTATTCTTTCCAATAAATAAAGGACAATAATCAACTGTTTAAAATTTATTTTAAGCAACTTGTCTCTTCTTCTGCCCTGAAAAGAAAGAGAAGTTTAACTAGACTGATTTATTTCTGATTAGAAAAAAGCCCACCGTCTTTCTATGAAATCCGTTTAAGCCCAGATCCCTAGAAGACAGTTTTGTTCAATTAATGCTTGAAATGATCACAAAACACTTGTCAAACATGAACAACTATCTATTTCTTCAGTGCTTTTGCAACCTGAGACTCCAAACCAGCAAAAATGAAACATGTGCATAACTCTACTAGCACTGATGTAAATGGAGACTGAGCCAATATGGCAAATATCTGAAGCGACTATGTTCTCCAGAATTTCATTTAAAAAAAGAGAAAACCGCAAAAACACGAACTGAAGGCAAGATGCAAGTCTGCAAAGGGCCTGAAACAATAGCTCTGAAAGGTATGAATTGCCTCATTTATTTCATTAAGGTGCAAACTCAGGTGCCCAGTGATGATGATTTATATGTCAGCATTGTTAACTTTCATTCCTCAAGTAAGAAAGGAGAGGAGGGATCAGTGATCCGCACAGTTTACTGTCAGTGGCATCTCACTTTGATGCCATAGGTGGGTGGCGAGTTGAAGACAGGACTATTTTTTCCCCCTTAGTCAAGGGGTCTAACAGAGCCCATCGGCATACTAAAACTCCACTTAGGGAGAGGGCGGGAGCCAAGTTCAAGGAGCCCATTAGAGCTCAGAGAGCCCATATGACCACACTTTGAACAACTATGTGACCTATAGCCGGAGTTCTCAGTGAGGTGTCCAGGGCCCTTGGGGGGCTGTGATCAGGTTTCAGAGGGTCCGCCAAGCATGGGGCATTAGACTCATTGGGGCCCAGGGCAGACAGCTGAAGTCCCACCACGTGGGACTGAAGCCTGTGGCCCCAGGCCCTACCACTGGCAGCTGAAGCCTGAGCAACTTAAGTTTGCAGGGCCCCCTATGGCATGAGGCTCTAGCCAATTGCCCTGGTTGCCCTAACGTCGACCCTGGCTTTTATAGGCAGAAAAACAGTTGGGGTATGGAGTTTTTATAGCATGTTGTGGGGGCCTCAGAAAGAAAAAAGGTTGAGAACCTCTGATCTGTAGTAAGTAGCATCTCATTCTAGCAACTGGCATAGAAGCAGTTTATTTTGTGGGTGGAGGAGTTTGGAGGAGTGCCGTCAGATCTTTTTTTCAGTCAGACCTCTGAATGGAACTACTCTTTGAGTACAGTTACACATGCTTTAATGTTTGAAGGATTGGGTCTAAATCCTGGTCTACACACAGTTTCTATACCAGTATAAACTGTCAGAGATATATTTTTTTAAATTTATATAGTTTATATAAATTTAGTAGTTTAGTTTATATAAATATAGTAGTATATTTATACTGGTACAACCTCTAGTGTGAACATAGTTATACTGCTATAGTTTAACTATATGGGAACGGCAATAACCTATATCTGTATTAGGCACCTTTGTAATGATGTAAGTGCGTACCCAGTAGGTGGGTTGTACTGCTTTAACTGTATCAATATGGTTGAAAAGGTACAACTTTTTTGTGTAGACAAGCCCTGAGAAAAAAAATCACACCAAAAATACTAAGTTGTATAGTAATTTCAAAGTTTAACTTAGAAATGTTTAAAAAAACAGTGTTTGCTGTACAGTATCTAGAAATGACTCTTGAGCTCAGCTGTGTTGATATGAATAGTAAAGTTATATGTATTACATGCTCTGCATTTCTGCCACAGAATTCATCCACATCTTACCTTGGAACACTGCTCTAGAATCCCAGCTTTTATTTTTTTAAAATGGCTTTTCTAGCCTTTATGGGTGAGAAGAAAACTTTCTAAATGTGAACCAAGTGCAAACCAGTGCTTTGGGGCACACCAGACGCTGTCTACACTGGTTTTTTTTCTTAAAATTTCCTGTTGTTGCAGCACTAGTATAGACCAAGCACCAATATTTTAACAACTGTGATGTCTTACCTAACAGATTGATTTCATGTAGGGCTCTCAAATGGTTAAAAAAATTAATGAATTGCGATTAATCGCAGTTTTAATCATACTGTTAAGCAATAATAGAATACCATTTATTTAAATATTTTGGATGTTTTCTACATTTTCAAATATATTGATTTCAATTACAAATACACACTTTATATTATTATATACACACTTACAATTACAAATACACACTTTATATTATATTATTTAAAGTGCGCACTTTATATTATTTTTTATTACAAATATTTGCATTGTAAAAAAGATAAAAGAAATAGTATTTTTGAATTCTCCTCATACAAGTACTGTAGTGCAATCTCTTAATCGTGAAAGTGCAATTTACGAATGTAGAATTATTTTTTGTTACATAACTGCACTCAAAAATAAAACAGTGTAAAACTTTAGAGCCTACAAGTCCACATTTGTAAGTTGCACTTTCGTGACAAAGAGATTGCACTACAGTACTTGTATGAGGTGAACTGAAATATACTATTTTTTTTACAGTGCAAATATTTGTAATAAAAATAATAATATAAAGTGAGCACTGTACACTTTGTATGCCAGTGGTTCTCAAACTATTGTGCTGGTGACCCCTTTCATATAGCAAGCCTCTGAGTATGACCCCCCTTATAAATTAAAAACACTTGTTTATATATTTAACACCATTATAAATGCTGGAGGCAAAGCGGGGTTTGGGGTGGAGGCTGACACCTCACAACCCCCCATGTAATAACCTCGCAACCCCGAGGGGTCCCGACCCCCAGTTTGAGAACCCCTGCTGTATTCCGTGTTGTATATATTTAAAAATGTAGAAAAACATCCAAAAATATTTATAATAAATTAAAATTGGTATGCTATTAGTTTAACAGTGCAATTCAAAGTGCGATTAATCGCAATTCATTTTTAAAACTGAATTAATTAGTTTTGAGTTAATCACTTGAGTTAACTGCAATTAATTGACAGTCCTAATTTCATGGTGATTAAGCCACCAGCAGCTGCTGGGACCTTGTCCACACATGCAGCCCACTGGTGTGAACACCAGTTGACTGCACAGGGAGTTGCAACAGAAGGAAATCGTAAGGGAAAAATATAGTGTAAAAGGCCTCCTGAGATGCAAACAGTGGCTTTAGGGATGTGAAATGTCCCACTCATCTCAGTGGGGTGTTAATAGTGCAGATTGATGATATCAACAATTTAAAATATATCACCACTGATAATTTTAGTATCCCACAATCTCAAACTCCCTCCCATGCCTTCCCAGGTACCAAAAGCTTCTGCTTACCTACCAACAACTTGAACAATTCAGTTATGAAGTTTCAATAAAAAATATTCATCTTATTAACAATTATTTAATTTGATATTAGGCTTAAAAATTAGGGTCAAATGTAAAAATAATTGACGGGATATTATGCTGTACTATTCATTGGAATATTTCATTCAATAAAAATATCAATTTTTAATCTACCATTAGCTGTCATAGCATTTCCAGGCAACTGCACTGGAGTGTTGCAGAAATTAGGCCTCTTATAAGAATTTCAGCCAACTGTGCTGCAGAATGCACAAGGTCCTGATTATACATATTCACTAACAAATTCACTGTAGCCAGAATTGTAATTTGGATGTTGAAACTGAAGCAATTAGGGACTATTATTTTACTTCATTATAAAGTTTCACTATGTTCAAGTTCACCATAAGGAGGTTTCACTGTAATGCAAAATCAATGTACAGTAGAATGAAATCCATAACCAATAACATTCAAGGAAAGAGATCTATTTACCACTAATAGACTGTTATGATCTAGTAAACAATGATACATCAAGACTGTATTCTTTCATCAGCTGATAGAATTCACAAGAGAGCTGAGAACAAATAGCAAAATCCAGGAGCATGTTATACAGACTCCCTCATGTATAAGTACAAGAGTCACAGGTTAACAGCAAAGAAAAGCTTACAACTAAATCCATAATGCAATAAACCATAACCCAAGAAATAATGCAAGCGAAATATTTCGAACTGTTGCATACTTTCATTCTTCTCTATCTTACGAAGCATTAAGGACAGTGAGCCTGGTGCCACTAAAATGAACCAAACATCTGTTTCAGAGTTTTCCCAATTGTCTCTGGCACTTATTTCCATCTCATAATTTTGAGCAAGTTGGTAGCCATATAACTCTGAATAAAAATTGTAGAGCATGTACCATACATTTTACAAAAGCACAATGGTGGTTAAGTATACTGAAAGAGGTATCAAACACCATAAGCGCTGATTTTATTTTTCCCAGTGGATGTTCCACCCCAGCTCTGCCCTGAAGCCCTGCCCCTTCCCCCGAGGCCCCCCCTTGCTCTGTTTCTTCTCACCCCCCTCCACCTCCTCTCCTTCACTTGCTCCTCTCAGCCCCCCACCGCAAGGCTTCCCCCCTGCCCGCCACTGATTCCTCTCTGCCCTCCCCCGAGTGCCTCCTGCCAGCTGCTGAACAGCTGATTGGCGGCCAGGCCGAACAGCTGTGGCTGGTGGGTGCTGAGCATCCCCTATTTTTTTTTCCATGGGTGCTTGATCCCCGGAGCACCCACGGAGTCAGTGCCTATGTCAAACACTAGGAAGATGAAAGAGAAATGCAAATGTATAATTAGTTTCCAAATGAAGTGCATAGACTTTCTGTTCAAAGAAAAATCCCATACTGATTACACAGAAGACTGAATATTCCAATATGTGGTTCCACATCACACTCACTTATCACTTGATATGCTGCAGTCTATAACAGTTCTTTTGCTAGTGTTAACTATTAGGAAAGGGAGTTGTATTGTAGAGTTCAAAGCTGGAGGACCTTGATTCAGTTGTTCATTTTGCTGATTTCTTTGTACCAAATTTTTGAATGCTATTTGCTGTAGAAAGAAGAAAAAAGAAAAAGGAAAAAGATCACTGTCATTCAAATGTAAATGAGGACTCTTCCATGATCTGGGATTTTACAGCTGTTTTAGTAACCAAGTACCAGTATCTCCAGCACCTATCTGGTCTCTCGATGGGGAGGCCACAGTCTGAACTCTCTGTGCTGGCTAACAAACACTCCTTTGTGCTGGCCAGGAACAGAAAGGGGTGCATGCTGCACCCTTTAAAGGGAGGCACAGCAGACAGACTCCCCTGGCAATCTCTGAAGCTTTGGGAGGGAAGCACGGTACTGAGTACAACGCCCAGGAGACAGAGTATCTCCGCACATTAGGAACTAGGGCTTAAAAGGCACAACAGAGGCCTTATCTACTAGCCAGGGTGCATAATTACATATCAGTTTAGAAGGTCAGAAATGTAAAGATAACAAAGTTATACTTAAAGTGGATCAAATGGCACCGTCCACGGCCTGCTCCTGCTTCTTGTCTTTACTCTCTTATCCATCCTCCCCTTTTCTCTCCTCTGTTCACTCTATATCATCCAGTCCTAGCAAATCTGTAGTTTTGAAATCACCCACTTTCATAACTGTTTACAAGTATCCTTCTCTCCACAGTTCATCCTTTGCTGTGGGATTTTGTATATAGTCAAGACTGCAATGACTGGCAATAATCTGGTATATCTGTGAATCTTCTGTAGTCCATGTTTGGCACTACTGATTCCAGTCAATAGGAGCACAAGCACATAAAATGGAAAGAATTGCTAAAATTATTTGAATGGTGAAAGTAGTTAAATTAGAATCAAGCACTGAAGAACTATAATAAAACAGATACATAAACACAGTGAGCAGGGAGTTTTCCTATTACTTTCATCAGTGTGCTTTCTTGGAATTGCTTAGGATGTATATCAGTGTTAGCGAGGTCAGAATTAAGTCCCACTATTTAGAAAAAACATTTTTGCCACTGAGAAAAGCAGAAGTGTCCAAATGCTTAGAATTTCACTGCAGATCTGATTGGGTAAAACACCATCATATTTTGCACCAAGAAAAAAAAATGTTAATTTCTATTACCCTATGACTTTAACTCATGATCTTTACAAATGCTCCATTATGTATAAAGTATTCAAAACCCAGGCATATATCCAAACACTATAAATACAGTATAGGCTTTTAAAAAAATGAAATGCCCTTTCTGCAAACAGAAATGCATCTGAAGTTGCAATATTTCTTCATTCCAGGCCAAATCAGCAGGTTTCAAAAAGCTTTCCTAGGTTACTGCATCAAAATGTGAAATAAGTGCCAGGCCTGGATTCATGAGTCTTTTATAATGAAGGATCCTGACGTTTCAGTTCCCCAGCAACAACTGATTCTCAGCTATGGAATGTACAACTGAACCCATGCAAGTGTGTGTTTAAAATTGCATTTTTCAATGGTAACTTGTCAGAGGGATCAAGTGGGGGCCTGTGGTCCCGTTTGCAAAATGTAATAATGACATGGGGTAGGAGATATTGACAGATAATGACAATTTTGCATCAGGAGGCTGCATCATCCAAGAGGCCCCATGCTAGGATGGCAGGGGTATTTTAGGTCAGGATTCAGGTACATTGCAATATCACTTTCATGAGCACTAAATTAATCTAAAAACATTTATAAAGTGGAGAAAAAAAATACTCTGAACCTTAACAGTTTTTTGTTAGTTACTGTATAAACAAAAATTAAATTTACCTGCAATAGTAGTTCTTGCAGCTGGGCTCTCTTCTGCTTTATTCGTTCTAACCGTCTCTGTTTCTCTATCTTTAGAACATAAATTTAGACACACTATGAAACAATTTTGTAAATATATAAAGTGCCTGGTCTTGTTCTCTGTCTAAAACAAAATAGATTTTTGCAATAAAGGAAGTGAAATTCTGATACACTTACAGAAATTCACACTATATTTGTTTGAGGGAGGTGGTTACAGGGCATGGTACATAAGCTGAAAATCCTTCCCAGCTCCATCCTGCTGCCCTGTAGCTTTCTCCTTTCTCATGTGGACTAATCACATAGTGGGGCATCTCCAAGAACCAGGATTTACACAACTTAATTGTGGACTGCAACCTCAATCTCTGCTTTTATATCACTTTCCCTTCATTAAAAGACCAATACTACCCCACCTAAGTTGTAGCATTTCCCCTCCCTTATTTTTCCCTGTTGGATATATGTCAGAGGAACTTTCTCCAGCACTGGATAGGAAATACTTCATCCCACAAGAATGGAGCCATCACAGTACCACAATAAAACATTTGCTTTTTTATTCCCACTCATTTGTGATTAAAAGCATCCCATCAACAGTTCTCTCAGTCCCTGTTTACTCAGGACTGAAAGACAAATATCAGGACTGGGCTCAGGACCATCTAGGTTGGCATTTTAGTGTATCATCACTAGGCCAAGAATGACCACCCTTTTTGACTACTAACCTGAAACCTGGAAAGACTAGCAAGAATTCAGTAACCAGTCACAAGAAGAGGTTAAGGGAAAGCAGCTACCATGCTACCAGTTTCTTCCAGCAGCCATGGTGACACAAATGGAAATAAACAAAACCATTTTCAACAGTATCCAGGACAATGGTACTTCAGGACCTACCCATGCTGCCAGAACACCAGAAACTATACTTTAAATTGAGGAGAGTCCTGAGGAAATCCAAAGAGGTGGACAGTCTAATGAAGCTACAGTGCTGGTCTCTATGTGTATTTTTAATGCTCTAGGTCAGGGGGTCTCAAACACGCGGCCCGTGGGGATCTTCCCTGCAGCCCACCAAGCTCCCCGCGTCGTCGTCCCCCTCCCCTCCCCAGCACGCTGCGCCCCCAGCCTACCTCCAGACCAGGGGTGGGTAAACTACGGCCCTGGGCCGGATCCAGCCCCTCAGGGCTTTGGATCCGGCCCGCGGATTTGCCAACCCCATGGTCCTGAGGGCCCCGCTTCCCTGCGACCACGGGGAGAGGGGGAACAGAGAACTCCGTGAGCTGTTTTTGCCTGCGGTTACCTCCCCTGAAGCTCCCGTCAGCCGGGAACGGGGAAGCACAGCCAATGGCAGCTTCGGGGGAGGTACCCACAGGCAAGAACAGCTCACTGAGTTCTCTGCTCCCCCTCCCCCCGGGGCCGCAGAGACAGGGCTTAGCTTTGCTTGACCTATAAGACTATCAAAGTCAATAAATGTTAAGAGGTCTAATAATTTATCCTCTCTCTACATACTGATTTTTTCTGTGTTTTCTCTTTAAGGTAACCTTTACACAGAACTACATTTTTGTTTATATATTTAAAATAACTTCAAAATACACTTTTTTTTTTTTCTTGAATGGAGGGCATTTACAAGTTGGTAAGCTATTGATTTAAGCACATGTGAAAACACAGCTTTATTTCTTTTCTGTTAAATGACACTGAAAGCAACATTTGAAGGAAATGCCTGGTTTTCACTGTGCTCAGAGGCTTGTGTAACTAAAGTAATAAATAGTAAAAGGACATAAGGTTAATTTGAGTTCTCACACTGTAGACAACAAAATGTCAGAACAATAACATCAAAGTTTATCATTTCATAGCAGTATGATTCACAGCAAAGAATTCACTTAATCATTCATACAAACTGAGTTTAAGAGATTTGAATTAAGACCAAAGACTTAAAAAATATTCACAACAGACTATTATGGTAAAATGTACTTTAAAATGAGCAGGCGTAGCCTTATTCCCTGGGTTTATCATACCTGTCAGCCTACTGTTTGACACAGTGATTAAAACAGTAAAAGTTTTTCTTTTTCTTTTCTCCCATTGCCCATTTCAATGTCCTCAGAGGTATTATGTGACTAGAATTGGACAAAATAACTTGTTTTTCACTAGGTGTACAAAACCAGATATTTTATTCAAGTAATTGCAAAAATTCACAAATGTGATAGAGACTGAGATGTTGTATTTTCTGCTAGTCAGTACATTTTGGTGTGAACATTGTGACATTTGTCTTGTACAAGATACATGACTATTGTCCACAGGGCCAGTGACATTTTCACAGAGAAAGTTTGGCATCTTTGCAACAAAATGACAGTTTTCTCCCTGTTGAAAATGCCTGACAAAAGATTCAACAGGAAGTTTTAAAAATATTTCTTACTTTTCCTGATCAGCAAATATTATTCAGCATCCCTGAATGATATTCCTTTTAAAGAGGTTTTCTATCATCCATATGAATATCTAGATCAACTTACTCCCCAGTAAATTCTTTTTCTAAACCAGGGGTCTCAAACACCCATCCCATGAACCTCCCCAATGTGGCCCCCAGGACTCCAGCAGTTTTGGGGCCGGTTCTCTCCCTTGGCCCCACCTGCCGCCCCCGGGCGCTCCCCCACCAGGGGCTCCGGCAGTGGAGCGGAGCTGAACAGCGTCTGCCTGCTCACTTCAGTGGCGACCGGCCCATCCCTGCGGCCCCGGGGCAGGGCTGTGCCTCTGCCTCCGCATGCTGCTCCCACCCCGAGAGCCCCTGCGGCCAATGGGAAGCTGCGGGGGCAGTGCCTGGGGGCAGCAGTGCACGGAGGCCCCCCAGCCCTGCCTTGGAGCCCCAGGTAAGTGCTGCACCCCCTACCCCCACCCCCTCTCCACATACTCCCTCCCACCCCCAAACTCCCTCCCAGGGCCTGCACCCCCTCCCCACACCCCCCAAACTCCCTCCCAGACTTGCACCCCCACCCCCTCCCCACCCTCAAACTCCCTTCCAGAGCCTTAGACAGGTGGGGAGTTCAAGGGGGGTGCAAGGGCCCTAAGGTAAATTGAGTTTGAGACCCCTGTTCTAAACAAATCATCATCATTGTGGCAAATACCAAAGGGACTTGGCCTCGTTTGCAAATCAAGCGCCACCTGGCTTGAGTTCTGGCAAATTGCTTGAATTGTTTTAGCTGTATGTTCAGTTTATGGCTACTGGCAATCTTATTGGGCCACCAAAGTTTATGGCACCCACATGAGCACTCGCTGTGTAGTGGCATTCCGTGATACATAGACTTTGGAATTTTTGGTCTTGCCTTGTAATAATATGTCCATACCAAGAAAGCTGCTGAAACTGAATCAGTGGTGGAGATGGTTGCTGGGTTTGGCTTTGAATATTTTAATTTTTGATCTTGTTCATCCACTTGATATAGAACAGCTGCCGGAGATGACAAGCATAAAAAATGTCAACTCAGAGTTCTTCAGCCCCTATGTTTCACTTCTGTACAACAGGGATAAGCATTAGATCTATAGATCTGCAGCTTCGTAGCATGCTTCAAGTCATGATGTCCCCAGAGGCCATAGAAGGGCCGAAAACATGGTAGCAGATGCTGCTGTTTATTTAAGCATCCACATCTTTTGATCATCCTTCATCATGGTCTATGATGCTGCCCAAATATTTGACAGCTGATATCTTATCTGGACAGGTTTATACTGTGTTGGCTGTAATCTGGTACTGGAGGCTGCTTGGTCAGGCACTAGTTTTATCTGGATTAATAACCAGACCAGTGCACACTAGCTTCTTACTCGACCAGACTGGCCATGAGGTGCAGTGATTCACTAAACTGAGCCAACAAGAGAATGTCACCAGCGTATTTGAGATCTCAAAACAGAATAATGTTCAGCTCAACACCACCGATAGCTGCCTCCTCAAGCTTTATTCATCAACCAATCGATGCCAACATTGAACAATGGATGATGACAGAACTCAGCTTTACCAAACTCCCGTGGAGATAGGAAACCATGCTGCGTACCTGCCATTGACTTGAACACAGCTCCTGTTCCATTATAGAGTTCTTTTACCAATGACCAGTCTTCCCAGAGATGTTTAGTTGCCTCATCAGGTCCCACGAATTTGCTCAAAGCACTGAGTGAATGGCCTGATGGAAGTCAATGCAAAAATGCTGTGCACAGTTTATCATATTCAGCCATTTTCTTAAAAGGCTGTCTAAAGTTAAATATCTGGTCAACAATGGAATGACCAGATCTAAACCCACACTCAGTATCCCAGCCTATGCCATGAAGTGCATATTGATTTGAGATATTAACACAGAAGCAAAGACTTTCCCTGAGACCAACAGCTTAATACTTCTTTAGTTGCTACATTCAGCTTCATTGCCCTTTTTGAACAAAGCAGAATAACACCATTCTTCCATTCATCAGGTATGATAGTAGAGTTCCAGATGACCTGGAAGAGCCTGTACAGTGATGTTACAAACCCCTGGTGCGTTCTCAGACTTCAACTTATGGACTGTGATTTGAATCTCTTCTTGGATGAAGGACGGTAGTTCTACTGGAACTTCCTGCTCATCTTCAAATGGAAGAGGGACAGCAGGCAGCAGACAATTGAGGAGCATTGTGAAATGATCTTCCCATTGATCAGATCTTCCCAACTGATCCTTCAGACTCTGGCTGATGCTGTCATCCCAATTCTTTACTAGGCAAGCTGATGCCACCTTCCCCTGCAAACATTGCAAAGTTGAATAGAAGATGTGGAAATTGTGCCTGGTGGCAGTGTGTTCTAAATTACCTGCCTGAATCTACTTTCAGGATTCTGTATCTTTCTTACACAATGACTTGATGAAGTTCCGATGTGAAACCCATCCAGCCTTTCCTTTTACTCTCGACGAACGTGTCTTTGAAGTCTCAAATTGTAGCCTCAATTTTTTTCTTAGCAGTTTTTCTTAGCACCAAATTTTCCAGTTGCAGCGAGCGTCTCCTCACTGATCCATGGAAGACATCAGAGCACTGCTTTCAAACAATGCCATTTTTCTGGGGTCAGTAACCAAAGCATTGACACAAATTGCCCATATTACACTTATGACTGATTCAGACTGCTATTAACCTAGAGCCTAATGCCCTGTGTGATGGGTGTATCTGGCCTTTGCAGCTCCCTACAGGAGGCCTCACAGTCCTACTACACTCCATGTCAGGAAGCAATGATGTAGGAGGAATGGAGCAGTGACGCTGAGTCCTCTAGGCCTGCCTAGAAAGTCCTGTCTGGAGCAGCCATCTTGGACACTAGAGAGACCTGGCCCTCCAAGAGCTAGAAGGACTAGCAACAGTTATCTGAGCCCAGCAGGCTCAGATAAAAGGAGCTGTAGTGCCCTAGCAGGGCGGCCTCTGGCTGGGCCCAGAGGAGCAGGGATGGGTATTCCTCTCTGCCCAAAGGAGCCTGTGGATTATCCAGGGTTTATCTCTGCCACATTTGCATATCTGGGTTTGCAGGGAGAGAGGGACTTGAGAACATTGTCCTTGAGCTAAGGGTTAAGATAAGATGGGCCAGGTGGGAGGAAGCCCAAGGAAGTAGCAGCAAAAATTTGAGTACTACAGTGGTTGCTGTTCACAGGGGTGCCTGCCTGGAACCCAGAGTAATGGGTGTGCCCTGGTTTCCTCACTGGCAAAGTCGTGTAAACTCTGAGAAAGGGAGGACAAGTGTAACCTAAGACCAAAGAAGGGGAGAAGGCTTGTTTGGAAGCCCAAGTGAAGGGCTGAATTTAAAGGTCCAAGAGCCAGAGCTGAAGACCCTGGTGAGGACAGATACACTGCTTATTTGTTGGACTCTTTGCTATCCCGGAAAGGGTTAATTGTTGACTGCGTGACAGAAGACTGGCAGAGGCAGACAGATGTCCTGTAGGGGGTGCCAGGAACTGGAAAAGGATTGCAATACTGCACCTGCTGCTTGGAGACACTCAAGGGGTGAATACCCTTTTACACCCTGCATGACTTGATTGATATTTATTTTTGTCAGGAAAACAGGATTTTTGGATTGGTATAAAGTATATTGTAGGTATATTTAGAAAATACACAGAAACATTTCACTGAGGATTTAAATCAGGACTGGCTCTAGGCACCAGCAAAGCAAGCACGTGCTTGGGGCGACATAATTCCAGGGGCGGCATTCCGGCTACCCCCTACTCCCTTTTTTTTTTTTTTTTTGGTTGGGCAGTTGTGCTCTTGGAGTGGCAAACTTTTTGCTTAGGACAGCAAAAAAACTAGAGCCGGCCCTGATTTAAATATCAAATGTTGCTTTTATTTACCTAATAAGCAGCAATCAGATTTTTTTTAAAGTTCATATTTTAAAACATTTATTATGCAAATATAAATACACACACTCTTTCCAAAGAGACACCATTACCACAGGACATCATCCCCAACTGAAGGGATTTCCCCTCCCCTCCACTTACCTCTAGGTTTTGACATTCTTGAGCTGAGTTTGTAGGAAGGCCAATCCATTTGATTTCCTTTTTCTCTTTTGAAATGATGTTCATTGCCATCAGCACATTGAGGGCATCATAAACTCTCCGCCTAATATTCTTCTGATCATAAGCCTGCTAAAAAAAAAATAGCACTGCAGTATTAATTAGGTCAAGACTACTGCAAAAGCTAAAAGTTAAGATGACGCTTGAAATTTCCCTTTATAGGTTTGCAAGTAATAAGGATGACAATATATGAATAAAAGTAAATGGCAATTGAAGTCAATATGGCACTAAAACATGTGCTTTAATTTATGGTATTGCTTTGAATAAAACACTAAAGGTGTTTGCATGAAAGCTGGGAGATCACTCAGAAACAGTGAGGTAAAACTTAATACAATAGAATATACACCGTCTGCTTCTTGATGTTGCATATTAAAAAAATATTGTTAGGCTTAATCTTGTCCCCCTTACATGCTTAAGCCAATATTATAGAATACATCATTAAAAAAAAAAACATTTAAAACAAAAATCACTTAAAACAGAAGCAGATTGTTCTCAAAGCATCGTAAGTACATAGAGTATTTCTGATACAAAAGGAGAATGTATCAGCATTGTAAAAGATTCCAGACTAGGAGCTGGATGAGTATCCGTACAATTACAGCTATACATATTTTAAAAACAAATAACTGCCTTTAAGAAATCTGTTGTAATGAAACCAATTTTTAAATATGTATCACAACGTGTTTATGAAGAAGAGTGTTTTTTACCATTTGGACTTTCTAACTGCTGAGTTAAGAGAATGGACAATATTTTTGTTTAGCTTAGGTTGCTTTTTTCTCTTCATATGTATAGGCTAAAATTAATATTTCAAACCCTCATAAAGGACCTCCTCTAGCCTTGCCAAACTAATTATTCTCTGTTAACCAGAAAATAAAATAATCCCAAATTATGTTTTTATCCTGGCAATTAATTTACTGCCTGAATTGCTTAAACTCCTATATATTAATAACAACCTCAATCAAAATATGATTATATCCTATATACCATTATTTCCACAGAAATTGATTTTTCTAATTGTGTTTCCATCATGATAAAAATGATTAATCTGATGTAATAACTTGTGCAGTTTTGTGTACACATAATTAAGACTTGGTCAGCCTAGTTATTACAAATTGTGTATTTGAGACAGGTGTCCTCCATTTCAGCTGCATTTGAGACAGGTGTAGTCCATCTCAGACTCTCAGTTACTTGGGGAGGAGTGTGAGTAGAATATTTTAAAAGCCAGCATTAAGGCAGCCTGTTGTCTGTGTATTTTGTTGTATTTTAAAGGGTATTCAGTGGTATTAATTCTATATTTAAAATGGAACCTATTTTATATACTGCATGTTGATATTTTTGGGAATGTTCTAGGCCTAGATCTATAGCTCTGAGACACATTTGTTTGAAAGTGACAGTGGAACATGACAAGTCAAGGCAGAAACAAGCGTAGAATTGTAAGAGAACTGTGACAGGATATGACAGTATAGCTGTACAATAAAAAAATTGACATCACATCTACTTACCGAATCTGTAGCCAAGTGGCTATTAGAATTTGTGAATTCTGATACCAGTTCATCAGCTACTTCATTGTAGGATGTTGTTCCTTTACGCTGGACTTTTTCACATACTTTCATTGAAAAATGCCTCAGACCCTTTCCATTTTTATCTCCTTTTTTGCTTCTTTTACTATGGAAGGAAAATAAGTCGTTTTGAGATAATGATTTTTTGTAAGTTCTTCTGGTTAGGAAGCAAAATGTCAAGCTTGTTAACAGGCTTTGCATAGTGAGATGGCTGGTGTCCGACCTTAGGCATCACATTTTTATGAAGGTTACAATAGCCAGGAAAGGCATTTTTATAATTTTGAACTGTGAAAAGATAAACGATGACATAAAGAGGGATGTGATAACCTTCAAGGATTTCAGGTCCCTTACGCTCAAAGTAGCACTGAAATTAACAGGAATTCTGGGTATACAGGAAACACAGAATTAGGCCCAAATATGAACCAAATAATATATATTAAACCTCTTCAGACCTAATCCCACAGTTCTCATGTGGACAATGAGCATCAAATAAGCCCACCAAAAGTTGTGAAAATGGTCATTTTGTGTGTGTGTGTTGAGAGCATAGAGCCACTGTCTAGGCCCAGCCCCACTTTTACCATTGAGAAGCCCTTTCTGCTACAGCCTTTTTTATATTAACATGGGATAGTGTTTCGTTCTCCAAAGGCAATGTCTAACACTACTAATAAACACTTGACAGTGAGAAAGTATTAGTTAAAAAGAGTACAGATTTCTGACACAGTACATAGATTTTCCATTTTAAATCTTCACAATAAGTTTCACATTTGACTGAGCTGACTAAATCAGAGATAACCCATCTTCAGCAGTTGCTAGGTGCCTGACTAAAGCATTCAGCTATCAACAAAAATTAGTTACAAATTTCTTGCCAGAGTAGCTAAACAAGTAAATGGATGCAGGCAGTAAAATGTCACCAAGAATAAGCAAGTTATGGGCCCAATCTAGCATCCAAATAAGTTAATAGAAGATTTATCATTTACTTCAATGAATGTTGGTTTAGGCCTTATGTGCAGTATACAAGATCAATCTGATTGGCCCACAGAATGTGATTTCAAAAGACGTAGATCTATTAAGAAACAGTTTTAATATGAATTTTTGCAAAAGGTCAACACAATCTCCCCCCCCGCAACCCCAAGAACATCAAAATTACTAGAATAGTAGGAGTGGCAACCGGAGAAGGAAACTTGCTCTATTGCAAAATAATTTGTCTACAGATTCCTTCTAAATTAACATCAGTAAAAGATTAGTCATTAGCAAGAAGATTTTACTGGCAGACCTAGCTTTTACTGGGTCTAACTGTAATGGAAACTCCATGCCTTGTATTTATTGAAAGCATTATCTCGGTAAAGAATTAATTAAAGTTTCCAAGTGGTACAATAGTTTTTTTCTTTTATTCAAACGTGCAGGGTATCTGAGGAAGGGCAAACTTCCTATACAGAACTAAATGGAAACCAATCTTAAAAACAATTAAATTTTTAGAGCTCTTCAGACCTGTGATATAACGCAATTGTTGGGTCTGATCCTGCACTCCTGCAAAATTCCCATATTATGAATTTCTTAAATGGGAAAAAGATGGTTGTTGTTAAACAGAGTAAATAGCATTTTTGTTTTATATTATGGGCCAGTTTCTACCTGCTTTCTTGTTTGTGATGGATTGCACCAATAGCAATTTTTCCTCCCATGCATATCCTTGCAGGGTGCAGACAGATTCATGGTGATTACATCCCCTGAGAGCAAGGTGTGAAGGGTGTCAGGATTATACCAAAGACGAATGGCTGAGCATAGAGGGCAATTTATACTTTATCAGGAAACACAGGGCCAGTACAGGGGCAAGCATGTGCTCACTTTTTTAAAGGGTGGAATAGTTGCAACTCTTGTGCATGCTCCCCAAGAAACCTGATAACCTGCTGGCCAGGGGCTGCAAAAACCAACGTATCACTGTATTTGCAGCAGCAAAACAAAAAGCAGCAGCAGCAGGTTCTTGATAAAAGTAAAAAGTAGGTCATAGAAATAAAGCACTTCATTCTCGAACTAAAATGTTAACTTTCTAGAGAAGCGACTTGTTAAAAGACTTCCATCTAGATCCCAGTGACTACTATATAATGTTAATATTTTGACATATCAGGACACTTAGTTGCAAAAAGATTTATTTGTAATTCTTCTTGGTCTCCAAATGAGTTTCACAACATTTTGTCTAAGAAATAGCATGAACAAAAGAGAGCATTACTTGGTGCTCACTCATCAAGTCCTAATGTGCCTAGAAGCCAGTAAGGAGATAAACTTATGTTTTATTGTGCTTAAAAACTGACATAATTAATCATTATACCTTTAAAACAAAAAGGCTCAGCAATCAGTATTTCACAATAAAGCACATATTCAGTTTAATCAGAGATCTGTCAGTGCTTTGATGCCAGTGAGCTTAACTCTGATTACTGCCAGCAGTGGAGTCAATACTGGGGAAATATTGGCTATTGATGTCCATCCAGGGTTCATATATCTGCTGCATGTGAGATTCTAATGCCCCAGAGAATTCTATTTGAATAATAACATACAAATTAAGCTGTTTCTATTCCCTTCCCTCTCCCAACAGAAGATCAAGATTTTATGTTATGGTAATGAACCCAATGTAAACAAGATCAGATGCATTTACCATCCATAAACTATGTATTTCAAGATATATGTTCAATGGACAATTTTTTCCACTGTTAAAAGGATGCTTTCAATTTAAACATTTTGCAAACAAACACTTCTTGATCTGTATTAACTTTTTAGATTATTAGAAGCAAAAATTAAAAAAAATCCAATTTATTTGTCGCTCATTATCTTCTTAGTTTACTTTTTGCATTTCTTATAGATTGGACAATGATAATCTCTATGAGGCCTGTTTCACTTCCAGGTTTTAGTGGTATAATGTCTGGGATTCAAACACTGCAGGGGAGTGTTTGCTTGTTTTGTTTTAAAGAAGTGTTTTCACTGGATTTTTTTAAATTGTGGAAACATTTTCTATTGGCTTTATAGAAGTGTGTTTTATATAAAATTGAAAGTAGGGGGAATCAAGGGCTTTGCCCAAGCAGTTTGGGAAGAATACCACACTAGAATCTCACAAATCGCCACAATATATGAGAAACTAGCAATGGCTCCACAAAATATGCAGCTACTAAGAAGTATAATGTCAGAATAAACCCTAAGGAGAACCATGTGGAATTATAGGAGGGTACCAATCAACAGTTATCTAAAATAGTAAAATAGAACAGGGGTGGGCAAACTACAGCCCGCAGGCCACATCCGGCCTGTCAGACCTTTTAGTCTGGCCCTCAGCTCCTGCCAGGGAATGGGGTAGGGGGTTTGCCCTGCTCCGGCGCTCCAGCCAGGGAGTGGGGTCAGGGATTTACCCTGCTACATGCGGCTCCCAGGAAGCAGCCGGCATGACCCCCCTCCGGCTCCTATGTAGTACACGAAAGCATGGCCAGGCAGCTCTGCGCGCTGCCCAGTCCACAGGTACCACCCCCCACAGCTCTCATTGGCCATGGTTCCCGCCTGGCTGCACCTCGGAGCCAGAGAGGGGGGACATGCTTCCAGGAGCTGCTTGTGGTAAGCACTGCCCGGAGCCTGCACCCTTGAGCCCCCGTCCCCCCCCCATACCACAGCCCTGATCCCCCTCCTGCCCTCCGAACCCCTTGATCCCAGCCCAGAGCCCGCTCTTGTACACCAAGCCCCTCATCCCCAGCCCCACCCCAGAACCCGCACCCCCAGCCAGAGCCTTCACTACCCCCCTCCCCTCCCGTGCCCCAACCCCCGCCCCAGCCTTGATCCCACTCTCTGAACCCCTCGGTCACAGCCCAGAGCATCCTCCTGCACCTCAAACCCCTCATCCCCAGCCCCACCCCAGAGCCCGCACCTCCAGCCGGAGCCCTCATGCTCTGCCTCAGTGTTATATAATATTGTTTGGGTGAACTACCATCAGTTCCTCCTCTATCACAGAGCTCGCTGATAAGGACTCCAAAGCAGAAGCAGGAGGGCAAATAGTGGAGCATGCACAGGGACATACATCTTGAAGAACCACAGATACTGCCCAAGGTGAGTAACCCTTTCTTCTTCTTTGAGTAGTGTACCTATGGTGAGTCTACAGCAGTATGCCTAATGGAGGGGTGGGGCTTCGGAGTCAAATCTAATATTGAAGATACTACAGTAGAGCCAAATATGGCATCAGATGCTGACTCGTGACTGTATAATGTTAAGCAAATATATGAGCAGATGTCCAAGTCACTGCTCTGCATATTTCTGTGATCAGAATGTTCTTAAGGAAGGCTATCGAAGTGGACAGATATCTTGTGGAATGAGTTCGAACTCCAGAAGGAGGTTGAAGGTCATGAGAGCAATGGCAATAGGTAATGCAGTCCAGTATCCATCTAGAGAGTCTTTGTTTAGAGATTGGGGCTCCCTTAGATCTGTCTGCAATGGAAAAGAATAGTCTGGGAGATCTTTTGAGAGGTTTCGTCCTATCCAAATAGAAGGCTAATGATCTCCTGACCTCAAATGTGTGTAATGTTGCCTCCCTTTTGTCCTGGTGTGGTTTGGGAAAGAAGGCTGGGAAGTGAATATGCTGAATTATGTGGAAGTCTTTTTGGTAGGAATTTAGGGTGTGGTCTTAATGCAACCTTGTCTTTGACAATGAGGGGTGGGGGCATGCCATTAGTGCCCCTATCTCTCCCACTGTCTGAGCAGACATGATGGCCACTAGGAATGGGTTTCCTAGCGAGATGTAGAAGAGAGCAAGCGGCCATAGGTTCAAAGGGAGACCTTGTAAGGCACTTGAGGACAATGTTGAGATCCCATGCTGGTGTAGGACATCTGATTTGTGGGAAGAGGTTACCCATACCCTTGAGATACCTTTTTGTTGTAGAATAAACGAATAGAGAATAACCATCTATCTTATGATGGAAGGCGGTGAGGGCTGTGAGATGTACCTTTATGTAGTTTAGAGATAATACTGACTTTTTTAGTTCTAGGTCCTAGAATCTAGGATGTAGGCTAGCACAAGTGGTAGTGGAGAGGATGTAGAGGTAACGTGTCCTGAGTCACACCAGAGTTGGAATCTCTTCCACTTTTGAATGAATGTGTGATGAGTAGTTAGTTTTCTGCTATGTAACATCACCTCCTTTACATCCTCAGAGCAGTTCATTTCTAAACTTTGGAACACTGAGGAGCCATTGAGGTGGAGAACCTGAAGATTGGGGTGGAAGATCAGTCCCGCATCTTGAGAGAGGAAGTGAGAAATGGGCTGGAGAGTGTTTGGCAGGCAAATTGCCATTTGAGTAAAGTATGGAAACATGTCTGTTTTGGCCACGTTGGAACTATAAGAATAACCCTGTCCCTTTCTTTTCTTATTTTGGGCAGGATCTTTTGCTTCTACTGCATCTAGGTAGGCCCCTATGAATTCCAGATGTTGTACTGGGGTTAAAGTGGATTTTTGGACATTTAGTTGTAGTCCCAGCTGTAGATTCATAGTCTTTTGTGTGACTTTCTCAGTGTTGTCAAAGGAACGTACTTTGAGCAGCCAATCATCTAGATATGGGAATATCATAATTCCTAGTTTGTGAAGGTATGCTGCTACGACAGAAAGGACCTTCTGCACCCAGAGTGTTCTCGATGACAGACTGCATGGGAGCACTTTGTATTGAAAATAGTCTTGATCCAGAGAGACTCCTAGAAACTTTCTGTGTGATGACTGGATTGTGATATGAAAGTAAGCCTCTTGTAGGTCAAGGGCAGGGAACTACTCCCCTTAGTCCAGAGATGGGACTACTGCTGCCAAAGTAACCATCTTGAAGTGTTGTATCTTTACGAATCTCTTGAGTGACCTTAGATCCAGAACGGGTCTCCAACTGCTGTTCTTTTTAGGTATCAGGAAGTATTTGGAATAAAAACCGTTCCCTCAGTGTTGACTGGGAACTGGTTCTATAACACCTAGGTTCAGAAGATAGTTTGTTTCCTGAAATAAAAGGTGCTCATGAAAAGGATCCCTGAAGAGAGATGAGGAGGGAGGGTGGGTAAAGTAGATTGAATATCTCGTGGAGATGATCTCCAATATCTGCGTCTCTGTGATTATACATTCCCAGTTTTGACGAAAAAAGAGTAAGGTGGTCGCCAAAGAGGTGGAGATGTTTGGGTTGTTGCAGCAAATAAAAGCGTGTGTGGGGTAAACTCGGGGCCTCGATCAATACATCAAAATTAGTTTTTAGATGTAGACGGTTATGATGCTGAAGATTGTGGGTAGTGATCTTTGCTTTTATTGTCATCCTCTTTTCCGTTGGGGTTCATAATGTTTCTGGGGAGGAGGAAACTGAGCCAGCTGGGATCTCTGTGCCTGCCAACTGTGACGTAGTCATCTCCTTTTTTTTTTTTTTTTTTTGTAGATGTGTAAATTCCCCAGGAACGGAACGTGGCTCTGGAATCTTTTAATATTTGGTGGGATTCTTCTGTTCTGTCTCCAAATAACTTGGATCCTTCAAAGGGAAAGTCTTCCACAGTGGATTGTACCTCCTTTGGAAAGCAGGAAAGGTGAAACCATTAAGCTTTCTGCATGACAACTGCAGTTGAGCTGGAGTGAGCAGCTGTACCAGCAATGTCCAGAGAGGCCTGCAACTATGTCCTTGCAAGGAGCTGACCCTCAGCAATGATTGCCTAAAACTGTTCTCTTTGATCAGTTGGGAGATATTCAATGAAGCCGTTTAACTTAGAGTAGTTGACATGATTGTATTTTGCCATAAGGGCTTGGTAATTAGCAATCCTAAATTGTGGGGTCACTGATTAATATGATTTCCTTCCAAATAAATCCAGTCATTTCCAGTTCTTGTTGTCAGGTGTCGATTTAGCGTGCTGCTGTCTGCCATGTTCATGTACAGCATCGACAAGGGAATTCAGGGATGGGCAAAAAAATAAGAAGTCCATGTCCTTAGAGGGAACGTAATATTTTTTGTCTGCTCTTTTGTATGTGGGACATATTTTGGCTGGTGTCTGCCATATAGTTTTCACTGGGTTGACCAAGGCTTCATTGACAGGGAGCGCAATGAGACCTGATGAAGAAGTATGTAGGATGTCCAGCAGCTTATGTTGTGACTTCTTCGGGCTAAATTTGTACTGAGTTCGCTACTGTCTTAATGAGATCTTGTAACTATTTGAAGTCATCTGGAAGGGTTGGTGGGGAAGGCATGACATCTTCATCAGGAGAGGACGAAGAGATGTTGGTCACAGGAGTAACCTCGTCTACTCTCACTTCCTGTTCCTCAAAGATCTCCTCTTGAGGATCAGGAGGTCTGGATAGAGAAGCTGAAGGAGATTGTCTTCCTCTATCCTTTTGGATGACACTAGATACCCTTGAGAATTGGTGTTTATAGGCTGCCTGTGGGTCTCAGTAGGGCCAGTGAGGTGGTGCTAAGTGCATGGGTGGGGACACCCAAGGGGGTCCATACCAACTGGGTGAGCTGTGCCTCCCACGGCAGTAAACTGGGGTTGTAGCGATTTCTGGGTGGCTGGCTTCTTGGTATTGTAATGGGAAGCCTTCCACAGACACTGAATAAAAATCATCGTCATCCTCTTCATCATCGCTTGACAGAGGTGAAGCGGTCATGGATGCTGGGGGAGACTGCCTCAGTACTGCACATAAGTCAGGGGACTGAGATATGGCTAGTATTGAGATCATGTCAGTGCTGAGTAGAGGTGAGTCAGGCATCTCTGAGATTAGTAAGTCTTCAGAGAAATCTTTTGAGCGATGAGGTAAGCTGAGCAGCAGAAGCTGATGTAGACGGAGCCGATGGTACCAAGAGTCTTCTGCACTCCAGTGAATAGCCGGTAGGTGTTGTTCTGGTCCCCTGTGGAGCCGAAGTACTTGGTACAGAGGCCTGAGAGGACTCCGTTGTGCCGCTTTGGAGGAGCTATATTGCTCTATACCACTCCTTTCCACAATGGTACCGATCTTCCCGAGTCTGTGCCCTTAGAGTCTTTAGATTTATTGGTGGTATGGTACCTGAGGATCCTGCAGCCTCGTGGGTATCCAATCATAGGTCGATCGGTACTGAAGTGGTTTTTCTGGTCTGGGATCTCTCTCTCTTTTCTCAGGGGACTTTAGCCCACTTCTTTGAGAGGAATCCAAAGATTTCCTCTTTGAAGTCACCAGAGAGCGCTGAGCCGAGGACACTGATAGAACTGACTTAGTCAAAGACCACTGTACAGGAGAGGTCCCAGGGCTGGGGTCAGAGGTTGGTCTGAGTGAACTTTCCATCATGAGGCATCTCAATTATAGTTCACGGGTCTTCCTAGCCCTTCATTTTAGTTTCACACAAAACATGTGCTTTTGAGGCACGTGTGACTCTCCGAGGCAGTGAATGCAGCAGGAATGTTCATCACTGACTGGAATGGCTTCTTGACGGGAGAGAGAATATTTAAACATGGGGAAGATGGGCTATCTTTTCCAGGGTTCACTTCCCGAGAGAGAAGAGACAAAGAAGAACTAACTAAGGACAGGGAGTTAGATATTCTAATAACAAAATAAAGAGGAGAAGAAAAAAAAGAAAAGAAGCAGAGTATTAACACTAATGAAAACTCTAGGAACTACACTATTAACTGCAAAACAAAAGTAAGATATAGATAATGAACTCTGAAATCAGACTCTGTTAAGGCTCTGTCTGAGGCGAAAGGCATTTGAGAAGGAACTCAGGGTGGCTCGCCTGCACTGAGGCAGAGCACAAGATGGGAAGAGTGCATGTGTGGGCCGAACGGACACTGCTACCTAAAATCTCTGGTTTGAGGTGCAAGGACATGAATACAACTAGAGTGGGGCACCCATATGGACAATACTTGAAGAAGAAAAATAATTTAACACCTGTTTCAGAGTAGCAGCCGTGTTAGTCTGTATTCGCAAAAAGCAAAGGAGTACTTGTGGCACCTTAGAGACTAACAAATTTATTTGAGCATAAGCTTTCGTGAGCTAAAGCTCACTTCATGTGTTTGTTACATAGAAAACCAGAACCATTCCACTTCTGGGAAAGAGTTTCATTTATTTTTAACGGTTTTCTTTTTTGTCTCTATGATTACTGCAGACATACTATTATAACTAAAGTAGTTTAGCTAGGGAATAAGAGTAATGGAAAACCACTGTAAGTGGGAACTTGTTATCTCTCCCTCTCAAATTGGAACTGAAAGCAAATCTGGTTACAAATATAGAAACAGAACACACATTCAGCAATACTCACCTTTCTGAAAAATCTGATTCTATAAATTCCCGAGCCCGTTTTCTGTCCCTAGGGAGAAGGAAACATTTTTTTTTTTTAAATTTAACATCTTTCTTTTATGCAGGGCCAAGAAAATATATACATTTTGTATATAGGAATATCAACAGCCTTGTACTTGAGCATTTAAAAAAACATTCATTTTTAAGTACAGTTAAATGTACTATGCAAACGATAATGAGAGAAAAAATAATGCAAATATCACCTGACGGAATTTAAGTGAGAAATGGTTAAAATTGTGGACCCAGCATGGTACAGAGAACAGAATATCATAGTGGGAGTGAGGAAACATAGGTTCTATTCCCAGGTTTGCCACTGATTTGCTGCTCAGGCAAGTCACTTGGGCTGGCATTATTCAATGTGCCTAAGGGAGCTGGACAACCAATCCCATTGAAATTCAATGGATTTGAGTTGCTAAGTCCCTTAGGCTCCTTTGAAAATCCCAGTCTTAAATTCTGTGCCTTGGTTTTTCCCATCTTAAGGAGATGATAAAGGTTACCTTTATAAAGTACTCTGAGATCTACAGATGAAAAGATGAAAAAATTATTAAGTATTAAGATTTCATGATGGATAATGTATTCACATATCATCCAACTTATATCTTTGTTATATAACAAGGTCCTACAATTTAAGAAAGAACAGATACTTACCCTATATTAACTGTACATATACTCAATCAGTGTGTATTCTACTATAGGTGCGCAGGCATGCACAAATGGATTTATTTAACACTAGAATCTAGTGGGGTTGTGCATGCACCAGGTTCCTTCTTGTGACTGAGGATAAAGGGTGGGGTTGTTGTGACCCTTACTTAGTTCCTTCACAATTTGAACGCTGTGGTAGTAGAGGACTCTGAAAGTAGGGATGAGGGTGGTTTGTGGGACCCATATGGACCACATTAACTTGAAGAACCATAGTTACTGCAGGCTAAGTAACCCTTCTCCCTTCTTTGAGTACGTGTCTAGTGTGGATCCCACACTCTAAATGACTGGCAAGCTGGATGGTGGTATGTATAGCAGCTGCATCAGTCAGAGATTGAAGCACCGCTTCCCCCAAATTTGGCATCTGCTCTGGCAGCTAAGTCCAATGCATAATGCTTGTCAAGATTGAGTGGATTACTCCATGTTGCTACCTTGCAGATCTTGAAAACTGGAACATTCCTGAAGCAGGCAGAGGATGCTGCTTGAGCCTTGGTGGAATGAGTTTTGATGTTCAGTGGGAAAGGTACACCAGCCAACTGGTAACACAATGAGATACAGCATGTTATCCACCCAGATATCCTTTGTGATGATATGGCCTGGACTTTGGAGTGGCCACAACAACCAGAAATTAACAGGGAAACAACCTGAACTATTTGGTTTTGTCAACATAGTAAGGCAGGCTCTGGAAACGTTCTATGTGTGTAACTTCCTCTCCAGGTAACAATGGGGTTTTGGGAATATATCTTTGGGAATATATTCCAAAGACTGGAAGATTGCTTGATTCAGATGTAATTTTAAGACTAGCTGGGTGATGTATTTATGGATAAAGTGATGCTAAAAACTTTACCCTATAAAACATCGGGGAGGGAGGGTCAGTCACAAGCACCTTGGAGCTTGCACACTCTCTTGGCTGAAGTGATTAAAACTAGGAAGACAGTCTTCAGAATGAGATGACAACCAGCATTCTGAAAGGGACTTAAAAGGAGACCCCATGAGTCTTGAGAGGATAGTACTAAGGTTGCAGACAGGTTCTCTGACCAGGCCCTGAGACACTTTGACATTATCAAGTGAGAGTTAACTGAATAAGACTGTACAGGTGGATAGCAAATAGAAATTGCTGCAAAGTGGATTTAATAGAGCTGAATTAAAGGCTGGAGTGTTGTAAATGCACCAACTAGTTGAGGCTCTGTAGTACTGAAGCCTAGTATGGTCCAGGCCCAGTCGGACTGCTCAAATTAAAAGAAATTTTTCCATTTTGACAAAAAGTCCTTCTGGTGGACATCTTCCTGATCTGTATCAGGATCTTTTGGACTTTTCTAGAGCAGTCCCTGTCTTTATCCAGCCAATATCCAAGCCTGTCAGGTGCAGTGACTTAAGATCAGAATGGAGTATCTGACTGTGCTTTTGTGAAAGCAGGCCCTGGAATTCTGGGAGCTGAATCAGAAGCTGAATGGACCGCTGCAGAAGGTTTGCCAGCCAAAACTGCCTTGGTCAGTATGAAGCTATGCGAATGATCACAGCTGTCTCTTGATTTTGGAAATCACTTTGGGGATCAGTGGAAATGGTGGAAAGGGGGGGCTGAATACCACTACAGAAGACACACATCAGCCAAGGAGCCTCGGTTCCTGCCCCCTCTGGAATGCTTGATGTTATCCTTGGTGGCAAACAGTTTTATCATGAGAACCCCCCCATTTATGATTAATCTCCACAGGGACCTCTTTTGATTGGACAGAGATTGTCTGCTCAGGAAGGCTGCCAGGTCATAGTTAATTTCCATAAGTGAAGAGCCATCAGGGTTATCCTGTGTTGGTGGCACCCTGTCCAGGGCTTGATGGACTCCAGACAGAGAGGAGACAAGCATGCGCCTCCTTGCTTGTTGATGAAGTGCATTACAGATGTGTTGTCTGTCTGGATCTTCACTGTAGAATTCTGAAAAACAGATAGGAAGGCCAGGCAGGCTAGCCTGAGGTGCCGAGCTCCAGGACACTGATGTGGAACCCCGTGTTCTGAGTGATAGGTATTGCAACAGGAATTTGTCTTCAAAAAGGTATACTTTCACTGATCTAGGAGTCAAGGCTCCTATGAACTTTATCATATGTGATGAGTTAAGAGAGAATTTTGTGTAGTAGGCAGCTTAGTTCAGAGAACAGGAATAGCACGTATTCTAAGCTTGCCACCATCTCCTTTTAGAAACTGCCCTTAGTCAGCCAATCATTGAGGTAAGGGTAAATGGGAATGCACTTTCTTCTGAGATGGGTCACTGCTACTTCTAGGCACTTTGTAAAAACTCTTGGTGCCACAGAGAGCCTGAAAGGCAGTACCTTACACTGGTAATGATTGGTTCTCACTGTGAATCATATGTACTTCATGTACACCAGATGGATAGCTGTGGGTCTCTCATTCTCTGTGCTGTTCCTGGTCTGGTTGAGGACTCAGATGCTGTATCCTTCAAAGAGTGATGTTTTGTGTCATCCCTCTGAGACCTCCCTTCACATTTGATGCTGTCTTTGGATTCCATCTGTCTCTATAAGTGAGTGCTGTCTTTACGTAAAGGCATGGTTGCCAGTTTTGATGCCTGTGTCAGAGAGACCAGTGCAGGTGCCAGAGCAGTTAATGATGAGACTGTCATTACTGAGGCCTTCAGTTGAAGACTTCACTGATACTGAAGTAATCAGTGTTGAAGTCACTGGTGCCAGTTATCGTGGTGCTCTCTTTATCTTCTCTCCAGTGCTTGATCCTGGGTTATGATTTGGGCTCAAGGGAGCTCTGGCCAATGCTGGCTCACTTGGCCTTGCTCTAATAGTGATCTTCATTTCTGGGTCCAAAGTTACCATCATCGATTGCTCTAGCAGATATAGCTTGAGCTGGGTGTCCCTGGAGGAAAAGGACTTACACACAGAGCACCTGTCTGGGATACGGCATTCCCCTAGGCAAAAGAGGCATTGTGTCCATCCTTGGTGATCAGTCACTCACAGGAGGGCAGGGTTTAAACACTTAAAATTTGGAGTTTGCCACAAGGTGTGGTGGTTAGCATGAAGTGCCTCATCCTGGAGTACAGGAGGATCCCCAGTAACTTTTCTTTTCTCTCTCTCTCTCTGTCAAAATAAATATTTCTTTACAAATTTGATGACATAAATGGTTTTAAAGTCTCTAAGAAGAGTAGTGTGTTGGCCAGGTGGAAGGTTCCTTCTCACTGCCATGGGTGGTAAGAGGGAATTGAGAGAGGGTCAGAGCCACTCTACCTTTAATCCCTTGTGTAGGAGCATGAGGAGGCACAGGGTGCACGTGTAGTACTGAAAGACTCTGTTATTCAAAAGAATCTGATCTCGCATGCATGAGGCACGTGTACACCTAGTGTAAGATTCAGACATAGAACTTTAGAATCTTGATCAGAACATCAACAGATTAGGAGTAATCATTTAGACCAAGAGACTTTTGCAAGTCACAGAAGTCTGGCTGTCCTTCAGTGCTAGATGTAGAAAAGAAAAGAGTCTCCTATATCAACCAGTAGGACAGAAATCTGAATGTCTAGTGATATTTAACAAGCACTCTAAATACCCTGATACCATATCATACCATATACCATACCATATATCACAATAGCATACACACTAATAGAAAAAGACAAAAAACATAAGAGGGCCAACCTACTGACTTACCCTTAGTTCAACAATGGCCATAAATTGGATTTACTTCCCAAAAATTCAGAACCAGTTGCTCTTTCAGAAGATTAAAAAAACCTGGCTAACTGGTCATGCAGTTTACTTGTCAACTGTTCAGGTTGTCATTTCTGCCACAGAGCAAAAAGTGCTTAACAGGCCTTGTGGCTAAAACATAGGACCAATAGTCAGGATAGAAAATTCTATTCCCATTTCTGCCACAGACTTACTGGGTACCCTTTGACAAGTCACTTAAACTCTCCATGCCTCCATTTCCCCATCTTTAAAACTGGGAAGATATTACTGACATACACATCACTGGTTAGAAAACTGAGGATTACTTAATTAGTGTCTGAAAATTGATCTGAGAATCCTGGATGGAAGTGCAAAATATTACTGAGAGAGTAATAATATTAATAGTTGATGTAGCATCATCCAGCCACTTACACACACTGTGCCTTTTCTGTCTGTCTAATTTTTTATAAGGTCAGCCATCACCATGGTATCTCAGCACTTACAGCATTCAAAAGATATATAAGCCTATTTTAAACGAGCAGTAGTATTTGCAGGGAAGGATATGTTGATGTTGGACTACTGGGTATACTTGTCCTAAAAGTCTTACTTGAAAATTAAAAGTGATCTTCAAAAACATTGTACTAAATCTGTCCATGATATCTTAAGGTGCAGGAATGCCGAAATCAAAAAATAAAGGGGTCCTGAAAGATTTTAAAGGTCAAAACCCAAAGCACCTTGCTCTTCAGTCAAAGATCTCTGTGAGAACAGTAGATTGCAACACGGTAAATCACTAATATGAAAATACAGTCATCAGCAACATTTAGAGTTTATCACTAGTTTTATGGCCTGTTTTAAAAAAATAGCTGTTAAGGCATGTTTGGCACACCCATCTACTGTTGGCAAACACCAATAGTCCTCTACGGTAAGGATACCATAAATTTGTATGGATCTATGAAGAGCAAGGACTTGTTTTAATTCCGCAAATACATTCAGTCCTTTGCATTACTACAGGAAAATAAGTTTCACCACAAACCCATATACAAATTAGGTAGTGAAATGAACCCGGACTGAAATCACTGGTACATGTAGTTACACGCTTACATATTACAGACATTAAAAGTACAAAATATGCTTACAGCACACACCCTTTGAACTGTGTAGGAACTAGGATATTTGAGCCAAGATACACATGCAAGAGTATACAGAAGAAAAATCAAAACAGGTTTGCCTCACTGCCCAGCACTTCTCTTTAAACAAAACAAATCCTTACTCTGGAATCCAGGCAGTGGCTTCTGTTATGTGCGTCTGAGTGACCATTGCTGGTGCTGGGGTGTATGGACTCCCAATCAGAACACTCCCTGAATTGGTCAGTCTTTGTGGTGTGCTTATGATCTATGGAAATTAGAAACAAAATTATGTTCTATAAAACAATTTAAAAGTAAATGGACATAAATCAAATCTAATCATGGTCTTAAGCAACAGTAAAACAATTTTAGCATTATATAAACTGCAGTCACATGCACTTAACACTGAAGAGGCATCTCTTAAAAATATGGCCTCAAACTATCCTGCAACATATTATATTCCAGGCCTTAATGTCAGATCCAATTCCACTGTCATTTGGCAATTTCTTTCAATCTAATGAGAGAGATTTTCTTAAGTAAAGAGTATGAAATTGAACTTTTGCTTACAATGCATGTATCAGAGGTGAAAGGCTTTCTCTCTCACACACACACACACAGCTGTCTCTTGATTTTGGGGATCAGTGAAACTGGTGGAAATGGGGGCTGGATACCACTGTAGAAGCAGGCATCAGCCAAGGAGCCTAGGCTCTTGCCCCTTCTGGAACGCCTGATGTTGTCCTTGGTGGCAAACAGTTTGATCATGAATCTCCAAAATCAAGAAAATTCTGCAGGACTGTAGATGAATTATATAATCATATACATAAAATTATGAAATCTATATCTTAAAATTCTGTTTAAAATGTTGTCTACATTAAAAGAGACCTGTTGCAGCTGAATCAGCGGGTGCAGCTAATCAGTTCTGAACACAGTTTAACTCAGGGATCTCAAACTCAAATCACCACGAGGACCACATGAGGACTCGTACATTGGCCAGAGGGCCACATCACTGACACGTTTTCATACAAAGATACAAAAGCCCTCCCTCCTCTGCCCCCAGCCCTGCCTCCACTCCACCCCTTCCATGAGGCCCCGTCCCCTCCCTGCCCCTAGTCCAACCCCTTCCCCAAATCCCCGCCCCGCCTCTTCCCCTGAGCGCGCCACGTCCCCGCTCCTCTCCCCCCCTCCTGGAAAGTTCTAAGCGCTGCCAAACAGCTGTTTGGTGGCGGGAAGCGCTGGGAGGTAGGCAGAGGAGCGAGGAACGCGGCATGCTCGGGGGCGGTGGAGGTGGGGGGTGCAGGGAGCTATGGTGGGCAGCAGGAAATAACTCAGTGGGCAGCATGCGGGCCTCGTGTTTGAGACCCCTGGTTTAACTCCAAGTGTAGACAAGGACAAACCAAGTTGCCTAAAATAGTAACTTAATTTCTTATTAATCAATCAATCAGTTTACCTGTACTTTTCCTGGGGCCTGTAATGATCCATGTGAGCCAAAACTGCATACCTTAGATTTTGATGGGACTAAATTTCAGTCATTCGACTAATCTGGTTGGCTCTTATTCAGGCAATAAAAAAAGGCCTACACAAACAACTGTTAGGTTAGTTGGGTTATGTATTCATGAGGCTTTCAAGTTGTAATGGGTCCACCACAGTAGGGATAGGTATATCCTTCTTGGAACAATCAGAATCCTATGTGTACTGTTGACGCTGGGCCTGAATTTTTTCAGTATCCGATATTGCAAATGCCTCATTCATAGATGAGTGTAGGGAGTTACATTCATCGCTGAAGCCATGAGACCTATTAACCACACAAAAAACGAATAAATTTGTTCTGGAAATTGATGTAGAAGGTTTAAGGCTGATTTTTTTCTTTAAGCATCTGTCTCTACTGTTAAGTCCAAGATGGCTCCTGTAAAAGGAATCCATCGAGTGGGTATTAAAAATGATATTTCCCAGTTTATTCTGAGCTCTACGTTGTTGAAAAGCATACAGATCTGAGGCATGACTATAGAGAGGACTTTCTTTGATGGAACAGGTTGAGAAAGTCCATCCAATAAAGGTGAAATAATTCTGCTTCTAGAGAATTAACCCAAAATATCAAACACTGGGTGTAAAGTCTCCTCCACAGCTCTTTATAGCATGCACAGAATCTTAGGCATTATATCCTTTAGTTCAGAATAAGAACTACATCCTCTGAAGGGAATGAAAATGAAATCCTTACATTATCACCTGGGATATTTGACCCTCCAATTCTGGATCCATCTCATGAATTCATTTGATTAACATAGTTCTTCTTCCTCCTCTAACAGCATACCAGGAATGATCACTGATCCAGTGTCTGCAGCTCCAGAGGCTTGAAGTTCTCTCCTATGGCAAGTGGAGAAAGTTTCCTTGGATAAATTTGTCCTGGTGAGGGCCAATACAGCTATCTCATCTATGGTGGAACCTGCATTCTGGACAGAATTCTATATTTGGATCCAGGCGATAAAAATTTTGTTGATAAGGATCTTCATCACACTGCCTTCTTACAAGCAGTCTTTCTTTGTGCTGCAGTATCTGTTCCTGATCAGAGTCATATTGCAGATTCAATATCAGTTCTGAACCTGATGCTAGGAGTGATAGAGCTTCTGGCTGTAATATTGAGAAAGGTGAGAGTGCTTTGCTCAGAGAATCAGAAGGAGTCTTACATGGAGGAGAAACTGAAGAGCTTTCCTGATTTTGTCCCTATACGCTAGCCCTATTCTCATGTATACTTCCTTGGTGACATGCCCCTCCAGCCATTTCCTGTACATATCCCTTTTGGTTTTTAGATAGCTAAAAAGCTCCTTGTGCAGCCACATTGGCCTCCTGTCTTTCTTATCTTTCCTTTGCATCGGAATAGCTTGATATTGAGCCTCTAGTATTATACTTTTAAGAACTGCCAGCCCCCTTTGACCCTGATCTTTCCATGGGACCATGCCTATTATTTCTATGAGTCTGTTGAAATCCATCTTTCTGAAGTCCAATGTCCTTGTTTTGCTGTTCTCATGTCCTCCTTTCATAGAATATTGAATTCTATCAGATCATGATCACTTCCTCCCAAGTTTCAGACCACCTTCACAACTATTTCAGCCCTGTTGGTCAAAACCAGCTCCATAATGGACGACCCCCTTTACAAATACTTTACAAAGGTTTGTAAGAACCATTATTCCTGATTTACAGATAAGGAAACCGAGGCATAGAGAGTTTAAGCAATTCATCTAAGGTCACTGTGTCAAAGTGACTCATCAGCTGGCATGCCACCTTGTGGCTAGGTAAGGTGTTGCAGGGTTTTCTTCTCCGCAGTCTTGCTGCACAGATCTGCTAGTGATCCCCTTTTTCCTTGTGACTTGGCCCTCTGACTCAGTCACCTTTGGTCTCACCACTTTTGGGGTAAACCAGGGTTTTTACCAATAGTCCCAGGACCTCACAGGATGTTGATAGCCTTGAGCCAGGCCTAATAGTCTCTCTGGCAATTGTGTCTGGAGTCTTCCTGCTAGTCTTCCCATTGAGAGTACAGGGGAACCCAGTCCCTCCCTCTACCCTGGGTTCCAACCCAGGGATTATCTGGTCAGTCCTCTTACTCCTTCCGTGGGGTATTCTTCCTGCATTAGCCCACCCTCTCACCAGGCATCTCTCCTCGAGTCAAGCTCCAAGTCCTAGTTCTCTAGGTAACAAAGAAAAGGAAACTAAATGATTACCGTTAAAGTGCCAAGTCAGTCATTTATCCTTATACTAAGAACTCTGGGAAAGTATTTAAAAAAGAAAGGTTACTTCTCTTCTAGTAACTGCAGTTCTTCAAAATGCGTGCCCCCTATCTGTAGTGCATTGTGGGGGTCCATGTGCTCCATGTGCCAGAAAGCCAAAGATTCTTGCTAGTAGTATCTGTTGGTCTGTGTCTGAGCCCCCTCCTTCTCATGCTTTAAGTACATTAAGTATTCAAAAACACAAGAAATGGAAGCAGATACAGGAGAGCCAGATTGTCCCTTCATCCAAGTTTGAAATCCAGACCACTTTAGATAGTAACAAATTCTAGTAGATTGCTTTTGTGAGTTAATTAGTACATCCTGCACAGATGAAGAATGCGACTGTTCAAGAGCAGACTGCTCAAGTCCAATCACTCATGTCATCAGGTGAAGAGACTGTGGGTCCATAAGAAAGATCCTGCCCTCCTGCTTGGACAGGAGAGTTGACGGCAGGGGAAGATATGTGAAGACTCTGCTGGACAGCTGAAGGAGACTGGTAATGACCACTGCAGATATGGCCAAGTCGGGGCAACGAGTATCATCCTTGCCCTGTCCTGATAATATCTTTTTTTTAAATCAATGGGAAGAAAGGAAACACATTCATCAAGCCCTTCCTCCAATGCAAAAGGAAGGCATCTGACAGGGATTGTCGGTCTCTGCTTGCTCTGGAACAGAGAGGCACCATATTCTGTTGACCCTTGTTGTGAACAGGTCAACCTTTGACTGACCCCAGCTGGAGAATATAGTCTGAACCAACTGATCCTTTACAGACCATTTGTGCATCTGGGAGCTGTCTCTGCTAAGACAGTTCATGACGATACTGTTTTCCCCTACTAGGTGCAGGGCCACAGGATAAAATGTCATGACAAACACACCATTTGCCTCTGTGGACAGAAGAGCAGAGTGGGCCGCCCCTGTTTGTTGATGTCATCATCATCATCGGCAATCCCTCAATTCGAGGATGATCTCTACCACAGCTTGATGTAATACATCACTGATGTATTGTCTGTCACAACCTGTACAACACTCCCTTCCAGGTAAGGGAGGAATGATTTGAGAACCAGATGAACAGGTCTTAATTCCAGTACATTGATATGCATGGATCCCTCCTGAGGGGGCCAGTGCCCTTGAACTGTCAAATGATTCAGATGTCCTCCCTAACCCTTTGTTGATGTGTCTGAAGTCACTGTACAGGATGGACTTGTAGGATTGAACTGTGCACCTCTGAGCACATTCATCTCGACTGACCATCAGTGGAGGGAGACTATGACATTCTGAGGCATAGTGATCAATGACTGAAGGTTGTTCTGATTTCATCTGTAAACCTGAGACATCCAGTGTTGTAAATGTCTCATCCTTAGATGGGCAAAATGGATTATGTAAGTAGTAGCTACCATGAGACTCAGGAAGAATTTTAAATCTTCTGGGTGGGACACTGTCAATCTATAATGGTACTGACTAATCTTGATAAATCTATTCTCTGGTAGACAAGCTCTGACTTCCACAGAGTCCAGTATGGCACCTACAAAGGGAATCCTTTATGAGGGGCAGAGGATTTTCTCTGGGCAATTAAGAAAGAGCCCAAAGTCTGAAAAGAATTTATTCTTGAAGCCGATATGGTTTAACAGCTCTTTGTGCAAGAGAGCCTCGAGTAGCCAGTTGTCTAAATAAGAGTAAACATAAATAGCCTGATTCCTCAGATGACTGCTACCACAGAGACACAGTTTGTAAAAATTCTGGGTGCCGTGGAAAAGCCAAATGGGAGCACCGTGTATGGATAGTGGCAACAAGCCACTATGAATCACAGATACTTGTGATGATTTTGATGAATGAGATGTGCAAATATGCATTCTTTAGATCAGCGGTTGCAAACCAATACATAACTGACAGCAAAGGGGTTATGGTGGCGAGAGATAACATTCCGAACCAAAACTTTCAAATGTATTTATTTAAATCCCTTAAATCCAGTATTGGCCAAACCCCACCCCAATAAGGCCCTAGGTCCCATGACTGCCAGTCACCCCAGCAAGTAGGATTTGGTGCCTGCAGGAGGCAGGCCATTGGGTGGTACAAAGCAAGCCACAGACTTCTGTATTCTTCCTCCATCTTCTTCCTGCTAGAGTTACCACTGTACATCCAAAACAGAATGTAACAGTGGATCCAAAGGGAAGAATGGAAATCCAGCGTTTTATGGAGATCCTGTAGGTATCCAAGGCAGAGGAAGCAAAGGGTGGTCCAGGGGAAAACGCCCAATGTCTTGTGGCCTATTCTTCTTAACAGAGGACAAGGAAGATGAACTTGGAACTGGGTAAATATGTCTCCTTTTGGAAACCCTAATCTTCCCATCCAGAAATGATGAAGCAACCAGAGCTGGAAGGTGATCCTTGTCTGTCACGGTGACAGAGCTCTTCAGAACTGACCCCGGAACTGAAAGAAGATCCAAGAATCACAATGCAACATTAGACACAGGTCTGTATCCCTTGTAACTGAAGATGGAATAGACCTCTGCTTTGGAACTGTAGCAGTTTTGTCAGAATCAGTTGGATCGGACAGGTCTGATGCACAGGAACCAGCACTACTAATATTGGCCATTTTGGCTCTAAGCCTCCTTTTCTTCGATGCTATGACAGAAGGAACTGAAGGCATTGATTCTGACCCACTGAGCAATTCCATCTTTCTAGCACCGGAAGTGGAAATCAGAACTGGTAATGGTCCTGCACCTGCAGGGATTCCATTTGGGTTGAATAGGTGGGAGGAACAAGGTATGGTATCAGTGCTGAACTATCTCTCAACCTCTCTTCCAGAGATGAAGCAGTCAGATCTGACCACATGGGCCTCCATTTAAACATCTGGAGCCTCAGGGGATTGACTGAGTGAGGTGCAGGAACCAAGTCCAACACCAACAGGGGTAGTGGCTTCTTGGAACCCTTCAGTTGTTTGGAGCCATTGGCAGCCACAGGGGCAGAGAGACTGATCTCTTACACCTAGGATCTGAGTCCTGACCAGGTCTAGATGGTCTAGCTACGAGGTCTTCTTTTAGGAGGAGGAGCTGCAAGTGAATCTCCCTATCCTGGGTGTGAAAGTTTGGCAAATAGAACACCCAGAAGGTGAGCATCTTTCTCCCAGGCACTTGAGGCACCACATGTGGTTGTCAGATGCAGAGAAGACAGCCAGGCAGGAAGCGCACTTCTTGAATCCAGCTTCTTCTGTTTCCTCAGTTCCTCCATAACCTGAAGCCTGGAGAAATCTGAATTCATGAACTAACTATACTGAAAATGAGCTAACACTATTTCTAAGTAGAAAAGAGACTCCAAAGAAACCAGAGCAGTTCACATCTGCCCAGGCATGCAGATGGAAGAAACTGGGGTAGTGAGGGAGCTCCACCCCCTTTATAGCCTCGCCTTCAGTGTGTCATGATACTGAAGGGTGGGAGGGCATGGTAGCGCTCTAGCTGACACTGCTAAAAGAGGTTTTTACCGTAAGGCAGTACAAGGTGGCACAGCACCCATAAGTGGGAATATGCAGAAACACTTGAAGAAGAACCATTCTTTAGTTTATTTATAAAACAAACCCAGATTTTTTACTTGTTAACACTGCTTAAAAATATTCAAATTCAGTCATGAATTTCAGAGCATCTGTGACTTATAATAATAAGCAGATAAAACTTCAAGATGTAAAACAAGACGGGTAGTGAAGATATTTTAGAATAGTGCAGTGGAGGAGACTGTGAATAAATTTAACTGTTAACTTATTGTAGAACTGATGCCAAATCAGTTCTACAAGTTGTCTGCTTGCAATGCAGCCAGATTGTTATAGTAATTATTTTCAGAAGTGCACTCAAACATTCTCTGGGTTTGAGTCCTTCACTACTTGCTTCTGCTTTTAGTTGTAATAAACATTAGTTAGCATAAAATTACCATACTCTGTTCAGGCTTGCAAGCCCCTGAAACGTCAAGGTGTTTGTTGGCACAAAATACTGCCATAGTTCACTGGCTAGCACACAACTGGATTTCAACATCATTTTATAACAAAGGAAGATAACAGTGTAAGATTGATTTTACTCCAACATTTCATTTTATTCCAGCAAGACTCCTGTGATAAACTTTCCATGAAAAAGCTCTTTCAAGATGCTTATTTTGTTTGGTTGTTGGGCTTTGTGACATCTAAGGAATGACATTTTAGTTATGTTTTGAACACCACATGTATTAAGCTTTAGGATGTATTGTATTCCCTCTTCTACCGTTCAATGTATTAAAACCTGAATATATATTCATCAGCTACCTATGCTGTTCATGTGGCCTAGGGTATTTATTCTAATGGGTTACAACATAATATTTAGAGTATACTCCTTCCATTTTTCCCCCCTCACCTGAGTGTCATTTTAAAACTTCTTAAGAAACACTGCCAATACTTCCTACAGCCATGTTTGGTTTCTCTTAAAAATACAGGTAGTGGCCAGTTTGAAAAGAGATGCTTTTGGAAATGGGAGAAACAGCACAAGCCAAGGTATTTGGACAGTTTGATATTATCGGAGCCTGACTGACTTAACTGTGTTGTAACTGTGTTGGGAATAAGAGATCCCCCAAGATGGTTGTATCTGTAGAATGCAGGTGGACACTAAAAGATGGAATATCCATTATCAGTTTACTTTAATACTGACTTAAGAATCAGAAAACCTTAATGGTAGAAATTAAGCAGTGCTTAGTTAGTTGATTTAGTTGAGTTTTTTTAAACAGTTAAACCAATATTGAAACTGGATGAAAACAATGTAACATATTCAGAGTTTATAAGCTAAACATTTTGATTAAATATTAAAATATTAAAAGTTTTGTCCAGTTGTTAAACCACCATTGAAGATTTTAACCACCTCTTCTTATACTGATCTGCTGCAGTACTACAAATGATATAACTTTTCAGCAAGTTGGCCCCACCCAGCATGACTCTCACATGCCAATTATAATTTAAAATATTATTTTCAGTTTGCTTTGCAGTTTGCTGATGTTGAGTTGCACTTCATCCCCTCTAAGCTTTCACATTACTAGCCTGAGCTGAAGAGATTGAGTTTTCCTTTAAGTCATAATACTAACACACCATAAAGAGACTAGTATAACTATAATCTCATCATAGCATTACTATGACAAATAGTAAATTATATTTAGAATGTGCAAACCACTTGAATGTTACAAAAGATGGGTCATTATGGCCTTTACTTGTTGTACTCTAGTGCCCTCTAGAGTAAACAGACAATAAAGCAGGTCACAGAATGCATTTTTTTAAAAGGTCCAACCTATAAACATAGCAGGGCCCCAAACTGATTAACACTGTTTGGCCTAGCCATTACAGATGGGATCTAGTCAGGTTTTTAAGACTGACAATGAATTTTTCTACTCCCTTCAGTGTCAAAGCTGCAAACTGTCATAATCAGGGACACTAGAGAGACAAGGTGGGTGAGGTAATATCTTGAGTTAGTTTCCAAGATCTGAAGAGCTCTGTGTAAGCTTGTTTCTCTCACCATCAGAAGTTGGTCCAATAAAAGATATTACTTCACCCACCTTTTCTCTCCAATATCCTGGGACCAACACAGCACAAACAAATCCCTGATCGTTATTTTAATATCTACATTTTTTTACAGCATGTAGAATCAAAGTTTTCCTTTAAAAAAAAATCATTCTGAATTGTATCATTTTCTGTAGCAAAGTAATAATCTGGCTGTCCTATTAACCCAGACTGCCAAAATATAACAGCAAAGCTATTAACTGTATATGGGCTTGTCTATAGCTATACTGGTATAGTTATATAATTGCCAGCATAAACTAAACTGCAAAAAGGTACTCTTATTCTGGAATAAGAGTAGCTAAATAGGCAGTTATATCCATATAACTATAGCAGTATAATTATATTGCTATAGTTATGCTGGTTAATTTCCCTGGTAGATACCCTATCACTTAATATGCCTTATATTTCATTCCCAGTCTCTCCTATTCCAGTACAATATGCCTTAAAGGGGTGTTGATTTTAAAGCCTGCCAATAGCAAGGAACATTTACAAACTATTGTAATTAAGCAATCAAAGGGCACTTGTACAGTGCATCAGGAAAGGCTTGTACACACTGGGAAAAAAAGGTGTGTTCTTACCATGTTTTAGCTAACCCATTGTAATGGCCACAAGGTAAAGTCTTAGTATAGACTAGGTAGTCTGTAGTATTCACATATTTTAGCAGGTCAAGCTAAACCACTAGTGTTTACCTCAACCAGCTAAAATTTGTTAAAACTACAACTCTCTTAGGGCTTGGCTACACTTACATTTTCTAGTGCTCTAACTTGCTGGCTCAGGGGTGTGAAAAATCACCGCCCTGAGCGCACAGCAAGTCAGAGCACTTTAAAGAGCTAGTGTAAACAGGCTCCAAGAGCTGGGAGCCACGCTCCCAGCACTCGGAGCTAATCCCCTCGTGGAGGTGGATTACCAGGAGCTCTGGGAGAGCTCTCTCCCAGCACTCGCACGTGACCACACTCGCACTTCAAAGCGCTGCCGCGGGAGCGCTCCCACAACAACGCTTTGAAGTTTCCAGTGTAGCCATACCCTTACCTTCACTAGGATTTTAACATGGGTTAAAAGGCTCCTTTTTCCTAGTGAAGACCTAGATTATGACTGTTCAGTGTCGATAAGTCCCATACGTTCAGATGAATTACAATAGAAATCGGTAAAATAATTAGGAGTCCAGGGGCACCTTCAAGACTCCATGCATCTGAAAAAGTGGATTTTTTACCCACAAAAGCTTATGCCTGAATAAATCTGTTAGTCTCCTCCCTGTTTTTGTGGATACAGACTAACACGGCTACCCCTCTGATACTCGGTAAAATAATGAACACATATATAATATATTACTGACTAAAACGGTAGCCATTTGTTTGACTACATTCACGGTTCAGTATTAAAAATGTTCAAGAGACTGAATTTAGCCAAATTTATTGTCTAAAAACAAAAGAGAACAATACGAAAAAGAGACAAACATACCCTCCTTCTGGGAAGCAATTCTTATCTCACAGAATGTTCACCTTACACAGGAGGTATGCTTCAAAGATACACATTTCAACTAATTGTATTTATAGTATGATTTTATAAGCTACACAACTCTTTACACATCACTTAAAGCAGGGGTGGCCAACCTGTGGCTCCAGAGCCACATGCGGCTCTTCAGAAGTTAATATGCGGCTCCTCGTATAGGCACCGACTCCGGGGCTGGAGCTACAGGCATCAACTTTCCAGTGTGCTGCGGGGTGCTCGCTGCTTAACCCCTGGCTCTGCCACAGGCCCTGCCCCTACTCCACCCCTTCCCGCCCCCTCCCCTGATCCTGCTGTGCCCTCACTCCTCCCCTGAGCCTCCTGCACACCATGAAACAGCTGATAGGGAGGTGCGGGGAGGGAGGAGGAGGTGCTGATCTGTGGGGATGCTGGTCGAGGGGTCCTGTTCTCTGTACCTACAAGCTCTGTTTTAGACTATGTTCATGTCATCTAATAAAACTCTTTTTTACTGGCTGCTTGAGAGTCACATCTGACTGTGAAATTGGGGTGCAGGACCCTCTGGCTTCCCCAGGACTCCGCCTGTGCAGACTCGCTGTGGGAAGCGCACGGAAGGGCAGAGGAGACTGAATGCTCCGAGGTCAGACCCAGGAAGGTGGAAGCTGTGTGAGCTTTTTGCCTGGAGACAGTCTGCTGAGACAGAGGAGACTCCCCCAGAGTCCTGACTGACTTTGTAGGGAGCAGGTCCCGAGCATCGCCCGGGGACTCCGTGACAACTGGTGGCAATGGCAGGATACGAACCAGTTTGGGGCTGGTTGGGGACAAGGAGTGAAGTGCAGACAGACGTGGTTGTCTGGCTCACTGCCCCCCAAAATCCTTCAGTTGCAGTAAACTGCTTGCAAAGACTACCATGATGATTCCTTGGTTGCTGGGAGGCGCTGGGAGTGCGGGGGTGGGGTGGGGGGGGAAGCTGACATATTACTGTGGCTCTTTGGCAATGTACATTGGTAAATTCTGGCTCCTTCTCAGGCTCAGGTTGGCCACCCCTGACAAAGTTTAGTGAGCTTGCAGTGGCACAGCTGAATCGATGCAGCTGTAAGATCATTTGTGTAGCTGCTCTATGCTGGTAGGAGAGAGCTCTCCCATTGACATAATAAAACCATCTCTACGTTCAGCAGTAGCTATGTCGGCGAGCGAATCTCTCCCGCTGACCACACCAGCGCTTCTGTCAGTGTAACTTATATCACTCGTCCCTGATGGTTTGTGCCAGCTTTGACCTTGGTACATCCCTTTACTTTCCCATAACTTGTTTTGAATACTAAATGCCAAATGTTGAGGAGTTATGAAATTGGTACATAATATTAATGTAGCTTTGTTTTGATGAGTTTCCTATTTTTTAATGCCAAAGCGGACTTCAGCTTTGCAATGTTGTGGGATCCTTGCCATGGGTGAACAGAATCGTGGGAAGAGTGTAATACATTCAGATAACATAACTTCCCAACAGCCATATAGATAATGTATATTATATTAAAAGCATGCATCTCATGCCTATTAAATTTGGTTTTACTATGCCTTACATATGTATATTGGCTAACAATCTCTTCAAGACAAACTAACTAATCCTCATCCAGTTACTTCCATGGGATGGTGTATGTATTATCTTCATTTTACAAATGGGAACTGAGAGTGAAGTCACTTCTTCAAAGCCATAAAACAAGCCAGTAGCACAGCAGATACTATAACTAAAGAAGTTCCTGGCTACCAAACTTATTAAATCTTTCTCCTCCCACAACCCAAAAGCAGCTGCTCTTTCTTCTCTCAAAAATTCCAATCCTTTGCAATCATGTTCCATGATCTTCTCTGGCTGCAGAGGACTGAGGGATTGGGGTACAGTAAGCAGCAGCCAAGTAGATGTCACTGTGGGTAGAATGATATTGGAGGTACACAGGATGCTACTGCTATGGGTGCTAGATCAGGGGTGCTTTGGATAGATGCTGTATGTGAAGAGTCATCCAACTCCCTACTTTTATGACTGCTTGGTTCTCCAAAGGATCCTCACCATAACACTCTTCAGTTCCAGGAGAAGCACTCCTCAATAAAAGTTTGTAGCCAGCTGAGTGTTGTGAGCAGTGGGTACCTGTGCATGTTCCACACAATGAAGGAGCACTACCCCCAGAACTGAGTAGGAAGGGCAGAGAGGGAGAGCAAGAAGTCACAGTAGAGATGGGTAGCTCCTACATGAGGTCAGAGCCAACTTCTACTTTCCTGTCCTTCTTAGGTTTACCTAAGTCCTCCTGGCGAGGCTCCAAAGCGGATTTGACAACTGCCACATCAGACTATATTGCCTCAGCAGGTTTACCGGAGCCCAGAAGATTTAACAGGGCCACTTTGTGGTGGCTGATCTAGTTTGCACCTTCTGTGCTGGTTTCCACCTTTTGCTCCAGAATCTAACATTTCTAAAAAAATTTGTTGCTAGCCATTATGGCCGCAAAGTTCAAAATATAAAGCCGATATAAATTAATATTGTAAGTTTTGCCTGAGTATGAAGACAAGATGAAACAATAGCTCTGTGAGAAGTGTGGACTGGTCCCATTAATCGCAATGATGTGTTAACTCTGAAGACCAATGGTAGTGATTTAAATACCATCTTTAATATTTTACTCCTGATCAAAAACCACACAAAAGAAGAGGGGTGAGGATATTGTAAAGATCTTCACACTAATATGAATGACATTTTATTTTAGTGTCACGGGTTGTGGATGGAGCTTTGGAGCTTCAATGAACCATCATTTATCCTGAATTTAAATATTGTGAACAAATCTGTGACTAAGTGGCCACCAATTACTAAACATCTAGCTGCAATAGTACTTTAAAAATATTTTAAGCCGCAGATTTAATACTTTAGTCCCTTTGACAGCAGGTTTTTTTTCTGAATCAACTCTTTGCTCCCCTGGTTCTTTAAAAAAAAGACTTTCTTGTCTAGGCTGGAGAAGAATGGGATATATTTGCCTACCACTTCCTCTTTGGCATTTTATGTCCCATCTTCTGTTCACCTACAGCAACTGCACTGTGGTACCTAACCTCTGACCTGAAGCATAGGCATGTTGGTCCTTTGTTTCTGTGCTGATACGTGCTGCTGGACACATCACCTGTTGTGTCACTATAATACCTGGCTATAAAAAAAAAAATAAGAAATACCTGTACAGTGTACAGCTCTTACAGACCTGGGAAGTGGAATCCAGAATCCAGATTTGAAGATATCTTACTAAAAGATGCATAGTTCCAATGGCTAGAATGATAATTTGCTCTTCTTACTGAAGTAACACTTTTTGTTTTCATTGCAATACAAACAAGAAACAACAAAAGTTGTGGACCACAGTACAATCAGAACTGTATTTAGGGTACATGTTTGTGTGGTTATTCCACCCCCACCCCCAATTTTGAGATCCAAGAGTGAATTTAGATTAGTTCTGTGGATTTTACATGTAGACTTTAATCCAGAAAAAAGAAACACCCATCATCAACTAATTGAGTCTCTCCTCAACTCCTTAGGACTGTAGAATTCTTAAACAGGGGACACTGGACACCTACAGAAGAAACTGAATTTCAAGTATACGTTGGCCCCAGTTCAGCAAAACACTTAAGGATATGTGTAGCTTTAAGTATAATAGTAATCTCATTCAGTCATTTAGAAGGTACCTACACAGACAGTGAGACTATTCAATGCCTAAAGTTAAGCAAGCGCTTCACTGCTGAATCAGTTTCCAGAAGCCAAAAAGTTTAGGTGGGAATCTCTTAGAACCCAGTAACAATTCCCAGTATTGTCCTATTGAGAGATAACTGTTTGCAAATTGTTATAAATAAATTTAGAAAATTCCTAATTGATAAGGTTAAACAGGGAACTGACAGAGACCACCAATAGTACAGATCTGGAGCCAAATCCTATTCACCTTCTTCCTGTGAATTGTCCTGCTTATTTCAGGTGAGGTGAGTTAACTGAGTAAGGATTTGGCCTTTAAAGCCCATGAGGAATGCTATAGCTCCTGCTTCTCTCTCTCTCTCTCTATATATATATGGCTTGTAACCCTAAGTCAGTCTTCAAAACCAGTTCTTTCAATTGGAATCACAGTTTTTGGCCAATAAAAAGGAGAAAACAAACAGTAATAATACTTAGCTCTTATACAACACTTTTAGTTCATAGATCTCAATGCTTTACGAAAAAAAGGAGAACATCACTATCCTCATTTTACGAAAGGAGAAACTGAGGCACAGAAAGGGAAACTAACTGGCCTCAAGTCACACAGCAGGCTAGTGACTATGCTGGGAAACCAGAACCCAGGTCTCCTGACTCTCAATCTAGTTCTCCATCTACCAGCTCACACTGCCTTCTATCTCTGAAACAAATGTACCAGAACAAATATTTTATTATTAATTTGAAAAGGGACACTCAGTTAGATTTGACTCAAGGTTTATGTTTTGTTTAAAAAAAGTTTCAAAGGCCAGGAGAAATTTTTTAAATAGATAAAGCAAGAACATAAGAATGGCCATACTGGGTCAGACTAAAGGTCCATCTAGCCCAGTATCCTGTCTTCCGACAATGGCCAGTGCCAAGTGCCCCAGAGGGAATGAACAGAACATGTAATCATCAAGTGATCCATCCCGTCGCCCATTCCCAGCTTTTGGCAAACAGAGGCTAGAGACACCATTCCTTCCCACCCTGGCTAATAGCCATTGATGGACCTATCCTCCATGAATTTATCTAGTTCTTTTTTGTATCCTGTTATGGTCTTGGCCTTCACCACATCCTCTGGCAAGGAGTTCCACAGATTGACTGTGCATTGGGAAGGGAACAGTGTGATCATCTATGTATAATACAGGCCATAGGACTTTCCTGACTTAATTCCTGTTTGAACTGCAGCATATCTTTTAGAAAAACATGTAATCTTGATTTAAAAATTGCCAGTGATGGAGAATTCACCACACTCCTTGGTAATTTGTTCCAATGGTTAATCACCCCCACTGTTTACCTTATTTCCAGTCTAAATTCGTACAGCTTCAACTTTCAGCCACTGGATCTTGCTATATCTTTGTCTGCCAGACTGAAGAGCCATTATCAAAATTTGTTCTTCATGGAGGTACTTGTAGATTGTAATCAAGTCATCCTTTAATCTTTTATTGAGATAAATGGATTCAGCTTTTATAGTCTATCAGTCTATCTATAAGATATGTTTTTCAATCCTTTAAAACACACTCATGACTTTTCCTCCCAATTTATCAATGTCCTTCTTGAATTGTGGATACCAGAATGAGCCTCAGTATTCCAGTAGCAATTGCAAGTGCCAGACAAAGAGGTAATGTGACTTCCCTACTCCTATTCCACATTCCCCTGTTTCTACATTCCAGGATTGCATTAGCCCTTTTGTCAAAGCACTGCACTTGGAACTCACATTAGTTGATAATCCACCATGACTTTTCAGGTCTTTTTCAGAGTCACTGCTTCCCAAGATAGAGCCCCTGATCCAGTAAATATAGCTTACATTTGTTGTTCCCAGATGTATCTCCTTACATGTTCCTAAAATCTCAGGCTTCAGGGCTTCAGCTGATCACCTGCAGCATCCAGGATGGAATTTTCCCTCTGACCCTACTGCATTGTGGGTGGTGGTGGTGGTTTTCTTTCCTTTCACCTTCCTATGAAGCATCAGAAATGACCACAGTTGGAGATAGGACACTGGGCCGGGTAAGCCAGTGAACTCAGGTGATACTCAACATCTCTCAGGTACTTGGCTGGATGATTCCTTCTCACATGCTAAAGGTCTAACTGACTGACATAGGTGGGGTTGGGAAGGAATTTCCCCCCCAGGTCAGATTGGCTGTGACAGTGGGGTTTTTTTGCCTCCTCTGAATCATGTGAGTGCAGGTCACTTGCCAGATCATCTGGGTATCTCTCGCTTAATCAAATCCCTGACATTGCACTTGGGCAGCGGGGCATCTTGGTCCCTCCTATGCTTTGCCTGTGGCACATAATAGGTTAGTCTCCTAAGGGCTGTAATACTGTGGTCTAATTCAGTTGTTGGGTTTGGTGCGTGGGTGTTGGCCTGTGATATACAGGAGACCAGACTAGATGATCTGGGGGTACCTTCTGGCCCTAACTCAATGACTCTATAACTCTGGTTGGCTGTATTAAACTCATTTTGTTTGTTTGCACCTGGCTTACCAGATGGCTCTCTATCACTGATGTGTGCTCTTCATTATTTACCATTTCCCCCAATTTTTGTGTAATCTGCAAATTTTATCAGTGATGCTTTTTTTTTCCAGGTCATTGATAAAAAAATGTTAAATAGTGTAGGGCCAAGAACCAATCCCTGCAGAATTCTCCCACCCAAAACTGACAACAAACAAACAAACCCCATTAATCAACAAATAAAATGAATGATATCCCTGAAGTATTTGTAACCCAGACTCTGTAACATTTTATTTCTTGACTCTTATAGATTGAGGGTAAAATTTGCAAAAGTGCCTAAATCCTACTTTCAGAAGTGACTTAGACATTCAGGAGACGAAGTCTTACTGAAAGTCAGTGGAACTTAGGTGCCTAAGTCTCTTTTGCCTTCAGACAGACACAAAAACAGAACTATGTTGCTTTGCTATGCCGATATTTATAGGGCCCTCATCACTGTCTATGCTGACTAAAATGCTAAAAGTTCCATAATGGTGTGAATTACATCAAAATGTTAGTATTCTGTTTTTTTCCTTAACTGTGTAAGATGTTACTACTACAGCAGCTAGGGAAACATTTTCTAAATTTATGATTTTATCTCAACAGTATTCATTTGCTACTAAAGGGATGTTTTAATGGCTTTTCTCCATGATGTGAACTGATGTGTTTACTCTTTTCTTAGCATATGTTCAGTTAAAATTAAGTTCTGAGTCTATTCTATTTATAAGAAAATATTGCTTAAAGAAATAGCTTCATCATATAGATTTTTCTTTATCATCATCAATATCTTTACATGTAAACTGTTGCATTTTTGGCTAATTTTAGTTAGCTCGGTGCTGTGCTTGACAGAGCATGTTACTGAAGACGGTGGAAGATAATCACCCTCAAGGGAATAGATGTTTCAGTTTGCAGAAGAAATATCTCCATGATCACCCATCTCTTTCCAAAAGCTATAGGGGTGGGGTTTGTAATTTTATTAAAAGGGTGGAGGCAGAATCACAAAGTTTAACATTAAATTTTGCTTTTAAAAAGTCTCATGAAAACATAGAAGAGTTAACAAGGTAGACAATAACCTCCTATTCAAGCTTGCTTGAATTTTTCATTGTGACGAAAAGCTAGAGGGATTTAACTGTGAACTCAGGTTTTATGAACTATCTCAAAAAATTGAGTTACCATGTCAGCAGATAGTAGGGTGACCAGATGTCCTGATTTTATAGAGACAGTCCCAATATTTTATAGGGCTTTATCTTATATAGGCTCCTATTACCCCCTACCCCCGTCCTGATTTTTCAGCCTTGCTGTCTGGTCACCCTAGCAGACAGATAAGGTAAGAAGCTGGCTAGCAAAAGGCAAAGGTTATTTTTGCGTGAAGTCAACTAGCGATGCTATATGTTTCAATATTACATGTAAGACCCATTTTATACACCAATAATGTGGAAGAAGGTACCTGCAGAAAGGGAGCAACATTTGCTGATAGGTATGGGGGCAAGCAAATATCCAGTTTTATGTTGTGGAGGAGGAGAGTAAGAATCAGAGTGACTTTAAAAACACAAGTACTTTATGAATTTCAGTCTAAGGTAATACAAGTAATCCGGGCAGAAGAAAATGGGCACATTCCTATTTGCTCTACATTACAAGAAACCAAGCAGGTGAAACAATTTTGTACAGCAAAACAGTTAGGAAAAAGGCAAACGAAATTCTATAATACTGAAGTAATACTAGATTCACAGAGAGCAGGGTGACTAATCTGCTGATGGTGAATCAGATGCTGCTCTTCTGGCTACTGTTTGAAAAGTGACAGGGCAGCCAGGAGGGGAGGTTTCATGGTAATTGAGAGGATACATGAAGATCTTGGAGAACACCAGTGAAGGCACCTGTTGTTGGTGGCTGCTCATGGTGACTGAGTTAGGGTTTATGGAGTTACCTGTGAGTGATTGGGTGCATTTTACTTTAAGAATAACAAGACTCATGTGCATAGTGTAGACAAGAACACCTACATAGTGTAAATAAATAAGTATCACCATTCCTGACTCTGTAACATAAGTTTCTCTCCACCAACGGTAACTACCAGCTGAAAGGCCCTGAAATTGCTGATCACTCAGGTGAGGACAACAATACATATGGAGAGATACTGTGCAAAAAGAATTCTCCTTCTATAGAAGTTAAATTCTGAATATTATGCATAATTTTAGTCACTTGTAAATGATGTGATAAAAATGAAACTCATACGGAGTATCATCAAACGTCTGTCCACAACTAGTTAAGTCAGAACACAGTTTAAGAGCACTCTTGGATTCCTCACATAAACTCTCATATAACAGCCACTGCAAGCAATGCTTTCTACCACCTATGTCTGGTTAGGGCACTGCATCCCATCCTGGCGGACAATGACCTGGCCTCAGTAATACACATCTTTGTCATGTCCCATCTGGAGTACAGCAATTCAATATAGTGAGGCATGAAACCACCAGCCCTCAGGAAACTGCAATTAATACAATATCAGTAGCATGTCTCCACAGTAACATAGGCTTTCACAAGCACATTTTACAAGCTTCCATTTACTATGCTCACTCCGCACAGAATATTACATCAAATTCAAGGTCTTGGGCCTTACATTAAAGATGCTTAATGTTCTGGGGCCTGGATACCTTCAGAGATCGCCTAACGCTCTGGGACAAGAACTGTAGTCAACAACTCCACTCCTTGGACACAATATAGTTGTCTACTGCAAAAGTAAAGCTCATTTATGCAAGAGGCACACCCTTCTTAGGGGCCTGTCCAAGATGGGATGTTGGGGGTTAGATTAGATGACCCTTGCAGTCCCTTCTAACCCTATAATTCTATGAACTCCCACAAGAGCTAAGAACCACTACAAATAACACCAACTTCCATTCAAAGCTGGTGCATTTTCTTCAATCTGGCCTTTGCTAGAAAAAATACATAGCATATATTAATTTTTTAAATGTAAGTTTTAAAAAATGCAGTTTTCCCGAGAGGGGAGGAAGAGAGAAAAGAACTACATATTACACGTTAAGATGTTAGTCACGTTGCTGAGGTGTTGGAATGTGCTCAGACAGCATAGTCATGGGTGTTGTGATAATTGGGCCTACAAATTTACTCTAAATGTAAGGCTCAACTGTAAAAAGTACATGAAGGTTCATAAGATGTCACAATAACCTAAAATAACAAATGTTGATGGGAAAAGGTATGAAAGAGGAATAGAAAGACTGAATTAGTCCAAACAAAAAGGCCTATTGATTTAACTCAAGGATCATGCTTGGTAAATAAGAAAAGTGTGGAACCAGAAACCAGTGAATCAAAATTGCTGTGGCAGAAAGTAGGCCTAATTAGTTGACAAAATAATACGGTCATGCCCACTATTCACTTTGTGGGTCTTCAAAGAAAGACTTTTGGGGAAAAACCCTTTTGGGTTTCAAATGTAGACAAGCCCTGATTATGGCGGAAGCAGTAGCAGCAGCCAGTTTTCTATCTCCAACAGCTTGTCCTGGCTCTGCCCACTAAATTTACTGCTGATGTCATGAATGTGTGCTCTGTATGACTGGGTGCATGCTCTTCTTCCTAAAAGCAGTAAGAGGAGGAGATAAACAAAGATCCAACCTAGTGTCAAATTAAAACCCCCACAGATCAAGTGTAATTGATGATAAACTAATAGTTTCTCTTTTTCTAAAATAAGAGGTCAGTGAAGAAATAGGTCATATAAAATTTAGTAGGAGTGTGTCCATAGGTTGCCTTACATTTGACTGTTAACTGGACATTTAGATTCATAGAAGACCTTAGCTACCCAAAACTGGATCACTGGGCAGTTTGCATCTGCCAAAATAGATGGGGAGTATTTCAAAGAAACCCTCCTACATGCCTCTTAAAAAGGACCAGATTTAAGTTGAGTTTAGAGTTTGAAATTATTCCTAAACCTGCCGCTGGATTCCCCTATCATATGTTGTCATTATGCAACCATGTTTTCCTATCTATTTTTTTAAAAAAAGTTTCTCTCTCCTGTTAATGTGAGAAAAAACTCACAACAAAAAAGAGCTGCCTATAGAAAAGATTTATATTTAAATTATCTCTACACAAAGAACTCTCGTATTGATGAAGTAGGTAAGTTTGCAGGATTGGGCCGTGTGTGTTTAACTCTATTCACATGAATAGCCCCGGTGAAGTCTAAAACTGTCAAAATAATGAACAGTCATTTTCTGTCCAATATCTTTCAAGCTATAGTAATCTCAGGTGTTCTTTCTAACAGTAGATAAAATAATTCAGACAGAAGTATGGTTTTTAACTTGACAGTATCCCTTAAGACTACTCAATTGTTCAGTTTACTCTACTCTACAGAAATGGGTTGCTCCTGATAAGTAAACACACACCAAACATTTATTAGAATTTACACTTAGAGGCTGATGTAATTTCCAGCCCCCCACTCCACCCTCCCACACACACATACACGTTTTTTAAGAGGCAGGGGCTGTATGAACTGTCAACAACAGAAATAATAATTCAGCACTTGTGGTAGCAACAGAGAATGCTGTAGCATGACAGGACTCAGGCAGGTCAGGAGTTTTCACCACTGTGTTGTCTAACCCTGGAGAGAATGTGTGTGCTCAGATGAGGGAGATGACAGGGTGGTAAAAATGTCTAATTTCCATTTCTATGTTACAGCTTTCACTATTGCTATCACTGACGGAACTAAACCAGTGGCCAATAGTTGTGAATCACAGGTTACATTTTTGCAAAAAACAAAAACAATCATATGCACACTCAGAGTGTGTTTGCAGGGCAGTGATTGTATGAACTTGGTGGTTCTCTCTCATTCTTTTTCTTTGCAATCACTTATGGCATCCACATAGCAACACTGTTTTTGGTAAAAACATTCTAGAGCATCATTATAGTGCATGTCTTACAAAGTTCATTTTACCGGTGTTTTCAGGAACTTCTGAAACGCAAATTCCACAATGCACAGTACTACTCTAGAAGCAAGGCTTTTAGCTAATACCAAATGCAAGACGCTGTACACTGGGAAATAAAGTTGGGAGGACTAGCTATAGTGCTTGTGGTTTCCTGTCCAACTTGGACAGAAACCACTTGAGACTATGGGTTTTGCAAACTAGAAACCATTACAACAAATTACTGTAAAACACCTTGGATGGATGTTGTATATGGGCCAAAGTCATCATGTATTCCAATGTAGTTTACTACAACATCTAGTTTATGCATGCAAGACTACTACTGTCCTATCCATTAAGAAATTGATCTATTGCTGAAAATAGTTCTCAAAATGGATCCTTCTGAACCAGTGCCGTACACTGCTTAGCTAGTATAGACAATAACAGACCATTTTTAGCAGCGATATATTGTTATACAGATATAACAATAAGTTGAAACTCTAGGCACATAACAGAATCCAGGTACTCTCTCATCTCTTGTGTGGAGGGAATGTAACACACAAAAATATTCAACAGCAGCAGCAAGATTCTGGAGGGGAAAAATGTTTTTTTCAATATAATTTTGATTAAAGGATAAATGTCATGTAATAGGTGTAGCTGTATATTTTCGCACAAGGAGCCTCCACTCACTCCAGAACATGTAGGTATGCTCATACAGAATCTCTCCTGGGAGTGGTGTTATGGTAGAGTGCCAAGAACATTGTTCCTACTTCATTACCTGTGGATACAAGGGGAAGCACTTATGTCTATTCAACGACATTTATAGCTGGAGGAGAAGCTGCAGTTGTAGTTTGTACTTTCACTATTAACCTTTTTATGTTAAGTAAACAGAAAGTCAGCCATATAGTTGCCCAGAGTTAGAGTACTTACCATTTGGGGTCCAACATTCACATTTATTGGTCCCAAGGTTTTTGGCAAAATCTTAGCTGGGGAATTGGTGCTGGAAACTGGTAATGCAATTACTGAAATGTTACCTAAAGAAAAGTGATAAAAAAACAGAATTCTAAATTATTCCCTTAAACAGTAAGCTATGAGTAATGCTTTAGTGACCTCTTTCTTATGTCAAATTTTGAAATATGTGAGTTTCTTCTTTTTCTTGTACTTTGTAAACATACCCTCACAAAAGGTCAAGGCCTTTTAACGAGACACTGTCAACTCACCAGGCCCCAGATTTTTACCTACCTTACAAGTTACGTATTAACTTACATACTTCCTGAAATAATATCCTCTTGTCTCCACAAAAAAGAGGAACCCACCGGCTGCCACATACTTTAATACAAAAAGTTAAACTCATGGGTGTGCCTACAAAAATAGACCCACACCTGGATGATTTTTCTGTATACTTACAATGGGCTAGTGCTGTCATTGTAGTGTCACCTTACCAGGATGAGGACTATGTTCACAATGCAAGTGGGGTAGTTCCCATTGCAAACCATCACCAAATAGTTGTGTGTTGGGCACCAATGTGGTGATGGAAAGTCCCAAACTGGTACTCCTGTCATGGAGGTTTGCATGTCAATGTATACTCTATGATTGACAAGCTATCAGATCACAGAAACATTTAAACAACTGAAACACAACGTGCCCAATTTGCTCCATCCCTCTGTCTTAATAAGCCCATGAGTATACTGACAGGAAGGATTAATGCGGAATTGTGATACAGACTTTAGTAGATCATTGGGGCAAGTTCCTGTATGTGTCCACAGGTGTCCAGGCAAAGTGCATATACCAGAATTTTGAAAAACTGTTCCCCACCCCCACCCCCGCCCCCCAAGATCATGCAGAAGCCAAATCTCTGTTCCCACCAAACAACATCTGAATCTCTATAGTGGTCTAGGTGACCTACTGATATTATATATCCACTTTCCCTATGGCTAATGAAACCAGTCCTAAACCTTTCTCTCCACCACCTTGATTCTTTTCCTTCAGCCTTTGAGTATGCTGTAACATACTTTATTCTAAAAATCCCTTTGATCCACTTATCTTTCTACTGCCCATCTCCCTTTGGATCTAAGGTTCTTGACTATGTCCACCAACTGTCTTGACTTTCTCTGCTATAACTCTCTTCTGTATACCCTGTAATCCAGCTTCCACCTCTCCATGCCAATGAAACTGCTCTAACTCATGTCACTAACAACTTCCTCCTTCTCAGCCTTAAGAGCATCATCGCTGGAGTTGTCCTCTTCAAGGTATCAACACTTTAACCTCAGCTGACTACTCCCATCATCTTCCACTTGCTCTCCTCCCTGGATTTTTACAATTCTGCACTCTCCTAGTTCTCTTCCTATCTCATGAATCATGCATTTTGCTTCCACCTTTTCCTGTTCCATCAGAGTCCCTCAGGGTTCTGTCTTCGTCCATATGCCCTATCTTCTTCTCCCTCTATACTTTCGCATTAGGTGACTTCATCCATTTCCACAGTTTTAGTTATCGTTAAGATGACAAATCTCAAATTTCTCTTGCTACCTCTAATTGTTTTGTTTCTGTTTGCGTCTTGAATCTCTGAATGGCTCCTTCACATCACCTCCTTGATATATAGCCATCATCTCAAACTAACCATAACAAAAACAGATTTTTGAATCTCTCATCTTCCCTCTCTTCTGGGTTTTTCCATAAACTGACAGACAACACCATCCTTTTCCCAGGCTCACAACCTCAATGTCATATGATTTGTCTCCTCCTTTGCCAAGTTGTAGCCAGGCTAATACCAAAGCCTTCATCCTTAAGGCTTCACTAAAAGTTCCCTTCCCTCTTCATCTTCAAATTAAAATTCCTACCCATGTCAAGATCAATGTCTTCAATTCTGACCTCTTACCATCTCATTTCATCTTCTTCTAGGCTATACAAAATGCTATTTGTAAAAACCATCCTGCTTGCATGTTGTTTAAGTCACTATTCCTCATATTCCTTCACTGGCTTCCCCGTCTCCTTCGCCATCATGTTCAAACATTCTATCTTCAACTGCAAGGCTGTACACTCCTCTGTCTAGACCTCCATAATCATTTCCCACTACTCCCAGCTCCTGCTATCTAAGCATTTCCCAAATCTCCCTTCCAAATGGTTATTTTGTTTCCTTTACTCACTTGCCCTTGCTCATTCTTCCATGACTCCCTGATGCTCAGAACCTCCTCCCTTTCTGTACCTCATTTAAACCACATTTCTTCCATGAAAACTTTCAACAACAAAATTTAACCAGAACATACACAAATGGGGGGGGGGGGGGAGTTACTTACAAGCACTGTAACTGTTGTTCTTCAAGACGTGATTCACATGTGTATTTCACTCAGGTGTATGCACACCCAGCACGCTGGAATCAGAGATCTTTCTGGCAGCAGTACCCGATAGGGCAGTGCATGCACGCTGGAACTCTTCTGGCTCCTCCCAAGGCTATATAAAGGGTGGTGTTGTTCTGACCCCTCTCAGTTCCTTTGAAATGAAACATGTCTCAAGACACCAAGGCAGAGGGGACAGGTCATGAAATACACATGTGAACCACTTCTTGAAGATGTAATAATTTTTAATTTGAGCGGCTGCACGTGTAGTCCACTCAGGTGACTCACAAGCAGTGCTGTTTGGAAGTGGAACTCAGAATCTACTTAAATAGTGAGTGTAGGATTGCTTTCCCAAAGTTTGCATCAGATCCTGAAGAAGTTGTGATGGTGCAATGGTGAGTGGAGAGATGCCCAGAGAACCAGTGTCCTACAGATGTCCAGTAATATGGGAATATCCCACAAAAATGCTACCAAGGTAGCTTAAGCCCCTGTTGAATGAGCCAATAGTCCCTGCAGTGGATGGCTAATGCAGGAAATAATCCATTTGGAAATGGTTTGTGTTGAAATTACCTGACCTTTCATTCTGTCAGCAAAAGAGACAAAGAGCTGAGGAGATAAACTAGAGGGCTTAGTGCTGTTCAGACAAAAGGCCAGTGCTTGCCTTGCATCCAAAGTATGATGTACTCTTCATCTTCATTTGAGTACAACTTTGGGGAAAAAACAGACAGGCATATTATCTGGGTCAAATGAAATGCCCACACTACATAATTAAAAACTGATGATGTGACCTCAAGCCTACTTTATCTTTGAATAATTAGGTACATGGAGGACCTGCCATCAGCCAGAAGCTCACCCATTCTTTTGAGTGATATAACTGCAATGAGAAAGGATATCTTTTGACAGAGATAAGGCAAAGAACAGGTTGCCAAATGCTCAAAGGGAGGACCCATCAGGGCCACTAGTACAGTGTTAAGGTCCAAAAGTGTGTCTTTTACAGGAGGAAAAATGCGAACAAATGCCTTTTAAAAATGTAACAACCATGAGGTTTGAAAAAAAATGACTTCCCTTGAATGGGAGGAAGGATTGCCGAGAATGGAGCTAAGCGGACTCTCAGCGAACTCAGAAAAAGACCCAAGGATTTAAGGTGAAGCAGATAATCTAAAATATCCTGGATCATAGCACCTGCTCACTAAATTCTCAGACTAGTGAACCAGATCGAGAAACACTTCCTAGTGGATTGCTTTCTACTAATAAGTATTTCCTGAACTGCCATGAAACAGTCTTTTCTCACTTGATCTACCCACTCAAAAGCCATGCCATGAAGTGCAGGCTGCTTGGATCTCGGAGCCACATCTCTCTTTGCTGCTGGGACAGCAGGTCTGGAAAAAAAGACAGAGGTCATGGGGGTTGAAGAGTCTGTGAAGATCTGAGAAGCAGCACAATCTTGACCATACTGGTTCACTGAGCATTATCTTGGCACAATCTTGTTTCAATCTGACCTGACCTGAGGGATGAGCGGAATAGGGGGGGAAATACATGAGTGTCACTCCGCATCTCAGCAGAAAGGCATCAATCATTGATCCTGAACTGGGAACTGCTTGAGAACAAAACTGACAACAATTCCTGTTATCTTTTGTTGCAAACAAATGTTGACTGACGGAATCCTCTAGGCTTTGAATATGGTCCTCAACACACTGTTCTTTAGGGACCATTCATAATTCAAGGAAAAACTCCTGCTGAGATGGTTGGCCAATTGATTCAGGAGCCAGGTAAATGAGCAGTAATGGAGCTATGTCTTCCTTAATGCAAATGTGCCAGAGTTTAATCACTTTCCAACAGAGCGTAGGGCACTGTGCTCCCTCTGTTTGTTCTAACAGTACATTGCAGATGTATAGTCAATGAGTATCTGGGCCACTGATGTGACGATCAAAAGCACAGCAGATGTTGTGAACTGTTCAAAGTTCCAGAACACTGATATGAAGAGCTGCCTTCTTGCTCCATCCACAAAGCTTGGGTTTGCAAATCCCGTGGTTGCATACCCCACCCTATCAGAGAGAGGTCAGTAACATTCTCTTGGTTGGAAGGGGGCAAGCAAATGGTATGCCTCCACATTCACCACTCTAGGGAGCACAGAAAGAACGTTGATCAATTTGTCCAAGGACAGTTTCTTCAGTAGATAGACTACATTCAGCCATCCCTGAATGATGTGCAGGCTTAGCATGACAAGCAGGGTCACTTAAGCACATGAAGTCATGTGGCCTAGTAGACTTAAATATATCTGGACCGTGGTGATGGGGCGAGACTTGAGAGATGGGCTCAACAGGACAATCACCTGAAACCTATCTTGAGGAAGAAAAACCATCAATTTAGTTGAATTGATTAGGCCTTCAATGAACTTACTTTTCTGTCTTGGAACTAATTACAACTTTCCTTTGTTCTGCATGAGTCCCATACAATCAATGAGACAGACGAAATGGACATGGTCAGGGCTTAAATTCTGAGAGATTACTTTCTGGAGCCCGTCCCCCACCCATTTGGGGCTGCGGGCTTCAGCTGCAGGACCTTGAAGCTTTAGCCCTGCGGTGGAATGGACCCGTGGGGCTCCAATCCCACAGGAGGCACCAGAACTCCCACGGGTTTGAAAATATTTACCAGAGCTCTTCTCCAATGGAGTCCAGCTGAATTTAGGCCCTGGACATGGTGAAGAACTTGATGGGATAGGGACTTTGGGGAAGCAGTGGAATGGGGATTGGGCGAGGGGAGTGCAGGGGGAGGGTTTCGAGCACGCACTGGGCAGAGGGGAAGTTGGTCTGGCGTCTATGCTTGGTACTGATAAAGCTGGTGCTGGAACAGTGTCCATGGGTACCAGACTCAATAGACATCCCACAGACAGTACAAGAGTCAACAGGATGGTACTAATATGTTCCCCAAGGAGAAGGGTTGATGGCTCAGCTCTCCCTTGAGTACCTGAGGAGTTCTGGTGATATTCCGTGTCATTCTTCAAAGAGGAGTGCGAGGGGATGTGCATGCCCCACACTGGAGAAGAAAGGGTTAACCCCACACTATGGGCGATGGATGTCCCACCCCTCACGCCATGCTGGGCATGTGCCAACTGCTGCCTAAGTATAAAAGGGAGCAACCCAGCTCATTCTAGGCTAACTGCTGGAGGGGAAGGACCTTTGCCTGAAGTTCCAACTGAAGAGCTGCCACAGCCCTTGCCTACAAGAACCAGACATCGTGTGAGCCGGATTGGAGGCCTGGAACCCAAGGATCCCCGGAGGATCTCCATGCTGAAGAGCTCGGAGACCCTGATGCCCCACGGACAGCAGCTTCTGAAACTACGGTAGGAAGTGACCCAGGGAGGGTGAGTGAGTGGTATCTCTCACCTGAGTGAGATTGGGGCCCGGTGGAGTCAGGCGGACCCGGGGCCCCCTACCCAGGCTGTCACCCCCTTTTCCCCACCATATTGACTCTAGCCATTTGGCTGTGCTGCCCTATGTCTGAGGGCCACCATATTCACTCTGGCCATTAGGCTGTAACCTCAGCCTCTGGACTATACTGTGGCCGCCCCAAGGGCTGCCAGGGAGACTAACTGTGGTGATATCACCGCCCTGCCCTGCCCCAAAGGGGAATGGGGTGTGCATACACCGTGACAAGGAGGAAGAGTCCTTCACGCTGGAGTGGCTCGGGTCTGTTTTATGGGTCCTCTTTTGGGGAAGCCATGAAGAGAAAGATCAAGTCCTCCTTTTCAGAGAAGAATCTAAGTCCATGCATCAGTCAGGGACCATTACAGCCTCCCTAGCAGTCCAAGAGGCTGGGTGATCTGTTGAAGGACCGGGACTAAGCTGAGTCTCATTGCCTGCTCCCTCAAATGCTGCTTCAGGTGCAGATCTCTGGAAATGTGTCCTTTTCTTGAACACACCCCTGAGTGGAATAGACCTGTGCAACCACTCAGAGAACAAAGCATATTCATAAGTTTGTTTACCTATTCTCATCTTGTTAGTTGATATTTTAAAAAATAATTTATCTAAGAGTTGTTGCAAAAGTATTATGCTATATGCTGGTCTTCAACTGACAGCACCTGATCCTTATGATCCAATCACAGCCTCAATCAGTGACTGACACTATCACTTAAAAACCAAGTATTTGGATAAGATGGTAATGGCAAGTTTCATCAAAATTGAGTTGGATATGTAGTGTTCAAGAGATGTGCCACTGCTAATAAACCATGGACTTAAATTACAAGTGTGGGTAGCTCCTATGTAGCCAGCTACAAATAAAAATAGTTGTTGCACAGGCAGGCTTTTAGCATAGCATGCTGGTAGGAGAAAACCTGTTTGAGGCCTTCCGTGAGCTGATGGCCTATAACATGCCTACTGAATTGGGATGGGGGGCTGTTCACACACTTTGTAGCTTGCATAGGTCTAGCTTATTGCACACACCAGGGTTCTTTGCATCCCTTCATTCCACCCCCACAAGTTCCCTGTGTGCCACCCTCCCATTCCCTTTTGTTTCAGGGACTCCCTGCAACTTCCAGAACCTCCTGCCTCATGCCTGGGGCTGTATATCCTTGTGATGATTCTAGGGATCTGTCTGTACAAGTGGAGATTACTTACTGTAACTGGAGGTTCTTCGAGATGTGTGATCCCTATCTATCTTCTACAAATGGGTATGCGTGTACGCCACAAAACGGAGTCTGGAAATTCTTCAAAGCAGTGTCTGACCCACAAATGTGCAGTAGCTCTCCTCGTGCTCCTGACTGATGGTAAAAGGGGGTACAGGACGACGCCTCTCCACTCCTTTTTACCACAAGTCCAACCCGGATCCAAAGCAGAGGGGATGGAGGGCAGGTAATGGAATACTGATAGGGACCACACATCTCGAAGAACCTCTAGTTACAGTAAGCAACCTCCACTTTGTTGAGTGATGGTTCCTAAGTATATTCCACATGTGGGTGATTGATAAGCAGTGTTCAGACTAAAGGCAAGTGCAAGCCAGTAGAAAAGATGCTTGCAGTACTGCTGATCTTACTGCTGCATCAGCAGCCAAGGCATGAGCTACAAAATAGCATGTCATGAATGTGTAGACAGAACTCTAGGTGGCTGCCCTGTAGTTGTCCTACAGTGGGATGTCAGATAAGGATGCCGTGGAGGCAGCTTGTACTTGCAGGGAGTGAGCTGTAACACTCTCGGAGAGAAGAATTTTTGCTATTTTGTAGAACTCTGAGATGAATCCCAAAACCCACTTAAAAATCCTCTGGGAGGATATGGCTTGCCCAAGCGATCTCCCTGCTATGGCAATAAAGAATCATGGTGATTTCCTAATGGGTTTGATTCTTTGCAGGTAGAATGTTGAGCATGCCAGAGATCAAGACAGTGAAGTCTCTTGTCTTCAGCGGAAGCATGGGGTTTCAGGAAAAATATAGGCAAGTAAAGACAGAATATCCCTCCACTGGAGGGAGGAAGGCATGAATTGATGCTAGGTGTACTTGCAATGAAATAACAGAGACAGTCTAGAAAAACTGGGATGCTCAAGGTGTCTGATGAATGTTGGTGGAGTTGTGCCCAGGCCAAAAAGTGTCTCCATTAGGCCAAATAGCAGGTTGTAGTAGAATCCTTTGGTTAAGGATCGCCTGAACGGGGGCTGAGCATGTGCGTTCTATTTCCAACAGCCATCCAATCACCTGGCCATGAGATGGAGTGAGCCCAGGTTGGGATGCTTGATTCCTCCCCCCCCCGCCCCCCCTCCTGGGTTAGGAGACCCAAGAATGGGTAGATCCTGACCGGGTGGTGGGCAGACATTGTTAGACATTCCATGATCCAGAACTGTCTGGGCCAATATGGTGCCAAGAGAATGTTGGCTTTATGTTTCTTCCCTGTGACCTATGGAATTAGGGAAATGGGAGGAAAGACGTATCTGAAGTTGTTTGTCTAGGACAGCGGAACAACATCACCTTGGGAGAAGAGTCATGACCCATGGCTCCTCTGGAACAATATAGGGGGAGCTTTTTGTTTGTTTGGGATGTGAATAGGTCCCATAATGGAGTACCCTATTGTATAAACATTTCTCTTAGGACTGTGTGAACTGCCCACTCTTGGCCTGTCAAGAAGGCCTTGCCTGCAAACAAGTTGTGAATACTTGGAAGGTACATGGCCTGTATTGTGATATAGTTCCTGACACAACAATTCCAAAGTCTGGTGACTTCCAGGAAGAGCAGATGAGATCTCACTCCTCCCTGTTTGTTTATACAGACCACAGTGGTAATATTGTCTGACATTCACTGTATATGGAACGAGTGTATGAGCAGAAGGAAGGCCTTGCACACAAGGTGGACTACTCTCAGTTCCAATATGTTTATGTGTAGTCTGGTGTCTCGTGGGGCCTAGGTATCCTGAGCAGTGCGGTTTTCCAGTTAAGCACCCCACCTCAAGAGGGAAGCGTCCACCATGATGGTGGCCAGAGGATTGGGAGGGCTAAAAGGAATGCCCACCATGACCTTTTCCAGATTCAACCACCATTGAGGGGGGTGATAACTCTGCTGGGAACAGCCATTTTGGAGTTGATATAGTCCTTGTTCGGTCACTAGATCAAGTGGAACCAAGCTTGCAGGCACTGCAAATGGAGTCTGGCAAACAGTGTCAAGTACCTGCACACAGCCATGTGGCCTGACAGTGAAAGGTACCTGTACACTATGGTTCGTGATCTGCAGAGAACAGATGAAATCAGGTTGTTCATTGTAAGTCCAATATCGCCCCTATAAAGTTTATTGTCCTTGTGAGTAACAAAATGGACTTTTCTTCATTTATGCAAATACATCAGGATAATAAAAGTTGTAGGAGAAACCCTGTTGCCAACCTGACCTCCTGACAAGATTGGCCTAGCAGGAGCCAATTGTCCCAGTATAAAATATCATATAGCCCTGGCGTATCATCTGGGCTGCTACCACAGAGAAATCTTTCATAAATACTTTGGGAACCATAGCTAACCCAAAGGGGAGGACTCAAAACTGGAAGTGTTCCTGGCCTACCATAAAATGCAGGAACTTTCTGTGTGATGGATGAATGTACACATGGAAATATGAAAACTTTATTGTAGACAGCCACGAACCATATTCCTTCCTGATGGCAGGGGATTACTGATGCCAACATAATCATCCAGAATTTGTTTTTGAATAAAGATGCTGAATGTCCTATGAAAACTGCTGTACCACCAATACCCCGCTGTATATGTATCCATCATAGGTTAGCAGTGCTGTGTCAATATCTTCCCCCGATCAGGGACAATGGGGAGCACTTATCTCTTAATGAATGAATGAATGATCAATAGATAATGGAATTTGCTGGGAGAAGAAACTTTCTCCTCTGGTCTGAGATATTTTTGGAGGAGTTAAAAGTTGCCAAAAGACAAAACAAACAAGTCGAAGGGGACAGGAAGGAAGGGCACAGACAGCCCAAGTGAGTGGTGATTTGAGGGGAGAAGACTCCATGTTTTAGCACACAATCCATGATCAGCAGAAGGACTTAGGTGCCTCCAGAGGATCCTGACCTTTGCCCAAATAATGTTCTGGAGTGGTGAGGAAACTCAGGCAGGCAAATGATGTAGACTTTATTATTTTGTATGGATGTGTATTTCTTGTGCTATTAAAGGACAATAATGTGCTAGACTCTGGGAAAAGTGTGTGCGCACGTGTTGTATGCTACACATCTTCGGAGAGAGTTAAACCATAACCCAGAAGGATCACATCTTTGGTGGAATCCTGGGAGAACATACTTTTAAGCTCCTGGAATATCTTGGGGATCAGCACTGGTCCTGGGAGCCTAACAGGTGGGTTGAGGGGCTCCATTTCTATGAAGGCTTTTCCTCTCTTGCCTGCAGCTATATACCCACCATTTCTTCATGCCAGTGTTTCCTATTCTCCCCCCATTCCAGGGTCCCTCACTCTTCCTCCCATGGGAGAGACTCTATGTACATTCCCATTTCCACAATACCAGGTATTTTGTATGTCTCATTTCCTCCTCCCACAATATTGGGGTCACTATTCCACCCCATGCCAGAAGCTGCATGCACTCCCACTTCCCCCCTCCACTATTATTCTTTTTGTCTGGGAGACAAGTCATTCAGGGTGTCAACATGTTAAACTCTACTGGGTGGGTGAGCACAGCTGAGTTGGGATATTATTATACTGAAATACATTAGTGGGTGCTATAAAACAGTTGTTTGATGTATAGAAAATTGCAGAGGTACAGGAAGTGGTGGTTATGCTCCAACATATGGCAGAGGCTCCAGGTGTCCCTGATTTCCTCCCCATAGACCTGTAGGGTTCTGGCCAGTGATGCTTAGAACATTCTCTGAGAACTTGGAATTGACCGATATGGTGTTAAAAAATCATCACATTACATACAGACAGAGAAATGAAATTGAGAGGCGTGTAAAGCCTTCACAAACTCCTCTTCAGCTTACTAAAAAATGTTGCTTCGTGCAGATCTGAAATGTTTTAATATCACATTTCTTAAACTTGTATCAACCAACAACAAAAAAAGTGTTAGTAATTAGACCTTGCCAAAACTTTTCAGAAGTTTCAGTTTTCTGAATGGGGGTTTGTACCACATCAGAACAAGATCAGAATTTACTGAAAATTCTCAGTGAATTGAAGATTTTTACTTTAGAAACAAACCATGGTGCTTCTGATAGTAGCAACAGCAATTTCACATTTACTGCTATTGAGCTGGAAGCCACGCCTTGGCTAGAGCTGGGGCTCCCAGGGCTTTCAGGCTCCAAGCAGGGAGCCTGGAAGCCCTGGCATGGCAAGACTGCCCTAGAGTCTAGCTGAAACTCTCAGGGCTTCTAAACTAAAGCTTCCTGCTTTGAAGCAGGGAGCCCAGCAGAGCTGGGAGACTAGAAGCCTTGGAATCCCCAGCTCCAGGGCTGGCTTGATCCAAGGAGCCTAGACAGCCCCAAGAAAGCCCCAGCTCCAGCAGGAACCCAGGACGGAACTTGGGGCTGGCTTGGTCTCTGATGCAGAGTGGGGAGCCTATCCAGTTCCAAGAGCCCCAGCCTAGATCCTGGGGCTGGGTTGGCCCCTGCCATGGAGTCAGAAGCCTAACCAGCCCAGGAGCACCAGATCCAGTGGCTGCCTGCCGTAGAGTGGGTTGAAACTAGTGACTGCAAATGGGGATCCTAGGGCTGAAAGGCTCTCCACGGGGGCGATGTCCACCCTGGGACATCAGCATGTTTCCAATGGAAAGTTGCCTAGCTAGCAACAAAAATTTAGTTTAATTTGCAATAGATCTGACCAAATATTTTGTACAGTGAATCAGCATTTTCTGCTTAAATTAAGTTTTGTCAGATAATTTCCAACCAGCTCTAATAATGTGTTGCTACAGTTTTCATCTGATCTCAAAGGCCTTAACAAAAGAAATCCACCACTTTTTATACTGATATATTTACATAGTTTTAAAACTGACTTAATTTATATTTTTGCTAGATTTTAGACCATTTATTTTTACCAAGAAGTCAATTCAGACAACTACAGTACTTGAATTTCTCCCAGCACTCCATCATCCTATTAGTTTTTTTCAGATCTGTGAAACTGTGCTGCTTTTCTCAGTTCCACTTGCACTGGACCTGTGTTTTACCACACCAACAGCCAATTAATATGAACTCAGCCAAGTACTGTGTGTTATATTTTCTATGCCCATGTACTTTTTATATTAATATATTAAAGTTTTTGGTTAAATATCTACCACAAAGTATTGAGGAGGTACAAGGTGACTGAGTTAATGCTTTCATTTCCTGACTTTTGAGTATTAATGTAATAAGATTACATAGTTAACGTAAAATTTCATGGTTTATAATATAACAAACATTACTGTTTTAAGGCCAAGTCCATTACACTTATGTCCATCTACATAGCTAACCCAACTACCTTGGCACAAAAGCATTTTTTCGAAATATGGCAATGATCATAATGCATATGATCATTTTAGTGTCACTTGTTTTGCAAAGCAATCTGGATGACCCCACAAGATCACCTTTAGCCTGTTTGTTTTACAAATGCAGAAGATACAAACCCTGCTAAAAAAGCCTACATGGTCTAAATTTGACACAGACATCATTCAGCCATGGTTTATATATAAGAGTTCACTGTCACAGTGATGCAGACTTTTATTTTATTTTATCTACACTCTCTCCACAAATCCCCTTTTGATGGACTACACCAGAAAACAAATAATAAAGTGACCTCCTTTAAGATGCATTTTTCCTGCCCATCTTGCATAACTTTTTTGCTTCATTATGATTCATAAATATGGACTGAAATGGTTGTTTAAAGCAGGGAGGAAGGGGTCTTACTGAATTTTTACCTTAGAAATATCACACATATGCTGAATTATTCTTTCACCTTCCACTGAAGGAGTAAAAATTGAGTCTTCCACTAAAAGACCATTAATTCTACATGTTTTTCAGGGTGTTTGTTAACCAAATATTAAGAAAAAACAGTTTTCAACAGTGATTAAAATATCCTCTGTCTCAACTTTCACTCCCTTACAATGTCATAGTCCAGGTACTTAAATGACCACGACAACTATACTAACTGATCACTTCATAAATATTTAAAAATGGAAAATAGTTTCTAGAGTCTGTTTGTGTGGATGGGTGCACGTGCACCCCAAGTCAAGGAAATGAATTTGTTTTGAAAGCAGTAAGGCCCGCTGTCATTCTTATCTCTTGTATGAGTGAGTTCCATACTCTAGGTCTAGCTCTGCAAAAGTGGAACAGAGCTGCAGTGAGAGGTCAGGGGCATGAGAGAGATCATATCTTAGGTAGCTAGGACCAATCCCATGGAGGGCTTTGAAAATCAGGACACAGCTCTTGAACTAGTCTGTCCACTGGAGAGCAGCATGCAGAGCAGAGCACTGGGGTGACAGGTTCACAGTGATCATGGTTATGAAAAAGACTTGATGAGGTATTTTATATCAGTTGAAATTTTCTCAGTAGACATGGCTTTATTCCTAGTTATGAGTTGCAATTACCAAGCCTGGAGGTTACCAGTATTCCAGCAAAAATAGGAATGTCAATACTTGATATGTCTAATGTTTAAAAAAAAAGGGGCAGGGTTAAAATCCCTTCAGGACTTATTTGTACATAATAAAGAATCTAAAAAGAACAGACATGTCTCTTTACAGGTCACCTTTGAATAGAAAACAGCAGACTTCAGTAATTGTGAGTTCAATCCTTGAGGGGGCCATTTAGGGATCTGGAGTAAAGATTGGGGACTGGCCCTGCTTTGAGCAGGGGGTTGGACTAGATGACCTCCTGAGGTCCCTTCCAACTCTGATATTCTATATTCTATGATAACACAATTCTGTAACCAACTTACAGTGTCTGGAAAGCCTTTAAACATGGAAAAACACTACATAAATGTTAAGTATTAATAGTGTCCTTTGTGTGAGGGCCATAGACAATAACAAGATTATGCAAATTATCACATTTCACAGAACAAGCACCAGCAATAATGCAAGCATAGACAAAGATAGTTGAGCACAAAGTGGCAGATTTATCCCCTACATATAGTAATCCTCTCATATGGATGAAACAGATCAGCATAGATAGATCAAAGACTCAGATAACAACTATCTCTTCTATAGTGCATTTCATCCATAGCTCGAAAAAAGCTTTAGAAAGGAGTTTGATATCATTATCCTCATTGTATAGATGGGGAAACTGAGGCACAGAGCACAAGTGGCTTGCTCATTGTCCCACACCAAACCAATTGCAGAGCTGGGACTAGAACCCAGATCTGAGTCCCAGTCCACTGCTCTATCCACTAGGCAACACTGCTTATATAGGTCAAACTTGCTAGCTTGTGTGAAAACTACAACCTGCCTTGTCTTCACTAGGATTTTACCTCAAGTCAGCTAACCTGAATTGAGATCATACTTTTTTTTTGTAGTGAAGACAAGACTCAAATATTCTAAATCTACCAGATCCTCCTTTCAAGTTTTGTGCAGACACAACACATACTGTTTTTCACACATGGATCACTCACTAAGTTCTTCAGGGCAGGGAGTATCTACTATTCTGCATTTGTACAGAACTCAGCACAATGGGGGCCTACTTTCAGTTGGTCACTAGAAATTGCCATGATAAACATGACTATTAATAATAATAATCATTGGCATATTATGACCCCTGGTATCTATTTTGTCTGCCTGCACTAGGTGGGAAAGTCCTTGGTCACAGTAAAATAAACAAAGGAGATATTCTAAGCACTTATCATAAATAATATCTAGGTGCTAATACAAAATAGCCAGTATGGCTTTGTTTTCTCCCCTGCACTCTTGGGAGGAGCACTCCATAAACATCTGCAAAGCTACTTCATTATCCTTCTTAAAACTCTTCTTTGCCATGATGCTTTCAGTAAACTTGACAAAGGTTAGGCTGCTGGGTAAGCAGATACCACTACCTATCATACTGATCATTATTGTCTCATTGTTTCCTTGTACTCCCCTCTTCTGTAACTATATGTTAGGTCTTATAATTCACTAGTAAACTCTTTGGGGCAGGAGCCATATTTTTGTTTTGCTTGTACAGCTCCCAGCACACTGGGGTCTGGGTCCTGACAAGGGCTCCTAGGCAGTATGGCAATACAAATAATAAAGCAATTACTCCTGTATGCCTAACCCACACCACATATTTCCATTGTTTGTATTTTGTGTGTACAGCACTATGCACTTCCAGCACCCAAGTAATTTTTTTAAAAGGTTATTCTTGCTTTAGGAACTTAAGGCAAGAGCTTCAGAGATAATCCAAGGGACTTGTTAATAGTTTCAAAAAGTAAACTATATCAAATATTTTGTTTGCAGGTACTATTTTCCATTAAAAAAACCTGTCCAGTAATCAAGCCTGCGTCTATAATCATACTGTATATAAAAACAATGCACAAGATAAGTACTGTTAATCACTGGTACAAATTCAAAATAAGGAGCTGTCATGAATAAGTGCATTAAAATGCTATTGTTCTCCTGACAGAGAGGTATTGTATTTTTTCAGTCAATATCTGTCACCATTATTATTGTGCATCATGGAGGACCACCAATGCTATAATTTCTTATTTAGAAAATACAAGCAGTATTAAATGAATTGAGACCTATGCCTTTACATGACATTGGAGGGAAAAAATGTGCTTCTTTTTATCTACATACATTACCAGAAATTTCATTTACATGATATTTAGATTTAAGTTTTACTCCTATAACTTCATTAATAATTACAAAGTTGCTGTGTTATAGAACATTGTTATTTAGCCAATTTTTATGAGTCAATCATTCCACAACACTTATTTTAGATATTTTAGTCTGTACATTGCACCCTGACATACAGCATTGACTGCTATAATGTTACACTCTTTTATAAAAGACACAAAGCTACAGATTTTTCAATTATTTTTCTGTTTAAATTCTGTCAGCTCTGAAACTTAGTTGAAATAACAGTCAGAAACAATGTCAATTTGGGAATACATAGAATCTGTTGTTGCTTGTTTGAAGCAAACCATGTATGAAAGGAAGCATACATCACCTAACTGGGGTAACAACAGAGAATATATTTCAACAAGAAAGCAAGCCCTTGCATTTAACAGGAAAGAAACATATTAGATTTAACAGCATTTAAAACCTAGGAATGAATATTCAACTTGGGAAATGTCTGGTCATCATGTTTTATCCTGAATTAATAATTAAATCATCGTAAAGAGTAAAAACTGTACCTTACAGAGAGCTTTTAATTGGCAGAGCTAAAACTGGCCTAAAAGTTGTGAAATATTTAAGGTATTTTGCAATAAGGGTATGTGATGTTTCTTTATGCTTTGGTTTCTATGAAGTTAAAACATTTTAAAGGTGGTACAGAAAGTATTACATAATTGGATATCATGATGTGTATTGCTTCATTTGGTACCTGTATTATTAGAAAAAAATAACACAAACAAAAAGTTATAGCCTCAAGGAACAAAAACATACCATCCAGTATTTGAAAATTAGAAACACCGATGTGGGGAGAAGAAAAAACAAAAACAAAACAGAAAAATCTCTTAACTTCATTGACATATACACTCGTCTAGACAATATGCTGGAGGATGGAATAGAAAATGGTAAATATTTTGCTTTTAAAAAGAGGGTTTGTCTGTCCCAGCCAGGGAGAATTGTCCTGTAAGATCAAACATCATCATCCGTTCATACAGCCATCCCTTATATTACAGTATCATCTAAAAATTGCTAGATGTAGTACAGTCATATATGAAAAGAATACATAATCCCTTTCCATGAAGGGCTTACAGCTGCAACCCCAATCCTGCAAGTTGATTTATGTGGGCAGATCCCTATGCCTGAACTAGAGTGACCAGATGTCCTGATTTATAGGAACAGTCTTGATTTTTGGGGCTCTCTCTTATATAGGCACCTATTACCCCCCCCCCCCCGATCCTGATTTTTCACACTTGCTATCTGGTCACCCTAGTCTGAACAGAGTCCCAATAACTTCAGGCTCAATGTAGTATCCCACCCATGTAGAAAAGTTTGAAGAACTGAAGTCTTTGGTGCCATTTCTCTGGATCTTTGGGAACAGACCCTTACTCCCATATGGTCCTGATCCTGCAACCGGATCTCACTAACAAGTTTAGTGTGCAGCATAAGGATAAACATTATTTCAGCAACAAAAGGTTATTACAAAAATGTGAAGCATTACAGATCATGTCTGATGCAAAGGCCCAATATTTCAATGGAGCTGCATTCATGACCCCTCCCACATGAATCCAGTTGGAGGATGAGGGTTTAAGTTTTCTCTTCATCTTACTAGCAATAAATCTTAAAATTATGTAAGGTAATGGAATAAAGGAACAACACAGCAAGAGAAAAAACTACGTTGTTTAATTGTCAAGGAGAAAAAACTACATTGTTTAATCGTCAAGGACAAACTCAAGTCTTTGATCCATTCAAACTATTACAAATTTTGATGCTATATTATATCTTTTAAAATAAGTATCAAGCACACCACTTCCATAAATATTTAAATAAATCAGTTAAAAGCCACCATTCTCTTACCCACCCTATTAACTGATAGCTATGAGCTAACTGACTCCCTCTTCATAGACAAAATACTTTAATTGATGTAGATCTTGCTCACACGTAGGCCCCTTAGGTCAATCACTATACTTTATTTAGGAAGCAAACAGAACAATTAACCCCTAAAATAACTCAGCCTTTTTACATGTGAATTTCATTTTAAGCTTTTCTACTGAACCTCAGATAACCTCTAAGTTTTTAGCTGGCTTTAACACATCTAGATAGTTTCTCAAGTAGTTAGTCATTTGGGGCACAAAATGAATTTGAATAAAAAATATTTCTACCAAGTCAGTTCCCTATACTTGATTTAACCGAAGTAAAAACCCACTTTTGCAGATATTAACTCATTCCCAGATAATACACACCTCAGATATTTTTTAAAAGCCAACAATAAGAAAATCAAAGTTTCCAAGATACTACACTGCAATTAAAAATGCAAAACATCAAATAAAATAATTTAATTCCCATAAATTTTCTTTAGACACGATCTGGTTAAGCCAGATTTATAACCTCCTCACCCTCATCAACTACTGTGAACTTTGAATGAAACAACCTCAATTGTAACAGGAGAGACATCTGTTTCTTTTTTTCCGAATCAAATCCTCATCAGGAGTTTCCCAGCTCAAAAGTCTGTTGTGCATTTTTTTAAATCAAATCTTGTTGATTACTTCCATGGATTTAATTATTATTATTTTCATGATTATGATCCCATTACAACTTTATTTGACAAAGCTAAAGCATTAGACAGATTCCTGTCTAAATTAAAACAGTTATGTAGTATTGTTCTTGGTAACATGTGTATTGGAAACAAAACCACAGGGTACTACTGCTCATACTTCAGGCTATTTAAGTATATACACTTATTCCAGGTATCTCAAGTGTACTCACTCCATTTCTTGCGAACATACAATAGTAAAGTCTTTACACACACTGTTCAGATCTAGGCAAGATGTCATTTATTTTATTTTCTTGCCAACCCAAATAAAAAAAACCTAGCATAATGGCAGTTACTACCCCAACAAGCAGACACCAAATGGTGCCACCCACACTCTCACACTGTGCCTCATAATAAACCATAAAGCAGTGGAATGCACTGGCCCCTTTATGAGCAAACAATACCCTGGCTTCATTAGAATACAGCTGACATTTTCAAAGCACAAATACTTCAAGAGAATTGTACTAGATAAAAATTATGATAGTGAAATACCATGTAATAAAATACATACATCTTAACCTACTTTTAAGATATATTTCTAAAGATCTAAAAAGAATATTTTCTCCTTTTGCACATTTTTTTAAAGAAATAACAAAAGTGTAAATCATAAAGGGCAAAGTTCATTATATCAATTTAAAATAGGTATAAGCATTTTGGCTAGTTTTAATGGCATGAGGCCACATTCAGTATTCCACATTCAATGCTTTAATTAACCTACACCACTTCTGACAACTGAGTTAAGGAAAGAGGAGGTAAAATAATTCCCAAATTTTAATCTATTTGTTTAGACATGTAAATGACAAACTAGGCTAATTCTTTACCCCTCCCCCCCTCCACACTGTAGTTTTCTTGCTTGCAACTTTCAGGAATGTCTTAAATTTAATATGCTAGGAATTCTTTATTAATTTAAAAAACAGTAGCTGTTCCAAAACACCAAATACTTTCTGAAAAATACTTATACAGAAGACAAACAAAATGCTCTCTCTTACCTGGACTAAGGAAGCATGCCTCTCACAGCAGTACCAACAACACTCTACAGTCTTTGTTACCATTCAGAGGAAACTTGAGACTGTGCCAGACATGAGCAATCAAACTCAGAACAAGCCCACTTCAAATACTTCGCTAGAATTCCAAAAAGATGCTCAAGATAGATGTCCTATGGTAACTCTAATTGATAAAGATGAAACACTTAACTGCAATAAAACATTTTACAAAGAACTGGCATACCATAATCTGCAGAATGAGCAGCACACTATCATACTCTCCAGCTTTTTAAAGCTCACACTTCTTACTTTTAAAGATTTAAAAATAGTTTTTACTCATGCGGATGTTTTATAATTTACCATTCATTTTGATTCAATTTAAACAGTCATAGCATTACAATCTACAGTATAAAAATCTAAATAGTGAAGCCTGTATATGCAAATTATAAAAGTTGGAATGTTCTTTTGGTTCCAGGCTGCATCAAAAACTTGCTACAGCCTCAGAGCAGGAAGCCTTAACATTTCTTGAAAGCCAAGCAAAAGTAACACAGGAAACTGAAAGAAATCAATTTTTTTTGTTTCAGGGCCAGATTCTGCAAACACTTGCTTCTTTTTTCCCCTTTTTCATCCCAGAGCATCTTTGCAGACATGGGGAACAGTACAGTATCACCATTCATTCTTGTCCATGGCTTGTTCCTTCACTAAAACCAGTCTGGTCATGTCTCTGCCTACAAGTCCCACAGTCTAGTTGACGGTCAGCTCAGGGTCAGACTGACTTTGGTTGTATTTGTATTATTTTCTTTGGCATCCTCTCAGCGTTTGTCTTCTGAAGCGTCCCCATCATCATAATCTTTTTGACTGTAGTCAGTCCCATATCCTGAGTTCACATCCTGCTCTCTAACTTCTGCAGACCCTTGCAATGTCAGTAATTTTACCCACATAAATAGTCCTATAAATTTATGCTCAATAAAATTACTTGTATGTACATGTTTGCAAAATTTGGACTTAATTGCTCAGCTCTGAGCAAATTCTAAACTTTGAATTATCTGCTCAGCTTTCTTATTTATAGAGCTGAGCCTATTATCCTCTGGTCTTAATAGCTTGTTTGATGTTTTGACCAGCAGGTCCATTCCTAATGTCAGTGAAGAATATCTAGAAATACTATTTTTATTTACAACTTGCTAGGACCCATTGCCCACAGACAGGATCAGAACTATATTGTACAAAGCCCTGTACAAACACAGTCCCCAATCCTGTAATGAACACCATGTATGCTGACCCCAGATGCTGAATGGGGCTCTATATGGGTGCATAGAGGCAACTGTGGTCCTTGCCTTGAAGACCTAACAATTTATGGTCTCAATCCTGCAATAAGAGGTGCACAGGCAGACCACTGCACCCATGCAGAGTCTCACGGACTTCAGTGGGAATCCATGATACACAGGGGTCCACCTAGAAGCATCTCATTTCTAGGATAAGGGTCCAATGCTTCTAATTACCATTATATTCAAGACAGTTTTACTGAGTTATCTTCATTTCTCCATTTGCTGTTACAATTCTATCTTCAATGCCATTAATTCCAGCTCTAGAATATATGCTTTATGTTGCCACAAGCAGGAAACCCAGTTTGGCAGGCCATCCTCCACGTGCCCAAATAAAAAGCTACAAAGAAAACCAAAAAAAAACCTGTGGTTGTTTTAAGCTTAAAGTCCTACATATATTTCCTTTAAAACAATGTTTACAAGCTGCTGTTCCTTTAAATGTCTCTCCTGGATGATTGCTCGGTCAGTTCCTTACATATCTACACATCTTGAAGATGTCTGTCCATTATGTGCAAGGACGAGAAAATTATGGAAAAACTTCACCATCTTTCAACTGGCATGATTAAAGTTGATGGGCCTGACTAGTTGCCTGACAGAAGCATAGCAACTACTAGAAACAAAACAAATAGGACTGAATGAAGGAAAATTATTCTCTCAGCAAAGCATCTCTTCTTTCCCAGCTGGAAAGCACCTGTATAGGACAAATTATTTTAAGAAGCCACCCTCAGAGTTCAACAGTTGAATAGTCAAGTTCAAAAGTTTGTTCAGCCTGACCTTTCCCCGCACTTCAATTATATGACTATCTCTGAATTTATAGTAAGACTGTAGAAAAGCTGCCAGAACTATAAGTGCCTCTGTGGTGCCCCCTCTAGGTAACCTGGGATCGGATTCACAAAGGTATTTAGGCACTTAACACCCACTGATTTCCAGATGATTTTAATGGGAGTTAGGTGCCTAAATACATTTGTGAATCCTACCCTTGGTATCATAGCTCCTGAATCATTCAGAAGGTGGTGGTGGGTTCAAGGAGTGAGCTGGGGCACTAATTGTGGAAAGGCAGAATACCACAACAGTGCTAAAATGCAGGGATGAGTGGAAAGTAATTAGAAGCTAGATAAATACATAAACCAGGTAGGGACTGAACTTCAGAGGCTCCGAGGACCCACAACTCCATTTGCAGTTAATGGAAGCTAGGCTTGCTCTGAAAATGAAGTCTGTTACCTACAGAAGATGAAATGAATTTTTTTTATTAGAAACAGAAAAGGGTCATGGGAGAGACCACCAATTGCAGAGAAAAAATATTTACAGAAAAATATCCTATCCTTAAGATGCCTTTTTTTAGAATTTACTATAGTCTATTTTATAGATTAATGGATTTTAAGACCAAAAGAGACTATTATGTCATCTAATCTGAGCTCCTGAACAACAGATGATGGATTTCATGCAGTGAAATCCCTACATCAAGCTCAAGAACTTGTGGTTGAATTTTTCTCTTCTTTTAACTGCTAATATTTAATGAAGATATTCACCACAAAATGTTATTGCAACATTTATAACAAGAGAATGATTAAACTGACACTTTTAAGAGAACATTTATATTGAATTATGAAACTAATAATTGTTTACTTGTCTCTGTTAGGAACTAATAATTTCTTGTATTTCCATCTCATACAAATATGGGAAAAATATATTAAGAACTAGAGAGGGCTTTTTAACATTTTTTGTTTTACAACCAATTCTAGATTCAGAATAAGCAAGAATGCCATTCTGCCTCTTCTCTAGTGTCCCAGTCAGCTTCCGCAGAATTTAAGCTTTCATTTTAAACACAGATTATGTTTCCAACCCTATTGGGCACAAAGATAACCTTTTCAATGTGAATACTACACTGCATCTGAAACAATTCCTGTAAAATGGGGGTTGGACTGCCACAATTAATTTCAGTGGGAGCTAACTTTGAAGCCTAATTATCTCAGTGTAAATAGTAACTTTAAGTCTTACTCTTCTGACCATTTTAGCAATGTATTTATACAGTGTGGCTGGATTCTATACAAGTTAGAAATAAAAAGGATTATATTAGGTAATTAATTTATGTATTTTCAACACATATCATGGTACCTAAACATCAAATAATTACATGGAAACCCAGCCCAACCCAGAAGCAGAGAGAAAAGGGCCAGGTTTTCCCGCCATCTCCTGGTCTTATCTGCCATTTTAGTCAACTGAAAACTCATCAGCTTGTAATATCTTGACGCGCTTTACTGAATTTTCCTCATTGACTGGTGCTTGGGTTAACTTCTTGCCTTAACCCATGTATTGCATGCCCACCACACATCTCATCTTTTCATCTCCTTTGTTCCATCTTCTCATAATGATATCTTTCCTTTCCTCCAACTACCCTCTCTCTCTTCTCCCCTTTCCTTTCCTCTTCCCACCCCTTCATCAGCTCCCTCACCTCGCAACCTTCCCCCAACCAAAAATTATCAATAATTCAGAATATAAACATGTATTTTATTATTAAATAAAAAACCTCACTGTAACAGGATGGCAGAAATCTGCTGATCCACCATGACAACAAGTGTTTGAACCCTGCAGAGAAACTGTCCCTGAATTAATGAGCCATACCTGCCACAAACCTTAATATAAGGTTGATAGGCAGTGACCTTTGGGAGAGAATAACTACTAGAACTGCCCATGCAAAGGGAAAAAGCTTAGAACGAGGTTTATGTTTTACTTACAAATAAATGAAGCCAAGCCCAGGGAGGAGGGTAAATTTGGACAATGAATGAGGTTCTCTGTGCTCTGGTGAGAATGGGGAGACACTGAGGCCTGGATCCTCAAAGGTATTTAGGCTCCTAACTTTCACTGATTTCAATGGAAACTAGGAACCTAAATACCTCTGAGAATTTGGGTCTCAGCCTATATATATTTGGTACAAGAAATGGGTTTTGCAGACATGATCTGCACAGAGTGAAAATGAAAAACGTCCTAAAATGGCTAACTGAAAAACAACTGCAGCAACAAGAGCACACGGACCACAGCCTTACCGTAACAAACACAGACTGTTGGCCAACAAAAAGTTGTGGCTGCAACCTAACACGCTTTGTTGCAATACATAAAGAAGCAACAGAGGTTTGCAGCCCAGCAGGCATGAGCAACCATTTCACCCACTTGCTAACTGGGCTGCTTATAAAATACCAATCCTTTAGCAAAAAGCAAGAGTGGAAACTAATCAGAGGTAAACTTAGCCATTCTCAAGCAGGTTGTTATCACAACTCAGTGCAAGAGGGAATCTGCCTTCCAGATTCTGGGTGAGCACGCTGCCACAAACTACAAGACCATAAAAAGTGCTGTCTTACAGCAGTGTGGGAGATCTTGGAGGAGAACATAAGAATGACCATACTGGGTCAGACCAATGGTCCATCTAGCCCAGTATCCTGTTTTCCAGCAGTGTCAGATGCTTCAGAGAGAATGAAGCATTAATTAAGTGATCCAGTTCCAGCGTGTGGCAGTCAGAGATTTAGGGATACCTAAAGCATGGGGTTGCATGGCTAATAACCACTGATGCACCTGTCCTCCATGAATTTATATAATTCTTTTTTGAACTCGGGTATACTTTTGGCTTTACACAACATCCTCTGGCAATGAGTTCCACAGGTTGACTGTGCATAGTATGAAGACGTACTTCCTTATGTTTGTTTTAAACCTGTTGCCTATTAACTTCATTGGGTGACCCCTGGTTTGTGCTATGTGAAGGAGTAAATAATACTTCCCTATTCACTTTCTCCATACCACTCATGATTTTACAGACCTCTATCGTTTTAGTCATTTCTTTTCTAAACTAAACAGTCTGTCTTTGTAATCTCTCATGTGAAAACTGTTCCATGCCCCTAATAATTTTTGCTGCCCTTCTCTATACCTTTACTAATTCTAATGTATCTTGAGATGGAGCGACCAGAACTGCACACAGTATTCAAGGGCTGGGCATACCATGGATTTAGAGAATGGCATTATGATAATTTCTGTCTTATTTATCCCTATCCTAATGGTTCCTAACATTCTATTAGCTATTTCTGTTACCAGATGTTTTCAGAGAACTCTAGATTATGACTCCAAGATCTTTTTCTTAAGTGGTAACAGCTAATTTAGACCCCATCATTTTGTATGTATAGTAGGGGTTATTTTTTTCAAATGTACAGTATTTTGAATTCATCAACATTGACTTTCATCTGCCATTTTGTTGCCCAGTCACTGTTTTGTGACATCCCTTTGTAACTCTTTAGAGTTCGCTTCAAACTTAACTATCTTGAGTCATTTAGTATTGTCTGCAAACTTTGCCACTTAACAGTTTATCCCCCATTAAAGATTATTTATGAATACGTTGAACAGCACAGGTCCCAGTACAGAGTCTTCAGGGACGCTGCTATTTACCTCTTTCCATTCTGAAAATGACCACTTATTCATACCCTTTTAACCAGTTACTGATCCATGAAAGGAACTTCTCTCTTATCCCAGGACTGCTTAGTTTGCTCAAGAGCCCCAGCTGTTTGGACAGGCACTTGAGTTGGAGCACCTCAAGTTAAATAGAAGAGGGCTGGAGTTTCTCCGTTTCACCCACAATCACCTTGGTCTTCTAGAACCAGGACGTATTAACCTTCTGGGCACACAGCAAAGTTGTTTTTGTTTTTAAAACAGGCTTATGGCAAAATTGTGGATTTATAAATAAACATGCGATGATCTGTGGCTTTGCTGCTCAAGTTTATGGTGAGGGTGGAAGGTTGCAGATTTTATGCCCAGGAACTCTCCAGGCTGCCTGACTCCACCAGTAGGCAGCTCCTCAGGATGCCAGCTCAAAGCAACTGTAAACTAATGACTTGGGTGAGCAAATAGGTTCTGGGGGTAGATTTGTGTTGATTTGTTTGGGGGGAGGGAGGGTACTGCAGTGCGGGCCTGTGTGTGTTTGGGGTTATTGCGTGTGCTGGTTGCATTGTGGGGGTGGTTGTGTTTTGTGTCTGAAGGGTTGTGCTGGAGAATTTTGATCAATTTGTGTAGGTGGTGAATAAGGGGTAGGTGTTACGAAGAATGTGTGTGTGTGTGTTTGGGGTTATGATGTGTGATTGTTATGTGGGTGGTTGTGTTGATTTGTTTGGGTGTGTGGGTTGCACTGGAGTTTGAAGTGAGTTGTACAAGTGGCAAATCAACCTTTGAAGAACTGTAGCCCTTGGACCAAGTAATCCATGATCTGTGCAGTCTCCTTCCTATCACTGACTCATTACAACCAATTGTTGCCTGCAAATTAGCTGTATAGTAAGTATACTGAGTGGCTGAGTTACCTCTGACATCACAGTGGTCTAGGTCTGTTGGCACAGATAGACACATGCTGTACTGTTTGTTTACTTTGTGTGTACACACACACTATACACACATATAGTGGGGTAGTATAGAGTCAGACAGTACAGTTGGAGCAGTAGGAGCTAGTCGAATTTTACTTTTCAGACGGGGAGTATATAATCGAAGAAAGGAATCAATTTTAAAAGAACTGTTTAGAGCTTAGGGGAGATTCTAGATCATATCTAAAGGATATAATTATGAATTCCTTTCCTGATTCACCAGAAAATAGTAAAATAGAAAACTACCTAATTTGTGTTATTCCCCTTCCAGAGCAGAAATCTTCTCATAGTCCTGCAGAAGAGACCACTAGCAAACAAAGCAGTTAAAAACATTTAATATATTAATATTCAGGTCTGCTGCCTCTGAAAGTATTGTCACATCAGTTATTCATGTAATAAAAAAATCTGAATGAAGATAAGCAAATCTGGCTCAAATGACCTGAGTGAAATGACTGTGTAATATGAAGAAATGTCAATAGACTGATACACCTTATTTTTAGTGTTACGTGCTCTGCTAGTTTATACAAATCAATTTTTGTAATGTACAGTTGTAACGTTACACCTCTGAGAAGTCAGCTAGCTTTCCCCTATACTCTGTTTCTCCATTAAAAATAGACCAGAGCAAGCTGATAAAGTGACCGGTAAGAATCATGAACAGCCACAGGAAAATGGAGAGTAGAAAGAGCCAGTTGGGGAAGGGGCGCTGTCTCTCCAACCAACTTTATGAAAGTGGGATCTTTTCACATGGCAAAGTAAAATCCCCAAACTAGTGTAACAACTCTCACACCTAGTAATAGGGGTTTCAAATCTACTAATGGAAAGAGGATGTTCCCCCTTCCCAGTGGGATCCACAGTTTTGGAAAGTGCCCAGATAAGTCTTTCAAAATGAAATTTTCAGATACAGAAAGCTATTTTAAGTTATTTTTTCTGCTTTTATGGTGCCTCTGTATAAGTTGAGCTTTCAGTAATTAAGAGACCTGTCTTTAAAAGTGGAGGAACTTAAGGAGTTTCAACAAAACCGTAACATTTGTGAAGTAACGAGGCTATAGCATGATTTACACAAAATACATGATTGTGGCATGGGGTATAAAGATTTTTATCAATACTTTTTTGGGATGACCTGAATAATTCATTCATGGGTTTGCTATGTGTAAGTAATGCAGCCATTCCAAAGTCATCCTGATAATGGTGTGGTGTAAAGAGTTTATGTATTCACTCTATCTATACACACATTGACCATTAAAGAAAGGGATGGTAGCACTGCCTATTATTAATGCTACCTGACACTTCCCATTAAGACCCGATTTTCAGTTTCTTATAACTTTGCTTGTCTATGGGGGATATACCCTGGAATAGCTATTACTTAACTATCCCATGATAACACAAACTGGGTACCCAAAAATCAGTAGATTAAAAAAACAAACAAACAAACAAAAAAACTTAAGGCAAAGTTACAATAAAATGTTAACATACTACATCATCATTGAATACTAACCTGTCCCTGAATAAGTACAGATCTGGCTAAAAGATTCTGGCTTGCTGGCTGGGAAGCCCTCCTCCTCTGATAGAAAGGGTGACTAAATTTCTAAATATCTATCCTCTTTCTCGCACCATTTTGTGTACGTACTTGGTGTGAAAGCTTCTCCACTACAAAGATAGTCCATATTTTACTATATCACAATTTCACAGGAGGAGGTGGTCACGTTTCCAATAATGTGCAATACAAATCTAGCTGCTAAACAAAAAAAATTTGTCATTCTGTTTAAAATGTAAATCCTATACTGGGCATTAGGTAAGCAGGTCAGGGGATCTCTAGGAAGCTGGCATTTTGTCATAAAATTAATCTCTAATTATGTTCTCCCAAAACCATTTAATTTCTGGGTACAACGACTGTGGCTGCAAATATGTTCCTCTTTCCCTATATGGTCCCTCCAACAATACCTTCCTAGTAGCAAAAATATGATGGATCTTAACTGGAGCCAAATGCCATCTTTTCAGTAATTTATACAAATGTTCATTATGAGCTGCACAAATTGATGATGTATATCTCCTTTCCCCAGATAAAGATCCATTCATTTTGATCAATTTATTTGTTCAAATCCGTCTCCAGTCTTTTCAGCTAGGTTGTTGTTTTCTTAACATCTTTTTCATTCAAAATTATATATGCCTTAGAAATTAAACCTGGTGTTCCTGCTTGCTCCTGGGTCAAATCCTCAAATGTGGTTAAAGATTTAGCTAGCGCTCCCTCATATGCCCAGATTTCAAAATAAAATTTTGACTTAATATTGAAAATATAAGATTTTTATATTTACATTATTACATACCTCTTGGTATGATTTCAAATCAGGAGTTAAGAACAGCTCTCCAAACTGAGTAATCTCAGCTACTACCCACAACAAGTAGTCACTCTGATATTTCCTAGAGATAAATTCCTGATTATTAAAAAATGTAGCTAAGGGAGAGGAATTTAGAAAATTTGTCCAAAGCTACTAAGGCGGTCTGGATGAATGGGTGACTATTTTTGGTGACCTAAACTTCTTTTTAGCCTAAGAATTACTATGAATAGTTATATCTGAACTCCAGGCTTGTTCGAATGTTTGGATGTCTTACTGTTAAACCCATCTGATCACATCTTTTAATTGTGATGCATAATAATACTGACTATTCCAAAGGTGGAAAAAGGATTTAGACATTGTGAGTGAACTGTGATACCTAATTAGAAGAGGGAAAAACCAGTGATTTTTAATTATGTCACAGGTAAAACAAACAAGTAATTATACTGATGTGACTTACACTTGTTTATTAATGCATAATGTAGTGAAAAAGGTGAAGGGGTAGAAGGGATAGTTCCATCATTCTGGAAGCAGAATCCTAATGCAAAATGCATTCACGATTAACATGACTTAAACCTTAGTAATATTAAGGCATAAAATTGTCTTTTATTCAGCTATCCATTAGAAAAGTAAATAAAATAGAAATAAAAAGAAACAGTTGGCATTGTATCTGTTTAGTTCTATCCGTAAATTTATGTTAAGGCTATGGTTGTCTTCTTTTGTATGCCATTTGAAAAGCAACAGGCTGAGATTATTATTGAATCTTGATATTCAAAAGACATTCTAATACTTCTGGGATACCTAGGTGGATCCCCCTTATGCCATCCCTGTAAGCATGAATGGGGCAACTGTCTGTGATGTAGGGCATAATTTGTACCTCATCAGTCACTGTTTGGCAATTCTCTTGAACTCATAGGGTCAAGATAAAAATTATACAAAGTCACTTTCCCCCCCAGTTAGTACATTCATGTTGTTCATTCAACTATGTTAATACTCTGCAGTTTAACAGCACCATTTATGAGGATCAAAGTGTTTTACAAAATCACTGAGCCCCAACCCCACTCTCAGAGATCACCTCAACTATTGTATTGCAGTCACCTTTTGAGTGGAACATCCTAGCTGTTCCAAACAATAAACAACAGCAGCAGTTTAGGGTCAAACGTAAAGAATACTGTATCCAACTGGAAATGCATGGAATTGGAAGCTGGCAAGGACACTTAATAAAATGCAATGGGATATTTAATCAACACAAGTAGTCATCAGAACCTCTTAAGTCTCCTCTGAATGAAAACACCTTCATTAGCATAGTACCCCTTAATGCCACATCTGTAACCAGAGGGAAGAGTGTCAATTACTGAATCAGGCCAGGTCTATACTTAAAACTTTTGTTAGTAATGTCGATTAGGGGTGTGACTTTTATTTTAAAAAAATAACATTTCTATAATGGCGAAAACACTAGTATAGACATACTGGCAAAATAATGCTTTTGATAGTATAGCTTATACAGGGTCCTCATCCTGTTATGTTCACAGCATACATACAGAGAAGTCAGATAAACAAATGCATTGAAACCTTCCAGCAAGAGAAACACTATCTCTAGAATTCAGAACACCATTACAAGAATCCCAAAAACAGAAACAAAGCAGGCTGCTCCCTAAAGCTCACCCCACCTTACTCTAAGCTAAATGGCTGCAGAAAAGACTCTGATCACATGCTTTCCTGCAGATCCCCACAGCCTTCAAGCTGGACCAGGAAATTCTTTACAAATTACAGTGACAGCCTACAATTCCAATGCAGTTTTCAATATACCACTCAAACAAAATAAGCATACTGGCAAAAGCATGTTTTTGTCAGTATAACTGTTTACACGAGGGCTTTTGTCAGTAGAGCTATACCAGCAAGCCTTTTCTAGTGTAGTCTAGGCTTAAGTATTTCTAAAAAACTTACCATTTTGGTGTCCTGACTGAAACAATACTTATAACTTCCTTCGAGGTCACTTATCAAAATGCTGACCAGACCTAAGCCAGATTAGTTTGTGAAATCTTACAGGTCCTCAGTGTGTACACTACAAAGTTATGCTGGCATAACTACGCTGCCTAGGAACATGTTAAAAAAAAAAAAGTCACACTGCCTAGCTGACATAGCTGCATCTACACTGCTAGTATAGCTATGTTGATGAAGAGTGCTTCTGTCAGCTTAGCTAATGTAATACGGGGTAAGGTGGCTAAGCAATGCCCACAAAAGAAATCCTGTTGGCTTATGCTGGGTCTCCCTTACTGCACTCTTCTGGTATAGCTATATCGGCAAGCATTTGTAGTGTAGTCAGCTAAGGATTACAGAATAAGCGTGGTTGCATAAAACACAACACATTAGGCTCCTTTTACAGTGGGGCTAAAACTGCATCAAATCGGTTTTGATCCTTAATGTGGATAAGACTTAGTTGCCTTGTATTTTGTAATTTGGAACCCAACTCCCCAAAACCACCATTTGTGGTCATGTTTTTTCACTGGTTTCCAGTGCAATCCACTAAGCTTATATTATCTTTGTAGCCCTGAATTCTTGAACACAGTTATCAGAGATATCCTATAACCAGTTCTAACAGTTAAGACTAGCTGGAAATTGTTTACAATTTGATTTGAACATTAGTTTGAACTCTCCAAGGCTGGGTCAAGGACTATGATTATTTTTTAAGGACTTATGATCTGTTCCCTTTGACTCTATGCCAGAGCCCAAGTCTGTGAATCTTCATGACATGATGAAAGATGCATTTATTTTGATTAACATCTGATTAACATGATTTGATTTTGTGATTTTTTTTTTTTTTTTTGGTAATTAAAAACATCAAGCTGCCATAGTAGCAGACACTATAGATCAGGGGTGGGCAAACTTTTTGGCTCGAGGGCCACATCTGGGTATGGAAATTGTATGGCAGGCCATGAATGCTCAAGAAATTGGGGGTGGGGAGGGGGTGAGGGCAAAAATGAGGAGTTCAGGGTGCAGGAGTGGGCTCTGGGCTGGGGCAGGGGGTTGGGGTGTGGGTGTGAGGGCTGCAGCTGGCAGGGCTGGTTCTTGGGTGCAGGAGGGTAGGACTGAGGGGTTCGGAGGGCAGGAGGGGGTTCAGGGGTGGGGTAGGGAGTTGAGACGGTGGAGGGGGTCAGGGGCACAGGCTCCGGACGGTGCTTACCTCAAGCAGCTCCCAGAAGCAGCAGCATGTCCCTCCTCTGGCTCTTACACGGAGGCACGGCCAGGTGGCTCTGGGCGCTGCCCCGTCTACATGCACCGCCCCCACAGCTCCGATCGGCCTTGATTCACGGCCGACGGGAGCTGCGGGGGCAGCGTGCAGAGGCCCCTGGCTGCCTCTACACTTAGGAGCTAGAGGGGGGACATGCTGCTGCTTCCAGGAGCTGTGTGGAGCCATTGCATGCGTGAAGTGGTGCAAGCCCAAGACCCCGCTCCCGTAGTTTGCCCACCCCTGCTATCAATATTAGTCAGATTTAGTAATAAAAACATTTGAAGTTGGAAAACAGTTATTTCCAAAAGCATCCCCATGGGATCTTAGTCTGCTTGGATTTCCTAAGCTGCTGTGATTATATGTTTTATATACACACATGCAGGGCCACATGCTGTCCTAATATGGGAAAAACCACAGAGAATCTAGGAAACTACCCAAATTTCCAGTGACAGTTTCCTCCAAATCATTCTCTTGGGAATGGCAGGCTTTGCTCTTAGGAATGGCAGGCTTTGCTCTTCACAGGATAGAAGATTATGTTCCATAAGACTACAGCTCTTTGGCCATCCTGTAGAGGAGCCTTGGACAACTCACTTGGTTCCCCAGGCCCAATGGCAACATGACCCCCTAAAAGCCAGTACTCTCCTCCTTGCAGATTTCCTTCACAATGTGTCACGTTTCACTATCCTCCCTATAGCAGAGGGCAGAGTATTACTGTCATGCTGAGAGGTACTGGTGACTGCATGGATCACAAGCTTCACTGATATTGATGGGGCTGAATACACCCTTCAATTCTCATGACTGAGGATAAAACAAAAGAGGTGTGAGACCCTGCCCAGGAATTTTGAACTGAGCGGATGGAGGGGCTTTACTGAGTATTGTTTGGGCAAGGGTGTGTGTGCCCAAGTGTGAAGGACTGCAGAACAGAGAACCAAAGAGTGAGGCAAACAGCCTGAAGCAGCAGCAGCAAGTATTCTGGGGAAGAGATTTTTTGGGTCAGGGTGCAGGCTGAAAAGAAGCTTGTTGGTGTCATGAGCAAAAGAAGCTGTTATCTGCTATTTGATTCCTTCTGTGTTCAGAGACAAAGAACTTGGCAAAAAATTGTTTTTAAATAACCAAAACTGCATCACAAACGCCTCATTATCACAAATTTATCTTCTTAACCTACTAGACACTGATTTTTTGACTAGCCACTCAGATAAAAAAAAGTGGTAGAAGTGGTGGAAGAAAAGAAGAGGGGGGAAAATATGGATCAGGCCTGCTGTTGGAGCAAGAAATTGAGATTGGATAGGCAAGTTGAATAATCACCTGCATTACAGCTGACCTAACACTCAACACCTGAAAAACCAAAGCCAAGACAGAGCAGATAAAAATGTGGCAATCTGAGTCACTCACTCAACACAAAACCCCTCATTGCAGACGGTGGGAGGTGATACATTCATATTTTTATGAATATGTTGATTTATAGTCATTTTGCAAGTGCTTCAGTTAAAAATTCTATCAGGGTTAAGATGTTTAAAAGTTCAGTCATAGAATATTAGGGTTGGAAGAGACATCAGGAGGTCATCTAGTCCAATCCCCTGCTCAAAGCAGGACCAACACCAGCTAAATCATCCCAGTCAAGGCTTTGTCAAGCCGGGCCTTAAAAACCTCTAAGATTGGAGATTCTACAGCCTCCCTAGGTAACCCATTCCAGTGCTTCACTACCCTCCTAGTGAAATAGTGTTTCCTAATATCCAACCTAGATCTCCCCCACTGTAACTTGAGACCATTGCTTCTTGTTCTGTCATCTAACACCACTGAGAACAGCCTAGCTCCATCCTCTTTGGAACCCCGCTTTAGGTTGTTGGTGACACTGGGCACTACACTAGGTAACTCGGGAGGGTGAAAGACCACAAGTGTCGATGAAGCCCTCTTGCTTTATGCCCAGATAAACAAGGCCCCTTTGCTCCTTGAACTTTTTGTGACCCTGCATAACTATGAAGAAGCTAGCACATAAACAGACAGGTTTGCACATGGCTCGCCAGCCAAGGCCAGTTTCGGCCTGGGAAACAAATAAATAAGGCAAAAATGTTTAGCAAAAACCAGTAACAAATAGACTCAAATAAGGCAAGGCTCGGGCAATGCTACTGAGGAAAAACATAACTGGCTGCTTTAGCTGATTGGCTATGGTATTGTATGGGGCAACAAATAATTAATTGCATAAGCTTATATAATAAAATAAGCAAAAGTATAAAATATATACTAAAATCTGTATGCGCTGCTGCAGGATTTGAGACAGCTCAGTCTCCCTGCGCCCTATTTGAAGCTTCAAATAAATCTCTCTGCTTCTCCACCTCATTGTGGTCATTGGCGCGACGCACGCCGGGCAACGAAACCAGCTGTTGCTTGCCTCGGGCACTCTGTGCCAGCAACAGTTCTTGGCGTCCCTGGGTGGGCTTCGAGGCCGCTATTTAGCCTTGTCCGGACTCCTCCAGGTGGTCGACGGATTGCAGCGACAACTGATGGCCAGCGCGCACCTGTGAGTTCATCGGGAGGCCTCGGAGGAGACACGATTTGCTCGACCCTGGAGGGCACAATGGTGCAACGCGCCCCTATAGTGGAGAAGCAACTGTAGGCGACGGTGAGGAACCAGTCCTTTGGAAAAGGTAGGAACAGTCCAGTGGTCTGGACTTTCTCTTTTAAGACCTGGGGACGCCCAGTGTCATCTGGGAATATGGGACAGGGACAGAGTACTACAGGCAGGGCACAGTGCACACCCCTAGAATGCATTCTAGCAAACTGGAAAGTGTTTGAATCGAATCCAATAACAAAAAGCAAATTAAAAAGGTTTTGTACAATAGACTGGCCTCAATATCGGCTAGAGGACCAGGAACGGTGGCCACCGGGAAAGTCAGTCAATTATAATACAATCCTCCAATTAGTTCTGTTTTGTCAGCAAACAGGTAAATGGAATAAACATCTGCCTGTTCTATCTAAACCTTGGTATAAACATATACATCTTTGATATACAAGGCAACACCTCCTCCCTTTTTTCCCTGCCTGTCTCTTCCTGACAAAGCTACACCCTTCTGTATCAACATTCCAGTCACGTGAATTATCCTGCCAAGTTTCTGTGAGCCAATTGTTGTAATTGTGATTATTCACTAGTATTTCTAGTTCCAGTTTATTTCCCATACATCTTGCATTACTATATAGACATCTAAGACGTTAATTAAATTTCCCCTCTATATTCCCTTTTGTCTTTGCTGTGATTGCTCCTGTTCCCTCGCCCCCAAATTCTGACCCTTCACCCAGGTCTCCATGTTTTGCATTTACCTGTGAGCTTTTGTCTCCTGCCCCCATCAAACCTAGTTTAAAGCCTCTCTCATTAAGTTAGCCAGTCTGTATCTGAAGATACTCTTCCCCATCCTTGATAGGCAGACCCTCTGCTCAGCAGTCCTTCTCAGAATACCATCCCCCAGTCAAGGTCAAGAAAGTCAAAACCCTCCTGGAAAAACCATCCATGCAGTCATGCATTTAACTTCAGAATGTGTTTGTCTCTGCCTGGGCCCCAACCCTTGATGGGAAGGATTGATGAGAACACCTTCTGCGTCCCCAACTCTTTCACCCTCACTCCCAGAGCCCTGTACCCACTTCTGATCTGCTCACCTTGCAGTATCATTAGTACCCATATGGATAAGCAGCATGGGGAAATAGTCAAAAGGCCTGATGATCCTCGGCAATCCTTCCGTAACATCTCGGATATGGGCCCCTGGCAGGCAGCACACATCCCAGGATGCCAGGTCAGCCCAGCAGATTGACGCATCTGTCCCCCTTCAAAGGGGATCCCTGACCACCATCACCCTTTGTTTACTCTTGAGAGTGGTGGCTGCAATCCTCCCAGCGTTGGGGGTATATGGCTTCTTCTCCTCCTTCTCCTTTAGGGGAGATTTCTCATCCTTCATTGCCAGGGCAGCATACCAGTTTCTCTCTATGGATGGTGCATAGGGAGCAAGGATGGAGCACTGCCCACTACCAGAAGTTACCAGAAGCCAGTTTCCTTCCTGTGAAAGAGTAGTTTTCGTCCTCCCCTGGTGGTGGTACTGCAGTCCTCGCCAGCTGGATTACTTCTTCCACCTTGGAGGTCTCCATATGCAGGTTTTCAATGAGTTCCCTGTGTGTGTGGATGCTCCTCAGCCTAGCCACCTCTTCCTGTAGCTCTCCCATCTGCTTCCACCTCTCATACTGGATGGTCTGCCTCGCCTGGCTTTCTAAGATTGGGAAATGCAGGCCACAATCTCTGCAAATCCACACCAGGACCTGGGTAGATGAATCCACGGTCGGTTCTTTTTCTGGACACAAGTGCAGGTAGAGAAGCCAGGACAAATGATGGCACTAGTGATGCAGCCTTTCCTAACCATGCTGATTTTATCCTTTCATCCTCCTGTAAACTCCCTCTGCTATCCTCTTGTTCTTAAACTTAAAAATATCAACTTTTTGGCCTACAAAAAACTTCCCATTTCTATATCTAATCAATAAATTAGTTTTGTAAACTTACTGGAATTAGGTTTATGTCTGAGTTCTGTTTTTGAGATCAGTCTACCAAGAGAAAACTACCTTGTTTGAATTTTATAATGGTTTAGAAAAAATTTAACCTATGTGTTAGGTGTTCTTTTAGTGAAACAGATATTCAAAAACACGAAGACACGGGGGGAAATAAAAAGAGAAAAAAGTTACTCATCTAAAAATACAGAAAATATTTTTACTATGATATACTCATTCTCCTAGGCACTGGATCTAGACATTCTTCCTGTGTTTTCACTAACCTCCAAAGAGAGAACGTGTACTAGCTGCTTAAGTGGAATGCAGATTTTGAGAGAGAGAGAGAGAAACATTTGGGATGAAAGGAACAATATAAATAGGTCTCTTTCATCACTTACTTATTATTTCACCAATAATCATGATCAGAAAAGTTTTCCTGAATTTTGATTAATACAAAAGATTATGATTAAAAACCCACTTTGTTAACCTTTGAGCAAAACATCCTTCTTTTGAGTTTTAAAACAAAGTGAAACTCCAAAACAACAATCCAAATCAACCTCAAGGCCTCAAAGAGAATCCTAATAAAGAGGAAAGTTTTTGACAGCTGACAATGCAAAAACATTTAGCAAACAAATCTCCCCACCAACATTAATGCCAATGATATCTGCATCAGCACCCAGCCCGGCCGCAGCCCCAACCTCAGCAGTAAAGGGGGGTGGGAGGTAAAAAGTTTGGGGCTCATTGACCTAAGCTTACCATCCCATGACAACCTAGGTAGGCCTACCTTCTGCAGATGCCCCAGCAGGGGGTCTGAGTTTAAATTTGTTTTTCTGGAACAGCTACCCAGAAACTGCCTCCTCTAGAGAGAAAAACCCTTATGATCCAGCCAGAGTTCCTTTGGTTCTTGTCAGTTCTCACACTTTTGCCCTGTTTGTCAGAATCAGTTCAGTAGGGCATAGCAGGAGATTGAGCCAGACTCCTCAGAGCCAATGGCCCATAACAAGCCTCAAATGTTTGCCAAGGAGAGTCTTATCTTGAGCTATTATTTCCTTCTTGCTTATAACCCACTATTGAACTAAACCAATATATTTATACAGTAAAACATTATAATATTTATAAATTACAGAGCAGTTCCACGTTTGTCACAATTACTATTTACTATTTGTATTACAGTAGCATCTAGAAGCCCGAATAAAGCCTGGGTTCCCATTGTGCTACATGCTCTACAAATACAGTGAAGGATTATCTAAATAATCAAGACAAAAGATATATTACAGTCCCCAATTTATATATGGAGAACTGAGGAGCACACAATACATAATTAGATTGTGGAGCTCATGCCACAGGATGTTACTGAGACCAAAACCTAAAGAATCAGAGAGGGTTTGGACATTTATATGGATACTATTATCTCTGGATATTCCTGTTACATTTTGATGGCAATCTAAAACCCCATACTTCTCAGTTTAAGCCAATCTATAAATGAGGGAATAGGACTACACCTTCATGGGGGCAGTTTTCACACATCTGCCTCTCCTTAATACACTAGAGGATGATGCTCATATACTATGGTGATGAGACCAGTAAAAACTTACATAGAATATGATATAATTATTCTGAAACATCTACTACTGGTCACTGCTGTAAACATGGGTCTGATCCAATATTACAACTGCTATGAGGCACAGATATTAAGTGATTTGCCCATGGAGACACACAGTCTGTGGCAGAGCTGGGAACTAAATCCAGATCCTCTGAATCCCAGTCTAGTACCTTATCACAAACTCATCCTCCCTCAGTGGCATAGATTAACCCTGGGAGAAGCTCAGTCCATCTTTCCCTTAGTCAGAAGAATCCCTGCAACATGGAGTCTGAGGGTAGAGGTAAGAAGATGGCATATTTACACATTCCACACCCCCATAAAAAAAGTGAGTAATTTAATATTCTGATAGCTTTTATTATAAGTCTGATTTGGCTTGTCATCTTAAAGCCTTAACACTAGAGTCACAGTTGTGGATCTACAATATAGCATTCACAGATACAGAGGTATCTAATACTTTAAGCTTTAATATTTTAAGTTGGGCCCAAAAAGTTATATCAACCACATATAGTGGGCATACCAACAATTTAGGGGAAGATTTTAAATTGCTAAAGTCTGGAGAGAAGGCAGCCTTACAACGAGTTTATTTTTTGAACAGACAAATTCAACTCCTCTTACCTTTTGATGGACTCCGGTTCTGATCTATAAATCCTTTCAGGTCTCCATTTGTGGAAGTTACACCAATCTGAACAAAACATTTTAGAAGTCTTAAAATATGATCAGCTTTGTAATTATTTTCTACTATGCAACCAACAGGTCAATTTTGCGGACTCAAGTGCTTAGGGATCACTTTTATAAGCACCTTATATTACTCACCTGCTAAATTTAAAGTCTTCAGATTCACAATGTTAAAAAGTAACCAAAAAATTGCGTAAGAACGGCCATATTGGGTCAGACCAATGTCTTGACTCTTCCCCAACAAAGCGTGTTCATCTATGTGTCTGATAATTCTGTTCTTTACTATAGTTTCAACCAATTTGACTGGTACTGAAGTTAGACTCACCAGCTTGTAATTGCCACGATCGCCTCTGGATTTTTTTTTTTTTTTTTTTTTTTAAAGTATCACATTTTCTATCCTCCAGTACAGAAACTGATTTACATGATAAATTACACTGCACAATTAGTAGTTCTGACAGAACTCTTGGTTGAATACCATCTGGTCCTGATGACTTATGTCTGTTTAATGTGTAACATTTGCTCCAAAACCTCCTCTATTAACACCTCAGTCTGGGACGGTTCCTCAGATCTGTCACCTAAAAAGAATGGCTCAGATGTGGAAATCTCCCTCAATTTCAAGGTTAAATAAAGATTCCCACAGTACATCTCAGCAAAGCAAAATACAGAAACAAAATATGTGTTTCTAAAATTGTGAAACTTTCTTTGCCAAAGTTAGCACATCTGAGAGAAAGCATAGTTTATATAGCACAAGATCCAAAGTTAAGGTTCCCTCTAAACCATTTCTTACTGCTTCTTTCCGCAGCTGAAAACAAGGAACCAGCCATGCTATCAGTCAGGTTTCTGTTGACTTGCGGAAAAGTATTTGTATTACTGTTGCACATAGAAACCCTAGTTCTCCTCTATACCCCTCAGGCACCACCACCACCAACCTGCACCCCCCGCCCACAGGCAGGAGACAGGGGGCGGTTAAAGGCTTCTTACCTTCCCCACCGCTTGCTGTGCTCTAAGCTCTTGTCCAGCCAGGGAAGGAGATTGCTCTGGGCCCCTGCCAAATGCACAAGCAGCTGGAAGGGAAGGCAACATCACAACAAAACCCACCTGCCCTCTTCCTCCTACTGAGACAGCAGCTAGAACCAGGGGTTCTCAAACTGCAGGTTGTGACCCCTCAGGGGGTCGGGAGGTTATTATGAGGGGGGGTCATGAGCGGTCAGCCTCCACCCCCAAAGCCCGCTTCATCTCCAGCATTTATAATAGTGTTAAATATATATTTTAAAAGTCTTTTTAATTTAGAAGGGGGGACGCACTCAGAGGCTTGCTGTGTGAAAGGGTCACCAATACAGAAGTTTGAGAACCACTGAACAGTCCAGCCAACCCTGCAGCATGCCAAGAAGGAAGAGAAAGCAACCGAGTGGTCCAAGTGACGCCTGATTATTAAGAGGGACAGGGACATTTCCTCCCCCTTCACCCTCCGGGTTTGGGAGTAGGGAGAGGGCAAAAAAACAAAACAAAAAAACAAACCACAGCCCTAGCATATTAAGTCTTTTCACTAGCAACCAGCAAGGCAGCACAAAACCCAGCCAGGTATCAAACCCACTTGCACTATATTTCATCTGTGTCTGCACTTCTCCTGGAAGACACTGTAGACATAACAGAATGCTGTTTCTAGAGCAGAGGTGGGAAAACTATGGCCCGCGGGACCATCCTGCCTGCCCCTGAGCTCCTGGCCGGGGAGGCTAGCCCCCAGCCCATCCCCCCCTCGCCCGCAGCCACGCCACCATGCGGGCAGCATGGCTGGCTCTGTCTGGGCAGCGGGGCTGCAAGCTCCTGCTGCTCTGAGCAGCATGGTAACGGGCGGGGGTGAGGTTGGATAAGGGGTAGGGAGTCTGGGGAGGTAGTTAGGGGACAGGGAGCAGGGGGCGGTTGGGTGGGGTGGAGGTTCGGGGAGGGCAGTCAGAGGACGGGGGGTTGGATAGGGTGTGGGAGTCCTGGGGGCCTGTCAGGGGGTGGGGGTGTGGCTAAGGGTTGTGGGGGGCAGTCAGGGGACAGAGAGCATGGGGGTTAGATGAGGGTGGTGTCCCGGGGGGGAGGGCGGTCAGGGGACAAGGAGCAGGGGGGTTTGGATGGGTCGGAGGTTCTGAGGGGGCCAGGCTGTTTGGGGAGGCACAGCCTTCCCTACCTGGCCCTCCAAACAGTTTTGCACCCCGATATGGCCCTCAGGCCAAAAAGTTTGCCCACCCATGTTCTAGAGGAAAGGGCAGTCATATGGACTCACCCATATATTGCTCATCTAGCATTTTTCCAAAGATAGGTATGAAGCCTTATGCAGCTGAGCACCTCAATTCTCTTCCTACTGCAAGTGCTTCCTGAGAGAATGCCTCTATTTCACTCTCCCTACCATAGGAAGGGACTTTCTATTTCTCCTTGTGTCAAACTCAATACTGAGATGCCCCCATCCTCAGTTTACAGTTATGCCTTTCATAAACCCCCATGTGACAAGAGTGGACAGAACAAACCAAAGCAGCCCAGCAATGGTGAAAACAGTATGATGAGCCTTCCTCTTACTTCATAATTATGATCATTTTGATATTATATTCCCCAATTAAAAACTAATCTCTTCCATACTACAGAGGACTCCCACATGGTTGCAAGTGGGGAAGAAATAATTGGAAAAAATAACCAGCATATTTAGAGACTTTTAAATTTCCAAAATCTGGGAGTGGATAAAGGTTTAGATAAGGATTCAAACCATAAGATTTGTTTATTTTGAAAGAATCCCCTAGACATATTACTGAACCTAGCCCCAGTTAATGCCATTGATACTTGGTAGAAGAGCTATATGTGAATTTGGCAAGCAATGTTCTTTTCTTTTGGGAATGTCAATAACCAAAAGAGTTTAACCTGCAAAGGTGTTTTTGTTTGGTTTTGTTTTTTTGTTGGGATTTCCTCTTTTTTAGGGGATGAGTTTGCTGAATCTTTATGCAACATTTTGAATTAAGGAAGCTTTTGTTAGTCACTGAAGTTAAATATGCATTAATAAAAAAAGTTTCATGTGGTCTGACATTCTATTTTCCTGTTAATAGTTCAACTGTCACACTTGGCTCTTGTGAAGTCTCCATTTCACTAGCTCCCTAGTCAGTCTTTCAGACTACCCACTACTTGAATGTACTCTAAAGTTAAAAATTAAAAAAAATAAAAAAAAGATTTCTGGTCGTCTTTATACTTCATAAAGCATCAAAAATGAAAAAAAAAAGGCACATGACCAACTTTTTCCTGCTGAAGAGGTCACCTTTAATATTCCTAAAGCACAATTTTAATATTTAGCTGCTAGTGCTGTTTCCCTTCTGTTGCTTTTTATAATATCCTGCTTGAGACAACGGATGTATTCTGTTGAACGGTGTTTCTCAATGACAAGTCCATGGACTGGCACCAGTCCCTGAGATTTCCCCGACAGTTTAGGAAGGCAGTAAGCTGGGCCCTGGTATCAAAAAGGTTGAGAAACACTGCTGTAGAATACAAGTGCATGTAAACAGCCTCTTTTGCAAGGCATTTGATGCAAGGATATGAGCAGCTTCCTTTCTGTTATTTTGGCTGCAAGGGAAAGTAGTTATTATATTCTATAACAGTTCTTAGGATGACCCAATAGATAGATGGGGTTATAGAATATCTATAAATAAATGTTCCTAACATGAACACAGCACTTTACAAGCACGTAATGGACAAGGTTCAACCCAAAAGAGCATACAAAAGAGCAAAGACTGAAATACACTAAATTTGCAAGGTTTCATGGAGAGGAATATGAAGACACCAGGACCATGGCAAGCGCATCAAGATTGGAACAGGTGACATGTCTGAAAACTAACAGAATTACACTGTAATTGATCACTGCCAAAGGAGCAACTACAGTTTTAATTGCCCACCTTGCTCTGGGAAAGGCAACAAAGTTGCACATATATTGAAACTTGCAAGGGTTTTAGAGCCAGGGCTGTCCGGGCCCAGCACATTAGAAACTCAGCGCCTATCTGCGGGGGGTGGGAAATGTGTGCGCTTCCCCCCAGACCCTACCCCCGCTGTGCTTCTTTCCACCCCTCCCACGAGCGTGACACACCCTTGCTCCTTCCTCCCTCCCGCCCAGGCGCCTCCTGACGCTGCAAAACTGATCTGATATGCAGCAGGCAGTAGGCACAGGGAGGGAGGGAAATGCGCTGATCAGTGGCTCCCGCCAGCAGGCAGGAGAACTGGGGGAGGGGGAGGTTCTGGTAGGCGGGCTCCTCCTCAGTCTGCTCGCCTCCCGCTTCACCTCCCCGCACGCAGGGCCCCCCAAAGTGCGGGGCCAGGGCAGTCGCCCCGATTTGCGGTACCCTAGGGACGGCCCTGTTTAGAGCAAATGAAAAAGATGGAGTATTGGGTCTGAACACAGACTCCGGCTCATAGACAGACCAAAAAGCTTACTTCCAATTCCACACCTTCACCTGAAAAAACTGGAGGGATTTTATTTATGTACGCCAATGGCAATCCTTTGAGACATCAATTTAAAATGGTATTCTGCAAAGCATTAACTTTTCCAGGGTCCTCATCCCCCAGAAGAATTTGGCACCCAGTCATGTATAAGAGTGACAGCTACCTCAGTGCCATTGGCAGGGACTAGTGACACAGGTCTAGGCCACCAAGAAGTGGGTTTCAAACCACTTTAAACTATTTATCCAGACTGCATACTAACTCAAACATAAAACAAGTTCATATTAAAATACCTTTGTGCTCTTTTTCCAGAAAGATCATCCAAGAACTATATTATCTCAAGTATTTTCTGAGCATGGAAGGAGAGAGGAACTGAACAACAGTAACAAGGCACTCAACTGAGGTTCCAGATCACCACTGTGAGATGTCACTGGGAAACTAACAGTTAACTCCACCATCTGAATGGAAAATTAAATATATCTGTCCCCAAGGGCCATGCATCGTGGTGTAAACTTCTTCCCTGCAGTGTTTGACAAGGTGTCAAGAACAAAGTCAGAAAGCATGTTAACCAGGTGATGATTATTTGAACATGTGGAAAGGTCCTGGGCCACTAGAGAACATTATATTCAGCTGCTCCAGGTTCTTTCATTCTGCATTTATCAGAAATCAGTTCAGACTTGTTTAACCTGGGCCTAGCTCTAAGAATTCTTGAGTTTGGGGAGAGCAGCCAAGTGAAGTGCTGGCAAAATCTTGCAGTTTAGTCTAGTTGCAATCCCCTTAAGGGGAAAACCCGGGGATTAGCTATTTGGATAATTTAGGGGTAACATATCAGTATAAGGAAAACTGGGAGCAATAGGAATCATCTTCACGTCCTGCAAATTACAAGAGAACATTAACAGGAGAGAGGAGAAAGGAGTGTCCCCAACCAAGAGATCCCAAATAACCTGGAAGGTGACACAGGTGGGTAATCTGGTGGATGTCAGTTCAACTAGCTTCCAGCCAGTAGACTACAGTTGTAGCTGTGTGGTAAAACCTGGGCCCCCTTAAAGCATTAAGCTGTAAGCATTACCTAAAATTATGTTAAAAACCACAGGTATTTAACCATTGTGGATTAAAATAAAGTTGTAACCTTTAGCCATCACACAAATATGTGTCAAGTGTTCATACCAGTATATGATCCATAAAGGCAGAGATGTCAGAGCATGGAGAAGGAAGGCAGAAGTAGAGTGTGAGAAAAGGAGCAACTGCTAAAGAGACTATGTGTATCTATATGCTTCTGATATGACTTTCGAAAAGCAGTAAGTCAATTAGGTGACCATACCCCATGCATCTGCAGCTGTTAGCATCAAGCCAACAGAGTAAAAACATTTGTAAATATGTTTTCTTGAATCTATATAGTAGATGAAATTATAAAAATTACTTGCAAACTCAGTTTGTTGAACAGTATCTTTTGGGGTTATTTTTTTCCTTTTCTCCCCTCCCCCACCCCAAGATTGTGGTAGTTGAATAATTTGGTTTAAAAAAAAAAAAATCGAGGCCAACTGACTGGAGTGCCTTTGAGTGGCAAAGTTAGTATTTTTAGTTAGCATCTATACATATCCTGCACGTTTACAGACACAAATGATGATGTAATGCATAATTCAAGACATGTAACAAAGTGCTAGATGGAATAATGAACATACCCAGTGGTCAAACCTTATCTCACCAGAGTGACAAAATCCTTCCTCCCCAGAGACAATTTCTGTTTATATCTATTCCACCTGGGAGTCGTCAAAGCTCCTCCCTACAACCTCTCCAGATTCTTTAGCCTGGAAAGGGCCGTACCCTCTCCTTATACTGGCTTTTACAGCTCTGCTAGCTGTCTCATAAGATCAAGGGCTTTTGACTCTTAGAGGTGGTGGCTTTGTACAGCTGGAAAGCGCAGTAAAAGTTTTTAACCACGTGAGGAGTAAGCAGAGAAACAGATATATAGGAAGTGGTTTGACAGCTCTGGAAGAGGTGTATTTGTAATTATGATTTTCTCATTGTGAAGGCACAGGATCAAAGTTGGAAAAAGGAAAAGATTTCTGCCCACCCTCTACATTGTCCCAGAACCTACTATGAATTCCTGTATAAGATATCCTAGTTCAGTGGTTCTCAAACTTTTGTACTGGTGCCCCTTTCATATAGCAAGCCTCTGAGTGTGACCCCTCCCCCCTTATAAATCAAAAACACTTTTAAATATATTTAACACTATTATAAATGCTGGAGGCAAAGCAGGGTTTGGGTTGGAGGCTGACAGCTCGTGACCCCCCCGTGTAATAACCTCGTGACCCCCTAAGGAGTCCCGACCCCCAGTTTGAGAACCCCTGTCCTAGTTCAATGAACTAGGAGGAACTTTTTATTCTACAGTTCCTAGTAGTATATTATGGGCTTTGTAGGCAGATACACCATATTCCTTGCCCCTTAGAACTTGATCTAAATTTTAGACGAGATACAACAAATAATGGGAAAGGGCAGATAAGAGTTAAGCATCATGCAATTACTTAAGTTTGCTGTATGACTTCTTGGTGATTCTGCAGATTATACATGGATATATACAAGTGGTTCAGGTAGCATCGCCTATAGTTAAGGTTACCCAACACCCATTAAGTATCTTGTTATAAGCAGCTGGAAACTGCCAAATTTAAAAACTGTCTAGGCTGAATTTTTCTGGTAAGTTTTAGCTAAAATGGTTTGGCCATTTCTATGAATGAAAAATCTGTTGTTTTGCCAATGTTAAACAAATTTCTAAAACTGTTTAGTTGAGAAGCTCTGGCACCTCCATGCTTTGGACCAGGGACTTGAAACTTGGCATGGGAGAAGCACAGCTTCTCCATGGTGTCAGGAATATGCATTTTGCCATCACCATAACAATTTGCACAAATTTGGCCTATTTATGAGCTTTTGAAAAACTGCAATTCAGTAGAGACTTGTCAAGAGATTGCCAGCTAAACTCACTGAAGATTCTGGCTGTACTGGGCACATGCCATCCTGTCACAGCTCTTACATGCTAGCCAGACTGCTCAGGCATTATTCCAACAAAGTGACTAAGCATGCTTCATTCCAAGGATTCAGGAATGGAGCAGGACTTTTTATGCAATTGCTCCTCTTGTCTATCAGAGGCTATTGTGGCCTCACACACCAGAACTGAGTGCAGGAAGACACGCTTCTGTGCTCTCAGTGCCCGCCTCACCACTGGTGCCCAGGCAGTATGGAGGACAAGGAGGAATCTACCTGCCTTGAATGTAGACTGATTAAGAGAAGTTGAGAATAGGAGCCGTGGGAGGATAGGAGCAAAGAAGGAACCTGGACATGATCTGAGGAGTGGGGGAGGGAGAGGGCCAAGGAATGGCTTTGGGGACAGAGGAAGGAAGTCTAACCACTAGAGCACACTCCCTACATAACTCACTCCCACGCTCCCAGGAACGTAACCCATTATTCCTCACCATTCCTTTGCTGTCTAGCAAATAGCTGTGAAAGTCACTGGCAAAATGTCTCTCTCCATCCCTCTCTAATGACAGGTTTGCATAGAAGATTCTACAACTACCAATTGCTCTATTAACTCAAGCGGTAGGGGACCATATTGTGGAGCTAAAGATCCCAACCCTGATGAAGACCCATGTGGGGGAGTCAATATGGGTCCAAAGGCTGAAATGATTTTTTTCAACAAAAATGTTACATCCAAAAAACTACATTAAAAGAGCTTTCAGGATGCAAATTCTAGCACTCAAAAGTTAGGAAATGCCAGAATTAAAGTTGTCTGTGCAACGTTAATTTGACCCTTTTGTATCTATGCATTATGATAGTATGTGATTATGTAAATAAAAACTATTTTTTCCCCAGGACCGCTCGGAACTGGAAGCACAGTGGTGGGGAGGAACTAGGAATTGCTGGGCAAGGAGACTGGAGCTGACTGGAAAGGGGAAGAGAGTGGGACGAGCAGCACTATAAAAGTACAAGACATAAGAGCTAGTAGGATTGTGAGGAGGAGAGAGGCAAGAGTTATGGTTAGTCTGGGCACTTGTGCTTTTAGTGAGCACATCTTGATTTGTTAATGCTTTTATGTTTTCAACTCCAGCTTTGCAATTGTACTTTTTTTTCCTGTTGGTTCATCATTGTGCTTAGATGGAATATATGAAGCTACATATAATTTTTTATTAAGATTTGAACTTAAGATTTTTCCTGTACTAAAGCTCAAAAACATTTAATTTCTCATTCTCTGTCCATGCAATGGGGAGGATGGCAACAAAGTTAAGGTAAGAAAAAGAGACAACTATATGTAAAAATATAAAAGGAAGTGTCTCAGGTTTTTGTTCTCTATTGTAAGGACTGAAAAGATTTAAATTTATAGCAGAAGTTTAGCAATACAAAAGTGTATACAGTGTATTCAATACAACAGTGACACTAACTTTCAGCACTAAACAAAGCATTCAGTGAAACAGATATGCTCATCTCAGCTCAAGAGTTACAATCCCTGCAGACATAACTCTATTTTGATGTAGCCTATATACCAAAGGTTTAAAAACAGCCTAGTGAAGACCCAACTGAATCTTAGACAAGATTCAAAGTTAAGAGAAGTAGAAGGCCTAAAGGAACCTGAGTTTGTTCAAGCCGTCATATTAAGTGAAAAAGGATAGCAGTTTGGTGCAACATCACAATATTGAATCAAAATACAAGCACATTATGTTTCATTATGATGTTTTTACAAGATCCAAGTCATTTTGGTACATGTCTACAGAAGAGGGGTATGTGGGAATGTCTCCCTTCAGCACACCCAAACTGTAACCAAAAACTGGAACAACCCCAAAAAAGAAAAGATTGGCAACCCAATCCAGGGTAGGAATGCTACACACACAAAAATTAAGTGATTGCAGGTTTTGGATATATATTTAAAAGCTGAACAAAGTAGATACCGTTTCCCTTCAGTCAAGTGTTTCACAGCCTTGTGGTTAAAGATTGCAGTTTTAGCTGTGCCACACCCTAGCTCAGGAAGATATACAACTATACTGAACAAGAATGTAACTCCAACAAGCAGAGAAAATTGACAAGAAAATCTACATAAATTGAAGATAAGCCTACTTTCAAAAAGGAACTTTCACATTGAAAATTAGAGAAAAAACACTTTTCTTTCATAGCCAATATTTTAAAAAACATTTTGAAAAAGATATTCTGTTCACCTTTTGCAAGAATTTACACGTCTGAAGCGTTTTAAATCACTTCAGACCACAATTTCTACTTGTGAAGATATAGGATTAATTTAATCTGTGACCTGACAAGTTTCTTGTTCATAATTTCCACAACAAATGTTGAACATTTATGTTGCACCTTATGAATAAAATGAAACAATGCATATTGTGAAAGTGAATGATCACCTATGAGTTTTGTACCTAGCAATTGGGAACAAGAACTAGAAATGTTTAAAGGGCAAATACATTTACTGAAAAACTGTTTTATACATCATCAAGCAGCGAAACAAACCTCATTTCCCCCTTTCTAGGTTACAGTATTTGTTTTATTACAATTTAACTAGTTTTCAGTAATTCTACAAATCCCAGGTAAAAAGAGGTTTAGAATGCACCTGAGGAGCTAAAGAAATGCTGTTGGCTGTGTAGACATTTAATTTATACCTTTCAGACAGGGGTTTCAACACCTCATGAAGAATTAACTGTATCCAGTTGACACTTCTGTAGTCTGAAAGGCAATTTCTTGCACCTTCTCAGTACTTGACAAGGGAATTTTGCCAGAGTGACTAATTGGAAACTGAAAAGGAGTACTTGTGGCACCTTAGAGACTAACAAATCTATTTGAGCATAAGCTTTTATGAGCTACAGCTCACTTTATCGGATGCTTATGCTCAAATAAATTTGTTAGTCTCTAAGGTGCCACAAGTACTCCTTTTCTTTTTGCGAATACAGACTAACACGGCTGCTACTCTGAAACCTGTCATAATTGGAAACTGATTCTATTACCAGAATTAATGATACACTTCAAAAAGTATCTGGGGGCATGGCTACACTTGCAGTTGTAGAGCGCTGGGAGTTAAACCAGCCTTCGGAGACTGCAGCAGGGAAAACGCTGCCGAGTGTTTACACTCTCAGCTGGAAGCGCGCGGACGTGGCCACACGAGCAGCTCTTGCAGCGCCACAAAGAGCAGTGCATTGTGATAGCTATCCCAGCATGCAAGTGACTGCAACGTGCTTTTCAAATGCAGGGGGTGGGGGTGGAGTGTGACAGGGAATGTGTTGTGTGTATGTGGAGGCAGAGAGAGTGGGTTTTTGGGGGGCTGAGAGCGTGTCAGCATGCTGTCTTGTAAGCTCAGACAGCAGGAGACCTCCTTCCCCTCCCTATAACTCCACCCACCCCCCCCAGCCCCTCACTCACTGAAAGCAAGCAGCATTCCTCAGTGATGGTTCCTTTGTCCCAGAGCAGATAAGCAGCCAGCTGTCAGAAACAGAGCTTTGAAAGGGCAAATCTGCATTCCTACAGTGAGTTCAAAACAATGACAAGAGTGGCCACTTGACTTAAGGGGATTATGGGACATTTCTAGAGGTCAATCAGAGCACAGTAATGCAATACCTCATTCACACTGGCGCTGCGGCCCAGCAAACGTTATTCCACTAGCCGAGGTGGAGTACCAGCAGCACTGTAGCCGTGAAGTTAGAGCGCTCTATATACCTTGCCAGCGTGGATGGGTAGTGAGCGAATGCGCCCGGGGCTCCTTTATTCCGCTGTAACTTGCAAGTGTAGCCAAGCCCTTAGGCCTTGTCTACAACAGAAAGGGTTTGCTTGAAAACTGATCTTGGTATATATAGCTATACCAGCAAACCCTCCAACAGAGATGCAGTTTATACCAGTAAAGGGGTTCTTTCGCTGGTATAACTTACTACCAGTTTCCCCAACTAAATAAACTATGATGCAAAAGCACATTTGTGTCAATATAACCGCATCTTGCATTAGGGCTTTTGCCAGCACAGTATGTCTGTTAGGGATGTGATTTAAAAACTTTTTTTTTTTTTTAAAGCAACACTCCTAACCGACAGTTACACTGACAAAAAACTTTTAAGAGTAGACCAGGCCTTAGGTATTTATATAATGACAATTATTTTTAGTTGTAGCGATCAGAGCTTGGCTTGTATGTAAACATTTTATTTGTTTTGTATTTATTTGCTTAAGTACACTTTGTTTAGAAATGCCTACTATACCTCTTTGTTGAGACAAAGAATCTAGAGTAATTCCAGAAGCAACAAGTTATAATAAGTGGCTCTGGTAAAGATTCTACATTCAAATAAACACAATGACTTGGATGTTAATTTTGTATTAGTACAAAGCATTAAAATTAACAGAACAGCTATTACAGGTAGTTTCCTACAATACTGTGCAAAGGATTGGGATTCCTCAGTCACTATTACCATTATAGCTCACTCAATGATTTGCTGTAAGCTGAAGTCTGATGTACAAAGTCTATGGCAGAAGTATCTGCTCCACTTCAAATGGCAAAAAAAATTAATTTGAGCGATAGCAGTATAAAATTTTTTGTAAAATATAGTCTTATTTCTAAGTTCATCTTCAAGACTCAGAGCAGCTATATGCTCAGGATTAAAAAAATGTAACTAGGTACTAGCACCTTCCTGAAAGCATTTCCTAGGAATTTTCCTCCTCTAACATGGTCTCTTTATGCAACTGTAACAATCAAATTTATACAACAGTACATGGTCAGGTCAGAATGTAATGGTTCTAACTCACTAGAAAATATTCCTCCCCCTTAAAATTAAACAGGAATCAGTTATTTATCTGATTTTGTCTTGTGGATGGGGAGATATCATGGAGTGACATTGCACCCCATAATGCTTTATAGAAATATGCTTATGAGGGTAAATATGACACAACTGGAATATGTTTTATGCTAGATATGCCATGTAACATATCTTTACAAAGGTTATGATCTACTGAATATATTCATCCTGTTTGTATGCATGTATCATTTTTATATCTGAAGTTATGATGCACTGGCTCTATGCTTGTATTTAAAGTGTCTGCTGTAAAAAGCCCCCAAGACAGATTTGGTCAACATAGTGTGAAGGAGTTATTCCAGTAATTGGGAGTACTTAACTAACAATGGACTTTGGGAGACGCCAATCCACATCTGAGTTTTTCTGGGAACATTCAAACTAACATGTAAACAATGGCGTCGGCCTGCAAAAAGCTGAATCATTCATAGACATGTGACTTGCCCAGTTGGCTAGAGACACCATCTTGTGGCTGTGAAGTTGCACAAGAGAAAGACTATATAAGGCCCTGGAAACCCCTCCATTTTGTCTTCAGCTGGATAGATAGCCCCTCCACCCCAAAGAGATGCCTGAAAGAAACTGGAACAAAGGGGTGTGAGCAAGGGCAGCAGGTTTGTAGAAATTTTGGTGGTGCCCAGAACCCCCCCGTCCCGCAAACTCCCCCCACACACCTGCCTAAGGCTCTGGGAGGGGGTCTGGGGTTCAGGCGATTGGGGTACATGAGGGGGTGGGGATGCAGACTGTGAGAGGGAGTTTGGGTACAGAAGGGGTGAGAGGTCAGGCTCTGGGAGGGAGTTTGGGTGCAGGCTCTGGGCTGGGGCAGGGGATTGGGGTGCAGGCTCTGGAAGGGAATTTGGGTGGGGGAGGGGGTCTGGAGTACAGGCTCTGGGAACAAGTTTGGGTGCTGAGTGCAGGCTCTGGGCGGGGTGCAGGAGGGGGTGGGTGTGCAGGCTCTGGGAGGGAGTTTGGGGATAAAAGTAGGTCCAAGGGAGGGGTGGGAGTGGAAGACGGAGTTAGGGGGGAAGGGGTGCGGGGTGCAGGATAGGGGTGATGGGTGCAGGCTCTGGGAGGGAGTTTGGGGGTGAGAGGGGGTGCAGGGGTGGGGGTGCAGGAGGAAATTTGGAGGCCAAAGGGTGTGTTTGTGGAGGGGGTGTGGGTGCAGGCTCTGGAAGTGGATGGGGGGGGGTTCGATGCTTACCTGGGGCACCCCCTCCGGCAGCAGCTCCTAGGCGGGGGGGTCTCCTCATGCTGTTGTCTCCAGGCACTGCCCCTGCAGCTTCCTATTGGCCGCAGGGGCGTTTGGGGTGGGGGCAGCGCACAGCAGCACAACCCCGTCACATGGGCTGCAAGGTCTTGCTGGCAGCCATAGTGGAACGAGCGTGCAGGAAGCCCCACTGCGCTGCTGGGTGGCGGCGGGAGCCCCCAGGCTGTATTAAATTGCCCGGGGGCGGCAGGTGGGGCAGGGAGAAGCGCGGGGGAAACTTTGCTGGAGACGGGCCCGTGGGACAGGAATATTCCTGGTGCCCAGGCACCACGGGTCCATAGAACTTGCTGCCCATGGGTGAGAGTGATTGCTGGACCCAGACTAGGAGAAAGTCTAGTCTGTAAAAGAAGCTTATTGGAACATCTCTGAGGGGGAGATTTACCTGCATTTAGTTTTGTACTGTATTAGGCTTAGACTTGCGTGTTTTATTTTATTTTCCTAGAATCATAGAATATTAGGGTTGGAAGAGACCTCAGGAGGTCATCTAGTCCAATCCCCTGTTTAAAGCAGGGTCAACATTGACTAAATCATCCCAGCCAAGGCTTTGTCAAGCCGGGACTTAAAAACATTTTTGCTTGGTAACTTACTTTGTTCTGTCTATTACTTGGAACCACTTAAATCCTACTTTTTAATATTTAATAAAATCACTTTTTACTTATTAATTAATCGAGAGCAAGTAATTAATTCCTGGGGGAGCAAACAGCTCTATCAGTGTTATAGAGGGCGAACAATTTAAGAGTTTACCCTGTATAAGCTTTATACAGAGTAAAATGGAATTATTTGAGGTTTGGACCCCAATGGGAACTGGGTATCTGGGTGTTGGAGACAGGAGCACTTCTTAAGCTGTTTTCAGTTAAGCCTGAGGTTTTTGGGGGATGTGGTTCAGACCTGGGCCTCGGTTTGCAGCAGGCTAGTGTGTCTGGCTCAACAAGGCAGGGTACTGAAGTCCCAGGCTGCCAGGGAAAACGGGCTTAGAGGTAGTCCCAGCACATCAGATGGCAGTCCCAAGGAGGTCTTTGTGACCCAACCCATCACACATGGCAAATACCTCAAGAGGGATTTGAAGGAGGAGGAAGTACTAGCCTTACACATGAGTTCAGAAAGCATGTTTCATGAGTAAGGAAGCAGACAAGGCTGGCATCATTGGCAGAGGGGAGGAAATGAGCATGAGACCCACACAAAATGAGATTAAACAGGGAGGGGGAGAGTTACATGAAGGACCTTAAAAGTGAGGACAAGAAACTTGAATTTGATGCAATGGGAAATTGAAGTGCCAGTGGAGATATGAAAACATGGTGAAAGCTCTGGGCAAAAAAGCTTGGCAACTGCATTTTGTATGAACCAAAAGAGGAAGATGTGAGTGTAGGAATATCACAGGAAAGAGGCTGCAGTAATTAAGATGTGAGACAAAGCCTGGAGGAAGTTTTTCAGCTGTAGGAACTAAAAGGAAAGATTGGATGAAGGAAGAAAAATAGCAAGATTTGAGCTCCATAACCCCAAACTCCCATGACAGTTATGTTCAACTAAAACATTTAAACTGTCAATTAGTTGGAGGGGACTTGTGCACAGAAGACAGAACTTTCACAGGAGTTGGACAAAGTCTATAGAACTCCTGAAAAAATGACCATGAAGCTCATCATTTTTCAGAAATAAATGCAAGACTTATTTCTTAGACTTAGCTTTTGTGCTACCTGTTAACAGAAATGTTGAGGAAAAACACCTGTTAATTAATCAAGCTAATTCTATGGGCTGTGAAAGATAGATATTTTTAAAATACTAGGGAAGTGTTTATACTGTCATGATAGGGGGTTCTCATACACACAACACCCATGTATTATAATTCACACTAATATCACAATTAATTCCTGGCCAAATTCAAAAGGCCAGAGTTACTGGTAGACCTTTCAGCTTATACTTACATTTTTTGCCGTCATGTCAGACAATATTTCTTTATATTCTGTAAAACCATAAGTTATCCTTTTTCATCTTCAAAATGTACATCCTGTTAAAAAGACAGATTTTAACACCTTATATAATTAAAATGGATTCCTGAAGTACATCACTAATTTAATGTATTACCCCATAGACTGTAAATGGGTGTCTTGGGTGGTGATAATTTTTAGTGACAGACTAAGCATCACCTTGAGTCACATTTTGCAAGGCCGCTGGGAATGTAACACGGTTTAGGATAGCTATTAACGGTAAAGAGGTACCAAGTATAACATAAAGGCCTAACTATACTAAGCACTACTACTACTAAAAAAAGAAGCAGGGTACACTATTAGTAAGTGTTGAAACCAAAATTCCTGAATTGGTTATAGTGGGTGCACACTAACCCTAAACTGAAACTGAATGAATTCTCTCCATAACTGACAGATGTTCTGTAGGCCACCCAAGGACTTCCAGCAAAAACAGCAGAGAAAAGAATTGAGATTCCAGATTTCACAAACAAAACCAAAAGAACATGCTTGTGGCATTTTTTTTTCAGGCCTCCTTTCAGCAAGAAAAAGTACAAACTCAGTTCTCTCTCATCTCTTTCAGGTCTTTAAGAAATGAAGGATACTTACTTATAACTGGAATAGTCACACTCACAGGAACATGCCTGCCAATGTAGCCTAGTCTGTGGAACCTTCTCTAAGCAGTGCCTGTTGAAGCGCTCGCATGCCCCCTTCCACTCCTCCTGTCCCTATTTGCAAACGTTCTGAGAGTGAGGCTATAAAAAGGGGGCACACAGTGCCCTCTACCACCTCTGTTCCTTCCACTGTTGTCTCAGAGAAACTATCTGTAAAGACTCAAAAAGAAAAGGAGGGCAGAGAATGTGAAGGAAAAAAAAAATATATCTCAAAGAACTCTGGCTGTAAGTAACCAACCTTCATTTTTTCTTTGAGCGGCCTCTGCATATTCCCACTCATTGAATCATTTGGAGAATACCAATTTGTTGGTTGTTATCAGACTCCAATGGCTTGCAAAATGAGTTAGACTGTCCCCAAACAAAAGGGTAGGAAAGACTAATGCCGATTAGCTGGCCACACTTGAGTCTCATGTCAAATTTGAGTTCTCCACTTCAACAATGATATAGAAGCTGAAGACTACTTTGACTTTGAGGTTGAAATGACTTTCTTCTGCTGGGTCTGAGAGGAAGCAGGCTGTTGATGCCTGTGTGACAAATAAAATACCGAGACAATGGAGGATTACAGAATTGCCTCTGATACCTAAATGAAAAAGTAGATTGTCTTCTTCCGGAAGTAGAATATAATCCAAGAGAATGAGCAGTCAATCTTGTCTTTTAAAAAAAGTCTCCAAAAGATCAGTTTTATTACTGACATCAGTCACCATAAAAGCAGAAGGTCCTCAACTTTTAATTTTAGCTGTGTAGCCAAAGTAGAAGATCTTAACCAAGCATATCTTCTCAACGTGACAGTAGATGATAAAGCTCTAGCACCAGAATCCAAAGCATCAAAAGAAGCTCTAAGAGCATTCTATAAGTGGTCCTCTTATCCCATAAATGAAACTCAGAATAGGACACAGCAGCCTAATATTAGCTATCCTAATACCAGCCAAAGAAAACATCTTCCTCCCTAAGGCACCCAATTTCTTTCCCTCCCTGTCGTAGGGTGTAGAATGTGCTTGGCTTCCACCATACCTGTTGCTCATAGCTGCTACCACTAAAGAATCTGGAATGGGATGAGTAAGAAAATAAAAACACCTTATGTGGTAACTGGTACAGTTCATCAGCTTTTTCAGATATAGGTTGACAGGAAGCTGGAGTGGCTCAAATAGCTTTTTGTAGGTTGTAAAAGACTATTCAAACTAGGCAAAAATACTCTGTTTTCTGAGGGAGCTCCCAAAATATGAGAAACAGGATGTGATGCTTCCTCCCCTGTCACAGAAAATAATTAACAATAAAGGAATATGATCAAGGTTGTGGAACTGGAGAGTATATTCTGAAGATGAAATTATGCCCACATTTTCATTCTGGGAAGAATCTGTCTGAATCACATTCTCTGACTGCTGCTGTTCCATGTGCTCAACTACTTTCTCATCTTCCTTTGATAGGATATCAGATACTACAGTAGGAGTAGCAGATTCATCTGCAGCTACTGGATCCCAGAGGTCTTGATCTGATTTTTGGAAGCAGGCACACTTCTATATCAGCCATACTGGGGAGATCCCATAAATTCCTTACATGGGGGCCAATATGGCTACGGAGCCTGTCAGAACCCAGTCTGGAAACATGCCCATAGGATGAATAGATCCAAAAGATCCACAAGGTGGAATAAATCCTGACCTAAGTGGTTGAAACCTAGGCTCTTTGGGTTGTTCGGATCCTCTTCGGATTGCAGATCCGATCTCAGATCCATAACAGATTTTTTTGTTTTTTTGACAGCAACAGAACCTGAGAACAAGTCAGTCCTAAGGGAGGAAAAGATTTGCTCAGGGATCCCTTTGGAATCTTGGGAAGAGGCAACAACTATGGAGAAAAAAAGACAAAATGTCGTCTGACCTGCCCCTCTTCTCAGGAGTAGAGGCCCAAGAAATAACTATCAGAACCTCTCTCTCTCCCCCCCTCACCTCCCCACAAGAGAGAGCCTCCAGATCCAAATGAGAAGACTCATTTCCCTGTGGTAGACATTGATAAGCCTTTATCAGTTCGGATATTGATGCTAAAACCAATACTACTGTCTATGCCAGTCTCATGCCTTTAGACATCTTTGGCTCCAAGAAAATCCTAGTATTTGCAACTTCAGCTGTTAGGCAAGGTTTGCCTTGTGGAAACAATCCTGACTTTTGTCTAGGAACAGAGGAGAACAGATCCCAGTCCCATGGATCCAATGAATCACCTGTATGAGATCTGGCCCTAACAGTGGTTGTCTTAGCAGCAGCCTTCTTCCTCAGAACCGCAACTGATACCGTAGGAGCCTCGAGCAGATCTAATGCTCAGACTGCCAGAGCACACAGAGGTAATTCTGGTACCAATTCCAGTTGTCTGAGGCACCTTAATCTGGTCAGATGCTTAAAATGGAGCAGATACAACTATTTTTTCTTCATGCTCCAACTTCTCAAATCTGAGAGGCTTATCTAATAGGTCTTCCTGAAATAAGAGTGTGCGAAGTCTGTTCTATCTCTCCTTACATGCTCTAGATATAAACCTAGAGCAGAGAGCCTTTGCCAAGACATGCTAGTTACTTCACATCATTGTCCAAAGTTGGAAAACTGCCAGACAGGAAAGCACATCTTAAAATCCACTTTCTTCTTTTTTAGATCAGTCATCCTGCATGGAACCAAGCCTTAACCCTGAAATAACTGTAACTCCTCACTCTAACACTATCACTTATCAGTAAAACTATAATAGAAGAACAACTATATTTAAAAAAACAACAACCTATCAAAGCTCCAGGTCCATCAGACCCAGTGAGGTTAATTTACATCTGGTGTTGCAGGTACCATGTTTCCTTTTATAGCCTCACCCTCAGAACATCTGAATGCTCAGGGGTAGGAGAGGGCACACAAATGCTCCTCTGCCAGGCATCGCTTGGAGAAGCTTCCATCATGTAGATTGTATTAGTGGCACACTCTCACAAGCAGGAATATGAAGAGCCTATATATAATGTATTCTTCCTCTCATGGAATAAACTATGGAGTACTGAACATTACCTGAAATAAGTATTGAGCTCCCACATATAGGCGACTACTACCCTGAGTCACCTATGAAAATTTTCAAGAATTTTTAGAAAGAAGTAGTTCTAAAATTAGAGGCCACTACAAAGAAAAAATTCAAACTGATTACGGATTACTATTGACACACAGCAAGACTAACAAAAATATAAAATTAATTTAAAATATTTACAAAATTAGATTTAAATTAGATATTTATTTAAAAATAGTTTGTTTTCTTAAATAAACCTGTTTAAAATTAAATTTGAAATTGATAACACATGTTAAGGCCTAATTTTACTATAATCTAATCTAAATTATATACAAAAAATATTTAGGAGTATGTATTTGCTGCAAAATTTTAAAGAAAGTCAAAACCACTGAACTGGTGAAAATCACCGCCTAAGCACCTGGAACCAGAGGTTGCTAAAATGCTAAACTAGCTTTGGACAGCAGTAGCCTCTTCTGCAGATAGAGAGAATATTTTTTGCAATAGAGCTTATTCAACTCAATGACTAGTTCGTTCAAAGTTGAGACACTGATTGGGAGTTGACAAAAGCAGGAAAGCTTTTCTTCTTCTTCCAGTCTAGATGTGAGACAGGAAGATCTACTAGTTCTAAATTGAAGAACATGGTGACCAGAAAAAATCAGTTCAATTCATCACCTACACATACTTCTTTTGTTTAATCAATCAGTTTTAAATGTAAAACCTCTTTTGATAAACTGTTTGATAAACATTTTCATGTTATCTAGTAAAGTTAAGGTAATTTTATTTAATAAATTCAAATGCTGCTTTATGCATGTAATTGCATTTGAATTTCCATCCAAATAGAACCTGAAACAAAGCCACCAAGGAGTGGGAGAGCAGTACAGAGCACCAGCTGCCCATTCTCAGTAGCTCCTCTCACTTACGCTCCTCTCTCTCTGCCCCCCCCTCCAGTCACAGCAAATTTCCACCCCTCACCCTCTCTCCTTCCATGATGGAGAAAGGAGGGGGCTAGTCCCCCGGCCTCACTTCATTACACCCCTGGACCTACCTGGGTTCTGGAGTCTACGCTGGTAACTAGGAGGGTAAGTTGTAGAACACCCTAAGGCACTGTGGTCTAACTGCCCCATGTAGACTCTGCTGGTATGAACTAAAAGGTACCTAGTCACCCCAGCCTGTGGCTTGTGGTGACAAATCCAGTCCAAAACCCACAGGAAACCTCTGCTGCTTCACTTTTGAGACCTTGACCGTGTAGTCTGTGCATGTGACTCAGTGCCAGTGGAGAAGAATGTTTATACAAGTGTGTGTGAGCTTGCTGTGACCCAAGGACCTCTTGATGCCAACTGGCAGAGGGCACAAGTGTGCATAAAGGTTACAGGGACCCCCCGGGTCTGGTATTTACATACTAGTTCACCAAAAAGTGTCATGTAAGGTCTCTACTGAAAGCCTGTGTCACACTGGTGGTCATAATCTTGTAAAAATGTATTTGTGGATAATATATAATGATATGTATACACTGGAAATCATGTTCTTAAAGCCTTGAAGTGAAAGGCAGGTCACCCAGAGTAACATGTCTTAAAACAGGTTCCACCAGATAGGACACGGGAGACACACTTATCTCCCTGGCTGACCACCGTGCATGTCTTACGAGGGAAGTCTATGTGCATTCTGAGTCAAATGCTAACAAAGAGACTGCGGGGACTTCAGCACGAGAAATTAACAGGAACAATGAACAAAGAGAGGAAGATCAAAGGACTGGTCTAATATAGCTAGGGGTGCAGAGAGATGCCCATGCATCCTTCATCTGGGGAGACAAGTTGCCAGTGGGCTTGGTCTTATGAAAGGAAGGTCTCAGCCATGCTGGTTGAAAAACCTCTTTGAAAAGAACTTCATGTAAACAGTACCTTATTAGACATGAGTGCATTTTGTTAGTTGAGTAAAGTAATAGGATGCATATTATTTTATATATAACCCATTGTTTCTGCAGGACAAGGAGGAGAAAGACACTGGACTAACAGTCCCCACCCCACCCCTGAATTTTGATCATAGGTGGGTTGGGAAAAAAAAACAAAACACCAACACACAACAAATAGTTGGTGGGTCACCTTAGTGAAAAGGCTGGGAACACTAATCAAGTGTATTGAACTTGCCTACTAAAAATCATGTTTTTCTTAACTGAACAAATTATGTAACAGTTAATTTATGTTGCATTTTTGATAGTTGTGCAAATTATCTATTACATAATTTATGGTTGACAAGTCAGCTGTTTTCCTTAGCAATACTATAAGCACAATGCTACTTTGCAAACAAAGGATTTAGTCTAAAATTATGGTGTTGATTACAGGTAAAATATCACACAAGTGCAAGGCACAATATCTCAAAAATAGCTTAATAAAAGTGGCGATTTATCTCCCCCCCCCAACATACAGAGTACCAGTAATTTAGAGTCAGGCAAGCTGAGATAGACATTTGGAGACAGCATCCCACAAATGTAAAATAGAGGTCTTGAAATCTGGAGAGAGCAGAGAACAAGAAGTGCAAGAAACTTTGTCAGATGTTTGAGGAAACAGAGGAGCAACTTCATAGACAGACCGAACATTGTAAAGCTTACTGAAGCTCTGTTCAGCAAATCTGCCATCAAAAGCCCCTGACAATATACCCTAAAGGAGTATTTACAGTGTAACCTGAAAAATGTTAGAATCATACCAAGTTAGAGCCATCTACAGAAATTCTATTTTCCAAGAATATTTGAAAATTACATAAGAGAAAATAAAGATAAGCTAAAGATTTGGGATCGAATCACCATCGTCACCTGAGACCACTGATGCAGAAAATCAACATATTCACTGTTTTCAGCAAGCCACAATGGAAACACGAATTGAAATTAAGTGTACTTCTGTTGGATTGTGGGTCATTGGACTCTGAACTTTAAGACTATTAGCCAAGCAACCTGGGAAACACTGGATAAATACAAAGTTTCCTTTGACCAGATCACTGCAGTTGTATCAGACAACACAACATATATGAAAAAGGCCAGGGCGCAGAGCAGAGCATGAAAGCGCATGCGACATGTGTTGTTCACCTAAACCTGGTTGGTGACATGTGGCATAAAAACCATGAAAAAGGAAATGACGTGGTTGTCGTGAAACAAACATTTACAGCCTGCCCTGCATGTAAAGCTTGCTTCTGTATGCATCAAGAAGATGAAGGAAATAGTCCAGTTATAATGTGCTGAAACAGTAGGTTTAACATTGTGTTTCCACTTAGCTCTCACAGAGAACTACATTTCCTTTTTCAAAGAAGAGAGCAATCACTCAAGCAGTTTGTGCGTTGCAGATGTCATCTATTTATTCCAGTTACTAGAAGTCCTTAAACAGATGAATATCTTGCAAAGGTATGAACCACCTACCATTCATACCTTGACAAAATATAAAGAACCTGTGATATGCACATGCATGTGAGTGAAGAGCAGTGCCAATGAAGGTAAGCATGTAGTGGGCAAAGAAGCACTCCGTAATAGCACTGAAAAAATTGAAAGATACATGCAGTGAAACTCTACTGCCGCATTTAGTTAGCCTGCAGCAACATTTTTCAATGCTTGTCTAGTATGTGACCCAAATCAAACAAAATATCTCATCACACCTGAGAGAGAAGTGTCTGAGGCTAATACACTTTTTGAAGATAATAGCGTAGCACTGCATGAATACCATGCTTACTTCAAAACTGTCCACGAAATGCGAAGTAACAACTTTTCAGTTTTGGAGAAATCTGAAACGAGATTGCAAACACTTGCCGTGATTGCTCTCTCATGTTTGACTATGCCAGTAAATAGTGCTGATGCAGAAAAATCATTTTCAGCATACAAAAGTGTACTTCAGGATGACCAGTGTTCCACCAAGGTATAAAAACAAACATCTTATACCAGAATAAACTTAAATATACAACTGTACCATGCACCACATGCCTGTCATTTCCTCTAGTTCTATTTTTAAAAGGGTGTCACTTCATTTCACATCATTATTGTTAAAACCAAATTAAGATAATAAATAATAAAAAGATTCCTTTGCATCTCACTGTGCTTGTATATTTTATTTAAGGAAGTACAGATATTTTAATTTTCATAACTGTGACTTTACACATCATTTCTCCTAAACCCATTCATTTTGAGTAAATTTATCATGACTGTTCTGGAATTTTTGATAAAAAATGCCATGACAAATCTGCAGCCCTAGAGATGATGGATCAAACCTCAGGTTGGCTATAATTCTGTCCACTCTAAATTTATTGCTGGGATGATTTTAAGAACCCATACAAGTGAATTAATGAACACTATTCCTGCTACATCTTCAATACTATCCAGTCAAAACTGCCCCCCCAACCCCCAAAATCTAATTTTTGTAACAAAAATCTAAGACCATCAGAAGCATTTCCTAGATTATAGTAGCACTATAGCTCTGCTATAGTTAAGGTTAGGACCAAAATCCTGTATAAAGCTCAGTTGTTCTAAGCGCTCTAAAACCCATACAGTTAATCAGATGCCCTTGAAATTTGGTTCACCATATGGGGTCGTGTGGTATGGCCAGTGATCCAAATTTGAGGCCTTTTGACCAATGGTTCACAAGATACAGTCCCCAATTGGGGAGGTGGGGCATGGTGACCAGATGTCCCGATTTTATAGGGACAGTCCCGATATTTGGGGCTTTTGCTTATATAGGCACCTATTACATTCCACCCGTCCCGATTTTTCACACTTGGTATCCGGTCACCTGGGGGTGGGGGGAAGAGGAAGGAGGGGGAAGCAGATTTTCTTAAAGTTGACACATTCTGGATATGTTTTTTTGCTCACAGATAGAGATCAAACCAGCGCTCAGATCGCCGCACCAGAATCACCACAACCGAGAACATGGCACCCACCAGCGCTTTGGCGGGGGATATCAAATTAAAATGTTAATTGAAAGAGCATTTGCTTCTCCAGTTATGTACTCTACGGGTATGTCTTCACCAGCAACGTTAAAGCGCAGCCATGGCAGCGCTTTAACGTGGCTGTGCAGTCACGGCACTAGAGCTGGGGGAGAGCTCTCCCATCTCTGTAAAAAAACCCACCCCCATGAGGGGAGGAACTACCAGCACAAGTGCACGGCTCCCAGCGCTGGTGCACTGTCTACATTGCCACTTTACAGCGCTGAAACTTGCAGTGCTCAGGGGGGTGTTTTTTCAGACCCCTGAGCGAGAAAGTTGCAGCGCTGTAAAGTAGCAGTGTAGACAAGACCTTGGGCTTACATGCCTAATCAATTACACTGAGCATGTGTGGAGAGAGAAGCTAACTGAGGATGTTATAGTCATTGGATCAAAGCACCACCCCAGGCACTCCGAATTCAAAACCAACCTAGGGCAGAAATCTGAAGTTAGAAAAAGCAGGCATAATGCTCCAATCTGACTCTGCCAAATGGCTGTTTTTTTAAATTAATTTATTTTAGGGAAATTTAATCTGAATAGCAGATGAGTATTCAGAAGGCACTGGAACTACTTTTTGAAAAGAAAAACTATACAAGCAAATACTTGCTGGGTGGAAGGATGGGTGAAAAGGGGGGGGGGAAGGGAGTTGGGGAATGAGGTGATGGGGAGGGGATGGTGACAAGGGGCAGTGGGAAGGAACTGGTGGGATATGGGGAGGAGAATGGGGCAGGGGCACCTGTCAACCCACATTCCCCTCCTGTGTGCCACAATCCGGGAGCCTCCAGCTCATCTACCGGAGTGTAATTCCCTTCCCAGCCCCCGATGTGAGACAGATTTCGGGGGGGGAGGGGGTGTTCTTGTGCCTATCTCCCTACAACATGTGTCTACCACACTCTGAGATTGCCACAGATGAGCAGGGTATCTAATCAGCTTTTCCCCACAGCCCCCAGCCCAGTCATGTTCTGGAAGAGGTTCTGGAAGAGGCTTGCACTTCTCGGGTGTCTGAAGCCCACTCTCTGCCCCACTGTGTGTTCACCAGGATCTTGGGGACCCTGCCCATCTATGTGGGACTGACCCCAAACCCCGGGGCCCCATGTGAGCCAGGTTGGGAGGATTGGCTTTCTGGGGGGTGTCTCTCTCTCCCCTCCTCCCCCATGTGAGTGAGATCCACTGATGTGGAGCAGTTCACACATTTTAGAGCTCTAATTTCAGGCTGCCTTTAGTTCCATGGGGTATTCTCTTTCAGATGAGAACATCTCATTGAGATGAATGTGCCACTTTACACTTCTGAGTATGCTATGCTACTGATGGATGTGCAGAGCCCCTCTCCTCCATTCTCCCTCTAATTTCATACACATAATGGCATTCCAGCTCCGCTTTAGCTAAGGTTGGGAACCCCTTCCTGTTTAAAGGATGACACTTCTTCAGGCTTTAAAACCTGTGCGCTTATACAGATTGTTTTGAAATCTTCTGTGCCTTATTGGAGTGTATGGTAGGGTTAGTGATCCAAACGTGGGGTCATTTGAGCAAGTGGTTCCCAAGATACAGCCACCAGGAGAAAACAATGAAATACTTTATTTTTGTTTAAGTTTCACAAATATGAGCAACTTTGAAGTTTGAAACCATCCTGGGCAGAAATCTGAGAATGAACTGTAAAAATCTGCCTCTGTCAAGATTTTTTTGGAGGCAGGTACGGTGGGTTGTGTTTTTAAAGGACCATAATGGGAGTACAGCAGAATATTCAGAATGAATTGAAACTATTTTTGAAAAGAAAATAAATTACACATTCAAATACTCACTGGGAGGGGATGGGTGATTAGGAGCGCAAGAGTACTCCTCACATTTATTATGCGCAAGCAGAATGAAGTCCAGACTGGTAATTATATATAGTTGGTGCTTTAATAGAGCCAATTCAAAATAATTATCAGCGAAATCAATTGGAAGGAAGAATTTAATAAAGAAATGTGAATGATAAATTGAGAATCATTTAAAAACATCTTTTTAGAGGCCAAAAAAAAAGCCATAATTCCACAACTAAGGAAGGCAGCCATAATGGTTAAAAAACATACCTGGTTTAGAGGGGGAAGTGAAGACAGCTTTAAAAAATTTTTAAAATAATGTATAACAAATGGAAGAAAGGGGAAGTTGATAGTAATATAGAAGCCAGAAGTTAGGAATTGTAGAAAATTGATATGGGAAGTCAAAGGACATGAGGAGAGCAGAGTTAAGGAGAATGAGAAGTTTTTCAAATATATTCAGAACAAAAAGAATTCTGACATGTCCAATACAAGATAGCAATGGTAGCATTATCAATAATAATCCAGAAAAGGCAAACATGTTAAATAAATATTTCTGCTCTGTATTTGGCAAAAAAAAACAAACAGATGATATAGTCTCACCATATGGTGATAACACTATTTCCATTCCACTAGTATCTCTAGAGGATACAAAACAGAGGCTACTGAAGTTAGACATTTTTAAATCAGCACACCCAAATAACTTGCATCCAGAGTTTATAAAGAGCTGGTTGAGGAGCTCACTGGACATTCATGCTGATTGTCATAAATATAAAGGGAAGGGTAAACCCCTTTGAAATCCCTCCTGGCCAGGGGAAAGCTCCTCTCACCTGTAAAGGGTTAAGAAGTTAAAGGTAACCTCGCTGGCACCTGACCAAAATGACCAATGAGGAGACAAGATACTTTCAAAAGCTGGGAGGAGGGAGAGAAACAAAGGGTCTGTGTCTGTCTGTAGTCGTCTTGGCCGGGGATAGACCAGGAATGGAGTCTTAGAACTTTTAGTAAGTAATCTAGCTAGGTATGTGTTAGATTATGATTTCTTTAAATGGCTGAGAAAAGAATTGTGCTGAATAGAATAACTATTTCTGTCTGTGTGTCTTTTTTGTAACTTAAGGTTTTGCCTAGAGGGGTTCTCTATGTTTTTGAATCTAATTACCCTGTAAGATATCTACCATCCTGATTTTACAGGGGGGATTTCTTTATTTCTATTTACTTCTATTTTTTATTAAAAGTCTTCTTGTAAAAAACTGAATGCTTTTTCATTGCTCTCAGATCCAAGGGTTTGGGTCTGTGGTCACCTATGCAAATTGGTGAGGCTTTTTATCCAACATTTCCCAGGAAAGGGGGGGTGCAAGTGTTGGGAGGATTGTTCATTGTTCTTAAGATCCAAGGGTCTGGGTCTGTAGTCAGCTAGGCAAATTGGTGAGGCTTTTTACCAAACCTTGTCCAGGAAGTGGGGTGCAGGGTTTTGGGAAGTATTTTGGGGGGAAAGACGCGTCCAAACAGCTCTTCCCCAGTAAACAGTATTAGTTTGGTGGTGGTAGCGGCCAGTCCAAGGACAACGGGGGGGAATATTTTGTACCTTGGGGAAGTTTTGACCTAAGCTGGTAAAGATAAGCTTAGGAGGGTTTTTCATGCAGGTCCCCACATCTGTACCCTAGAGTTCAGAGTGGGGGAGGAACCTTGACACTGATTTTTAAAAATCTTGGAGTGCTAAAGAAAGCTCCAGAAGACTGGTAGAAAGCTAACATGCCAACGTTTGAAAAGGGTAAACAGGATGATCCAGGTAATTACAGGCCTGTCAGGCTGACATGGATCCCAGGCAAGATAATGGATTAAAAAACAAAACAAAAACACAAACACCCTAGAACGATATAGAATTAACATAACATACATTAAATGGATTAAAAGTTGGCTAATGGATAGGTCTCAAAATATAACTGTCAATGGGAAATCATCATAGAGTGGGTATGTTTCCAGTTGGGTCCTGCAGGGATCAGTTCTTGGCCCTCACTATTTAACATTGTTATCAATGACCTGGAAGAAAACACAAAATCATCACTGATAAAGTCTGCGAATGACAACATTTGGAGGAGTGATAAATAAAGAAGAGGACAGGTCACTGATTCAAAGCCATCTGGATCTCTTGGTAAACAAGGGTGCAAGCAACAATATGCATTTTAATATGGCTAAATGTAAACATATGCATCTTGGAACAAAGAATGTAGGCCATACTCACACGATGGGGCAACCTACTGTTGGAAGCAGTGATTCTGATAGAGATTTGGGGGGTGTGGTGGATAATCAGCTAACCACGAGCTCCCAGCGTGATACTGCGGCCAAAAGAGCTAATACAATCCTGGGACACATAAACAGGGGAATCTCAAGGAGGAGCAGATATGTTATTTTACCTCTGTATTTGGCACTGGTGTGACTACTGCTGAAATACTGTCAAGGAGGATGTTGATAAATTGGAGAGGACTCAGAAGAGCCACAAGAATGATTAAAGGATTAGAAAACACGCCTTATGACGACAGACTCCAAGAGTTCAATCTATTTGCCTTAACACAGAAGGTTAAGTGGTGACTTGATTACAGTCTATAATTATTTAATAATGAGCTCTTCAATCTAGCAGAAAAAAGGTACAACATGATTCAATGCTGGAATTTGAACTGTTTGAATTTGAACTAGAATTTGAACAGCCACAACTGTTTTTCCGGATATAAAAGCCAGAGCCCGGTGTTAAGGGGTAGCAAGCAGGGCAATTACCTGGGGTTCCATGCCACAGGGGGCCCCATGCAGCTAAGTTGCTCAGGTTTTGGCTTCAGCCTTGGGTGATGGCGCTCTGGGCCCCAGGTTTCAGCACTGCATGGCATGGCTTTGGTTTTCTGCCCTGGGCCCCGGAGAGTCTAACATCAGCACTGCTTATTGGACCCCCTGAGACCTGCTCATGGCCCCGCTAGGGGCCCCCAGACCCCTGGCTGAGAACTGCTGGTCTAGGAATTATTTTGAGAAAGCGCTATGGCCTGGGTTACTCAGGAGATCAGACTACATGATCACAATAGTCCCTTCTGGCCATGGAATTTATGTATCTATGAGTAGGTGGGGTTTGGGGTATTAGGGAGAGGGAGATAAATGGGAATGGTTGGTAGGGGGAGGGGGATAGGGATTAGGGAAGTGGTGGGAGAATGTGAGGGGCAGATGAAGTTAGGGGTTTATAGAAGGCTGGTCAGCCCTGAATTATCCCCTTCTGTGTGTGCTGGGATCTGGGGGAGCCCTACCCCTCCCTCTACAGGGTTCTGAGCTCTGCGCCTTGTGTTTCTTGGTATCTGGGGCACCTTGCTCTCCTGGGGGATGTGAAGCCCCTCTCCCTGCTCCTCCATATGAGCTGGGATCTTGGGGGGAGAAAGGACCTGATAACAAAAAATTAAACATCTGTAATCCAGAAAATGAATAGCTAATATGCACACCAACCTTGCATGTTGTGTGGGTCCTGGCCACTGTGTGTGGAGAAGGGGCTTGGTGTGGAGGAGCAGCAGACTGGGTGGACAGTGGGCATGGCTTGGGAAGCCTGGCTGAAGCAGAGGCAGCAGTCCAAGCTGGGGGTGGGTACTGGGAATGATGGGCCCAGCTCAGGCTACATAACCAAGATAGCATGCAACCCTCCAGTAAGCTGCTGCCTGTGATGTGTATGTAGCAGCATACACATATAGCAAAGTAGACAGCAAAGAACAACAACTTCCATGTCAATGGCTTCTACAGAACAAACTAACGGCTTAATAGAATGAGAGGGGGAGCTGGAAATTTTGGTTGGGGGGGTACATGTTTCGGGGAATTGTGGGGCAAGGGGTAAAGGGAGACATATACCAGTCTTCTCGCTCATGCTTAAAAAGACTGTAATCACCATGTAATAAAAAACTGTCAAGTTTTGGGACACACACAGACCATGGATGAGATTTCTCTCACTGGCCCTCTTAGCAACTGTATATTGCAAACATTTCAAAAGCACGATCATATCCCCATTCTACTATCACAAAAAGTAAAGGGGGAGGAAAGGAGCATTCAGGAATCACACAGCAACTGTATGGCTTAGTGGAATGACCCCTGGACTGGGACTATTCTTAGCTATGCCACTGGTTGGGCAAGTCACAGCACCTCTATTTGCCTCAGTTTCACTTCTGTAAAATGGGGATGATGTACAATTCTTTGAGATTTACTGATGAAAAGCACTATATAAAAACTAGGTCTTTTGATTATTACCTTACCACTGTAACATATCAACTGCAAACCTAGGAAAGAAGTACAACTGCAAAAATGACCTTTGACTCCCACCAACACACGTTTCTCTTTAAAAAACTAGGAAATTAAATGGCAAAAAACATTCGTTAAGATAGAGTTAAGGTTGCCCAATGATAGCTCAGACTCTTCCAGAACGTCCAGTTTGGCAAAACTCAGGATTCTGTAAACCAGGAAATACAGAGTTAGGGTAAATGTCCATACAACCTTAACTCTGCCCTCTTTGAGCAATTCCGCAGAACATCTATACCACACATAGTTCACACACTGCCTTTTCACTGTAATGGCCAGGCATTACTTGCACTTGCTCTATGCTCAGACAGAGTCTACTCCCCCAACAGAATACCACACTCATACAATTTAACTACTTTATATTGTTTTACAACCCCATGACACACTTGCACACAGGATATCACCTGAACCTATACTTTCCCCTACCCAACACTAAATCCACAGACTGCTCTCATATTCCACCTCACTACTGACAATATTCATGGCAAGAAGATCCCAGTGCCTTGGTACTAGCACTATCTATCCAATTTTGCATTGAAATGATGCACCCTGGAACCTCAAGATAATTGTGCACATCTTTGCTTTGATAGCACACATCACAGGAGACGGGGACACACTCAGATCCAGATTTCCTCATATTACAATCATCATAGTTCTATAACGTTCTTCAGGCAAATCCTGGATCACCTCTTATCACAATCAAAGGTCTTCCAAGCTGCCCCAGTTTATTCCTCCACCATTCAATACAGCTACACCTAACTCTGTGAATGTAGCTGAGAGCATGCAAATAATTCCCAAAGGCTATTGCCAGCTCCAGGAGGGCACAGTTAAGGTTATATGGGCATTTACCTTAACTCTGTACTTCCTCATTTTTAGAATTTTGCTGAATTCAATGTTCTTAAAGGGCACAAGCTATCACCAGGCAACTTTAACTCTGCATTAATGAAGTTTTTTTGCCATTTAATACCCGGGCTTTGGAGCAGAGCCCGGAGCTGGAGTGTGGAGCAGCTCCGGAGCTGTGGAGCTGCAGGTTTTTGCCTGGAGCTGGAGCAGAGCTCCAAAGCCCTGTTTAACAAATAAACACACCCTTGCAGTATCTGCAACACAAATGCTGCAGCCATGTGCTAGTGCATCAAATCCAGGAACTGAAAGCAACAAAAATAAACTAGTCTCTTTTCACTGCCCAAGTTGAGAGAAAAGCAATGAGTAATCAGTATAAATGATGAAAACTAAAGCTAGATTTTTAAAAGTTACTTGGCTTAAACAATATAAGGAACTCAGGAAAAGGAATAGGTATATACATAGATCGATTCTCTAAGTGCTTCATTCTAAAGTAAGGGAAATCTCAGATTTGATTTGATATCGGGAATCATCGAATATCAGTAATGACTCCAATTCAGATTTCCTGCCAAAATAGCAACACAACCACTAGTCCTCTAATAGAGACCATTAACTTTGTAAATAAAAGGAAAACAACCTTTGTGGTGATGTAACAGAACACAAACAGCATTTAATATGATCAGTTTAGCACAAAATTTTTGAAACCAAAAATGTTTGCTGATCAGTGATAGTTCCTTACAATCAACAATGCAGAATGCTGGCATATTAAATTTTAAAATCACAGCTCAAATTATGAGAAGATTTAGAAACAAACATTGCAAAAACGTTACTAAGTTCACTTCATAACTAAAGATGATGGGTAAATAAGTGGGTCTACTAAACTAGGAACTAATGCGGATCTCTTTCATACATTTTATTCCTATATGTTTGGAGTCTGTACGAAATTCAAATTTAAAATTCAATAACTTCATCAGGGATAAATTTCAACCCAAGGGCAAAGGATCTATCCAAAGTCCTCTGAACCATGAACTTGTATTAGATACATGTTGTTTTGGGGGAGGGGCGGGGGGGAAGGGGATGGCTGCATACATAAAAACAAAACTGTCATGTCAGAGCACCTCTATACACTTTGCAGTGTGCGAAGTGGGGGCTCTGCAAAGGCCTCATAGGACAATACAGAGAATATCATTGGTGACAGTGTGGAGGTGGAACTACTGGATCTGTGACTGTGAAGGTACAATGATTCCAAATGACTCCTGCATAAAGTATGGAGAGGCTGTAGCCATCAGGCTACAACCACAGTAATGAGATTGTACTGTATTCCTACATCATGTGTTAAAATTTGGGATGGAAGTGCCCGTTCTCTTCCTAATCCCTGTTTCAGCCCCACCATTGACCCCTTACCCCTGCTATTCCAAGTACAAAGTCTTGGATCCTATGCAAGGGAGATGGATGGATGTGCTTTCACCTCAAGTGAAATATTTCTGTATTTGATGGGCAACCTGCTTTCTGTGAAATTCAAAAGTCTTTCTGATCTGATATACATAAGGCTACAAAGGGATACAATTGCAAAGCATATTTAGTCTGCTTAGAGATAATTTTATTAGTGAAATGAACTACTGATAATTTCTCAAAGATTAAGTTGTATCAAATTTAGTGATCCAGGAGATTTTATCCAAAAAAACTCTACTACAGTCTTGTTACCAACCTCTATGCCAGTAAAAACAGTTGGTATTCTTCCAGCTTTATGAACACATTCTGTCAAGCTCAAGAAGCCAAACTTTGTGATCTCACCATCTGCCATGACCTCTTGTCAGTTTCAGACAAAAGAACCCATGCAGATGGTCTCAAAATGTAGATTCTTTCTTATTCCCAGTTACTACTTGACAGCTTGCATCAAACAGATAGCAAAATGCAAAACTTGACTTTGTTCTCTCACTGGGTTTCTGATGAAATTATACAAAGATGGATTTGGAGGCCCAGTCCTATGGCATGGAAAATGTGCCTCATAGATTAAGTATCTTTCTCCAGAATGTAAAGCTTTTCTTTCTAAAAAAAACCACCACAATTTGTTCACCTTGTGGTTACACATAATTTACCTCACTGCTCTCGTTAAAGCAAGTCGACAGCTGAACAATACACTAAGCAATAGGAATACCAGGGCAACAAAGTCCAGTTATGATCACAAACACGGAACACATTCAAAATCCAAAAAATTATTAATTTAGTTAAAAGATAGCTACGTCCAATTCTGATTTATCCAGTGAGATAGATTAAAAAAACCCCACAACCTAACCCAATCTTCTCTGCAGCTTAAAAAGACTAATCTATTCTAAAATTTCATTCATATTAGAGCTTTGACATATAATTCATTTATTGGAAACAGACAACACAAGTTACAGAATGTGTTTTTCTGCAGAACAATATTTAGTTCTCCAGAAATTGATTTGCCCTTAAAGTTGATTGTTCTAAAGACTCATTTTTACACAATAGCATAATAAGTTTCTGGTAAACAAGTCTATTAAACAAAAACCTCCGGAAACTAAAGAGAGCCTCTTACACTGGAAAACAGACTATTTCATTCCTATATCCATGTTTAAGCAAACTTCAGTTTTAATTTCTCTCTCTCCCAATTTTTTTCATTGGCACCTCAAGACACTTTACCTCCAAAACAAATGAGCACCAACAGATGAATCCCGCTGTGCTCCTAAATACCACCCATCACCTCCCACATACTGCAAGTCTTCCAAGCGTCAGTGCTGTTATTATGCCAGTATTATACTAACTGTCACACAAGACAACAAAATAATGCAGCTGGGCCCTCTAGTTGTTGGATAGCTTTTTTAGAATTTAAGCCATCACTTTTACTGTATTTCATTAGATGGTATTTGGACATGATCATGTGGGTAAACTAAAAAAAATCTGTATTTTATTTTTTTTAATCACAGAAAAAAAATCCATTCCTAACAATCTATTTAAGTGAGGTAGCTAGTAGATCTTATGTTTACTGCAATGTAAAAATTATTTTACACTCCATGTGCCACTCTTCCTTTCTGAAGATATTGTTGAGCTGCTCCTAGTTATATGGAAAATTGACCTATGAAGTGCACGTATTCATTTTGAAAGACAGAATAAATTATATGTACATCTATCCCTAGAATTAATGTTAGGGTTCAGCGCAGTGTAGAACAAGATTAGGTTTCATAAGGCTGCCGGGTAACAGAAAGGTTCCTTGATTAATCAGTACAAGCTCAGTTTTAAAGCTACTAATTTATGCATAGTGGCAAAATGGATTAGACCACCTGTTGCACATATGCTACTAAACTGTGTCTCGGTTTTCAGACCAGGTTCTTAATTGCTCCAAGTGTTCACCAGAATTTTTTCTTCCACAGGAATAAGTGTATTGCCATCTTGTTTCTACAAATCTTACAAATACATTTTAGTATCCAATTCCTATTAGACGTTATTCTCAGATTTTGTAAAAACAAAGCCTCTGTTGAAAATATTACTGATCAGTAATCAAATTATACAGTTTAAAAAATGAAGATTTGGTATTACAGAAACAGAAATTCAAATTTGTTAGCAAACAAAAAGTGGGGACTTCTTACTTTGGAATTTCTATTAATTATTCTGTGATCCTCTTATGTGATGCAACAAATTACCCATGTATTTGATAATAGGTTCTATTAAAGATAATTTGAACAGACTTTGAATTTATTGTTTGTACATATATTACAGATATGTTACTTTGTTTCTGTTCTTTTTTTTATAACATTCCAAGTGTATAAAATATTTCTATGATATTTTTGTTTGTTACCTTTCTTTAATAAAGCTCCTTAAATAAATGATCATAAAAAGTTTAAGAATGTGTTTAATAAATAAGATAGAATATGAAACAAAACCAACATAGATGGCTATCACAGAGGCCAATATCTATTTTAAAATAAAAATGGAACAAATGAGTGTTTAAGTCTCAAAATAAACTTCCGTGTGAAATCATTTCAACAGATGGCTGGATATGAGGGACTGCAGGTACTAGGATCTTTCTCTGCTTTCCCCGCCCAGTAATTCCACTAACAAATATAACTCCACTAACCCTTGTCCTGTTGCCAATCTTACACTATACAAATGCAGCAGTGCTAGGAGCTGATGAATACATTAAACAGCATTGTCACCATAAACAGAAAAATACAGGAACAGTCTTAAAGGTTTAGCCTTTGGCAAGCTAGAACCAGCAATGGGGTGTGGATGTGAGAAATCAGTCAACAAGGGGTAAAACAGTATGCTTAGCATACTGAGTGGGGGCAGAACTATAGGGTCAGACTAAGCACACTGGACTACTCCTCTGCTTCTCTGAATCTATCAGACAATTCTCATTCTGGGATCTTGGCTTCCTAGGGTGAGACTAGCAGAACTTCCAGTTCAGATATTTTCAACTGGACCTCTAGGGAAACAGTGTAGAGTACAAGCCTAGCACCCCCTCACCTCTCTGCAGGGGACAGATATACATAGGCCCTCCAAATATTCTAGTCAGTTCCTTTGACTGAATGGGGGGCAAAGCACCTCAGGAAATAAACACATTCAAAAAGGACAAAACCAAAAATTTAAGATTTTAAAACCAAAAGTAGTTTTGTTTGGATGCTTGCACATACACAGAATCACTAAAACACTGAATATTTTCAGAGAAGCTGATTTACAAGTAAGCCATTTTCCTTCTTCCCTGCATTTATTAATGTACTTTAGGGAATTATTTGTTTATTGGGGTACATAAGTTTCCTGTTCTGGTTTTTTTAAACTAGTAGTACTATCCCTTTTTCTTTACTATAGGTGAACTAGTCACCCTGTAGCAAGGCGCTGCCATGTCCTCCTCGCTTCTGTCCTTCTATGCCCACAAACCAGCAAGAGACCTCTGTGTTGGTGCAATCACCTGTGCTCTTTATTTACAGTATATTTTCCCACCACCTTCTAGCTACAAACAGTAGTAGAGCCACAGGGACTACTAGCTCCCACAGCCAGCAGAGAAGAGCTACCATTCCCTCTAATTCTCTGGCTCCTCCCTTACCTTCTCCTCCCTGGTTTCTTTCCTGCCAGCCTTTATGTAGCCCCTCACTAATGAGGTCAGCAGTGGTTCCGTTTGCCAATCAGGCCTGGGCTTACTTAGCCAGCTCCAATTCCCCTTTCTTGATTGGAGCTGGCATGACAGAGTCCTAGCTCAGATTTCCGTAGCCAGCACCCTATCACACACCCCAAACCTGCTTTGACCAAATAAATGAGGAGGAGAAATTGAGGGGTCTGCTGGAACAGCCTCTGGGAAAACAGAAGGAAAAACTGCTCAACCAGACACTTCAAGGAGAAGGAAAATGTGAGCACTAGTGTTTTAGAACTGCTGAGCCATATAAGAGAGGAAGGACTATGCTGAGGGAATAGGAGAAAGAATTCATCCCCTGAAGCAACATGCTCAAACACTCCAGAGTAAAAGGGGCAAACTAGCGTCGGACAGAGCTTGGAGAAAGAAGGCTCACACATACACCTCCACTGCAGCTAGCCCCACATTCCATGGAGGTGGATGCATCTGCCCTGTACCTGTTAGGAAGTGTGCAGCTGGCAGGTCCCAGGTAACGACCCTAGATGAAGGAGGGGCAGACTGGACTGTGGAGAGCATGAGACACCAAGTGAGACAACTCCCTTTCATCTTGGAAGATGTACAGTCACCATTTTTAACATAGAAAATTTGATAAACCTGAATTCTGCAATGATAAAAATATTAATTAAAAGAGCTGTGCTGGTCAGAAAAAGGGAGCACACCCAAAACTCCTAGAAACAGACTGACCTAATTGAATCACATGGTAAACTAAAGGAGCCCAAAAGTCGAGATCTGTGGAGACTCAAGGAGAAATATATATTTTTTCTCTATAAAATAAAGGAGTAACTGAAGCAGTACCATGAGAAATGTACTGTATCTCTCTTTGTTACGTAGCAAGTGAATTGCATAGGATTCACCAATTCCTAAGACCAATTCACCAATTCCTAAGACCTGATGTTAAAAAAAAAACTGAGAGACCATGTGAGGTTCCTTTTGTAAACTGTCACATAAGCAGAAGAGAGTATACTAAAACACAACTACTAGCAGAGCATTCTTCATTTTTCCCCTCATAGTATGGGCCAGACTTCCCTCCACTCAATCATTAGGACCCCAACCTCACCTATGAGTGTTCAGTTAGGATTCTCCTGGTACCTACAGTAACTGCTCACATGGAAAAATAAGGATATAAAGAAATTATTTCATATGGTCACAGCTTTCAAACATCAGGATAGAAATTTCATTCACTAGTTTATAAATTCATCTGATTAAGATAACACATGGGAATTTACAGGTATTACTTTTGCTACTGGAGAATACCCACACTCTTATTTAAGGCCCCACTCCTACCAACATGTATATACAAAAAATGATTGAACTGGAGCTAGTGAGACTACTCAAATGTATAAAAGGTTTCATGGGCAAGGCCTAAGCGATTTCCGTGTGTAGTGTATACTCTCCAACAAAAAGAATTCTAATTCTTGGTATTTAAGAACAACCCATCAACTTTTGTATATCTTGTATAGTGATTAAAAATAGTCTTTTGCTAACTTGGTTTGAATCCCTACTATGATACTCAATACTAAATGCTGAGTAGTTGTTATAGCATTTACTTGGTAGCAAACACTAAGTTGTTCTACAGAACTAGGTCACCAACTAACAGAAGCAGAAATCTACTTTGAAAGTCAGTTTCAGTAGTTAACTGACAGTCTATAGTAATTAGCAAGTTTCTGCACAGAACAGGCTGGCCCTAATAATGACATGTTTAAATTGGGGATGGTTCAGTCACTATACTAACAGGTGGCCCTTGACAGCTGGCATACTTGCTTTCAGTCACTCTTATTACAGGCACACACAGTACCTTTTGAATTCATTTTCTTTATTAAATGGTAGTTAATTAGGAAAGATTTCAGAACTAATTTCAGCAAGCTCTAAACTCAGAACTGTCATGGTGAACATTTCTTCTATGAAGTGTGTTCTTAAAGTCCGAGAGCTTCTTATTACCAATAGCTAACTCTCTATTTGACCAAATGAAAGTTAGTTCCGTCCCTTTTTCATTGAAGAGCTACACTTATCTCACAAGAATTAAAAGATGCCCTATTAGAAAGCTTTGCACCACAGTAGAAGCTGGCCCAAAACCAAGGGTCATTAGATATTTATGTACTGATCTTGTAACATGAATTGAGATAAGTGTTTAGTTTCATTTTCTTAGATTGTACTTCTTGCAAAAGTTCTGTATCTGTAATAGTGGAAGGGGTATATAATCCTGAATTTGAAGTAGCTGAAAATGATTTGACTGATCATCAACCTACTACAAGTAGCCAGAAACTGATATTTCAGCAAAAATTATGGAATGAGGCAGTGCTAAGTGAGCTTTCATTGTTTTATCTTCTTCCAACATAGCTGTCCTGTGCGTTTTTAAAGTTCAGTTCTTATTCCACTCTTACTAATGGATACAGCCATAAAAATGTAGAACAGCTACCAATACTGCAAGTCTAAAGAAGTTCAGCACTATAAAATTGCCATGCCATAATACACACTACCTTTTCATGGAATTGCAGAACACAAATTGCTTGCTTTTGAGACCCCCTTAAGAACAATTTAAACGAAGTATCAACGTGGATTTAATTTTCTTACAGTAACCCCCAATGTACTTTAGTTTATTTTCATTTAATTACTTACGTAAATGTTAGGATAGGTGTATTTGAAAGCAAGATGGATTTAGGTAGCTTGTTGGCTTTGCACCAGCCTTGTCTGAGACCTAAGTCCAAGAACACATTATCATTTCCTGGCACCAGACCAGAGGGAGCAAAGTTGATAATCTCTGTAAGACTGTTAACCCACCTACAGATCTGCTCACTTGTTCTCTATTGACTACATTTGTAGGACTTTACTACTAGCTGGTAGGATAAGATTTTTCCTCTAAACAGTGTACAACAAAAAAAGCTAGAAGCACATATAAAAAGCAAATCAAATTAATGGAATTGCAGAGCATTAAAGAAAAACAAAGAACACTGTTTTAAGGCAGTATTGTATGAATAAGACAACTATGGTTAACTCCTGCCAATTGAACTACACAGGCTACAGCTAAAAGGCCACATTCTGCTTCAAGATGACACACAATTAAGATTTCCATAAAACGCAGCATGGATAAACAGCTCTCTTTTCCCAGCTATATCACACCACTATTTTCTCTTCTTGAATTTGGTGCACATCTCCAGAAACTTGCTTTGTACTGTAAGGTTCACTTATGCAGCTCACCATCATAGGGTGTCATGCATGTTCTTTTGCTGCTCCTGTAAATAGGCTCTCATAGCTTAAGCAGCAGAAATAAACTGGAAAAGATATTGTCTGTTCTACTCTGTGTCAGCTCTTAACTGTGCACCCGGACAAAAATGCTGTTCTGGATATGATTCTCACATACACCTATTTCCAACACGCAAAGTGGGAAAATATGAGGTACTTCTAGAAAATTAACACCATTTGTCTTACTATATTATGCACTTTTCCCCAACTGATCCGTCTGGGTTAACCTCTTAGAGGTAGATAACACTTCATAGCCTGAACTCAAACAAGCTTCTACACACAACACTAAACTCACCTGGATCAGAACTTGCAGTACTTTCAGCAACGGGCTTTTGCTGAGCAAACAATTACATCAAATCATTACAAATTTCCTCTTTGCAAACCTGCCACAAAAAGGGTTCACTGAAGACTACAATGAGATGACAGAACTAATTTCACATGCAGACTAAACTAGATTTGAACTAAAGGTTCTAAAAGTGAAAAACTGGTGCAATAAGTCAACATGACACTTTATTCCTCATATTGAACAGATTTACACTTTAATATCTAAAGAATGTTACTCAAAAACAATCAGTTTTACAGCTTTATGTAAAAAATACATAATTCAAAAATAATTTGGTCCTGTTCTTCCTGGTAGCCGTTTGCATCAAAGGGATCCAGTGTGTACAGTATGCCAGATAATGTAGTGAGAATTACTGCCCACCTTAACAAACAAGTAGTGATAACAGTTGAACAGAAGGCTCAGACAAGTAGTACATCTATTCATGTTAAATTACTTCTGTAGCTATATGAAGTTAACTGTGTCCACTGAAGGTTAACTTGAGTCAAACTGCTCCTTTTCATTCTTTATAGTACAACAATGATTTTTGCACACACACAGGAAACAGTTATAAGAGAACCATAAGGGTTTTTACAGAAAAATACAAGATTTCTCTCAGAAGTTTGTCTGTACAAGACAGTACCCACTAATAACAAAATAGGAGTCACTTTTAAGAATTAATTCCCAGTTTTCCCCTCTTTCTTTAGGGTAGGCCTAAATCACCTGACCTATTAGTCTAGGTCTCTTTTAGAGATAATGTTTCACATTTAACAAGAGAAACTGTCTTGGGAGGAGGAGATATTTCAGTACATTTTTCTTGCAGCTACCTCTCCTGTCATCTTTTCTTTCCTGTTATCTAATTTCTCTCTTCCTTTCCCAACTCTATCAAAACTTCCGCAAGATATTGCATCGGGGCACCGGAACAAGGGTGAGAGGGAGGAGGGCCATGGCCCCCCTGACTTTTTACTGGCCATAAGGGTGAGCACCACGGGGAGGGGTGGAGAGAAGCAAGCGGGGGCCAGTGCCTTGGGGGAAAGAGACAGCATGAGGAGATGAGGCCTTGGGGGGGAAGGGGTAGCATCTGTGCCCGCCCACACTTTTAGGGCGCTTTCACTGCTCCTGTATTTCACTGAACATACAATATTCTAAACAACATATTTCTGAAGTTGCAAGTACCTGTGTTTATATACACAAATATCTGAACTGTAAAATACATTTTCTCATTTGTATCATAATAGTATCAATAAATCATCAGTGACTTCCATTCCCATAAAACTGACATGATTTCAATATAAAATATTAGTATATTACTATGTGATCAAGTGGATTAGCAGCCATAAACTGATGTAAAAGGATTAACCTGATTTAATTCACTTTAACCACATAAGTATATACTGGCATACAAACAAATTTTTATCAAGCCATACATCAAACCAATTCATAGTTTGAAATTTCTTTAATAGACAGGACAGATAATATATGACCTGGTCATTTATGGACAGTATTATTCTCCAGTTGCTATTAAAAAATCGAGATGCTTTAAAAAACATTTAATTCCAACATTGTTAAGACTAGCCCAGTAATCAATGCTTCTCTCTCCCTTTTATATTTCTATAAAAGTTTCTATTAAATTGGCTTAACATTTATAAGAGTTGCCAGATAGGATTCAGGCTCTGGTTTTGCCATTCTATATAACAAATAAGCATAGCAAGAGACCATGGAAGCTCACTCTTTAATATTATCTCCCAACCCCTTCTCACAAGTACAACAGATATCAATATGAACAGTACAACTGAAGATTTCAATAAAGTTAAAAAAACAGATACACAAAGTAAAGGTGGGGGAGGGAGGGGAGATATGTGGTTTGCTGATTCTACATTATATTTTCAGCATTATTTCTAGATTATTGACTAAAGTTTGCATTGTGAAACGTAAAGTCTATATTCACCTCCCTTACGCCTTTAAAAGAAGAATTATGGGCCTTCCTAGTGACCTCAAATGTGAAATATGGGACTCTTTCTGCTCTCATTTCCCACCTTTTGACTACCCATCCCCCACAAAAAAAAAAAATAAGAAACCAGCCGCAGGTCCACGAGTGGCCCAGAACGTTTTTCAGAGTGTTGCATAAATTTACAGTGCCAAACATCTTAACTTTGTGCTGCACATCAGAAGTTAGCTGTTAAGGGTTTTGTTTTTTCTTTTAAACGGAACTGATAGGAACTAAACTGCCAGGGAGAACACAGCCTTGCTATAAAGTGAATTAAACACCGAACTGCCACACTGCTAGAAGGACCAAATACAGAACGCTACTGAGCCACCCCTCCCCCAGAAACTCGTTCTTATCTCCCTGGGAAAGAGACGGGTCTGAGGAGACTGGGGAAGATACCAATTACAACACACACGCGGCCACTTCTATGACCCCCAGCTAGGTTTCAAGCAGTGGCGGAGAAGCCCCAGTGAGACAGACAGGGCGGCTGTCACACGGCACTACCCAGCTCCAGACACAGGCCTGCGTGCCGGGCACGCCAAGCACAGCGGGCCACCTTGCTAAGGCAGTGAAAGGGGACCGCGGCTCACAGGTGTCAGACACCAGAGCCTGTCTCCAGGGCTCTCGGCGGGGAGGTGAATCCCCGTGACAGTGGCCCCACGTCAGGGAGCCGGGCAGGCCCCCAGGGAGAAGGGCAATACGGCGGTTAGCCCCCGTGCACGGTTGGGGCGGGGAGGGAGACATCACAGCCGGGGACTGAGCGGGGCTGCCCCCTACGCAGCAGCTCAGCGCGCTCTTCCGCCCCGTGCCTCCACAGGCCCCGGGGGCGGAGCGGGCTCGGCCTGGCCAGCACCAGAGCCAAGACAAGGAGCCGACGACGGCTCCTCCCTCGCCAGCTGCTGTAGCAGTTAGCCGGCCACCTGGCAGCTGCTCCGCCCGGCCCCAAGGAGAGAGAGGCGCCCCCTGGCCGTCTCTGCGTTGCCGCTGGCGCCGGCGCCACCTGAGAGGGTGCACCGAGAACCAACGACCCTCGACGCACAGAGTCCCAACCACCCCAGCTCACCGTGCCTCCAGCCCGGCCCACTCTCCGGCTCGCTCCACAGCCGCACCGAGCCCGTGTCCCTCTCCCCCGCACAAGCTTGGCGGCGTCTGACAACTGCGTTCTCCCATTGGCCACCCCTCCGCGTGAGGTTAGGCGCCGCCATCCGCCCATTGGCGCGGCCCCGTGTGTACACAACCCGCCCACCAATCCGAGAGACAGCCGGGGAAGGGGCGGGGCACAGACCGAGCTAGTTCTAGAGGGTCGTGCTGGGTACGAGCCGGGATTTCCTATCGCGGCCGCGTTAACCCTGAGCCAGCCCTGGTCCCGGCGGGAGGGGGGAGCTGCGGTGCCGGGATGGCCCGGCTCCCTCTCCCCGCGCTCACACAAGGGGAGGGGGCGCTACCTCTTAGCAGGACTGACATCCACCACCAGCCCGAGGGGTGGCTGACGCTCAGCCAGGACTCACCACGCCTACACTGGTAGGAGACAGACTCACCCAGGACTGGCTGCTCCCCCACGGGGCGGGGGGGGGGGGGCGGATACCAGACTTTTAACCGTCTCTCCCCCGTCACACACACACACCCCAAGGGGGAGGAGCGGAGACATTATCTCCCATGATGCCCAGTGCGTGGATGGCCGGAAGGAACGGAGCTGGTGGAGGAGGTGGACATCTCCAGTTCATGGCCCCGCTGCGGGCAGATGAGAAGGAGGCCCTGTCCCCAGAGACTCACCCCATCACACTGGCTGAAGTACTTAGGGAAGTATTTTGGCATGGAGACATCAAACTACCATATTAACCCAATACAGCCCTTTAGTGAAACCGTGCAGGGCAGGATGCCTGGAGGTTGGCTAGTTCATTACATAGTTTATAATGACATTGGTCATAGTCACAAACTAATATTACATTCATATTTTAACATACATGTGCTAAGGCTGAAGGTACAGAAATCTAAATATTTTATACCACTGACACTACGAAGTTGCATATTTGGTGAATATGCATTGTCTTAATTATATTCTGCATAGGTCATAAACAAGACAGTAAGCATAATGATTACTAGGGCTTTATCGTGACAAGACTACAACACGTGACAAAAATTAATAGTGTTCCTGACTGGTTTTGGCATCAGTGGGAGTCGGTAGTCAAACAACTCTGCCAGCTCCCTAAGATGCTGCCTTTGAGCTTGCAGCGGGAGAGACTTAAAGAGACTGTATCCGATGAAGTGAGCTGTAGGTCACGAAAGCTTATGCTCAAATAAATTGGTTAGTCTCTAAGGTGCCACAAGTACTCCGTTTCTTTTTGTGAATACAGACTAACACGGCTGTTACTCTGAAACTTAAAGAACTGTGTTCTTCTAAGCAATTTTTCTATTATTAAAGTCCTGAAAGTCTCTGACTAGAAAGTTGGCCTACAGCCCAACACCTAGACATATACCAGGAGTATTGTCTCAGCTCTTCAATCCATGATACTGTAGATCCGTTGGGATCAGAATCACCATTTCAGGTTAATAGTCCCAGCCAGAGTCGTAACTAAGCATTTTAGCACATGGGGCTAGCAAGCATATTTGTGCCCCCTCAAAGTGATGAGTGGGGAGGCATGCAGGGTCACATGCCACCCAAGATTTCTGTCTTCCATTGAGCACAGAGTTTTTCAAACTGTAGGGGGTGCCTCACTAAGGGGATGACTCCCACAGCTTGAAAATCATTGCCTCCTGCTAGAAGCCAGGGCATAATATCAAAAACCACTACTGACAGATTTTGCTACCAGTTACTGACACCTATGGATGTTCTTTTTCTGTCCTGTCACAATTTGTTACTTCCTTTCTCACTGGTGAAAGGATAGCACATTTTGATGGATAGGTACATGTCATAATTTGCTATCTCTCACCTTTGTCATCTTCTGGTCCAGGGGTAGCAAAGGGCATCAACCATCCATCACAATTTGCTACCCCTAGACCAGAGGATGACAAAGGTGAGAGATAGCAAATTATGACAGATGGTTGATACATAGCCATGGATGGTGCACCACACTCTGAACCCATACAAAAGCTCCTGGTGAGTACACTCACCACTGACACAAAGAGCCAAGTAGGCACACGCACAAATGACATACTAATCGCAATGACTGTATGCTGACATAACTTGAGTTAACATAAGTTTGTAGTGTAGTGATAGGCCTTAGGTATATGAATTGCTTGGGAGAAGTAACCACCAAAGTATGAGGCTAAGCCAAGATTCAGCCAGAGGTTTAGACTCCTACTTTTATGCATCTGGACCTCTGGCACCCTAAAGACTCAGGAGGAAAAAGGCACATAAAAAGAACTAATATGATTTTTTTTTGCTTTTTAATTTCATGACTTAGGGGTGTATAATTCATGATTTTTCAATTCTTGTGGTTGTCAAGCAACCTTGGGGTTGTAGATGTGTGTTCATTATGTTGTGAAGGCCAAAACTATAACTGGGTTCAAAAAAGAATTATATTTAAGTTCCTGGAGGCTAGGCCATTAGCCAACATAGTTAGGGATGCAACCCCAAGTTCTGTTGTCCCTAGCCTCTGACTGCCAAAAGATGGGAGTGGATGACAGGGGATGAATCACTCAATGACTGCCTGTTCCGTTCATTCCCTCTGAAGCACCTGGCACTGGCCACTGTTGGAAGACAGGATACTGGGCTAGGTGGACCATTGGTCTGACTCAATGTGGCCGTTCTTACGTTCAGTAAAAATTACAGTAGATTTTTTGCCTTTGAGAAGGATTTAATATGAGATAGCATACTGCCCTAAGTGAATATTTGGGAACCAAGTTCTACACACAAATAGTGACATGCAAAAAAAGCACTAAAGGGCTGGATTGAAAGGCAAAATAACAGTTCAGAAAGGCAATCCCCATTGGAGGATCAAATGAAAATTAAGACGTTTTGATACCACGCCAGAAAATCAGTCAGACTCGAAGTCACATGATCCAGCAGAATAAACTTATGCTATAAAAAGAAAAAGAAAAATTTAGAATTAAAAATTCCATATTAAAAATCACAGTAAAACCATCGGATGTGCTATACTAAATATACAGATGTCATCGATAAAACTACTAGCAACTACTTACTTATAAATATTTTCAATGATTATTTGCTATAAAATATAAATTAAATAGCACAATGACATCCATCTACACAATGTTAAAGGTAAATGATGAAGTGCTAAGAGTAATAAAAATAAGATTTTAAAAAGTAAACAATTAGATGATCAAACTTATATTTAAAAGGGATTACAAGAAAGGGAGTGCAATTCAGTGAATCACTGCAGCAGATAAGATAAATTTGCAAACTGCTAGGAAAGACTTTATACAGACATTAACTAACAAGGGATTCTTTTAAACAAAACGTGTGACATAGTTTTTGGGGATATATGTAAGATATTTCACTGAATCAAGTTTCCTTTAGCACCTCAGCACATTATATCAGACAGAGAAGAGCTGTCATGTCAAGGCATTGGGACACCTTGTGCCTTTCAGGACACAGCCCTGGGAATCATGTGCTGAGATGTACTGTCCTGTGAGAGGGGAAATAAAAAAATTCCTCTTCCCCCACTCTATCTTTGCAAAGACAGCAGGTTGTTAACCCCACTTTTATCCCCCTGCCCCTCCCTGTGCCAGGGTTTTGCTCTCTGCCAGAGCCTGTACCCTTGGGCTTAACCTCGGCTCCTGCTGTTTCTTCCTGATTTTGTCCCGTTGCTTCCCCTGCCTCCAACTTGACCCCAGTTTGACCCAACTGGGCAGTCAGTTTCCGCCCCCTGCACAAACTCTGTCATCCCCCCCAAAACTCCTTTAACCTCCGTGAACAGCAGCAGATTTTAATCCCCAGTGAAAGGAGCAGCTACAGCAGCTGTTACTAAGCATGCTCAGTATGAGCCAAGAAGCACACACAGAGTCCTGCCAGCCATGGTCCTAGCACCAGGGTGAGCCTGCTCCAGCCGGGTCCGTGATCCTGCAGTGAAGGGGGTGGTGCTGAGCACCCTAAACTCTGGCCAATACTGCTGGAACTGATCCTGTGGAGATTGGGAGCTGATGTTGCTGGGCCAGGTCCTGCATGCCACCCCATTTTTGCACCCCTATTGGCTCTGTGCATTGGGCCGCTGCCATGCCCTACTTACGGCCCTTTCTCCAGCCATTAGCTGGATCTGGGCAATGACCCTTTTCCCACTCACCTCTGAACAGAAGTTTTAAGTCTATCCAGCCTCTTGCCTTAAACTGTGATGGCCCCAGAAAGCCAGTCTGCCTAAAGGCTACCAGTTAGGCTGTGCTTTCTCTCTGAGGAAACTGACAGTGTTTTTACCAGTGATCCTACAGCTCTGTCTCAGCAGAGTACATTTATTTTAAGGACAAAAAATAGCAGATTGAGAAAACACAGAACAACAATAAGAACCATAACAAGAGTTTCCCTATGCATGCTAAAACCTGACTAGAGGTCACCCATCAGTCTTATGGGCCCAAGTAAGCCAAAGTCTTTCCAATCCTCCTACAAGGGCTGGACCTGCCCCGTTGGACAGAGGGCTCTGTCCATTTTCTTAATCAAAACAAAGGCTCTGTGTCAGTTAAAGCTCAGCTTTTTATACCAAAGCCCCTTCTTTGTTTGAGTCTCTTGAAAACCCAGTTTAAATCAGTATATGCAAATACCCAAGTGGGGGGTGGTTTTCTGGAGTTGTTTACAACCTCCAGGGTTATCACCCACCTCCCCCACTGTTTAACGTTCCTCTAATAGCTGTAATTACCTTCTCCCATGGAGTAGAACATATTCATATGCAAGCAGAGTCAGGATGAGCTCCACCCTGACATCTGGTGGTGAGGTGTGGCAAGTTGTGGAAAAGAACTTCAGGGGCTGATCTCATTTGCATAGGCACACCCACCCCGCCTAGAATGAGGCCATAGCTGCCCAAATGGTCAGTTTGGCTGCTGTGGGATCCCCAGTGTCTCTGTTATTGGGGCAGGAAGAATAAATTGTTATTACCCTGATTATGGGAATCAAGGACAGTGGAACTGTACTTGGCCTTTTGTTATGATGGAGGGACTCGCCATCAACTAAGGAGCACTCGCTAGGCAAGGGACATGGGTTCCAAAACACTGTGAAGGGGGAGCTGCTGGAAACAGGTATTAATACTTGGTGGCATGGGCCCCCTGGTGAGGGCCTTACATGCTAATTGTACTTCCTCCTCTCTCCACTGTGGAATATCAGAGCTAATTTTGATTCTATTAGGAGTCTAGTTACAGGCTGCTGAGTTGAATTCACTTTGGGCTAATGGTGCACCAGCACTGAGGCTCCCCTACTATAAGCTGAAATCACAAAAGAGCTAAACTTACTAAGAGCTGAAATCACTGAGTGTTGTGTTAAGTGTTGGGGGAGCCTGAAGATATATAGTGGAGCAGTTTGCAGGACGGTGAGCGGAGTGGCTGGTGGAGCAGAGCAGTTTGTTGGATGCCTAGAGCAGCTCATGGGGCGGCTGGCAGAGTGGAGCCCCATGGAGAGGTGGGGACATCAGATTTGGACCACGTAAGGTGCCCCTTAAACCCCCCCCCCCCCATCTCCACCCAGGTTGGGAGGTAAAACTCTGCAGATAAACTTTTGAACTCTGGGGCTGCCCTGACCAGAGACAGAGACTTTGGGGTGGATGGACTCAAGAACCAAAGGGAAAAGACATGCCCCAATTTGCTTGGGGTGGGTTTTTTGCTCATGGGATGTGTTATGAATCCTGTTGGTGGTGTTTCCCCAACATAATGCCACATTGTTTCTCTCTGTTATTAAAAGGCTTTTTGCTACACTCAGACTATGTCCTTGCGAGAGGGGAAGTATTGCCTCTTAGAGGCGCCCAGCGGGGGTGGTATATATTTGTCACTGGGTGGGGGCTCGAGCCGGTTTTGCATTGTGTTATTGGAACGGAACCCCTAGATACTGAACCCGGCCCTTGTTGCTGCCAACTGTGACAGGCAGAAGGGTTACACATACATAAACCATTCATAAATTTAATACAATGGCTCCTAAAGATGCTGTATGGGATTGTAATATCTATCTCAGTCAGGAACATAGGCTCCTATAATTTCTGGGGGGCAGCCGCTTATCACAAAGGTCTGCTCTACACCCACTTTTAGTACCTGCATAACTATTTTCGTTGGGAGTGTGTAGGTTTGTTTATTTTTTTTCCAAAGTAGCTATATCAATACATCCCCTAGAGTGAATGCAGTTAGAACAGTATAAAAGGTGACTTGCAGCAATAAGTTATTCCCTTTCCTGTATGTGATTAAGCTACACCACCAGTGTAATTGCATCCACACTGAGGGCGTTGTACTGTTTTTTAACTGGTTCAGTTAAAGTGGTACAAATTGGGTGTATACAACAAGAACTAACACACAGCTACTGGGCTTTTTTTGCTCAGCTGGTAGAAAAAACGGTTACCTACCTTTTCGTAACTGTTGTTCTTCGAGATGTGTTGCTTATGTCCATTCCATTTTAGGTGTGTGTGCTCACGTGCACAGTTGTCGGAGATTTCTGCGTTAGTGGTAACCATAGGGCTGGCTGTGGTGCCCCCTGGAGTGGCACACTCATGCGGCGGTATATCAGGCGCCGCTGGACCTACACCCTCTCAGTTCCTTCTTGCTGGTAACACCGAGAGAGGGTAGAAGGGTGAGTAATGGAATGGACATGAGCAACACATCTCGAAGAATAACATTTACAAAAGGCTAGTGTCTGTTTTTTCTTCTTCAGGTGCTTGCTCATGTCCATTCCATGCTAGGTGACTCACAAGCAGTACCCCCAGAGATGGGCTTGGAGTTCACAGCTTAGCAGCTTGCAGTACTGCCCTACCGAAGCCAGCATCATCCCGGGCCTGCTGGGTAAGTGCATAGTGGGACGTAAAGCTGCCCTGCAGATGTCCTGGATAGGTACTTGGGCCAGAAAGACTGCTGAAGAGACCTGCACCCTGGTAGAGTGGGTGGTGATGATCGCCAAGGGTGGCACCTTCGCTTGATCATACCAAAAATGAATGGAGGCAGTGATCCAAGAGGAAATCCTTTGAGCGGATACAGAGCAACCTTTCATCCTGTCAGCCACAGAGACAAACAACTGCATTGACTTATGGAATAGCTTGGTCCTGTCAATGTACAAGGCTAAAGCCCTCCTGATGTCCAGGGCATGCACCTGGCATGCAGCTTGCATGCCTCCTCCAACTTACGTGTCCTCAGAAGGAAGACCAGTAAGTAAATGTCTTGGCTCAAATGAAACTGAGAGACTACCTTTGGAAGGAAGGCCAGGTGTGGTGTCAGCTGGCCACTGTCCTTGTAGAAGACCATGTAAGGCGGTTTCGAGGTGAGCGACCAAACCTCAGATACCTGGCAGGCCGATGTCACTGCTATTAGGAATGAAGAAGGAGAGAGCAGGAAGCCAGAGGCTAAAAGGGAGGACCCGTGAGCCGCAACAGCACCAAATTCAAGTCCCATGGAGGCATGGGATCCCTAATGTGCAGGTAGAGGCGCTCTAGACCCTTAAGGAATTTGGCTGTGATATCCTGAGCAAAAACTGACCTGACCTCGAATGGCAGGTGGAAGGCTGAGATGGCCACTAGATGGACCTTGATCGATGAGAGGTGTTAGGATATAGATATTCAGGCCTGTCTGCAAAGGCCTGTACTTTAAGAATTTAGGTGTATTCTTATCACTTGGCTAGTTCCAGAGGTATAAAAGAAAGAATCAAAACCACTGTCTGCCAGTGTAAGGGCCTTCTCTTACTGTGACAGTTTGTGGCCCTGTGCTTAGGCTCAGGCCTTTGGCTAAGCAGCAGAGGCAGCCATAAGCTAGGAAGCGAACAGTCACATCCTCACATTCCAAACTAGTCACATTGAAATAAGGTGCTATTGGGCTGTTAGGCACTATCAAGACAGGATTGTATTCCTGTCACCTCCAGAGAAAGGGAAGTGCCTAGAAAATGTAAAAGGAAACTTAGTTTGATAGCATCCTGTCTGGCAAGAACTCACTTATCAATAGCTGGGATGTGAAATCCTCACTTCTGTATTGTCTTGTCATTATAGTTCCCACTTTGCTGTTGTTTGTCTGTTAATCTCTGTCTGGTTTTGTGATTGTTCCTGTCTGCTGTATAATTAATTTTGCTGGGTGTAAACTAATTAAGGTGGTGGGATATAATTGGTTACATAATCATGTTACAATATGTTAGGATTGGTTAGTTAAATTTCAGGAAAATGATTGGTTAAGGTATAGCTAAGCAGAACTCAAGTTTTACTATATAATCTGTAGTCAATGAGGAAGTGATGGGGTGTGGGTGGGCATGTGGGTGTGTGAGATGGGAACAGGGAATGGGGGTAAGAAAATTGGAATCATGTTTTGCTAAAGGGGGAAATGGGAACAGGGAATGGGAGTAAGGAAGTTGGAATCATGTTTGGCTAAGGGTAGGAATGGGAACAGGGACACAGGTGTAAGGCTCTGTGGTGTCAGAGCTGGGAAGGAGGATACTAAGGAAGGAAACTGGAATCATGCTTGCTGGAAGTTCACCCCAATAAACATTGAATTGTTTGTACCTTTGGACTTCGGGTATTGTTGCTCTCTGTTCATGCGAGAAGGACCAGGGAAGTAAGTGGGTGAAGGAATAAGCCCTCTAACAAGAGGGACAAGCCCTGGAGTCACCGACGAGGCTGGGGCCATGAAGGGAACTCCTTCCAGCACCAACGTGGGATCCTGCCACCAAGTGAGAGACGACAGTATGCTGTCCGGAATCCTGATCACCTGGTCCATGTGGTGCTAGATGGGGACATAGACTGACACCAGCCATGTCTGTAGGGATCTGGGGCAGAGTCTTGTGCACCAGACCATGGAAGCGCATGCTACCATATGACCCAACAATCGCAGGCACGTATGGGCGGTGGTGAGCAGGTGGGCTCACAGGCCTGAGATGAGGTCTCCTATGGCTTGGAACCGAGTCTTGGGGAGGAAGGCTCTGGCTCGAGTGGAGTCGAGAACTGCCCCAATAAATTTTATGCGCCGCACTGGAGTTAGGGTTGATGTATTCTAATTTATTATCAGCCCTAGGTTGCGGGAGGTGAAACAGACCAGATCGATATGTTTCCACAACAGATCTGGAGACTGGCTCCTTAACCCCCAGTTGTTGAGGTACAGGTAAATTTGGACTCCTCAACGTCACAGGGAAGTGGCCACTGGCACTTTGTGAACACTCTCAGGGCTAACAAGAGGCCAAAGGGCATCACCATGAACTGGAAATGGCACTGGCCCAATGTGAAACAGAGGAAGCGCCAATGCCCCGGGAAAATGGAAATATGGAAGTATGCATCCTTTAAATTGAGGGTGGCATACCAGTCTCCCAGATCCAGGGAGGGAATGATGGAGGCCAGGGAGACCATGTGAAACTTCAACTTCTTCAGAGACTTTTTGAGGCGAAGCAGTTCCAGGATAGGTCTGAGGCACCCTTTTTCCTTCAGAATTATAACACAGCAGGAGCAGAATCCTCTGCCTTCCATGTTCAGAGGAACCTCTTCCACTGCCCCAAGGCCCAGGAGGTTTTCAACCTCCTGAATGAGGAGTTGCTTGTGAGAAGGGTCCCTGAAGAAGGATGGGGATGGGAGGCGTAGTCAGCTATAAATTGCAGGGTATAACCTGAAGAAACTATCGAGCACCCAGCAGTCTGATGTGATACGGGACCAGGCTGACTAGAAAGGGTGGAGGTGATTGAGAAAGGAGGGGGATGGATCCGGTACAGTGGCTGGGGCGGTCATCCTCACGCGCACCCTCAAAATGGCTGTTTCTGGTCTCCCTGATTTTTGGGAGGGTCAGGCTGCACCGCTGGGTGGGAAGACGATGGATAACGTCTCTTAGGTCCCCTGTCCTTGTCCTTCCTCCTGTAGGAGCCTGACCTGGAAGGACCTCGACTGCAGCAGAAGGGGCAGGGGTGGAGGATGGAAGGCTTCCTAGACTGCTGAGCACGATGCTGGCCCAAGGAGCGGAGGGTGGCTTGGGAGTCCTTACCCATGGAGCCTTGAGTCAGTTATCTTGGAAAAAGAGCCCTCTACCCTCGAAGGAGAGGTCCCGGATTGTGGCCTGCATTTCAGGAGACAGCCCAGAAGCCTGCAACCACGAGCTGTGTCTCATGGCCACTGCTGACGCGACCACCCGGGCTGCCACGTCCGTAGTGTCCCAGGCCATCTGGAGGACTCCCCTGGCTACCGCTGTGCCTTCGCTCACTAACACAGTGAACTCTTTGGCATGATCCTGCAGGAGGGCTCCATGAACTTGTTAAAGGAGTCCCACAGGTTGAAGTTATAACATTCCAGGAGGGGCTGGTGATTAGACACTCGGAACTGCAAGCTGGCCGTCGAATAAACCTTTTGGCCAAACAAGTCCAATCTCTTAGCGTCTTTATTGTTCGGTGTTCCGCTAACCTGTCCCTGCCTGTCCTTTTCATTAACTGTGGACACAACCAGGGGGAGGAGTCGCACAAATACTCAAAGCCCTTTGCAGGGACATAATATTTCTTTTCCATCTTCTTGGAAGTCAGCAGAATAGAAGAGGGAGATAGCCAAATCGTTGTGGCAATCTTCAGGACCCCAGGGTGGATGGGCAATATGACCCATGCTGGGGTGGTGGCTGAGATGACGTTAAAGAGGTTGTCAGCCTCCTCAGCGACCTCCTCAATTTGCATACCAAGGTTTTCCGCCACCAGTTTAAGGAGGGCCTGGGTGCTCTTTAAATTCATTTGTGGGACTGCTAGGGCAGGATGGCCCTGTGACCGCCTCGTCCAGGGACGATGAAAATGGTACCTCCTGTGGGAGGGTGTCGTTCCCTTCCTTTGTGGGGAGGGTTTCCTCGGTGCCGGGATGCGATGCGCCACATTGGCACCACATTGTGACCGCGGTGCCGTGGCTGGCTTGTTCGATGCAGCCAGGGAGGGCTGGGATTATTGGACCAGCATGACCAGCCCCCCCCATGGGTTCCAGTATGGCTACTGGGGGAGCCACAGTCCCTGCTGCACCGGTGCCATGGCTGGTGCCGCCTCAGGCTCCAGCATTGGTGGGGAGTAGCCCCTCCTCAGCAACAGGCTGGTGGTCTGACCCTGACCATTGTCCCTCTGGTGACCACGGTGGAGCCGTCAAGGCCTGGGTGTTTGCTGACTCTGGTGGGCGAGCGGCAGGGCGATGGTGAGTAGCGCTGCCTTTCTGAGGAACAGCACAGGGGCGAATGAGACCGGTTCAGAGATCCCAAACGATCCCTCCAGGATGGCGACCAACGTCTGGAAGACAGCCTGGGAGTGGGTGACCGGCGCCTCAGCGACCTGTAGCCAGATGATTGCCGGTACCAGAGGTATGGTGAATGGCGCCTCGAATCCGGAGTCCCACACCTAGTAGGTGGGGATCTCGCTGGAGACCGAGGCTTCCGGGCTGGAGAGCTGGGATACAGTGCCAGGATCCAAGGTCTCGGCGATGGGGACCTGTGCCTGCAGTCCAGCGGCTGGAGGAAGTCATGCCAGTCTATGCTGCTGCGCTCCGGTGGGCTTGTCCTTCGGTGCAGGGGGCAAAGCCACTTCTGTCACCTGACGTGGCACCTCCGGAGCCCACTGGCTCTGCTCTCTAGCTGCTGGGACCGCTTCGAGCACTGAAGACCTCACAATAGGCTGGGAGCCCCTGCTGCTGCCCAAAGTGTGAGGCAGGTCCCAAGCCGGACTGGGAGGTCCAAGCTCAGCGTCACCCCGCGAAGCCCCAAAGTGGGCGCATGGCCTGACACAGGTCATTTGCCCATGGCCCCTCTGTCCTTCAGTGCTGAGGGACTTTGCTTCTTCTGCCACTTCCTTGGCACCCCCAAAAAGGGAGTGGAGCCAGGCAGAGTCCGGTGCCAGCAGTGCACTGCGCTGCGCACCAAGGCTGATGTACACAGTGTGGGTTCTGCGGTGGAAGGCTCCAACACAGGGCGAAGAGCAGCCTCCATCAGGATGGCCTTCAACCAAATATCTTGCTCCCTCTGGGTCTGAGGGCAAAAGTTTTTGAAGATGCAACACCTATCTTTCCTGTGGCTTTCTCCCAGACACTTGAGACAACTGTCATGGGGATCACTGATCGGCACTGGCCTGCTGAATGCTGAACACAACTTGAAGCCGGGAGAGTGGGGCATGCCCTGCTCAGGGCAAAGTCCCAACAGGGACTCTAACTAATGAACTTAACACTATCAACTATGAACTATATACAACAACCAGTAGAACGAAGTCTATGAGAAAGGCTATGAAGAGATTATTAGTGCTCTTGCGATGCAAGGCAAAGTGCTCCAACCAACCGTCATGGGTAGTAAGAAGGAACTGAGAGGGCATAGGACCAACGATGCCTGATATACCGCTGCATGAGCACACCACTCCAGAGGCTGTGACAGCCAGCCCTACGGATACCGCTAAGGCAGAAATCTCTGACAACTGTGCACGAATGGAATCAACATGAGCAAGCACTCGAAGAAGAATAGTTGCTTGTTGCATAGCAGGCCAAGTTATTCGGGGGAAAGGAGAGCCTGTTGGGGGAACTGGAAAAAGTAAAATCTTCAGCTTAATACACGCTGCAGATTTCATATAGCATACCTTCGCATTTACAGCAATACCATTCACTGTAATTTCTAGATGTGACACCTATCCAGGGAATAGTAAGACCTGCAATGGAACTCCTTGCCTCCCAGTCTCTACTGGTCTTATTTTCCCACTCAAAAGACTGACTGGCACTTCTTCTGTTTGCAGTGACTAGCAAAAACAAAACCTTCAAAGGAATACTGAGAATTAACCTGTTATTAACGATTAAATAGAGCTGTGCAGACAATAACTAAATTCAGTTGTTTACGAGGCCTGTGTCCAGGGTCTAACTCAAACAACATACGCTTCCCTTTTACTGAAGAGGAAGAGGGGAAGAAGCAGCTGGCATAGGTGGCGGCAACAACAACAAAAAAGCTTCCTCTGTCAGTTTTGCACCAATGAGAGTTTCCCTTCTCTGTCCACTTTAAGGCAACAGCACAATTGTGGCCTTACCAGGTAGGAAAATCTGACCCTATATTCCTTAAATGAAAGCTTAGGTTCTGGAGCACAATTACTGGCTTTCTAAGTTGCCAGAGGTCAGTTACATTTAACCCTTGCTTAGTTTTTCCCTAGCCTCATGTCTGTCTCCTGCTGCCCAACTGCAGGTCTCCTAGGGGAGAAAAGGAAGTGCTCTTTCTTCCAATAATGAATTATTGATATGCGATGGTCCTCTCCTGAGGAGGGTGGTAGGGGAGTATCGCCTAGTAGTCAGGGTTTAGGGTCATGACGTGCAGGGGGGTTGTTGGTAGGGGAGCTCAGGCCCTCCCACTCCACCGCGTGCTGACACTGAGCGTTATCAGTGCTCTGAAAGCCAGGGCTGCTTAATCCCTCCTTGAGCCCCTTCCTATCACCTCTGCCCCCCGTGACTAAGTCACTATCTGGGTTTAGGTGGTGTGAGGGATGTCTACTCACCAAAAAAGACCCTTCTGGCATCTGTGTGTACCAAGGTCGCTCTCCTTTCTCTCTTGGGCAGCAACTGCATCCTCTGGTGGAATGGCCATCCTCTTGGGCCAGCTTAGTTCAAGGGCTTTCCCCTGCTGGGGTAGTTCAAACAAAAATAAAGGGGGATTAACCAAGTCCAAAGTTCATATGAGAAGGAAAGGGGAATGCTTCCCTCTCAGGCTGTCTCTACAGCAGGTCCTCCCTTCTATCAGGGAGGGACCTTTGGGCAGCTGTTTAGGGAGAGATTCTGCCTTTCCTCAGCTCTTCTCCCCTGGAGCTGCCTGCTGCAGGTCTCTGTTCTTTCCTGGGCTGCCACCAAATGAACTGCTCCCCTGCCTTTTAGCTCCTCCTCCAGCTGGTGCATTTGCTACAAGTGTGGCAGGGCAGGACTGTCTGGGCCCAGAATAGTTTTTTAATCTCTTGTTGCCTAGTGTGGAGTTTGTATACCCCATCACACTCTGAAAGAGAAGTCAAATATTTGTATGTTATATTAACATTAATTGTTAATCTCTGAAATAGCACCAGGCTGAAATCTCCCTCCCAAGATTTGACTATTCTTTGTTTCTGGGTGATCTCTATAGAGAATGCAGTATGTGTAAGTGCAACAACCTCTCCCCTGCGCCCCCCCGCCTTTTTTTGTTAGGTACACAGATGATTGTATACATCAATCCTGTTGTAAGATGCCTACACTGGCTCTACCTCATATTTCACAGTAATTTTACAGTCGCGATAAAGAGCTGGGTTGACCTGCGGATGGCTTTGGTATGCTTCAGGTAGAACGCTAGGGTACACTGGACATCCAAAGTGTACAGCTGCCTCTCCTCATTGGTGGAGTGTGGCTTTGGGCAGAACACCAGGAGGAAGATATCCTGATTGACATGAAAAGGAGACACCACCTTAGGCAGGAAAGCTGGATGGAGTCGCAGCTGGACCTTGTCCTTGTAGAATACTGTATACGGAGGCTCCAATGTGAGGGCCTTAATCTTGGATATGTGCCTTGCTGGGGTAATGACTACAAGGAAAACAACTTTCCACAACAGATGGAACAAGAAGCCATAGGCTCAAAGGGCAGTTTGATGAGCCTAGAGAGAACCAGGTTGACGTCCCATTGGGGAACTGAGTCCCAGACCGGCAGAAAGAGCCTTTCAAGCCCTTTATGAACCTCATTGATATCTCATGTGAGAACACCAGTTGGCCCTGGGTGGGTGGAAGGCTGATATGGCTGCCAAGTGCAATGGACAAAAGCGCAAAGCCTTGGTGCTTTAGGTGGAGCAGGTAATCTAGGATGGACTGCAGAGACAACCATGTTGGGGAGATGCTATGCTCCGATGCCCAGCAGGAGAACCACTTCCACTTTGCCAGGTAAGTCGTTCTGGTGGAGGGCTTTCTACTTTCCAAGAGAACCTGCTGTACCTGGCTAAAGCAGGCCTGTTTCTCTGGGTTCAGCCACGCAGCAGCTGGGCCATGAGGTGAAGAGACGGAAGGTTCAGGTCCTGCGAGAGCAGGTCTGGGCGGCTGGGCAGTGGCCATTGTGCAGCCACAGCCAGATCCATGAGTGTGCCGAACCAGTGCTGGCAAGGCCATGCCGGGGCGATCATAATGACTTGCGCTGTGTCCCTTTTGATTTTCGATAGGACCTGACTGATCAGCAGAATCGGCAGGAACGTGCACATCAAATCCCCCGCCCATAACAGAAGAAAGGCATTGGAGAGGGCACCCTGCCGAGGCCTTGGAGAGAGCAGAATTGATGGCACTTCCTGTTCTGTCTGTTGGTGAACAGATCCACTCAGGGAGCCCCCCAACTTCTGGAAGAGTGCCAGGGTGACCTCTGAGTGGAGGGATCACTCGTAGTGAGAGAAAAAGGACCTGCTGAGGTGATCCGCCAGCGTGTTCCAGACGCTATGCGAAGCTTCCAGTTGGATCGCATGCTAAACGCAAAAGTCCCACAGGCGAAGTGCTTCCTGACAGAGGGCCTATGAGCGAGCTCACCCTTACCTGTTGACACAGAACATTGAGGCCATGTTGTCCGTCAACACCTGCACTACTCGACCGGACAAGTGTGGCAGGAAGACACGGCAGACTATGTGGATGGCTCTGAGCTCCCTGACATTTACATGTAACACCAGCTCTTCTGGAGACCATGTCCCTTGAGTTTGTAGTGTACCAAGATGTGCTCTTCAACCAAGGTCGGAGGCATCCGATATCAGGGAGACTGTGGATCATGGAGGTTTGCAGCATGGTGATGCTGTGCTGGACTTGGGTCCTGGAGCTAGTCGTCAAGGTACAGGTAAATCTGGATATCCTGACATCTCAGATTAGCTGCCACTACTGACATGCACTTGGTAAACACCCTCAGGGCTGCTGCTAGGCCAAAAGGGAGCACCGCAAACTGGTAGTGGGCGGTCCCCACCGTAAAGCGCAGGAAATATGTGTCCATGGAATATCGATATGTGGAAGTATGCATCCTTTAAATCGAGGAAGGCCTACCAGTCTCCTGCCTCCACTGAAGGGATGATGGAGGCCATGTGAAACTTCAACTTCTTGAGATATCTGTGGACTTCTTGCAGGTCCAGGATGGGTCTTAGACCACCCTTGGCCTTTGGGATTAGAAAATAACGGGAGTAAAACCTCTTGCCCCTGAAATTTAGGGGGACTTCCTCCACAGGTGCCACCTGCAGAAAGTCCTGCACCTCCTGAGCGAGCAGGCTCTCGAGAGAGGGATCCCTGAAGAGGGATGGGGAGTGGGGAACAGAAATAAACTGAATCCACAATACTGAGAACCTACTGGTCTGATGTTATAGAGACCCAGGCAGGGAGGAAAGGGGACAGGCAGTTGGAAAAAAGCTGGGAAGCAGGATCCAGGACACAGGCTGGAAGGTTGCCCTCAAGTGTACCCTCAAAACGCCCGTTTACCACCCTGTTGGGTTGCGGGTGGAGCCGGAGTGAGTGGAGAACGTCGACTGGTGGCCCTGCCAGCACTTATAGGACTTGCCCTTCTTGCGGCAGGGCTCTGACTGCGGCTGACTTCCCAACCTCTGGGACTTTTGCGGCTTAAATTGCTTCCTTGCCAGCCCTGGAGCGTACATGGCCACGGTCTGCAGGGTTTCCCTCAAGTCTTTTAGACCATGCAACTTGGTATCTATTTGTTCACAGAACAGCGCCAGGCCATCTAAGGGGAGGTCCTGGATTGACTGCTAAACCTCAATGGAGAGGCCCAAAGATTGTAACCAGGATTCTCATCTCATGGAGATGGCTGAGGCCATGGTTCGGGCCTCAGAGTCCCCCGCATCTGAGGCTGCTTGGAGGGCCGCCTTTGCCACCACCTTGCCCTCATTGAGGATCGCCAGGAGTTCCTTCATGGGGTCCTCAGGCAGAGGGTCTCTGAACAAACTTAGCCATGGACTGCAGATGTTAAAATCATAGCAGCCAAGCAAGGCCTGATGTATGGCTACTCATAGCTGGAGACTGGAAGATGAATAAACTTTTTTTCCAAAAAGAGATCAAGCCTCTTTATTTTTGGGCGTCGCACCTGGGTGACCCTGCCTTTCATGCTCATTAACAGCTGACCCCACCAGTGAGCTTGGGACAGAGTGTGTGTAAAGCAGGGGTCTCAAACTCAAATTTACCTTAGGGCCAGTGCCAGTCCTCAAATCCTCTCAGCAAGCCAATAATGTCACTCATGCCACTCAGAACCCGCCACCCAAAACTCTGCCCTCCACCTGCTTAAGGCTCTGGGAGGGAGTTTGGGGTGTGGGGGGGTCTGGGATGCAGGCTCTGGGCTGGGGCAGGGGTGCAGGAGGAGGGGGTGGGGTTGCAGGCTCTGGGAGGGAGTTTGGGGGCGGGAGGGAGTGTGTGGGAAGGGGGAGGAGGTGCAGGCTCTGGGAGGGAGTTTGGGAGTGGGAGGGGGTGTGTGGGAAAGGGGTGGGGATGCAGGCTTCCCATTGGCTGCAGGGGCACTTGGGGTGGGGGCAGCACGTGGAGGCACAGCCCCACCCCGCCCCGGGGTCACTTGGAGGGGCCAGCAGCCACGTGGAGCAAGCAGGCAGGAAGCCACTCAGCTCTGCTGTGCTGCCGGTGGTGGGTAGGGCCCTGGGCCATTTTAAATCACTCAGGGGAGGTGTGGGGAGGGAGTGCCCAGGGGCGGCAGGCTGGGCCAAGGGAGAGATCCGGCTTCAAAATTGCTGGAGACACTGGGGAGGCTCTCAGGCCGCAGATGGCCCGTGGGACTTTGAGACCCCCTGGTGTAAAAGTATTCATAACCTTTACCAGCACTTAATATTTACATTCTGCCCACTTGGAAATGGGGGGCAGCAACGAGGGCGTCTGCCACAGGGACAGTAATTTTTGCCACTGCCTCGTGTGCAGGCAATGCCACCCTGGCAGGGGCTGCTGAACTCAGCACATCAAAGAGGGAGTCTGAGGGCTCCGCCAGCTCCTTAGCTTCTAGCCCCAGTTTGAGGCGACCCTCTTTAGAATTCTTGATGAGCCTTGGCATCATCCTGGGGGACTGGGTGAAAGGGCCCCATTATGGCCTCGTCAGGCAAGGATGAAGAGGAGGAGGGTACTGGCGGGTCTGCCACCCCCGCTTCCTCCTCCATGAGCACCTCCGTTGGGCCCGGATGACCCTGATGGGTTCCTTTCCAGTGTCACCTCCATGTCGGGGGGCCAGTGGGAGACTGTCGCCAACCATTTGTCTGATACCCCTGAGGTCAACCTACGCCCTTGCGAAGGCTGTGGGAACCCCCAGGGATTCCATGGGTGCCGGGGGAAGCTCCACTGGCCTTGAGGCCACGCTGCTGCAGGAGGAGCCACGGGGAATGTCGGTGTGCCCAATGAGTGACCCTGGCCTACTGGCAGGGATTCCTCCTTGCTAACGGAGCCTGAGGAGGAAGGGCTGCGTCAAGGGGACCAGGACGGTGCCAAGGCTTACTGTCTATCCCAGTCACATTGGTGCCAGCCCTGAGGCTCCACTGGGGATCTTCATGAGGGCGATGACTCTCCATGCCTTGATCCCCGTGATCTCTGCCTAACACTCAGTGAGTGGTGCCAGTCCGTTGGGCAGGAGTAAGTAGGTCTCCGTGCTGGGGAACGTCGGCACACCCGTGGTGATCCATACCAGCTCTCCAGTGACCAGTAACCGACACCTGCAGCTTTAATTGCTGGAGTGGTACCAGACACTGGGAGAGCGGCTGGGGCGCTCATGGCGCTGGGGCTGCAGGGATGGGTGCACCTCTGCTGGTCTGTGCCATTACACTGGTGATCGTCTCTTTGAGCCCAAAGAGTGCTGCCTGAAGTCCGGGGACTGACACTGGGAACTCCGATGGACAGGCTGACCTGTGCCCGAGGCATGGTGGCGGGACACTCCTTGTGGTGAGAAGCGATGCCACACTGATGGGGTCTGTTGGAAGGGTTCCAAGGTGGGTTTGCCCCTGGAGTGGGGTACCGCCGTAACTGGCGTGGGCGGCACTGGTAGGGACAGGAAGTCCTTAGTGGCCTGCAGGGCCTCTGGTGTAGACGGCACCACCAGGTGCTGAATGCCTGTGCTGCTCTACAGGGTGGCGGGCGTATCCTGGAGTGGACTAGCCTGCTCAGTGGGAGTTGGAGCCTGACCTCCGGAGGCAAAGAGCCGCCCCTCGTGGGTCTTTGCTCTCCTCCGGCCCTCTCCTTCCCTTTACGAGATGCAGGAGAAGGTCCCCTTCCAGTCTTTCTTTGCTTTCTAGCTGGTACCAGGGAGGTGGATCAACCCCAGTCTGCAGACGGTGCTGGCAGCGCACGCCGCACCGAGGCCACACCGCTAGGAGAAGAATCCGATCTGGATGTCTCTGGTGCCGGTGCAAGTGCTGACTCCATAAGGAGCAATCGGAGACGAATGTCCCGCTCCTTCTTGGTCCAAGGTTTAAAACTCTTACAAATGCGATACTTGTTGCTCACATAAGTTTCCCCCAAGCACCAAAGACAGCTACTTTGGGGGTCGCTGACTGGCATAGGTTTTTTGCAGCAGTCACAGGGTTTGAAGACTGGGGACCAGGGCATGCCTCATCCCTAGGCTAAATCCCATCCAGGACTATGAACTAACACAAACTACACTAACAACTTAATACAGCAAAAAATGAGCAGTTGAGAGAGAAGCTTGCTGAGGCAAGGGAACGTTCCAGCACCATTACTGGCAGTAAGAAGGAACTGAGGGTGAGGGGAGCCGACAGTGCTCCTTACACCGCAGTATACGCGCGCGCCACTCCAGAAGATGCCAGAGCTAGTCCCCTACTGATACCACTGAGGGAAAAACTTCCGGCACTGGTGCATGTGGCGAGCACACACACCTATAATGGAATGGACATGAGTAATCACTCAAAGAAGAACCAGTCATTTTTTTATATATCTGCAAGTACCTGAAACCAGTCTTTTTCAACACTTCTCCACCCTTGATGGCTCTCATCAAGTCAGGACTCTTAGGTGGCCATTATCATAGCAGAAAGACTGTCACTTCGTTTTTCAATCCTCACATCTGAATCATGTGGGGTAGTGCCCCACCCTAAGTAAAATATTCATAAACTCGAATATGGAATTCCAAGTTAAAATATAAGTACTGATTGGAAATATTTGCCATTTGTGCTTTATGACTGAAGATGCCCAATTGACAAAAAAGGTAGAAATTACATAAGCTTTTCAAACTAAAGAAAAACCTATGCCTAAGGGGGAATCTAAAATTAAGTTAACAGTAAGGTGTGTGTGAAAGGCCTAGAATTTTCAAATAGAGGTTGATGTAGATGAGCTTGTACAACATCTTCACTGCTAGATCTGAATTAAAACTAACATAAATGAATGAAATGAACTCCAGAGAAAACAGTCTGGAAAAGTAGCTGGACTTGGACTGTTTGAAGTTAACTCCAAACTCGCAATCTTCTTATATTATTAATATACAGGCACAGCAATTTGTTATGGATACATATATCTGACAAAAATAAAATCAATTTGAGACCAGAGTCATACTAATAATCTTTGTTTAAAGTATCTCAATGCAAATTTTATTCATTTGAATCCTCAGTATGTTAAAAATCTATCCTTAAAAGAAGCTAAAAGCAAGTAGTCCACAGAGATCAAGAGCTAGTAAGTTTTAATTTTTTAAAGAGTGTTAAGATTGGAATACATTTTGCAGCTGAGCTACTCCTGACAAAAAGGGGTGATAATGAAAATTATTAAAGACTCTTAATTATAGCTAGATGCTGCTATAAATTATAATTTACTCTGTTATATTCATTATAATTTTTATTCTAGTTTTAAAAATAGTAATAGTAAAGGATGTCTTCAAAAACAAAGCATGTTTGGCTCTGCTTTAGCACAATATAATTTAATAATGATGGCTTAGAAAACATTAATACTGTGACAAAGTTCCTCCTCTGCCTTGGTGGGTCCTGCGCTTATTGGCGGATTTTCTCACTTCAGAGGTTCACGGCAGCCCTCAGTTTGGCCACTTTCGTGGCTCAAATCTGCCATTCCCTCAGTTAGCCTCATCACTGGCCAGCATGGGGAAAGGAAGAACAATCCCCGCAGTCTCTGCTCATCCACCTAGTGGATTGGGGAACAGGCCAGAGACCTTCCCCTCTGGTGGAACCCACAGTCCAGTTCAACTCCTCCGGTATCAAGCAGGGAGTTGGGGGAATGGAGGGATGGGGGGGAACCCGGGCTGCCCTCTACTCTGGGTTCTAGCCCAGGGCCCTGTGCATGGCAGCTGTCTACAGTGGCTCCTTTAACAGCTGTGTGAGAGCTACAACTCCCTGGGCTACTTCCCCATTGTCTCCTCCCAACACCTTCTTTATTCTTATCACAGGACCTTCCTCCTGTTGTTTGATAATGCTTATACTTCTCACTCTCAGCTTCTTGCGCCTCTTGCTCCCAGCTCCTCGCACACACCACAAACTGAAATGAGCTCCTTTTTAAACCCAGGTGCCCTGATTAGCCTGCCTTAATTGATTCTAGCAGCTTCATGATTGGCTGCAGGTGTTCTAATCAGCTTGTCTGCCTTAATTGTTTCCAGAAAGTTCCTGATTGTTCTGGAACCTTCCCTGTTACCTTACCCAGGAAAAAGGGACCTACTTAACCTGGGGCTAATATATCTGCCTTCTATCACTCTCCTGTAGCCATCTGGCCCAACACTGTCACAATACATATACTTTTTGAAAAAAAAATAGGATACAATATGTAATTACTTTTGACTGCTATTTGCATTAATTAACAGTGCAATAAGGTTGTCTTTTATTACAAAATTAAAGATCTGCTGAGCTGCATATCAGATAAGAACAGTTAGCTATAAAAAGCATAGAAACAATTTCATGTAGTACTGATCCACAGTATTTATATTTAGACTTAATATAGTACCTAAGCTCTAGGCACTGTACAAAATAACACACACTATGGATAAAAAACTCATTACAAATAAATATAGATTCTGTCTAGTCAATTAAGATGTAACATAATAGCTCATAGTCAGCAACACATACTCATACATAAAGTACCCATATTAAATGAAGTCCACCATAAGTAATAAAATGCCACACGCAATCACCCTGTTCTTCCCAGAAATGCCCATCAAAATACATTGGTTTTTCAGCATGCCCTGAAGGTTAAGAAATTCAGGCTTTCAAACCAAGGGAGGAGAACGGAGTTCCAAAGTAGAGAACAACCCCTCATGGAGAATGCCTTGCCAATAAGAAGACAGCTATATTCTGCATTAGGTTAAGATTGTAAATGATCTCAAAGTGTATCCCACTGCAGAGCATATTATAGTAATCAAATCTCCATCTGACAAAGGCAAACAAGAAGTATCTTTTGCCACATTTCCCCACCTTTGTTCACCATAACTGGGATAAGTGTCCTTAGACCCCAGAGATCATGAATCACCTTATGCTACACACATGGCAGTGGCGTTCAAGGTTCTTGTGCACCCTCATGTCACCAAAGGGACATGGCTGCTGCAGCTGATCAACAGGTATAGCAAGGAGGATATGATGGGTCAAAATGCAGTAGTAACTGATCTAACAGAAGTAGGGAGGCTGCTGAAATTCAACAGAACCAAGTGTAAACTCCATAAAAAAGTGTTGGGTTAGTTTTTATTGTTCTATAAATTCTAAGGTTTCATTAATCGATGGCCATTTCAAAAAAGTGAACTCTTCCATTAGTATGATGTCTGGCTGTACCAATTCAAGGAACGTTGCACTGCTTTTATCCAATTATCCATGGCAAGTTTGTATTCTCCAGAGTCCCTCTGGGGCTCAAAAACAATTTCAGTTCGCCTCAGTTTCTTCAGTTGTTCTTTGTCAGTCCAAAACCCTGTAAGTACAAAGTTAATCCTAAAGCTTAACTGCAAATATTGTGTTGGGAACAAATCCATACAATTGAAGAACAATTACATATAGAAGCATGGTGAAGATAATTAGGATTTTCCTTATTCATTCCAGTAACTTTCTTTATAAAGTGGGTGAATATTTTTAAATTCTGAAACAATTCCAACAGAATCCACTTAACTGAAATCCTGACAAACAGTAGATCTGCTTAACTGTTATGGTTTCCAAGAAAAAGGATTTAGTACATCGATGTTCACTTAGGTTCTGTCAAAATTAGGAAAATGAGCAAGGGGACAATAGGCCTCAGCCACAGGTGGCCTCTCAACTAAGTGGGACCAGGGGAACCAAGGGCAAAACTGGTCATTTTCCTACTTCCTTACTTAAAAGGATAGAAAAATGGCAAATCATACCTCGTGTTGCCTACAAGTCTATGTAAAATATGCGAACAAATAGTGCACACTTATAAATTATATACTGAAGGTCCCTTTGTCTACTTCAGGCTGTTTCTTACTCTGTTTTAGCTGCTGAATAAGTCTCACCTTAATATAGGATTTTTAAATATTTTAATGTTTTGTACTATCCACATTTTAAAAGCCATTTAATAATACAAATAGCCATCAACAAAATATATTCCTGTTAATAAAGACCATTGCTTAATAGACACATTTGGGTTTTCATTGGAGCCTGGTTAATTAAATAGATTGATTCTACTTTACTGGAGCTGAATCTTTTTCTGTTAACAGTCAATTCACTTTATACTATCCCTTTTGCTTATTACTGTCAAAATCTTAAAAACAAAATACGATTTTCTAAACTTATTTTACACATTTAGATTGTAATCCTGAAAACATACATATATAAGCTTAACTTTTTAAGCTGACATGATTGGGACTACTTATGTGCATAAGTTAACCAAGTGCATAAGTGTTTGCAAGACCAGGGCATTAATTTGTGTTAGATGCACTGTCCCATTAAACTAGTTTTGTATATTTTGCTCCATGCTCTCTCCCCTCTGTTCCATCACACACGGATGTATGAATGAAAAGCGCTATTTTATCTTGGATTTCCACAATGACAGTGAAACTGTGACAATGGTTAACTGAATATTTGGGGACAATTTATTATCGGAAAATTAAAGAATGACGAAGCCATGTACAAGTTCAGCTGATCTATTTGTAGTCTTCAACTGTATGTATTATAATGAGAAAAAAAACTAGTCAGCAAATATTTAGATGGAAAGTTTTTCAAAGAATATACATACCTAAAGCAAGACCTGCTAGAAAAGCAGCTCCAAGACAAGACATATCTGTGTTTACAGGCTTGTCTATCTTCTTATTAATTAAGTCAGAAGTCATCTGCATGACAAAACTATTGTTACTGACACCTCCATCAGCACTGTGTGGGAGCAAATAAAGGTAAAAGGTTGAGTTTAATAAAAATATTTAGCATCAAATGTTCAGAAATAACTTCTGGGTTTGCATACAGATACAGAAATCTGTCTACTACATTTGTGCATACATATTCCATTTTATTGTGAGCAGAGTTACAGGTACATATTTAGAGGATAAGTCCTCTTGGGGAAAAAATACTGACTTTGAAGTCTGAAAAAAGTATTTTGAAAAAGCAACTTGTCTTTTTAAGATTTTAGCACAACTTTGATTTCAGCCCCCTAAAATAATACAATTATAATCCTGATTGAAACGTTAAGACTTATGGTAGAACATGGCTTTTACATGCTGTAGCCTGACTCACAGAACACTCAAAAATATCCTTTAGAAAGTTCAGTAAGTTCAGTTTGTGTTCAAAGAGCTAGAGAAATACATTTTCTGTAATTAGTTAATCTTTGTTGGTATTCTAGCCTATTCATTCACAGTTGCTTCCTTCTGTAGGAAGTATGAGAAGTAGGCTGCAATCTCTCCATTCTCTCTTCACTTTCTCCGAAATGCCTTTGTGTCATAGGCTTTGTCTACAATAATAAGCTAAGTCGATCTAAGTTATGCTAGTTAAGTTACATAAGTTACGTAACTCAAGTCAATATAGCTTAGCTTGACTTACAACAGCATCTACACCACACTATGTCAATGGGAGATGATCTCCCAGCGACACAGCTTCCTCCATTCGTTGAGGTGGAGTACTGATATTGATGGGAGAGTGCTCTCCCATCGACTTATTGCGTCTTCACCTGCTAAACTGACACCATTGCATTGATCGCAGTGGTGCCGATTTAGCCCCTACTGAAGACAAGCCCTGAGACCTGGCTTTCCAGCCAAGGAAAACAGGCATTTATGAACATTGACCCTGTATTAGCTGAAGAGAGTTACTAGAGTTACAAGGCATTCCTTCCTCCAGGAGCACCAGGGAACAAATAACTAAACTATAAACAATTACCAACACTTTTGTCACACAATGAATTACTATACCACTAGACTGCCATACTGCCAGTTGCTTACCCACTTTTCTATTATTGACACTTATAGTTAAGGTTGCCCAATAGTTCCCATTAAAAGACCTCTTTTAGGTTGCTATTGTCTACAGGACTCCTGCCTCATTTGCTGCAGAAGTTGGAAGACATGGAATGAATGAGGCAGGTGGCTGCAGGAAAAGAAAGGATGGTCTCCTGGTTAAGGCAGCTGAATGCTGCACTGGAGAACTTGATTCTACCCTGTGCTATCCATATGGTCACACATAGAAGCTGTGCAGGGCTGGAGTTACTATGTGATGATGGACAAGTCACCTAAATGTTGGTTGCCTACTAACTGCGTTCCTCATTTTTTGGGTGTCCAACATGACACACATGGGGGCCAGATGAACGCTCAGATCTGCAACTTAAGTTGATGAAGTGTGCTTTAAACATACGATATGCTATAAAAATGCTACCAATTCTGGATAATCAGAGCCAAGGTGTCAGAAGTTAGGCAACCAAAATTAACACACACTTGACAATTTTAGCCTCTCTCTCTGTGCATCAGGGTATATTTACACAGGGAAATGAACCGACGTTAGTTATACCAGTATAATTAAACTGCTCTACAATTACTCTTGTGGACACTCTTATTTGGAATAACTGTGGCCTTTTTTCAGTTTAGTTTATGTTGCTTCAAAAATCAAAACCAAAAAGAGGCCAGTTATTCCTAATAAGTGTTTATAAGAGTAGCTACAACAGTATTATCATGTTGGTATAGCAATGTAAAAATGAATTTCCTGGTGTAGACAAACCCTCATTTTCCCATCCATAAACAGGTGATAATACCACCATCTATTCTCACAGGGGTGCTGTCAGACAAATTCATTCTTAAAAAGAACAGGAGTACTTGTGGCACCTTAGAGACTAACAAATTTATTTGAGCATAAGCTTTCATGGGCTATAGACTTAAAGGTGGCAATTTTGCAACAGAAAAGCTTCAAAAACAGACTCTGATGAGAAACTGCTGAACTGGAATTAATTTGCAAACTAGATACCATTAACTTGGGCTTGAATAGAGACTGGGAGTGGCTGGGTCATTACACAGATTGAATCTATTTCCCCACGTTAAGTATCCTCTCACCTTCTTGTCAACTGTCTGAAATGGGCCATCCTGATTATCACTACAAAAGTTTTTTTTTCCTCCTGCTGACAATAGCTCATCTTAATTAATTAGTCTCTTAGAGTTGGTATGGTAACTTCCACCTTTTCATGTTCTCTGTATGTATATATAATTTCTTACGATATGTTCCATTCTATGCATCTGATGAAGTGGGCTGTAGCCCACGAAAGCTTATGCTCAAATAAACTGGTTAGTCTCTAAGGTGCCACAAGTACTCCTGATCTTTTTGCGGATACAGACTAACAGGGCTGCTACTCTGAAATTCATTGTTGTTTGTGAAGTACATCAGGTACTATGGTGAGAGCATCACAGAAACAACCAGGAGGGATTTAATAATTTTGTATTCAGTGTAGGTTTGAATGGTGTGCGGTAAATACGACCTGAGGCCACACACAATGAGCAGGTAAAAATATTGAATTATCTGACTCAATGAATCAGAGGTCCTATGGAGAAAATAGTAATTTTGTGTTCATGTAATTAAAGACTATCATAATATATACATACAAGAGGGGGTCAATTAAGATTATAGGCAACTTTAATTATGTCAGGTGGTAAAGCAGAATAGCCCAGGGCAGTGGACACAGACTCCCCGCTTGGAGGTCCCCTACTAAGGGACTGACTTACACAGGGCCCTAGGCTGGGAGATGGTGGAGTGGGAAGGCCTGAGTCCCCCAATCCTCCTGCCTTACTGACTGAGGCACCTATGCCACAGAAGTGGGGAGCAAGAAAAGCACTCCAACCGCTAGTCCAACTGGCCCTCTAAGCTCCCTGTTACATGGCATTTCCTAAATTGTGAGTGCCTGATTTTACAATCATAATGTTCTTCTAATTGTAGGATTTTTATGTAATTTCCTAGGTTTTTAAAAAAGTAAAAGGTGAAAATAAAACAAATTCCAACATGTGGAACAATATGATTCATCAGCAGAATTACATCCTTCATATCCACAGCACAGATCTCTGCCACTTGAACTAACAAACAGAGTAACTGACAGCAGCAGTAGGTTGTCATGCTCTATTTGAGCAGTCTTTAGAGGGAGATGAGGCAAACATTTTCTCAATGGGTTTCACAGCTGTTGGCTGACAGCAGTAAAATGTGGAGATTTAGGAATTCTGGGCTCTATGTCAGGTTCTCAGGGAAGTATACTGTTGTGGTTACATATCCTTCTGACCCATCTCCCACCAAACCTGAACTCTTTTTCTCCTGGCTCATCTGGCCTGTCCTTGTCCATGTCTCTCCCCACACATGCCCCCAAGCTCCTCGTCCCAATCGCTATCCGCTATCATACCTCAACATTGTTCCCCCATTGCCTTGTCCCAGTCTTCCTTTTCACCACGCCACAGACCCAGCTGCTCACCCCTCAGCATTTTGGTCATGCTGTTTCCTCCTCCTTGCTGCTTGGGTGTCTGCAGGGAGACCACTGACAACACAGAAGAGAATCTCTCCCTGATCTCAGTTCCCGGATGCAGCACAACAATGGTCCCTGGCTGCTGAGAGGAGCAATTTCACAGAAAGTTCTACTCATCCTTTAGAGTCTTAGGATAGAGCAGGCCCAATACAGATGGAATCTTTGGAAAATTTGTTACCAAACCTTAACAAGTTTCTACTGAGCACGTGTGAAACAAGGTTTTCAAAGGTTTCAGAGTAGCAGCCGTGTTAGTCTGTATTCGCAAAAAGAGAAGGAGTACTAGTGGCACCTTAGAGACTAACCAATTTATTTGAGCATAAGCTTTCGTGAGCTACAGCTCACTTCATCGGATGCATTTAGTGGAAAATACAGTGAGGAGATTTATATACACATAGAACATGAAAAAATGGGTGTTCTCATACATACTGTAAGGAGAGTGATCACTTAAGATGAGCTATTACCAGCAGGAGAGCGGGTAGGGGAAAGAAAATCTTTTGTAGTGATAATCAAGGTGGGCCATTTCCAGCAGTTAACAGGAACGTCTGAGGAGCAGTAGGGGGTGGGGGAAATAAACATGGGGAAATAGTTTTACTTTGTGTAATGACACATCCATTCCCAGTCTCTATTCAAGCCTAAGTTAACTGTATCCAGTTTGCAAATTAATTCCAAGTTAGCAGTCTCTCGTTGGAGTCTGTTTCTGAAGTTTTTTTTGTTGAAGAATTGCCCCTTTTAGGTCTGTAATCGAGTGACCAAAGAGATTGAAGTGTTCTCCGACCAGTTTTTGAATGTTATAATTCTTGGCGTCTGATTTGTGTCCATTTATTCTTTTACGTAGAGACTGTCCAGTTTGGCCAATGTACATGGCAGAGGAGCATTTCTGGCACATGATAGCATATATCACATGTACATTGGTCAAGGCAGGGGTTCCTTAACTTTTTGCCAGCACAACCCCATTTTAATTAACTATTTCCTTCCAGAACCCCAGACAGCATGAAGGAAGCCATTCTGACAAGCAAAATGGTGTCCTCCATGTGGTTTGACCTGACACATGTGGTGCTTATGAGGTCATGCTGTATAAAGGATGCTATTTCGCTCTTCCAAATGGCTTCCTCCATGCTGTCTGGGGTCCTGGAAGGAAATTAATTAGTTAAAATGGGGTCATATGTATGGTATGTGCGAGGTCACGCTGCCTATAGGATACCACTGTAGACCAAAACAGTGTCCCCTAAGCATTGTGACCTGACCCCCAGTTTGGGAACCGCTATGCTACAGTTTCTCAATGAAACAATTGGAAGAATTTTTTAACATGACCAAAGCAAAAGTATTTTTCCCTAACCTCATGCTCAGAAGTGACAAAAAATTTTGCTGAATTTTTGAAAAAAAAAAAAATTAGTCTGAGGCAGATAACCAGCATGGAAAATTTCAGCTAAAATGGTTATAGATAGGCAAAATTATAAGAATCTAAAAAAAGGGTCTTATGATGGAAAGTGTCTGGCAACCCCATTACAGGCATCACTACCTGCACCCCCTGAATATTGCAGAGAAAATTAATAAAACCGAATTTGTTCTGACTTCTATTAAAGAAAACCTGAGAGTGAAAGTTCAACACCAACTCATATTCACCAATGCAGATTTAGAATCCATATCACTTTTGAAGTTACATCAATAGGAAAGCTACACTTAGGGCTGTTATCCACTTTTCAGTAATGGAATGTTCACAAAAAGACAAACTGAATAACAAAGTTCTAGAGCATATCTGTTTTACTTGAACTCACAAACACCGAACAAAATTTATGACTTGTGATATTAAAAATAATACAAACATACCGAATATTTCTAAGTGGAACCCGCATCTGTTTCACAATGGTATCATACAGCTGTTTGTTTCTTTAAAAAAATATTTATAGATATTAATGTTGTATTTATACATAATGTATATTCTAAAAACTGTGTTCAATATCTATCCAGTATGCAAGGAGATTATGAGACAAAATGTGACAGCAGTTTTGTCAAAATTGCCTGCGACAGTTGACAAGTTCCCAGCATGGACTGAATGATTAAAAAATGAATGGAGACTGGTTTCTGTTACACACCATTATGATAGTATTCATATGGCCCTGTCAGGATCAGGACCAACTGTGCTAGGTACTGTATAAGGAGATACGGTTCCTGCCCCAAAGTGCTTACAGTTTATTTAGACAAGACAAGTTACAGCAGGTGGATGCAACATACAACCTTAAGAACTGGAAGTACAGAAAAACATTAACCCCAGCCCCAACTGCTTTTTAAAAGGGAGACAAAATGCTACAAAATGGAGGTTACTTACTGTAACTGGAGGTTCTTTGAGATGCATGTATTCCACACCTGGATATGCATGCTCACCTTGCACTTGAGTCTGGAATTTCTTCAAAGCAGTGTCCGCCTGTATACAGTAACTCTCCTCATGCTCCCGACTGAGGGTATAAGAGGCAGTGCTGGTTAACACCTCTCCATTTTCTTTTCTTACAACAATCCAAATGGATCCTAAGCAGAGGGGATGGAGAGTGGGTAGTGAAATACTGACAGAGACCAAATTTTTCGATGACCCTCCAGTTACAGTAAGTAATCTCCATTTGTTCTTTGAGGGATGGTCCCTATTGTATATTCCATACATGGGTGACTGTCAAGCAGCGTTCTGACCTGAGGAGGGTGCAAGAAAACTGGTAGCAGAGATGTTTTTGGTGCTGCAGTTCTATGGCTGCATCCACCTTTGCTGCTTGGGTTAGAGCATAGTGTGACGTGAAAGTATGGATGGAATTCCAAGTCGCTGCTCTGCAGATATCCTGCAGTACCTTTGTGGAGTAGGCTGTGATATGCTCAGGAGGGGGAAACTGCTATTTTTGCAGTACTCTAAGATCCATCCTGAAACCCATTTAGAAATCCTCAGAGGATATGGCTTATCCCTGCAACCTTTCTGCCAAGGCTCCCGAGACTTTTCCTGGATTTGGTCGGCAATGAAGATAGTGTCAGTTGTCCTGCGGGATGGTCTAAAACTGCACTGAGATTCTGGCAATATTCCCTCAGAAAGGGGAAGTAATCAGATAAGAGGATACAGGCAAGAATCTTCCCTGCTGTAGACAGCAAGCCAATGCCTTGATAATTTCCACACTTCAATTTATCTCCTTTCTTAAAGATTTTAACCATGTTGGCATTTCTCAAGTCTCCCGGAATCTTCTCATCATACCAGATATGAAGAAAAAGTTTGTGGAGCATCCCTACCAGCAAAGTCAGGATCTGTACATGGCCTTCATTGATTTGACAAAGGCTTTCAATTCAGTGAATCATGAAGCCCCGTGAAAGGTGCTGGCCAGATTTAGCTGCCCTCCAAAATTTATTAAGGTCCTAACGCTTGCTCCCGTTCTCTGTAATGGCATGGAGACAGATCCTTTTGCCATCAAAACTGGGGTTAGGCAAGGATGTATTATTGCCCCAACTCTGTTCTTTATCTATTTAGCAGTCATTCTGGTCCTTGTTAAAGACTGCTTCCCCAGTGGAGTTGACATTCAATACAGAATGGATGGGCGACTTTTTCATCTTCAACGTCTCCATTTGAAGTCTAAAGTTCATAGGGCGTCCATTACTGATCCTCAGTATGCTGATGACTGTGCCATCCTCATGCACACTGCGAAATGACCTTCAGTCCACACTGAATTTTTTTGCACAAGCTTACCAAAGCCTAAGACTCTCACTCAATATTGAGATGACTAAAGTGCTCCATCAACCTGCTTCAGGCCTTACAAATGACCCACCACAAATCACCTTCGAGGAACAGACTTTGGAGGCAGTTGAGCACTTCTGCTACCTCTGCTACCTCTGTAGCCAACTTTCTCAAAATGCAAAAACTGACAGTGAGATCCAGCACAGGATCCAGTGTGCAAGTTCTTCCTTTGGGAAATGGTTCTGACGCATTTTCATGGACCATGACCCACCAAGATCCAGGTTTATAAGATAATTGTTACAACGAGGTGGCTACTCCTTTATGGATTTGAAACTTAGGTGACCTACTGACAGCACCTCAAGAGTCTGGAGAGGACCACCAATGATACCTCCAGAAGATCCTTCGCATCAAATGGGAAGATCGCTGCACAAACGCTAGCATCCTCACTGAAGCCAATGTCACCAGCACTGAAGCAATGATCCTCATGCACCAACTCTGCTGGGCTGGACATTGTGTGCGGATACCAGACTCTCGCTTCCCGCAACAAATCCTCTACTCTCAGGCCACACATGGTCAGAGATCATGTGGTGGTCAGAGGAAATGCATAAAGACTCACCAAAATCGTATTTCAAGAAAACTGATGTGCATATCAGAAGCTGGGAGGAGCAAGCCACCACCTGACCTCAGTGGTGCCACATCTTCCATCAGGCAGTGGCCCACTTTGAGGAGAAGCATCTTGCCCTTGAAGCTGAAAAGAGAGAGATGGAAGGGGAAAATTTTTTTTCTACCAGCAGGCAGCTGACCCACCAGGAAATGTTTGTACTTACTGCGGTCAGATCTGTGGTTCCAGGATTGGACTCCTGAGTCATCTCAGAACCCACATGTAAATCTGGGGTAGAGATCACCCTTGGATCGAGGGATCGCCAATGATGATGACCTGACAAGGCAACAAAGAGTCTTGGAGATTTTCTAATGGGTTTGGTTCTCTGCAGGTAGAATGCCAGAGTGTGCCTGAATCAAAAGAGAGAAGTCTCTTCTCCTTGGAAGAAGCATGGGGTTTTGGGAAGAATACAGGTAAGTATATTAATTGATGCGGAACTCAGACAAAACCTTGGTGAGGAATCTGGGGTGTAATTTAAGGGAAATCTTGTGAAATTCTGTATAAGCAGGGTCTGACATCATGGTTCCCAGCTCACTGATCCTTTTTATCAAAGTGATGGCTAATAAAGAATGTCACCTTAATGGGCAAGTGGGCCATGGCTCATGTCACCAACGGTTTGAAGGGTGGGCCCGAGAGCATTAAAGGACAAAGTTAAGGTCCCATTGAGGTGTAGGTTTAATGACCGGGGGGAAGGTCCTGATCACATCCTTCATAAATCAAACTGTGATCAGGGGGATGAAGATAGAACATCCTTCCACCAGCTGGAGAAGGCACAAATTTCTGCTAGGTGTACTCATAGTGAACTGAGGTCTAAGCTAGCGACCTTTATGAAGAAGAAATAGTTTAGGATAACTGAAATGCCCACAATATCAAGTGAATGCTTCTGGTGATGCACCCAGGCCAAAAATCTCTGCCATTTAGCTAGGTAGCAGAGTCTACTAGAATCCCTCCTGCTTTGGGTCAGGATTTCCTGAATAGGGGAAGAGTCTGAGTGTTCTACCCCCAACATCCATCCAAACACCAGGCTGTGAGGTGGAATGAGCTCAGGATGAGGTGCTTGACTTTTCCCCCATACTGAATTAGGAGACCTTGAAATGCATGGATTCTGATAAGGGGACATGTGGACATTGTTAGGAGCTCTGTGAACCAGAATTGTTTGGGTTGGTATGGTGCTAGGAGGATGATGATGGCTCGGTTGTGCCGAATCTTTCATATAACCTGCAGTTGTAGAGGGATGGGAAGAAATGTTTATCTGAGGTTGTCTGTTTTGGAGAGCATCACCTTGAGCGTCTTGGCCTCTGGCTCCTTTGGAGCAATACATGGGAAGCTTTCTGTTTGTATGGGATGCAAAAAGGTCCCCTAGCGGAGTCCCTATCGTGTGAATATGGTAGACAGACTGTGTCATGGATCTCCCACTCGTGGCCTGCAGAGAAGCTTCTGCTTAATCTGTCTGCCAGGGAGCTCTGAACAGCCAGGAGGTAGGTGGTGTGTACAGTGATGACTTCTAATAAACCAGTTCCAAAGTCTGATCACTTCCAGGCAGAGGGGACGAGATTTCATTCCTCCCTGTTTATATAGACCACTGTGGTGATGTCTGTCATTATTAGTATGTGGAATGAGTGGGTAGAAGGCCTTGCATACCAGTCAGACCGCTCTGAGCTCCAGTAAGCTAATATGTAGCCTAGACTCTCATGGCAACCAGATACCCTGATCTTTGTGGCAGTTCAAGTGTGTGCCACTACCTGTGAGGGAGGCATCTGTCATGATGGTGGCCCTTGGTGTGGAAGAGCTGAAGGGAGTCTCTACCATGAATTTGTTCGGGTTGGATCACCAAGCAAGGAAGGTGAGAACTCCAGAGGAAACGGTGATTTTGGAGTTGATGTGATCCCTGTTTGGTTGGTGAATCAAGTGGAGCGAAGCTTATGGACACCGCAAGTGGAGTCTGGTGAAAAGTGTCATGTAAGTGCATGTGGCTATGTGGCCTAACAGGGAGAGACACTGATGCACCATAGTTCGAGATTTGCAGGTGATGAGAGAGAACAGGTTGCTCATCGCATAAAATATGTCTGGAAGGAGGAAAGCTCTCACAGAGACTGAGTCCAGACATGCTCCTATAAAGTGTATTGTCCTCACGGGTGACAAACACCTAAAGTGGCAGAGGCTCTGAAAAAAATATTGCTGATATGACTTCTTGGTGAGATCAGCTTACCAGGAGCCAGTCGTCCAGGTATGGAAATACTGTATATCCCTGACATCTCATCTGGACTGCTACTGCTGGGAAAACTTTAATGGTGGCTCCCATGGAAATCAATTCCAGATGTCCCTGGGGAGGTCATAACTGGATAGTGTGACAAAGCTTTGTCCTTGCCTCCATGGGTCCCGCGTTTCCTGGTGGATTTCACTAGCCTCAGAGGCTCACTGTGACCCTCCATGTAACCCTTCTTTCTCTGGAAACAAGGGTCACAGTCTACTGAGCCATTTTCATCATAAGCCAGCAAGGGAGGTGAGGAGAACTTATCCTTCCTTGCACAGTCTCTGTTGTCTCCCAGTCTCAGTGATTAACCAGGGGGCAAAGGTGGGGGGAGCGGGGGGAGCCCGGGCCCACCCTCTACTCCGGGCTGTAGCCCAGGGACCCTAATAGTATCAGCTAGGGTAGCTGACCTTTTAGAAACATGACATGTACAATTCCCTGGGCTACTTCCCCCACAGCAGCCCTCACTTCCTCAAGCTCTACTTCACCCTTACCTCAGGGCCTCCTTCCTTGAGCCTGATATGGTGTGTACTACGCAGCCTCTCCAACAGCACAACTTCCTTCTACAGTCCTGACATTCACACCCACCTGACTGACTGGGAGGCTTTTAACTAGTTTCAGTCAGCCCCTGATTGGCTTCAGGTGTCCCAATCAACCTAGCATTCTCCCTGCCTTCTGGAAAGTTCTTAATTGGCCCCAGGTGTCTGAAATGGAAGCTGCTCCAGGTCAATTAACTTAACCTGGTACCAGGGATTTGTTTAGCCTGGAGCTAATATATATCTATCTCCCACTACTTTTCTATAGCCATCTGGCCTTGCCCCGTCACATATCCTCCCGCTCTGCTCAACACCATAGAGTTGGGCAACTTGGGACGCCAGGCAGTATGCTTGTGACAGACCATCAGCGTTGCCATGGTGGCATCCAGCCCTGTGCTGTATGCGGAACTGGAATAGTTGGAGGAATAAGAACCACCTGGTGACTCTTGCATTCTTTTCCTTATTCCGCTGCATCCACTGGAGGGGTGCATGGTCCGTCACAAGAGTAAATTGCCGGCCTAAGAGGTAATAACGCAGTGCCTCCATAGCCCATTTGACAGCAAGGCATTCTCTCTTGACTACTGTGTATTTCTGTTCTCTTGGTAGAAGCTTTCTGCTTAGGTAGAGGATCGGGTGTTCCTCTTCTCCCACCATTTGCGACAGAACTGCTCCCAACTCCACCTCAGAAGCGTCTGTTTGTAAAATAAATTCCTTGTTAAAGTCCGGGGCTATGAGTACGGGGTCATTACAGAGGGCCGTCCGAAGGTCTGTAAATGCCCCCTCTGTTGCGTCAGTCCACTTTACCATGTCTGGACCTCGGGCCTTCACCAGGTCTGTTAGGGGACTTGCCCTAGTGGCGAAGTGAGGAATAAACTGTCAGTAGTAGCCTACCATGCCTAGGAACGCACAGACCTGCTTCTTTCGGGTCGGCCAGGGCCAGTTTTGAATTGCCTCTAGCTTATTCGTTTGGGGCTTCACTATGTCCCTTCCCATAATATATCCCAGGTACCTAGCCTCTGCTAGCCCTATGGCACATTTAGCGGGATTAGCAGTGAGACCAGCCCGCCTTAAGATGCGCAGTACTGCCTCACCTTTCTCCAAGTGGGTTCCTCAGTCTGGCGTATAGGTGATGACATCATCTAGGTATGCAGCTGCATAACTGGTATGGGGGCGCAGCAGCTTATCCATGAGGCGCTGGAACGTGGCTGGGGCCCCATGTAGCCCAAAAGGGAGGACGGTGTACTGGGATAGCCCATCCGGGTTGGAGAATGCTATTTTTTCTTTAGCTTCTTTGGTCAGAGGAATCTGTCAGTACCCTTTTGTCAGATCCAGCGTAGTCAAGAATCGGGCACTACCCAGTCGGTCAACCAGTTCGTCGATGCGTGGTATGAGGTATGCATCAAACTGGGATATTTGATTCAGTCGGTGAAAGTCATTACAGAATCTCATGGTACCGTCAGGTATAGGCACTAGAACAATTGGACTGGACCACTGACTAAGATTCTTCAATAACCCCTAATTCTAACATTTTCTTTACTTCGGCCTTGATTTCTTCTCTTTTGGCTGCTGGGATTCGGTAGGGTCTCAATGTTACCTTGGCTCTGGGGACCGTGCAGATATGGTGATAGGTCTCAGTCGTCTGCCCTGGTTTTGTAGAGAACACATCTCTGTTGCAATTAATCATGTCAACTGCCTCGATCTTTTGGATCGGCGTCAAGGCGGATGATATCCTCACTTGCTCGTGTAAGTTATCCTCCCGGGGAAGGGTCTCCTGTATGACTAAGCATGCCTCTCGATCGTGCCAAGGTTTTAGAAGATTGATGTGGTAAATTTGCTCCAATTTCCAGCGGCCTGGCAGCCGCACCTTATAGTTCACCTCTCCCACGGCTTTGATTATTTCATAGGATCCCTGCCACTGGGCCAACAGTTTACTTTCTGCTGTGGGCACCAGTACCATCACCCGATCCCCTGGTTGGAACCATCGAAGCTTCGCTTGGTGGTTATAATGGGTTCGTTGGGTCTTCTGTGCTCTCTCCAAGTGTTCCCATACAATGGACGTAGCTCGGGCTATCCGATCTCTCATCTGCAGTACATGCTCAACTATGTTCCTTCTGGGATTTGGCTCCTCTTCCCAGGCTTCTCTGGCTATATCCAATATGCCCCGAGGGTGGCGCCCATAGAGTAGTTCGAATGGAGAGAAACCTGTGGAGACTTGCAGAACCTCCCGGAAGGCGAACATGAGGTAAGGCAATAAGGTATCCCAATCTTTCCCATCCTGGCTCACCACTTTCCTGATCATGGCCTTGAGGGTCCTATTGAACCTTTCCACAAGGCCATCTGTTTGCGGGTGGTATACAGAGGTCCGTAGGGCTTGTACATGGAACAGCGAACAGAGATCTTTCATCAACTTGGACATGAAAGGTGTCCCTTGATCAGTCAATATTTCCTTCGGTAGCCCAACCCGGGTAAAGATCTGTACTAGCTCCTTAGCTATTGTCTTGGAAGCTGTGTTGCGCAGGGGAACGGCTTCTGGGTACCAGGTTGCATGGTCCAGCACAACAAGCACATGTTGGTGGCCCCGAGCTGTCTTCTCCAGGGGCCCTACCAGATCCATGGCTATCCGTTCGAAAGGAACCTCTATTATTGGAAGAGGTATCAAAGAAGCCCGCAAGTGCGGGCGACGGCTATGTAACTGACAGTCCGGACAAGAGGTGCAGTATCGCTGGACATCTTCATGTACTCCTGGCCAGAAGAACCTCCACAGGATCTGTGCCTGGGTTTTCTCTACCCCTAGGTGTCCTCCAAACAGGTGACTGTGGGCGAGACAATATGGTTTTTTGATGTTTTCGTGGAACCAGAAGTAGTTGTATCTCTTGCTCCTGCATGTGCACCACGCGGTACAGGAGATCTTTCTTCACTGTAAAGTAAGGTCTGGGACCCCGGACCTTCCCATCCACGGATATCCCATCGATCTTGGCCACCTCTTTCCTGGCGTGATCATATCTGGGGTCCTCTGCCTGGTCCCGCCCAAAAGTCTCTCTCCCGGGACTAACCTGCCCAAGCTCCCAGGGGCCGGCTTCTGCTTCTTCCAACGGATCACCGCCGTCATGGCTGGGGGCAGCTTCTGGCTCATCTTCTGAGGTGGAAGTTTCTCTGTTGGCTGCTCGCGTCCATCTGCCTACTAGGGAGGTCTTCTGGCCCTGGGTCAGGATCCGGGTTCCCAAGGCCTTCGCAGCCTTCCTCTCTTTTTTTGTCTTCCAGGTCTTTCAGGGGGCTGAGAACAGATCCTGAGAAATCTCAGCGAACACTGGGGGTTGACATTCCCCCGGTGATGAGTTGCTGTCCTCAGGGTCCCCACCTCCTTCCAGCCTCTCTGGAGGAAGTAAATTATCAAACCCTGGACAGTCCCTCCCAATGACTACAGGATATGGAAGTTTAGGAACTATGCCCACGGTCACCTCAATGGGGTTTCCCTGAACCTCTATCTCCACTGGGATGGTGGGGCAATGGCTCACAGCCCCATGCACGCACGTCACTGCTACGCGTCACAGCTGCTTGTAGCAGCTGACTATTTTTTACCAACTTACCCGATATGAGGGTGATAGCACTCCCCCACAGCAGCCCTCACTTCCTCAAGCTCCACTTCACCCGTACCTCAGGGCCTCCTTCCTTGTGCCCGATATGGTGTGTATTACTCAGCCTCTCCAACAGTGCAACTTCCTTCTACAGCTCCTGACATGCACACCCACCTGACTGACTGGGAGGTTTTTAACTAGTTTCAGCCAGCCCCTGATTGGCTTCAGGTGACCCAATCAACCTAGCATTCTCCCTGCCTTCTGGAAAGTTCTTAATTGGCCCCAGGTGTCTTAATTGACCTGGAGCAGTTTCCATTTCACTTAACCTGGTACCAGGGATTTGTTTAGCCTGGAGCTAATATATCTATCTCCCACTACTTTTCTATAGCCATCTGGCCTTGCCCCGTCACAACAGGAAATAATGCCTTGTCTGTCAGGGCTCCCGTGTCTTCACAGAGATACTGGTGCAGCTATCTTCTATGATTTTGAGGACGGTTCCATTGGTTGGTACCAAGATGCTCCTGCTGAATGGATGGAGATAGGATCTCTCCTGAGATAATGCTAACAGTTCCTCTTCTGAGGTAAAGACATCTCTTAGGAGGGCAGGGCCAAAAGTGGAGACTGCATATAGGGAAGGAAGTTATCTGGTGTTACAAGGGTCTCCCTAGAGCCCAAAGTCTGAGGAGTTCCAACATTCACCCAAAGGTTCTGGTTTGTCGGACATGGCCTGATGGTCTTTGTATTGACAAGGGGGTACCAATGATGAATCTGGACTTGCTCTCAGAGATGGGACTGGAGAGCGTTTATCTTTGCCCCCTGGTACCGCAGTTACCAGCAGGTCCCTGTTTTTCTGTGCCTTATCCTCCAGCCTGGGAGTCTTCAGTGGAACTGGTTCCGCGGGTCCCATATGCAACATCTCACCCAACCTGTACTGGCTTGGAGAGGAAACAAGTTTCTTCTGGACAGTCCACTGCAGGGATCAGTCCTGCTGCACAGGCTTGTGCTTGGAGGGGCACTGCTAGTCAGCTAGTACAGGGGGGTCTCCCAGGCTTGAGTCAGACCGAGCCTCTTCCTTCAGGAACTTTTTCAATCGGAGCTCTTTGGCCTCTCTAGTTCTGGGTGGGAAGGATTTACAGATAATGAACTTCACAGAGATATGTACCTCACCCAGACAGTAGAGGCACCAATGATGCTCATTGCTGATGGAGGAAGAGTGAGGGCAGGAGACTGAGTTCTTGAATCCTGGGATCCTGGGCATAGTCCTGGGATCAGGGAGGATGTCCCTCCAACTGGGGAGTGAGGGCGGGGATATTCTATTCTATACTAAACTATATACTAACTAGAATTCCTAAGCTATGATATAAACTATTTACCATTACATTTTACAGATTCTGCAATAGATTCTGCAATAGTGAAGGAGGACATGATTCCAACTCAGGCCATGCGGTGATAAGTAGGAACTGGGAGGCGTCAACCCACATTACCTCTGATACCCGTGGTCTGGCGCACAAGCAGAGTTACTGTGCCTGTGCAGGGCAACGGACACGGCTTTGAAGAAATTCCAGACTTGGGCTCACAGCGCGCATGAGCACTAATATGTGGAATACACATACATAAGGACCATCACTCAAGGAAGTAGTTTAACTTACCCTAACAGTTATAGGGAAAAACATACATCTGAAAGGAAAAGATATATTTGAAGCTTTTTTTGCCAGCTCTTTGGATGAGATTTTCAGCTTTCCATGTATGCAAAAGACACATACCCCAATTCAGCAGCTAATGTATCTTCTGTCTCTCTTATGTATTTTTAAAATGCCTATCACTATGTTATATAGGAAGACCTAAAAATTAACCCAGCAGCCTCCAACTTCATGCCTACTTAAAATAGGTTGAGAGTGAAAAGAGGCTTACTTTCCACATAAAGGTAGTGAGGAAACAAGGGCAAACGTCAGGTAGAAGACAGATTTTGGACATGCAGAAGGGCCAAGTCCATTTTAATTTGAGAACTGTTATGCTGGGTCAGTTGTTAACAAAAACAGTAACCCCTGATAAATATACAAAACTTCCTGTCAGTGTCAATTAATATAATAAATTACCACCGTTAGCATTTTATAAATTGCTGAAGTCCATGCATTCATGTAACAAGTGATTATCTGACTTCACACACTGAGTGACCAAAATACAGAATAATTAGATGAGAGGAAAACAGAAATCCTAAAGATAATGAATTAAGAAAGACTGCACTCAATACCTAAAAGCGATAGATTCCAACATAGCTCGTATAAGATGGTTTCTGGTAGTAGAAGGTTTCAGCCCCATAAAGGAAGCACATGCATAAGGATCATTCACAGGAACCTGAAATAAAGGTTTGACAATAAAATTAATTACTGAGTTATATTTGTAGCATTTTGAAAAAGGATACAAGTAGAAAAAAAAATAACTTACACATGACAATTACAGGAAGCATAATGAGAAGAAGACAATTAAGACATATGTAAGCATTGGATAGTGTTATTTTAGCTGTCTATATTTCAGAAAAATCAGCTTTCAAATCAGTTTCTTTCAATAGCAAAAAGATTTCCTATTACTGCATTTGTTTTTCCTCCCAGACTTCTGTACACTAACTATCACTCATTGGTAATACCTATAAAAATATACATAGAGTACACATCAACTAAAGTACAAGTGTCTAAGATAGAGTACAGTATTATTAAAGTTGGGGGAGGTTTTTTTGGGGGGGGGTTTACTGATTTTCCCCATACTTTTTGTACAGAAAAATTTAATAATATAATACAGTAGCCTTGAAGAGGCTAGTCAATTTAAATTACGTAACATAATTGGACTAATGTTTTGAATGACATAATGATGCAACACACTAATTCTGGCTGTCTCATAAAAAAGTCATCTCCTTTCATAGGATGACTGGCAGATTGGTTTTTGCATCCATCTCTGCGCTCCACTGTTTTGGTGGATTTGAGTGACAGACTGTCACTCTACTTGCCCTTAAATGCATTAAGGCAATGTTAAATGTTTTTTTCAATTTTAAAAATAACACATGACATTTTAAAAAACTTTCCAGGATTTTTATTTAGTTCCCTAAATATCTGCTATACAGAATTCTGAAGTAGCCCTAATTTTAATCATATTGTGACATAAAAAAAACACAAAACACCACCAAAAAAATCAAGGAAGTATAAATTACTTTAAAGTACAAATATAAGAGTAGGCATCTGTGGGGGAAACTGGGAATGCATTAAAGCCCAACCCTGACAGGTGCTGAACTCCCAAATATTCCCATAGACTTTGGTAAGAGTTGTTGATGCTCAGTACTTAGGATGTAAATGAAGTGACAACCCACTTGCCCAGATGAAGGCTAGTATGTTGCACACTGAGACTTAATTCAGAAATTAGTTATGTTTAAAGTCAGTAAAGAATATATTCAGTTATCCAGTGTACAACCACCTTTTCCAACTTGTCAAACGTTTAAGCCAACCATACTATTAATAAAAGGTTCCTTGTTGACAAGTGTGTGGATTATCAAATATAAGCAAATAAATAGGAAAGAAAGGACTCATGATATATATTAAAGGTGAATGTCTAGAGGACCAGAGTTTTATTCACTTTGTTTAAAAGCTTTATTTGCATTTTTATAACATATCACACATAATATATATGTATGACTTACACAAACTTTAGAACAAAGGTAAGATGAGTGAGTGATAATAAATCAAGGAAATATGCATTTTAAATTTGTACAGCAGGAATGCTTCTGTCCCATTATGAGAAATGCGCCACATCACAGCAACATCATCCAAGTTAAGAGGGGAGAAGCCTTGTCCTCATTCTCATAACAGGAGGTGTCAGAGAAACATTTGACTCTATCTAGGAAATGAACATATTGCCTCCATAACATGTCCAACCCCTGCTATCCTGATGTCTATGAAACCTAACCAAGCAATCAAATTTAGATTCCTGGAAGATAGTTGGAGCTAACCTGTACAGCAGGGTAGATGTGTCATGGTTGAACTCCAGAAATGCTTACTCCACTTCAGGTGCCTACTTCATACCATAAATCTATTCAGTATTTCACCCTCTTCCCCCCCAACTCCACCCCCCAAACATACACACTGTATAGATATAAAGAATTCATGATTGTATGATGTAGTATAAAAAGTTGTTTAGGAGAATGTTGTGATGGCTGTGTTACTCAAAAATAGCAATGCCTGAGTAAGTTTCTCAGTCATCCTGATTAAGGGATGATCAACCTGTATCATCATGTATTCTGTATGTGTCACATATTACAGAATAGCTGTTTTAGAAACATTTAAGAGTTGTTAAAATAATTCATTTCTTTCTGTAAAGTCACAAGTCCAACTGTACAAGGCTTGTAAGGAGCCATAAAAAAGTCTCTAAAAAATTGCCTAAACTAGCATTTCTACAGTGAAAAATGTCACAACTTTGAAGTTTGAGATCTCAAGCCCTTCTGGTGCTGGGAGTTCTGGATCCTAAGAGATCTTTTATTTTATGGTATGGAGTTCCCATTTCTAGTCCTCTCAAGATGAGAGGGCCTTGGGCAGGAGTAATTTTGCGGGGGGAATGGGAAATTGCAAAAAATTCTGTGTTTTCACACAAGTTGATTAAGAAATTTGTAAAATGTTGGGATGAAAGCTCCTACCTAAATTATTTTAGATATTTATATGGTATTAATTGCAAAGAATAGGAAGACAAGGTTCCTCAAAAAAACATTATTAGTGAATTTTTTAAGGCATGTAACATTTAGGCCTTAAACTATCTGACAGCATCTCTTTAAGCTTTGCAAGTGGGTAAATATAAAGGTCTGGTCTACTCTACAGATGTATATTCGGTATAACTATGTCACTCAGGGAGGAGGTGGGGGGAAATCCACACCCCTGAGCAACATAGTCATACTGACCTCACCCCCCATATAGACAGTGCTATGCTGACAGGAGAGCTTCTCTTGCTGACATAGCTACTGCCTCTCAGGAGGTGGATTAACTATGCCGACAGGAGAGCTCTCTCCCATTTGCGTACAGCGTCTTCATTAAAGAGCAACAGCGGTGCAGCTGGATGGAGCATTTTAATGTAGACTTGCCCAAAGCAGGACATCAGCTCTGATCACATTAACTGTATCTGCATGCAGGCCATTCTGTACTACCCTTTTTGGCATCTTAAGTAACAACTAGTAATTTCTTTTGATTTACACAAGTGTCAAAAGACATCTAAACTAAGCTGACCCCACCAACAGCCTGCAACACAACTCCCACAAAAATTTCCATACAAATCTCAACCTCCATCAAGTCTCTCTCTCTCTCTTCAAAAACCTGAGTAAAATAGGTGTCCTACATAACATGCTCTGAATCTCAGCAGAACCACACAATTCCAGACAAAATGAGAAAATAGCTTAGGGACCCTCATAGAGAACACTTCAGTACCAGCAACCTGTGTTAAATTGAGAGGGATCCAATTCAAATGTCTCTACTGACAAAAATGAAGCAATAGGCATGGGGAGGGACTTAGTGTCCCAGGTAGAAAGTCCTAAGCCACTGAGGGCTTTATAGGTCAGAAACAGCAAGTTAAACTCCACTCCAACAGGAAACCAGTGCAGATTATAGAATTCTAGTGTCATGTGCTCCCATAAATACCACCTTCAGAAGCTATAGCCTTCAACACCTGAGTTTCCAGGCTGATTTGAGCTGAAGCTCCACATAGAACACACTTAACTAAACCAATCTTTGTGTGACAAAGGCATGAATCATGGTAATAAGGTCTGCATCCAAAAGAAACAGCTGCAACCTCACAAACCAAATGTAGATGGAAAAAGTATTCTGGGGCACCAATGATATGATAATCCAGTAGCAACTGAGGATCCAATCAATACCATGAGACTGTGAACCCAAGTCACAAATGGCATGCCCACCTGCACTACTAAAGGAGGAAGTGATATCTTCGTGTCTAATCTTGTAGCTCCTCCCCATACTTATTAGTATCACTCCAGTCTTAATTGGGCTGAATTTCAGCCAACTAGATCTAATTTATGCCCCAACAACATTGGGCTAGGTGGAACAATTGCACTGACTGGGTCAGAAAGGACAAAGATATAAAGTGGGGCAGCAGAGTACTGAAAACATGACTGCCCCATAATTCCTCACTAACAAGCCCCTACCCATATTGAACAGTTTGGGAAGACAAATCTTGTGGAAATCGACATGACAGGATCCTTAAGGAGGAGAATCAGCTGCCCCACAACACCCTCTGCGACTATTCAGCCAGGAAAGAATGGAGACACCCAAGAGCAGCAGTATCCACTTCTGCTGCAGTCAAGCTATCAACACTCCACAATGAACAGTATTGAAAACACCCACTATATCCAACAATATCAACACACACCAGATCTTCACCCGTTGATAAAAAGAAATCTACATGCTGCCAGTGCCATTTCTATCCCATACCCAAGCCTGTATCTAGATCATCAAGGGAGACTTAAGGTATTTAGATCCTCTGAGAACCATCTCATCCCAGCCTTCTCTACAACTTTGACAAAGAATTGAAGATGTGATAGTAGCCAATTGTCAGTGTCAACTGTAGATTTTCTGATCAAAACCTACATTATAACAGCTTCCTTAAGAAAAGCTGGTACCATGAGGTCTCTAATGTAGGCATTGACAATCTTCACCAGCAACGGACCTAGTATCTCCCTGCTGGTCTTCTCCAGCAAGGAACAAAAGTTGCATGTTGTGTAATCAAGCACTCCCAACATCTCTAGTACTTGAGCATTACAGGCCTAAAATTTCAGAAAAGATTCAGTTTATGTCCCCCTCAAAATCTGTGTCTGCAATTACAAAAACTTAGTCAGAATCCATATTATTTTACCCAAAATGGAAGGAAATCTAAAAAGCCACCAAATGAAGGCAGCTTAGATTAACTAAGCAGCCTACTTCTCAAAATAAATCTACTGATCAAGATTTTGTGGACTCTCTTGTGGAAACAAAGAGCCCCTTTCTTTCCTTTTCCCATTAGTGCTTTAGAGATGGGGTATGATAAAGAGGTTGAGATTCTGCTTTTTAAAAAACAGACTGTGGGAATAATAGAGTGGGCAGACTGGCATACACCTGTCAAAACTAAGTACTGTACTTTTGGACCTAAGGTAGAAAAGTGGCAAAACCTTCACAGATACCATGTATCTTAAACTAACAACCAAAAGTTACACTAGACAGTTTGGGGGAATGGGGAAAAACCAGGGTGGGTAAAAATCAATGATTTAAAAAAAAATCAATTTTTTTTATTTAAATTGGATTATTTGGTAAAATGCTTTTTGAGGAAAAAACCTATCTAAAGATAGTTTTAAATAAAATACATTATAGCTCAAAGATATCTCATCATAGAATAGGGATTATAAATTCTAATTCTATAGTATGAGACAATATATTTATGTAATCTTAAGAAAAGTTTTGTAAATGAGTTCCAATAGTTCATGGATTAGGGACCCCAATCTTATGGGGTTCCAGGGGCTTCTATATAGATTTTTAGATTAATCTTTCTATCTACCCAATGGGACTCTATCTTCTAGACTGAGCACTATCAGAGATGCTTAGTTTTGCAGTTCTCAAACTGTGGATGTATCTCCAGTGGTAACATGCTTGTTAACAGCAAAAATGTTTTTAAATAAATAAATATATAGAGGAGAGAAATAACAGACCTCAACCCTATTGTCCCTCTGCAAATTTGTGTTCAGAGTTAATCTCTTATGTCTCTCTAAAAGTGAAAAGTTTCAAAAAGTTCAATGAATAGAAGATTGTTGGGGGTGGAATAGATCTGGACGAGGAGACGACATCTGGAGATAAATGTGAGAAGGGAGGGACAGACAGTAGAAACAAAAGTGAAATGGTTTGAGCAGCATATTCCAGAAGTCTTGAGGTCTTTCTGAGTGTAGACTTCATTGACTTGAGATCTACCATATCATTCTCACACTAGAAGGGAAAACCTATAATGGCAGCAGGCTGTAAAAGAGATTCAGTTTGGAAATATTTTAATAAAGTTCCTCTACTTGTGGGTAAAACAGGCATGCATGCAAAATGAAAGCAGTGCAACAAAGAAATGCAAGGCCCGGTTGTCCAGATGAAACAACATCATGAGAGTGTTCCTTCTCAGGAGGAAGCTGCATTGAAGATGATGAAAGGAACGTGTCTGAATATGCAGGATCTGCAGGTTGGTAAACTTTTTTATTTCATACTTCCTTCTTCAGGACTGCCTGTCTTCCTTCTGGACTATTCTTGAATTCTCATGTTTGAGCAAAAAACAGTTGTTACTCTATGGTACTATCATTTTAGATGCAGTTGTGATAAAAAATAAATAGCTGAAATAGGCAGATCTTCCTTTTACAATTTCACCATTAAAGTAGTACTGCGTGTCAGTGAATGCAATGAGTAATATTAAATGAGCAATATGGTAATAATAATTAAATAACTGCACTGACTTATTTTGTTTAGGAGAATCCATCCTCAACATACAGGATTCTGAAGACTATCTACCTTCAAGATCACCATCATTTTCTATAGTTTCAGAGTTATCTGCCAATGATAGTGTTTCAGTCACATCATGCATGTCACATAGCCACAGTATATCACCTGTAGCAAAAAGAAAAAAAAAACTCCATCATCCAGAAACAACCATAGATAAGTTTGTGATAAGAACCAGCAGATTACAAAAACCAGATTACAAAAAGAGGTAATTGATGAAAAAATTGCCCTGTTTGTTTATGCAACAAACTCTCCTTTCCATATGATTGAGAACCCACACTTCATTAACATGGTTCAGTCATTAAGACCAGGATACAGTCCACCCAACAGAGCAGATGTCGCAGGCAAATTGCAGGATAAAGTGTATGAAAGAGAAATTGAGCACTGTGCAAAAGGTCGAGAGGGTGAAATTGTTAACCTGATGGGTGGAGCAATGTCCACAATGATCCTGTTGTATGTGCTTGTGTGACAACGAAGAAGGGAATGTTTTCCTTACAGAAACAATTGATACATCAGGAAATGCATACACAGCAGAATACTTACAAGAAGTAGCAGTAAAAGCTATAACAAACTGTGAAAAAAAATTCAAATGTCTAGTACGCAGGTTGGTCACAGACAATGCTGCAAATGTATCCAAGATGAGAAGAAATTATTTAGAAGAGAGTGAAGAGTGTCCCAAGCTAACAACATATGGTTGCAGTGCTCATTTGATGCACCTCCTAGCCAAAAACTTCAGAGTTCCAGAAATAAAAGCTAATGTAGTTGAAATTGCAAAATACTTCCGTAACAATCACTTTGCAGCAGCTAGTCTGAAAAAAGTGGGAGGAACCAAGCTAACTCTCCCACAAGAGAGTTAACTACATTCAAAAATTCATACGCTTGTTTTGTTAAAATATTATATGTTTGCTGTTGAAGAAAAGAATCCAGAATACATAATGTTGTTGTTTTAGTTAAATAAAACAATGTAAATGTTTGTCTGGTGACGTTCTCCTCCTAATACAGCATGGCAAGAATATCCTCCAAATATTAGTGATTAACCTGTTGAACTGGAGATATTTATGAAGTCATTGGGAGGTGAACTATCTACTTCAATTACCTTTGGTAAATGAAATAACCAAACAATAATTCATTTTCTGATATAGCTATAAAACTAATCTGAAAAGTTTTCAAAATAAATCACTTAAAAATGTATAGTGTGTACCTTCTAAAAATGAAACCTACATCTATCTCTGAGTTGTGAAGAATACATATTAAGGTTATAGCAAGCAACAAGAACGCACTATTATGTAGAAATCCATGATTAAATAGTCTTCCTGACTGGTGATTTAAATCATGATTTAAATGAATTTGATTTAAATCAAATCCACCCATGGAAAAAGAGGTGATTTTTGGCAGAGCGAAGCGAGGTTCTATGCTCAACATGATGGCATTTCTCTTTGGATGCAACATGACAACTTTTGAATGCTACACCCAATCTATCCCAAAATGTCAGAGAATGTTCTAAGCCTCAATGGTCAGAACCCTACTGGTTGTGATGGAAACTGGAAAACTGCAAGGGGAAAATAGGAGACGCACCTTCCAGCCTAACAATACCCTAACTTCAACAACCATCACGTATCCATCAAATTCTCTCTAGAACACTCCCAACACCAACATCAACTTCCTGCACACCATGATCAGCCGCAACAATAGAATGTTACCGACAACTATATAGAAGAAGCCCACAGACCACCACACTTACCTTCACAGATCCAGTAACCACGCCAGACATAACAAAAAAATCTGTTATCTATAGCCACACACTCAGATACCACAAAATATGCTCCAGGGATAAAGCCCAAGATACACACCTTACCAAAAAAGAACATTCCACCAACGAAGCAGATTGCATCATGGAATGGGCCACCCAAACACCCAGAGAGATACTGCTTCAATAAAGAAAAAAAATCCCAGCTACCGCACAGCCCTACTCGTCACCTACCACTACACATTGGAACTCATACAGGATATCATAAAATAATTACAACCCATACTCGAAGGGGACCACATCTCAAAAGAAAGCCTTCCTAAATTCCCTCTTCTGGCCTTCAAACAACCGCCCAATCTCGCCAAGCTCATCAGAAGCAAGCTCCCCATTGACCAGGACACACCAACGCAAAGTGGCACCAGGTCCTGCCAGAACAACAGATGCAAAACATACAGACTTATCTCCACTGCTACAATGAACAATACCCTCCGCAACATACCTTCCAAGATCCATGGTCCTATACATGTCTATCACAACATGTGGTGTACCCCATCTACTACACCAAATGCCCCAACAACAACTATCTGTTTTCATCCACATGATCACTATACTCTCAAATGAACTCATACACAGACACTCACCCTATCACCAGTGGATGAACATTTTACACAAAGTGATCACTCTGTATCTGACCTATCAGTCCTCATTGTCAAAGTGACAACATCTTCAGAAGATGAGCCTGAACTTAAATCCATAATTCTGCTGGACACTAAAAACCATGGATTTAACTGAGACACTGGTTTTTACACCCTGCTGCCTTCTACTCCCTCCTTGGTCCCACGACTGCAGAGGTGTTAATTGCCTACTTAAAATTAAGTGGTCTCCTATAACATGTGGGACCCCTTTTGCTTAACAATCTGCCCCACCTTGCATTTAGCTTGAACACTGTGGTTACCTTCCCCAGACTTGATAAAAAGCTCTGTGAAGCTTAAAAGCTTGTCCCTTCCACCGACAGAAGTTGGTTCAATAAAAGATATTATCTCACCCATTTTGTCTCTCGCACATCCTGGGACAAACACAGCTACAGCATTACTGCAAATAACCCCTCACTACAGCTCTGCCCATCCTCCCAATGCAATTTAAAATGCTGACACCCTGTATAGCTTATCCTCCAAACAAACAAACGAACAAAAAGAAATAAGAATTGAGAGTGGGAAAGAGGACATGGGAGGGCATACAGAGTCTCTGGCATGGAGGGAGTGACACACACAGCTCTTGGTATGAATGAAGATATAGAGACCCTGGCATGTAAGGGAAAGGAGAACTAGGGTCAGGGGGGGTTTACACAGAACCCCTAAAGGAGGGAGATATGCAGAGCACCTTGCAGGAGGGGAAGAATGGGGATAATGGTATGAGGGGACAGGAGCATGGAAGGAGAAAGGAGGACCCTGGCAAAGGGGGGGAATACAGAGAGTCCCTGGCATGAGGAAAGGGGGAGTTGCAGGGAGTACCTGAAATACAGGGAGAGAAGAGGGTGGTGCACAGGGAGCTTGTGGGAGAAACTGCAGAATGTTAAAAGCCCCTGGTGTGTGCAATGAGCTCAGCCTACGAAGCAACCCTCTAGTATATTTGAACAAGATTGAGTTGTGCATACTGAGAACTACAAGAAAACACAAATGTACAGTTAAAAATTAAATCCACATGCCACCATATAGTTGGTTAACAGTCATTAGTGCTATGCTTTAAGGCCCCGATTTGGGAAAGCAACCTTATTCAGGGAAGTTCTTAAGCACTTAGTTAATGCTTTCTTGAATCGTGGCTATAAAAAAAATGACATAAAACCAATACTTTGAGTCCAGCTCAGTTCTTTGAAAGAATAAGCTGGTGGTCAAGGCACTGGACTGAAATGCAAGAGATCTGGGTTCTGTTCTTGTGACACTAGGCAAATCACTTAATCTGTCTGTACTGTAGTTCCCCATCTGTAAAATGGGAATAATATTTCCCTACCTCACGTGTTTTTTTTGAGGATACATTCATTAACGTTTTTAGATGTTCAGATACCACAGAGGCCCTCAGATACCACCGTGATGGGCACGGAACAAGAACCTGAATAGAAAAAAATAGATACCATGATAATGGGCAAATTGACAGATATTAATGTTTAAGCAGGACACAAAAAATCATTTGTGTCATATTATTAAGGATGATATTTTTACCTGCAAACCACTAAAAGATGGAACAAAACAAACTCCCTCAGAATCAATCACATTTCGTGCCATTCTTGATGTCTCGTCTACACTGGTGAAAAGATCTGTAGGGGTCCACACAAAAAAGTCAACTGACTAAATTATGTACTTTTACTTTTCTTAATAAATTATTATAGACAAGATTCCTAAATTAAATATTTCACCTGGCACATATTAAGAAAAAAAAAATCTTTCTGAATTTCAATTCCATCAGCCCCATGAAAGAGAACTATCCAGGATCAAGAAACCAAATCCACAACCATCTTCAAATATCCGTACCACGCTATAGCCCATTAAACTGTCAAAATCTTATATCAAGGATAATTCCCTCTAGTCAGGGTAATATATACGGGACTTGTGGAAGCTAATAAGGCTACTCTAAGTAAACTGGAGGTGATGCTGAGAAATATAAAAGGATGTCTTCCCCCATAAGCTGTAACTGCCAGCCAAGATCCAACAAGACTACAGGCCAGATCCTTGGCACCCTGTTCTAGCTACACTGTGGTGCTCAGACAGTGCCAAGCAACCAGAAAGAAGCCTTAACTGGACAGCTGGGGATTCCACTGGTGGGAGGGAATTACTAAGTGCCTTGAAGCTTCATGTCACCCATTCCCAATCACCCAGCACAGATGACATCATGGGAAGAAGGGGTATGGCTGGGGTGCCCTGTGAATTGATAATTACCAGTTGGGATAATAGTCCTTAGGGCTACACCAAGTTACAAAAGAGACTAAGCAGATGGAGTGGAAATGTGGCTTAGAACCTCTTCTCCTTGCTCCCCGAACCTCACATCCCAAACCAAGCACAGCTTGGTTAAGACTTGAGGATCAGGCCCTACAATCAGGAACTGAACAGAAGTCTCTTCTATGGTAGTACAGATTACTAACCACTAGGCTATTTGGAAGTCTATGGGCATGTCTACACTAGAAACTTAAGTCGACCTATGCTATGTCAACTTACAACCACTGCAGTAATTACTATGGTGGTTGATGTCCACACTTCTGTCTTCACCAGGAGTGCTTCCACTGAGTTAAGAGGGGCAGTGTGGGGGGCTGAGAGTCCCGATGTTAGGGCAGCAGCCGGACTCGCCACAGGGAGCTGGGGGCCTCCAAGCAGCAGCCAGGATCCCCGTGGGGAGCCAGGAGCCTCTGGGCAGCAGCCAGGTTCTCCGTGGGGATTGGATTGTTGCAGCCTGGCTGGGAGCAGGGAGCCCAGGGGCAGTCGGGCTCTAGCTGGCGCCCCACACCTACCCCAATGATAGCCTGGCTTTCTTGTCAATTTCAAGGCTCCATAATGGAGAAACTAGACAACTTATCTATTAAAGAGAACAAATGGAAGCCTAATACTATGAACAGGAGCCAGCTAGAGGACCCTATAAAGAAGCATCTTACAGGGTTAATTGTTTTATAGCATTATACAATTGAAAAGCCACTTACCTAACTCCTTAGCCCATTTTATGGTAGAGCCAGCATCTGATGCATTGCCTTCAGCTAAGAAGACCACCTCTTTCCCAATCTTCCAACCAACCACTGGATACAGACCTTAAAATTTTGCACGTATGCACACACACAATAAAAGAAAAGTAGTCAAGTCCACAAACTGCTTCCAGAGAGATTAAATAAAACACAACTAACAAAAAATCCTTAAATTGTAGCTGCAACTTTTGTCCACTTCCTTTACAAAATTCAACTTAAATGTCAGTGCTACAGCTTGAACATTTTGTGGGGTCTTAGAAGAAAATATTCCACAAAAAATTACTAGCAAAAGTAAACCAGAAATGAATAATAGTTTATTTTTAATAAAGGAGAAATGCAATGCAACCTAAAATCAATTTAGAGTCACTATATCTAATTACAAAAAAAAAGTCACTGAAAGAATAAAAAAACCCTACTAAAAATAGTTATTTTGAAAGCTTCATGAAGCAGTTTAGGATTTTAAAAAATTCAGATCCTTATTAGAAACAATAAGAAGTCTTAAAGCTGTTAAATTCTACAATTCAAAACATACACACACACAGTTAAAGCTATTTAACATGTACACATGCTTTTCTTAAATTACAGAAGTTACTTTACACAATGGTTTCTAAAGGGATCTGAATATTCCTAATCCTAATATAAATCAGGAGGCTTGAGCCTCCAAGTGGGAAATATACAGATATACTGAAACATAAAACAGCAGTCCCAACTGAGAAAAAAAACAAACAAACAGTCTCATTCGCGGAAGGTACTCAAATAGCGATAAAAAGTATTTCTGAAAATTCATTTTTCAGTATATGATTCTATGTAAGAGAAAGTTTCATAATTTGGCCTCCCTGTGCCCACAATGGCTCTTGCAAGCCACCTGTGGTACTGTACTGTGTGATTTGCCTTATACAAAACAACACAAATCCCATTTTAAAGTATGTGTAAGTGTATAAAACGAACAGCATGTATTTATGTACACATGACATGGTAATTCAGTCTGTGTTGGAGTTCATGTCTAGCTAAGGAGTGATTCAGGAAAAACAGATCATTTTGTGAAAAGGACACACTTGTGCTAATAACAGCTCAAAAAGAATAAAGAAAATGCAGAAATACAAGGGCAAATATGGCCTGGTTTTACATCAGTTAATTTGCAACTATACTGGGTAATGTGTTTCCAAGTGCTGCCTGCTGAAAGTATGAAGCCTTCAAAGCTGTTGTGACATTTGGAAACTAATCATACATGAAGATAAACTGAGCATTTTTTTTTCAGAGAAAGCTTAAAGCCTTGAAAAAACATTAACAAGTCTTGATTAATTAAACTAGTAATGTTCAACACAAATGTCTCTCATTTGATATCTATACAAGCTGTGCAGAGTATAAGGCACAACCAATTACAAGGAACCTCATGTTTTTCTTTTCAAGAGACATGGTTTCAAATGTTAAAGGTCTTCAAGCAAATCACCGAACTGCAAACAGTGCCTTTGTCGAACTACGCTGTTTCACACTTTATTAGTGATTAGGGTGACCAGATAGCAAGTGGGAAAAATCGGGACTGGGGGTGAGTGGGAGGGTAATAGGCACCTATATAAGACAAAACCCCAAACATAGGGACTGTCCCTATAAAATCAGGACATCTGGTCACCCTATTAATGATACAACTGAGGATGTCAGAGAGCAGCTGCTTTCAAAATTAAGGGAATGTGTCTACTTAGCAACTCACCTGGTGTCTCTGGTATTGCATAGCTTTTACTCTGTGAGATGGCTGAGTGACTGTTCAGTTGAAAAAGACTCACACTTTTGTAAAGCTGTGCCAGAACACACATCAAGTGAAGTATTTGAGACAACTCAGGGGACAGGTTTCAGAGTAGCAGCCGTGTTAGTCACAGAAATCATAGAATATCAGGGTTGGAAGGGACCTCAGGAGGTCATCTAGTCCAACCCCCTGCTCAAAGCAGGACCCATCCCAAATTTTTGCCCCAGATCCCAAACGGCCCCCTCAAGGATTGAACTCACAACCCTGGGTTTAGCAGGCCAATGCTCAAACCACTGAGCTATCCCTCCCCCGACGCATAGTGATGAAGTGAGCTATACCTGACGAAAGCTTATGCTCTAATAAATTAGTTAGTCGCTAAGGTGCCACAAGTACTCCTGTTCTTTTCTCAGGGGACAGTCAAAGATTTGCACGGAGTGGGAATTATTACAATCACTTTTACAACATTATAATCTCCACAAATGAAGCCAATCCAACAACAGGTGACAACTGCATCCTGATTGCACAAATCCAAAACACTGCACCTAATGATTCCACTATTTCACATATAGCCAAGCTCCTGCTGTTAAGAAGGTGTCTGAAAATCTTCATCATATCTTTCATGAAGCTGTTAAGTACTGAACATCAAAGATTATCCGGTGAATTTTCTACTTTTTGCACTCCTCCTTGGATGACATGATTCTTCCACCAGCAACTATTTCACACTGAACTCAGGCAATTCTCAGGAAGTAAAGCACCACTCAGCTTTTCAAATTAAGAGCAGGGGTTCAGAATTATCAACAATCTCCCCTTGCTGATGGATTCAGTAATTCATGGCAGATGGCAAACAATGTATTTTGCCGACATTTCTGGATGCTTAATTGAGCTGAAAAATTCTTCTCCGGGGACAGAATATGAATGTTCTGTCTATGCACAGTATAACAAGGTAGAAGCATTCACCAAAATATTTGGAAACTGGTCTTCCTGAATACAAAGGAGAAACTGGGGAGTCAATATTTCTTGCTTCAGACTTCATCAAGAGAAGGAACTAGCAGGCTGAGAACCACCAGAAACTCATAAATCAGCATCTGAGATATTAATTTCAAACCCAGTTTAGGAAATACTTTCCTGATGACTCACAACAGGGATCACCAACCCCTTCATCCACTATGCTGTTGACTCAGCACTGCAAGTTAAACTGAGAGACCTCTTGTATGACAAGCCTCTGTAACCGACTTTCACTGAAGGAGGAATGTTTAGTTTAGAAACTTTTAGTTTCTAAAGTTATTAGTTTAGAAACTTCATCAGTCTCATTTTCATCTTTTTATCTCTGCTAGTCAGGCTTCTCTTTGGTCGTGACAATAAAAATTAAGCGCATTCAATCATCTTTGACCAACAATGTCTTAAGCCTATATTTCCCCCAATTCAGCTTCTTTCAGAAGCAAGACAAGACACATCTATAACTGAAATGAGAAGGTAGTTAAAATTTTGGACTTTATCATTTTGCTTTTAGTAACTGGTGCGATTGTTAATTTCACCTCTCTGTGGTTACTGTTAGCAGTATTGGACAAGTGGACTGCAAAAAATTTGTTAAACTGGAAGGAAAAGCTTAAAAAATGTGGAGACCCTTATTCTGAGGTAGTATAACAAATCACTGCATATTTCCTTGGATGCAAAAGGATTAATACATGAAACAAGATCAAAACAGTAGGGTACAACATTTATTCTTATATGAAAGGGTGAAGAATCTGATTTATTTAGCTGATGGATTCCAAAAAAATATTTTAGGATCTCACAGATTCAAGTACCCTATATCTCCACATATTTGTTTTACAGTATATATAAACCATTAGTCATGTAGATTATTTCTGAAAATATTTCTGTAAAGTTATTACTACATCTGCACTCCATAGTCCATTCCATCCACTTGAAATGTTTCCTAGGAAATGGGAGTGAATTCATGAACAGACCAGCTTTACCTCCCACACTCTCCCTTTATGCCAGTCAATACCTATGCTTTCTCCTTTAAAAGTTTGATTATAAATTACATTCCATCACAATTAATCTGGAATTTTCAAAGAAGCTGAGGAAGTTAGGTGACAACTGCCTATGGCAAATTGCAGACTCAACACACACCCCCCACACACACTATCCTGTCCTTTGGCCTACTCTGGCCATAGCGGTGTCCTAGCCCACTGATCAGACAGAGTCCTGTCCTTTCTGGGGCCACAGAGTCCTTTACCAAAGTCCTAAAGTAATACATACAAAAAGCAAACCTGCAGCCCAGCTCGGCTCAGTTGGCAGCCACTTTAAAGCATGCATGCTTCCACTGCTTTAGGCTACTATACTTCTGTGCCTCAATCCACTCCCCAATCCAGGGGCTGGCCCCTTGTTCAGGGAAGCTCCAGCTTGGCCACCAACTTGTCCCTGGAGAAGCTCGTCTGGTCATCTTCTCTTTTTCCTTCTCACTTATCCTTCAGGCTGCTTCTCAGAGATGGGGAATTCCCCAACTCCTCTCCTCTGGGTTTCCTTCCACCAACTGGTCTCACCCATTTTTTTTTATGGAAACAAGCCTTCCTCTTCCCAAGCTGGACTTTATTTCTAATTAGTCTTAGCCCACCCTTCAGGTGCAAGCTAGAAGGTTAACTGGCCTCACTGGCCCATATTAACCCTTTCACAGGATGTGTGAGGTAAACAGCCCATGACACTCCTATTGAAATTCAACTAAAATTCAATGGCAGTTAGGCCCTAACTCCCTTAGATGCCTTTGAAAAATCCTACTTCAAATGTCATTTCCTTAGTATCAGTGATGTCAAATTTACTAGCTCATCGGATGTCCAGAGTGTCTTCCAGTGTAGAGAAGATCTGATTTTTTAATTAAAGCCCCTCACATTTCTATACTGAAGAAATGGTTACTCACCCTGTGAACTAACTGTGGTCCTTCGGGTGCTCAATTCTAGGTGCGCTTGTGCCCCCTTGCGCTTTTGATCGGAGAGGTCTCATAGCAGTGTCCATTCAGACCACGCATGCGTGTTACTCAGCCTTGTGCTCCATGCCATTGCTATATAGTATTGTGCGTGATGGATAACTGTCCTCAGTTCCTTCTCTACTGTGAAGCCCCATGACAAGGAACTCCGAAGCAGAGGGGATGGAGGGTTGGTAGTGGAATACACTTACTGCACAGGGTAACAATTTCTTCTTCTTCAAGTCCTTGTGGGTGGTCCATCCTAGGTGACAATCAAGCAGCTCTCCTTTAAGGAGGAGGGGGCTTTGGAGTCTAGTTCAGTATGGTAGAAAGTACAGCTGAACCGAACACATTCTCGAAAGCAGAATCTCAAATTATTGCATAGCATTCAACAAATGCATACAGAGAAGCACAAGTTGAGACTTTACATACTCCTTTGATAGGAATGTTCTTAAGAAAGGCTGTGGAGGTAGAAATAAATCTCGTAGAATGAGCTTATATGTCAGCAGATGCTTTGAGATTAGAGATTGCAGCTCCTTTTGTTCTGTCTGTGATTGAGACAAAACCTGGAAGTCTTCCTGAAAGATTTAGTCCTGTCAAGGTAGAAGGCCAGGCTTCCCCTGACATCAATCATGTGGAATGCCTTCTCCTTGTCCCAGTGAGGTTTAGGGTGCAAGATGGGGAGAGGAATGGGCTGATTAATATGGAAATAAGAAGGTACTTTTGGCAAAAACTTGGGGTGTAATCATAATGTGACCTTGCCTCTGAAAAATTTTGTGAATGGGGGGTATGGCCATAAGAGCTTCTATTTCCCCCATTCATCGAGCCGATGTGATGGCAACCAGAAATGCCATTTTCATCAATAAATGGAGGAGTGAGCAGGCAGCTGTAGGTTCAAAGGTGGTCTTGTAAATCATTTAAGAACCAAATTGAGGTCCCAAACTGGAGTAGGTGTTTAACTGGCAGAAAAAGTTGCCTAGGCATTTGAGAAACCTCACTGTTGTTGGGCAAATACAGAGTACCATGGAACCTCAAATATATTAACACCAGAGTTACGGACCAACCAGTCAACTGGACACCATATGAAACCAGAAGTAACCAATCAGGCAGCAGCAGAGACAAAAAAAAAGGGGGGGGGGGAAGAGAAATATTGTAGCGTGCCTGTACTGCATCTAAAAGGTAGGCACATGTGGGCTGCCTGTCCCCACCCCAACCATACCGCTACCCCGACCCCCACCCCCACACGCAGGGCACCCACTTACAACTTAGAGTTGAAGACAATGAGATTTTCAGGCAAAACTGTGAGCCCCACTGCCAACCCAAGGCAGCTAGAGCAGGAGCAGCACTGGGGTCTGTGCTTCTTTCCTGTAAGCTGTGGGTGCTGTTTACATCCCCCCTTCCCCTGGCCAGAGAGGGGAGGTGCTGTTTTCACACACACACACATACACACACACACGGGACACGCTGCCTTCCAGGTTTGTTAACCCCCTCAACCTCCAAGGAGTTAGGAGAAGGGTGAGAAAATAAAAATTCTGACTCCTTAGGAAGATCATCATATTTTTTGTCTGTCCTCCTGCACATGGGAGGACTTCAGGCCAGAATATGCCAGATGACCTTTTCAGGATCCAGGAGTGCCTTGTTGACTGACAGGGCAATATGGGCAGAGGAGCCTGTATGGAGGATATTGAGCAGCTTATCATGCAGTTCTTTAATCTCCACCAGGTGGATTTGTAAAGAATCTGTAATGTTCTTGATGAGATCCTGAAACTGCTTAAAATCATCAGCCAGGATGGTGTAGGTGGCATGACAATTTCATCTGAGGATGAAGAGATGTTTGCAATTGGAGAAACCTTGTCAACCCTGGCCTCTTGTTCCTCAAAGGTCTCTTCCTGAGACTCTGGTCTCCTGGAAAGGGAGTGTGAGAAGGGTTGTCTATCTCTACAAACAGTAGTCTTTGAGGTCCCAGAGAATGGATTGCGATAAGCCACCCGGGGTGCTAGTATGGCCAAGGGGGGTGGCGCAACCCACTAGTGCTTGCCCCAGCAGGATGGTAGCTGTGGACATCTGTCACAAATGAGTTCAGGTTCCTCAGGAACAGAACCTTCATAGGCGTGGAGTGGAGACCCTTGCATAGATATTTGGAAGGCTGAGGCAAAATCTTCGTCAGAATCCTCCTCCTCTAAAGTCATTCGGTAATGGTGGGGCAGCAGGAGGAGCTTGAGGTACCGCCATCAGTACTGGATGGGTGTGCGGAGATAGAGAAAGTTATTCACCTTGTGCAATAAATGAGGTTCTTCAAGATGGTTGTCCCTGTGGATGCTCCACTTTAGGTGTCTTGGCACCTTGCACTTCTAATCGGAAATTTGTAGTAGTAGTGCCCTGGTTGGCCGCGCCAAGACTCTTAAAGGGACACTTCTCAAAGAAGAACTGGAGGCTCTTGGTAACAGGGAAGTGTGAAGTACATAGGTACCAGACAGGTGTGTCCAGAGATCTGTTGGTACCATGTCCTGGGAATGAGCTAAAATAACAGTAGCCAAAGGAGCCACAAGTTTCAAACACTCCGGGGAGTGGGAGGAAGAATCCAGACTGTCTTTTTCAGTACCATGGTTGAGCTCTTCTTGATGCCATGGTCTCCTGTCGGTACCGATGGTCTTTCGGAGCCCCATATTTTAGAGTCTGTACGCTTAGTAGAGCTCTCAGTACCTGAGAAAACAGCAGCCTTGGAGACCAATGGGAGCCGGGGAGCTGATGACTTAAAACTTTTTTGAGGTATATTCCCTACCTGGAGAACTCAGAGCACGGTCTTTGGAAGACTTATGAGAGGAAACTTGGTCTTCTCCTTAGATGCCCTTGAGGAGTGTGGTTCAGAGACAGAAGAGGCAGCTGACTTACTCAGAGATTGTCATATAGGGGGGCGCTCCTGGCATGGATCAGAGGCTGGACGCAAGCTCTCTATCGTAAGGAGTTGAAATTTTATCTCCCTGTTCTTTCTGTCTCTAGATTTTAACGAGACAGAAGTTGCACTTTTGGGAAATACAAGTTTCCCCAAAACAAGGGATGCAGTGGGAATGTCCATTGCTCACCCGATTGCCTCCTGGCATGACAGGCAATGTTTGAATCTGGAAGAATTGGGTATACCCTTGGAAAAGACAAAACCTTGCGGAGGAAAGGAAATATCTAAAAAGCTATATCTAACTATGTATTTGTTTCTTTTTGTTTAAAAAAAGCCAACTAGTACAACCATTACTAAGTACTAACTATTATAATACACTAACTACAAAAGCTAAGAGAACACAGTTGAGGCAAAACTGAACTCGGACAATTAGCTAAGGTTCCATCTCAAGCTGGGGTGGCTGAGAAGGAACTGAGGATAGCCATCCATGAAGTGCTATACAGCAACAGCATGGGGTACAAGACTAAGTAACATGCATGTGAGGGCTGAACAGACACTGCTATGAGAAATCTCAGACCGAAGGTGCAGGGGGTGCAAGCACACCTATAGTGGAGCACCTGTAGGGACACTCCTTGAAGAAGAAAACGCCTTTCATTCCTTCTTTATACATCCAAAAGCAGCAAAAAATGGACACAAAACCTATTTGTATCCCCATTTGCAGTCACGTTTAAAAAACAGGTCAAAAACCATAAAACATTTTTAAATGACAAAGCTTACCTGCCCCAGGCGTATGAAGATGGTTCCCAGTGTTAACATCCCAAAAGACACCCGTTCCCATGGTTAGTTTAACATCTCCTGCATGAAAACAGCATTGTCCAAACATGGCTGCCTGCTGGTCCGCTACCTACAGTGCAAACAAACATACAAATTACTAACAGCAGCTAAATTTTGAAGCACAAAATTTCTCCCCATCACCCAATACATATATGTCAAACTTTAGAACAACCATATTCATACTTTAGAATGCGCATTTCCCTTTCTGAAAGAAAGTAACAATAATAGTATACAAAACTTTTTATCCATGGACTTTTTGTTTTTGATTTTCAAGTCTCTTCTACTGGTTACGTTAATCATAATGGACCAGATTCTGCTATCTTTGCTCACACTGTTGATTTCAGTAGTACTACTAGCAGAATAAGGTACTACTCAGACAATGGCTGGTACACATTCCATGGTAAATGTGTTCTTAAATAGAATATTGCTTATCATCCATATCTGTTAGGAACTGGTATAAATAATAAGCTAGTTCTAAACTGTTCTGAGAAGCTAATGGGTAGGGCCCTACCAAATTCATAGTCCATTTTGGTCAATTTCATGGGCTTAGGATTTTAAAGAGTAAATTTCATGATTTCAGCTATTTAAATCTGAAATTTCACAGTGTTATAATTGCAGGGATCCTCTTAACCCAAAAAGGAGTTGGGGGGAAGGGGCAGGATCACTAGGTTATTGTAGGGGGGAGCTGCAGTGCTGCTACCCTTACTTTTGTGCTGCTGCTGGCGGCGGCACTGCCTTCAGAGCTGGGCATCTGGAGAGCGGTGGCTGCTGGCCAGGAGCCCAGCTCTGAAAGCAGAGCCATGCCAGTAGCAGTGCAGAAGTAAGGATGGCATGGTATTGTATTGCCACCCGTACTTCTGTGCTGCTGCCTGCAGAGCTGGGCCCTCAGTCAGCAGCTGCCATTCTCCGGCCGCCCAGCTCTGAAGGCAGCAGTACAGAAGTAAGGGTGGCATGGTATGGTATTGCTGCTGGCGGGACACTGCCTTCAGCGCTGTGCGCCCAGCCAAGAGCTGATGCTCTCCAGCCACCCAGCTCTGAAGGCAGCATAGAAGTAAGGGTGGCAATACCATGACCCCCCTGCAACTCCCTGTCGGGCCACGAATCTCCAATTTGGGAAACGCTGGTCTCCCTTGTGAAATCTGTCCAGTATAGGGTAAAAGCAAACAAAAGACCATGTTTCACAGGGAGAGACCAGATTTCACGAATTGTGATGCGTTTTTCATGGCTGTGAATTTGGTAGGGCCCTACTAACGGCAAGGCTCCCTGTTCTATGCAGCATATCTAAATAATTATCCTTTATCCTACATAAGTTATAAACAAAAACTTATCCTCTTCCAAGCAATCTCTCCCTGCTGGGAAAATTAGACCCACACCATGAGGGTTGCTAGACTTGGTTACAAAGCTTTTTTGATTATACGTTTTTAATACAGTGGAGAAATCTCTGAATTCCAGGCTACTCTAGGCAACTAGCAATTATTTTATGCCACAGCAACCAGTCTAGTTTTTGAAATATTGCTTCGAGCCTCAATTTTTTTCTACCTTATACTTCAGTTTTCTCATTTAAATCTAAATTATATACAAGGTGATTTCACCAGAACCAATGCTCCACTTACTAAGCAGCCTACTGGACCAAAATCATTGAGCAAACTGAAAATTCTGTAACAACTTCAAGTCAAAGTTCAAAAATTGCATTTTTTAAATAGTTAAGATAAATAACACAATCAGTACATTATATCCTGAGTCATTTTAATATTAAATTCAATCAAAATCTCAATCCTCTTCAATTTATTTTATACAGTCCCCAATTTTCAATATGCCACTCCATTTTTTTTTCTTTTTTTAAATACACAACATTAACAACAAACGTATTATAGAAGCATTCAAGGGAAGGTTCAATGTTTTGGCACCTGGCAAACGGGACAGTAGGGACTTTCAGAATCCCAGAAGGTAGAGGTGGTGGTTTGTGTTCCTCTTTGTGGGTAGGGATGCAGTTGAAGTCTTGGGGTCTTTAATTCCTGTTTCTCTGACCCCAACCTCTGACTCCACCCACCCTTAATTGTTCCTATTATATTCACAACTGTCTCCAACAATAAATTACTTTTAGAAGGAAACCTCCAGCTAATCAGTGAAACAGTTATAAAAGCTGACATTTAAACTGGCTTCAGCATTTACATTCCATTGAGATAAAAGGAGCAGTTATTGGACGTCATTTTTCCATTCAGCTCATATTTTATTTACTTATAGGTTTTCTACAATGTTTGTTACCTCACAAACAGTAATGGATTTCACCAGCCCTATGGCGGTAGTGAAGTATTATCCACACTTTACGTATGGGAAGCTAAGGCACAGAGAAATTAAAGCCCCAATGCAGCAAGGGAATCTATTAGCACAGACACTTTTGCACCCATGTGGAATCCCAATGGAGTTATGCTAGGTAGAACCCATTGCAGGATCAGGCCCTAAATAACTGGCCTAGAAAACCACCCTGATCTCATAAGTTCGATGCCTAACAATAAGGTTATTTTCCCTCTCTGGATGGCTTGCTTCACAACCATAAGGGTTACAAACTTTTCCTTTGTTCTAAATGAAAGCAAAGATTTTGGAGTAAAATTTCACAACCAATTCTATAGTCACGGAATCTCAGAAAACACAGGATACAAACAATGATAAACTAGCAATTATAAAGACAGACACACAAGAGTATATTTACAAAAAAATAACACTATTCACTCAAGTACAAAAAAAAATCATTAAAGATTTTCACTTACCAAGGCCACTATTGGAATAGGCACCCCAAATATTTCAGCATCAACTGAACCAAAGCTATGACTTAAATAAATGTTAAAAAAGTCACTGCACTGAATTGACAATTTTGAGAAATTAAAAAATAAATTTTAAAATAAGTCCTCAACATACACATAATTCAATGTTACTAAATTTTTTTTTTAATTTACAGAAATCATGAAGCTATTTTACCTTTTTCTGATACAAAATACCAATTTGGATCTATGAATCAGACAAAAATGTGCAACTACCAATATTTACAATTAAAATTATTTTTGGCTTCACTTACCATACTACTTTTTAAAAATCTGCAGAGATTTTTGTGATCTTTTTGTAACGATTTAGTTATCAGATGTTATATTTTTGTTTAAGATTCTGTGTGCATACGTACCTTGTGTCCTCTACTGGAGGATATATAGACATCGGTATTGAAAATAATTTGCTCAAAACAGAACTCCAACACATCTGAAATAACAGAGATAATTAAAAAAGTTAAACACGCTCAAAGAAAAATCTACAACATTATGTTAATAGATTCATACCTGAAAGGGTTCAAAAATCCCTGTTGAACTGGCATTTGAATAATCTGTAGCATACACAGAACCTAGCAACAAAGGAACAAATAAAGTTTTAAATGCCTAGATATTCAGAGAGAGTTATTTGAAGCAAATATATGTACTATAAAGAGCTTGATGGCCTCTATTCAGCCCAAATTCACCAGTCTGCACACCCAAAGACATTTTAATTCCACCACACTGTAAAGGGTGGGATTCTATCTCTATTTTCTGAAGTGTCCAGCTAATAGCCTTATTTTTGATACATGCAGTTGTCCAAAATGGAAAGACAAATTCCTAGGCTTGGCAAGCCAGTCAACTGACCGATCAAATGATGTCAATTGACTGCCTATTATCTAATGAAAGTCATATATCATCAAATATTCCAGCAACAATCCGCTGACTCAGGTAGTAGCCTACTTTTTTGACTGCCTCATGATGTTTCATCTGTTAGCAAGCTTATCTAAATGTCTTGGTCACTCACTTTACTACATGTTCATGTCACCAGTGGGGAAAAAGATGAATGAACTGCAAGTTGATCTAGAAGATTCCAGACAATCAAGAAGCTCAAACATATCTGTCTGTCTATCAATCCATCAATGTACATGGCTGTTTACAAATCAACTTAAAAGAGAGCTTCCAACCTAAACTGACTAGACAAACTGTTGTATCAACCAGGCAAGTTACTAACAAGCTTAAGAAACTCTCCCAATTAAAATAAACATTATTGTTTTAACCACAGGAACAAAATATGAAACAAGACACTATGCTGTTGGCAGAAATATTACACTGAAAACACTGTAGATACTACATAACATAGTCTCTAAGACAGACAGGTGGTCATCTGGGTCTGACAGGCCGTCTCTCAAGCCCCAGTTCCAGTGAAATGTCTTGTTGTGTTGGTACTACGGTGAAGTCATCCAATGCAGACTGGGTGTTGGCATAATCTCCTCTTGGTGCATAGGCAGGTGCAAGATAAGAAGCATTCCATACCCTCCCAACAGAAAGTCGATCGGTGTAAGGTCCCTTATTCTCTATGATTTTAAGAGGAGCTGTGAATTTATGGTCCCCTTTGCGTAAAATTCCAGGTTTTCGTATTCTAACAGAGGAACCACACTCAAACTTTGGTTCCTTAGCACCCCGCCGGCTTTTCTGTGAAAACCTTAGACTTTGTTTGGTTCTGTTCAACTGTTTTTCTCACATCTTCCTTGTTTGGGGCATCAGGTCGTGCCTTTAACAATCCAGCAATGTTCAGTTTAATATTCATCTGTTTCCCATGCAGTAACTCTGCGGGTGATCTTTGCGTTGTGGCATGTCGTGTAGCCCGGTATGCTTGCAAGAAATCAGTAGTGAAGGGTATCCACAATCGCCCTTCCAGTTTAGCTGTTCGCAAACTCTTTCAAACTTCTGTTAAACCGTTCGATTTCCCCATTGGCTTGACGGTAATATAGGGATGACCTTCTGTGTAAAATGTTCCTCTGTGCTAGAAAAGTTTCAAACTCCAAGAAAGTAAATTGACTACCATTATCTGAAACCAGCTCTGTGGGGTTACCTTCCTTGCTAAAAACTGAAGAGAGGAACTTAATTACTGTAGCAGAAGAGATTTGCAATTATAAATACTACCTCAGGCCACTTACTGAAATAGTCTATTAAAGTGATGGCGTAATGGCAGTCACTTGGAGAAGTATCAAAGGGTCCTACAATGTCAATCGCCACTTTTTCCCATGCAGTTTCAGGAAGACGAACAGGCTGTAATGGAGGGGTGCATGTCACTGCTGTCTTATCATGCATTTGGCAAGAGACACAGGATTTTATGAGTGCTTCAGTTTGAGAGTCCATCCCTGGCCACCAATACAGATCCCGTAGTTGTTGTTTGGTTCGGACAATTCCTTGATGAGTATCGTGTGCCAGGTGTATGAGTTTTGACTGTAATTCTTCTGGCACAAGGAGCCAGTGTGTACCTTGTAGAACATAGCCATCAAGCAAAGAAAGTTCATCCCCAACTCTTAAATAAGGCAGCAAAACTGGGTCAAGGTTTTTAGGGTGACTGGGCCATCTCTTTGTCAGAAATTCCCGTAGTTTTTGTTGAATTGGACACGCTGAACAAGCAGCTTGAAATTGTTCTCTTGTAACTGCAGTGAGAGTGCTTGTAATAAGTGCAACCACTACATCCTCATCCTCCGGTGGACCATCTGGTGAAGGCAAAGGCAGGCGAGAAAGGCAATCAGCCACCATATTTTGGTTTCCAGGCTTATATTCCAGTTCATAATTGAAAGAGAGTACTCTTGCAGACCATCGAGCAATACGGCATCCTACTCTTTCCAGTCCTTTCGTGGTGAGCAACGTCGTCAAAGGGCTGTGGTCTGTGCGCAATTTGAACGTGCGGCCCCCCACATTTTTCAGTAGCCCAGACACAAGCAAGTGCTTCTTTTTTGACTGTAGAATATTTTCTCTCAGCATTACTTAGTGTCCTTGAAGCATATGCAACAGTCCTCTCTGTGTTGTCCTCATGCAGTTGTGTGAGAACAGCCCCAAGTCCATAACCAGAAGCATCAGTAGTTACAATTGTGGGCAATGCAGGACTGAATAGTGCAAGTACTGGACTAAGTACAATCAAGTCTTTCACTGTTTCGAAACTAGCTTGTGCATTCGTTGTCCACACTAAGGTTGAACTTCTCCGCGGTAATTCTTGTAAAGGTTCAATGACAGAAGCATAATTGGGAATGAATTTTATATACCAGGAGGTAAGACCCAAGAAAGAACGTAAGGTTTGCAAATCTGTTGGAGGAGGAGCATTTAAAATTGCCAGGATATGATCTGGATCAGGTTTTAGTCCAGCCTGTGAAATGGTATGCCCCAGAAAGCAGAGTTCAGTTTGTCTAAATTTGCATTTGGACCTATTGAGCTGGAGGCTTGCTGTGCTGATGCAGTTTAGTACAGACTGCAGGTTATTGTCATGCTCCTCAGAAGTATTTCCATACATGATAATATCATCCAGATAGCACTGAACTCCATGTTGATTCTTCAGATTCAGTGACATTTTTTGAAAGGCACTTGGGGCAGATGCGAGACCATATGGAACATGTTTAAAAAGAAATAGTCCCTCATGTGTAATAAATGCTGTGAGGTCTCTGCTATCTTCATGCAACATAACGTTGTGGTATGCGCTCTGCAAATCAAGAGTAGAAAACATCTTTGCTCCACGGAGTTCTGCAACTACTTCTTCTATGTGAGGAAGAGGATGGCTGTCAATCACAATAGGTTTATTTGGCTCCCTTAAGTTCACACAAAGGCGAATGCCTCCACCCTTCTTCTGCATCACTATTATAGGTGAAACCCATTCCGAGGAGTCAATGTCCTTTTGAACACATTTTCTAAGTTCCTCTGAATCAGCTTCCCTGACTGAAAATGGTAAGCGCCGTAACTTCTATCGTACAGGCATCACATTATTCTGCATTTTAACTTTATGCAGAAACCCATAAGCACAGCTGAGTTTCTCCTCAACCTGGTATTGGGTCCCAGCTGAAACTGGTGTGTGTACCACAAGAGTGCTTTGCTGAGGAAGATCAATTCGTCCATTAACTACCCTGAGATTTAAAGCAGCCAATAAATCTCTGCCAAGGATAGGAGTGCCTTTGTGGACAATATAGAACTCTGCAGTTACACAGCCATCACCAAAAGTAACTATTGCTGGCAGGCAGCCATGTACTGGAATATGGTTTTTCAAATAGCATACCAACTGAAGTTTGGGTTCAGTAAGAGGCACATCTTTAAAGTAATGCAAATAGATGGAATCAGGTAGTATAGATACTGCTGAGCCAGTGTCCAACATTAGCTGAATAGAGTGTGATTTGCCTGAGGGTATGGCGGAAACGTTTACAGTGCACTTTATCTGTTCTGGAATATGTGCAGTAGTGATTTTATCCATGCTCAGCACAGTAACATCTGGTATTGTAACTGCATGCACCTGTTAACTGAACTGGCTGCTGCGACATAATTTAGCAAAATGCCCAATCTTTTTGCAGTGATTGTACTGAGCTACTTTTGCCGGATATTCTGTGTAGCTTGCAAGGTATTGTGGGGATCCACAGCGAAAGCATGCTTTTACTGTATTTTGAATTTGCTGATTTGGTGGTTTTTCATTAGTTTTCCTCTTGCAGTTGTGTGTCTGCAGTGGTAGTGAACTTTTCTGCAAAGGAGTCACAGCCTGGACTGTGCCTCCTGTATCCATGCTCATTATTTTGGCTTCAGCTGTAGCTGACTCAATCTGAGTAGCAATGGTTATTGCTTTTTCTAGTGTAAGTTGTGGTTCTAAAAGTAAGCGTTCTCTTACACAAAGCATGCTTGTTTTCTCAATGAGCTGGTCTCAAATCATCTCATCTGCCATATTCCCAAAGTCACAAATTACAATCAGACTCCTCAGGGAAGTAAAATACTGCATTATAGTTTCCTCTGGTTTCTGCTCACACTGGCGAAATCTGTACCGATTAGCTACTACATTGACTTTTGGCACAAAAAAATTCTTTAATGCAGTGAGTGCAGTCTCATATTTATCATCTGCAAGGGGAAAAAAGTGTAAAATATACACTGCCCTTCTGCTCCAAGGCAGTGGATTAGCAGAGCATGCTTTCTTACTTCAGAAATCTCTGTAGCACCGATTGCAAACAAATAAGTCTCAAACGTACGGATCCAGGTAGTAAAAGCAACTGGAGGCTCACCTGAGCTTTGCAGAAAGGGTGCAGGTGGGTTCAGAGGCAGAAGATCCATCCTCGTCACCAAAATGTTGTATCAACCAGGCAAGGTACTAACAAGCTTCAACAGGACTTATTTTTAAAGTGGAAATCTCTTTACCAAGCTGCTGCTGCACCCTCTGTAGCTTTCTCCCAGCCTCTCAACTCCTCCCCCTCCCCCTCCTTCCTGTTTCCTGTCCTTTCAGACTCCCAACAGCCATTGCTCCCAATTCTAATAATTACAAGCAACATCTAAACACCACACAAACCTACAGAAATTAACTCAGCAGGCAGTGAGAGATGAGCGTACACAGCCATTAAGCCTCCTCCTCCAAAACAAAGAGACTAGATGCACAACCATTAAGCTGATCGGAGAGTTTACCTGCTGCCAATTTAACATAAATTCATTAAAAAATTATGTTTAATGGCTATGTGTTTATTTAATTTTGTTTTTCTCTTCTTTTGTAAGAGAGCAGAACCACAAGTCAGAGGTCAAGAGCCAAGCCAAGTCAGGACACTAGGAAGTCAAGCCAGGGGAGCAGGAAGCACAAGGCACACAGTACAGAGCAGGATGGATCCCAGTTCTTCGGACAGCTTCCTGTTCCTGTCTTAAGTAGGGCCAGCAGGCCAATCGGCTGCTTTGGGACTCCACCAATAATACCTCAGAGGCGGAGCTTCAAACTGGGGCTGGGCTTCATGGGAACTGGTCAGCAGTTGTCAGCAGACTGCCAAGTGGAGAGCTGAATTGTGGCTGCTTCTGTGGACCTGGGTTCAAGGCTCATGGGTTGTGACAGGCTAGCTGCGCCTCCCTCCCCTTTGTGGTCTCTCTGTGTGCCCTGACGTATCAAGCCTCCTAACTGGGCATGGAATTATGCAATTCTCCTATTCTTAGACTTAACCCTGGACTACAGTACCCTGTGTATCCACCATTCTTACCCTGCAGGTCTGACTGAGCTCAGGCACCTGCGGTTCTTCCCTTAGGGAGTCTGAGACCACTGGAATACAGCAATCAGATAGCCTTCTTAAAACCAAAGTATTGTTTACATGTCCAGTAGGAAGAAAGCTTTCAGATTAAACGTATTTTTAAATAAAATAATCTACAAGCATATCTATTTTACCTAAAGTCTTACTATCCTCTGATGGTAACCTTGGCAAACCTAATATCTTCAGACACTACCTGTTCAACCCTGTGTCTCTGTATTCCCCCAAACAACTACTGTCTCCTTTTCCTGAGAGGGTATTCCATTTTAAATTCTGGTTACCATTTTGTTCCTTTCTTTTCATGGTGCTTTTCCTGCCATCAAAGCTAATAGTTTTGGCAATGTACCTTAACAATTCAAGTGTTTGCTGAGAGGTGGCTCTCTTGAGCCCCTCTTTTCTTTTCTGCCTATTTTTTGGGACAGTCCCATCCTGAGTTAAACCAATATATTCATACAGCAAACATCCAAATAACCAGACCAACATTCAGTATTCATAAGTAACCCCAAATCCATCACACCTAATGTGGCAGTTGGGCTCTTGGGAATAACGGTAGGGGAATGCATTCAATATTTGCTCTAATTTGAAATATGTTTTGTTTAACCAGTGCTTCCAAACTCACCTTTGGTGAGTTTATATAACAGCCATGTGTCAATTGTTCCAAAGCAGCAATTGTTTTCATTGGCTGCTTGTTGTACCTGAAAACAAAAAAACCAAAAAAACCAAAAAAAAAAAAAAAAAAAAAAGAGTGTGTTCAATGTGGATGTGAAGAAAGGAATACATTTTCTCTCTCTCTCACCCTTCCCTGTTTCCAAATATTTAACGGGGGGACAATAATATGCATGTCCCCAGAAAACAACTGACAATATTTCCTCTGGGAAAGGGGTGTTAAATCACAGGAAGCTCTAGAGCCAGGCGCTTCAGAAGAGAAATGGTACTGTGAAGCACAGCAGACCAACCCCTATCCCCCAGCTGCCTGGTCTATACTACAAAGTTAGGTTAACATAAGCTGCCTTGCATCAGCCTACTTGTGCATGCGTCTACACTTAAATTTGTCTCCCAACAACATAAGTATAAGTAATGTAGTATCACTACCTCCCCGAGTGGCATTGAGCCATGGTTGATGTACGAAGGTCGATGCAATGCTAGTGTAGATACTGTGTTATTTACATCGACCCTAACAGTCTTCCAGCAGCTGTTCCACAATGCCTGACACTGACTGCTCTGGTCACAACTGGCCCGGGGGTCAGAGAGACTAAAAAGCAAGGAAGCCTTCTGAAGCCCTGAGTATTTTTGAAATGTCTTTTCCCGATTGTCCAGCTTGACATAGATACCTAGCAGCTCCCCATTGTTGTGTGCAACTTGCCAACTGACCATGCCAGTTACATGCTCTAGATACACTCCAGCTTGGAGTAGACAGGAGATATTGCATCCCTTAGGTCTGTGGGGAGAATAAGCTGTACAAGAACAGCTATGGACCAGCTGTATAAAAGTGAACATCTACAAATAGACTGCATGGGGGATGCTGGAGGAGTATGACAGGGACCAGCAGCAATGCCGAGTGAAAGCACAGGAACTGCATCAGGCATACCAGAAGCCCAAGGAGGCCAACAATCAATACAGTTCAGAGCTACAGACCTGCCGCTTTTACGAAGAGCTGCATGCCATACTTGGCAGAGACGCCTCTACCACCTAGCAGACCACCATGGATATCTCTAAGGAGCCCAGGTCACAAGCCCCTACCATGAACAGCAAGGATGAAGAGGTGGTAGAGGAGGAACAAAGAGGAGGATGGGGGACATGCGACTGGGAGGCAGGGTGCTGCGGGACTTCAGTTATGCTGCAAGCTGTTTGACACTTCACCACAGTCTAGTCAGGCCCAGCAGTCAAGCCCGATGCATGGGAAGGATCCTCGGGTAACTGTGTAAATATATTCCCCCTTATAGTGATGACGCCCCCAACATAACAGGACATAGCTAGCTATTAGCTTTTCATTAATTTACTCATACAAGAAGAGGTAGCAGTACAAAAAAAGAGGTAGTATTGTTATTTGCTTTTCATTCTGCTATAGAGTTAAGCCATGTGGAGCAGTCTTTTTATGTACATCAGGGATATCCCTTGAATCCTCCTAAGAGATCTCGATGAAATTTTCACGGAGGTAATCCTCTGCAATCCTCTGCCAAAGGTTTCTAGGGATGGCAGCCTTATTTCTTCCTTGCAGTAGGATGTGTTCCCATGCCAGTCAGTGATAACTTCAGCAAGCACCATTGCAGTACACTGGGTGGCAACATATGGGCCCCTCATGGCTTCAGGACATCAGCTGTGCTCTCTCTGCCTTTGTCGCTCTCAGGACCGGACTGAAATATCAACTAAAATCACCACCGCTTGTGGAAAATGGTGTCAGTATTCAGTGCCATTGCACTATACTTGTAGTTTCATGCAACTGAGCAACTCCCTCCTCATTTTCCTCACCCCATGTGAGCCATACTCACCATGGCTGGAGCTGAGAGTGGCGCTGTGCTCAAGCACTTGGAAGTAGAAGACAATAAGCATGCCTTGTTCAAAACTGTAGGGGACCAAGGGAAGGGAATTCTGAATCTTAACTTCTGGTTTCTGTTGTGACTATTGTGACCATTGTGACAGTGTCAGGCCAGATGGCTACAGGAGAGTGATAGAAGGCAGATATATTAGCCCCAGGTTAAGTAGGTCCCTTTTCCCTGGGTAAGGTAACAGGGAAGGTTCCAGAACAATCAGAAACTTTCTGGAAACAATTAAGGCAGACAGGCTGATTAGAACACCTGCAGCCAATCAAGAAGCTTTCAGAATCAATTAAGACAGGAAGGCTAATCAGGGCACCTGGGTTTAAAAAAAAGGGAGCTCACTTCAGTTTGTGGCGTGCATGCGAGGAGCTGGGAGCAAGAAGCACAAGAGGCTGAGAGTGAGGTAGTGTACTACTGGAAGACTGAGAAGTACAAGCATTATCAGACATCAGGAGGAAGGTCCTGTGATGAGAATAAAGATGGTGTTGGGAGGAGGCCATGGAGAAGTAGCCCAGGGAGTTGCAGCTGTTACAGGAGCCACTGTAGACAGCTGTAACCCACAGGGCCCTGGGCTGGAACCCGGAGTAGACGGCGGGCCTGGGTTCCCCCCATTCCCTCAACTCCCTACTTGATACTGGAGGAGTTGAACTGGACTGTGGGTTTCACCAGAGGGGAAGGTCTCTGGCCTGTTCCCCAATCCACTAGGTGGATCAGCAGAGACTGCAGGGATTGTTCTTCCTCCTTTCCCCATGCTGGCCAGTGATGAGGCTAACTGAGTGAACGGCAGATTTGAGCCATGAAAGTGGCCAAACTGAGGGCTGCCGTGAACCTCTGAGGCAAGCAAATCCGCCAATAAGCACAGGACCCACCAAGGCAGAGGAGGAACTTTGTCACACTATACTGACTATACCTCGGTGTTTTATCTGCAGCTCCTGCCGTTTCAGCTTTGAGTGGTTCCCCCTCCACACTCACAGAATGCCTGAACCAGATAAGGAGGAGGAATAAGAGCACTAGGGATGACATGTTCAATGAGCTCCTGCAAGCTAATGCTGTATCAGACCATGAGCATCACCTGGAGGGTGAACACTGCAGATAGCCTGGAGAAGGGAAGAGCAGACAGGAAAAAGGTCCAGGATTTCCAGCAGAAAGAGGAGAGGGAGATGCACCAGGACGTAATGGGGCTTCTCTAGCAGCAAACAGAGATGCTGCAGACTCCTGGGAACATATAAGTTCAACAGTCCCAGGCTCACCTCTCTTTGCAGTCCATGGAGAACTCCATTACAGCACTTCACTACAACCACCCTCAGCATTCCACATGGCATGAGAGGCCACATCCCTACCCCTAACACTCCACTCAGGGGGAACATTAAGGACAACCACAGCTTCACATACACTGACCTGTGAAAACCACAGATGTTGTATATGTAGGTAAAATGGAAATGAATGCTTTTCGCCCTTATTAAGTTCTGATCAAATACATTGAAAATATCTTAATAGCTTTTAAATTACACAGATTTTTCTTTGCACTGCTTTTGTTACTGATTATAATATTATTTAAAAAATAATTAATCTATTAATTCACAACATATGCTGCAGAGTGCCTAGTTCTGAAAGCACTCACTCACTCGGTACTGCAGACTGTGACACAACTCATAGGATCAGTGACAAACACAATGCAATAATCAAATGTACAGCAAGCACCACAAAATTAATATGTACATTGATAGTGTTATATTCACAGATGTACACCAAGCACCACACAATTCCAAACAGGCCCCAAAGCAGCATAACCAGATAGAGCACAGTACACCACAATGCATTACTGTGGGTCACTGTTAAAATGCTCTTCCAAAGCCTCCCTGAATTGTATAGCTCTATGCTGAGCTCATCTAATTGCCCTTGTGACTGGCTCGTCCCCCATCCTGGCAGCAACTTTTCCCTTCTGTTTCACAAATATGATGCAGGACACAATAGGCAGGTATAACCACTGAGATTTTTCTTCACGGAGATCCAACCTTGTGAGTAAACAACGCCAGCATCCCTTCAGGTTTCAGAGTAGCAGCCGTGTTAGTCTGTATTCGCAAAAAGAAAAGGAGTACTTGTGGCACCTTAGAGACTAACCAATTTATTTGAGCATAAGCTTTCCTGAGCTACAGCTCACTTCATCAGATGCATAAAGTGGAAAGTACAGTGAGGAGATTTTATATATACACACAGACCTCACTGTACTTTCCACTTTATGCATCCGATGAAATGAGCTGTAGCTCACGAAAGCTTATGCTCAAATAAATTGGTTAGTCTCTAAGGTGCCACAAATACTCCTTTTCTTTTAGCATCCCTTCAGTGTACCAAAAGGGCATTCAACTGTCATTCTGCATCTGCTGATCTGTAGTTGAATCTTTCCTTGGTGCTGCCGAGGTGGTCAGTGTATGACGTCATGAGCCAAGGAAGCAAGGAGTAGCTCAGTCCCACAGGATCCCAACTGGCATTTCAACATTCCTAATGGTAATCCACTAGCTGGGAAAGAAAGTCCCTGCTTGTAGCTTTCTGAACAGTCCTGTGTTCTTAAAAATACAAACATCATGCACCTTCCCTGACCAGCCAACACTAATGTTAGTGAAGCATCTCTGGCGATTCACCAGTATTTGCATAACTATAGGAAAGCAGCCCTTTCTGTTGATGTACTCTGTGGCAAGGTGGTCTGGTGACAAAATTGGGATACAACTGCCATCCATTGCTTCATTGCAGTTCAGGAACTCCACTGCTGCAATCCATCCACTATGTCCTGCACATTGCGTAGGGTCACAGTCCTGTGTAGCAGGAGACGAGTTATAACCCTGCATGACAACACCCCCACACAGTGATTTCCCAACTCCAAAATGATTGCCCGCTCATTGGTAGCAATCCAGCATCGCAACTTTCCACAACACGATTGCCACTGTCAGTGCAGCTCTCATTTTGGTGTACCTGTGCTGGAGAGCTGAGGCAAGCTTGGAGCACAGATCCAGGAATGTGGCCTTGAGCATCCGAAAGTTCTGCAGTCACTGCTCACCACCCCAAGTCTGCATTAAGATGTGATCCCACTAATGAGTGCTCATTTCTCAGGCCCAGAAATGGTGCTCCACCATCTGCAGCTGATCTACAAACCCCACCGGTAACCTTGAATTGATTCTCACTATGTCACACAGCAATCTGTCCACACTGATTCGATTTTTCTTAAGGCTCTGCAAATAGAGGATCGTGCATCCTGTGTTTGCAACGCTTATGACAATAGCTCAGAGCTGTGCAAGCTCAATGCTTCAGGTCAGAAATGACAGACAGCAAGGAGGGCCATGCAGTTTTGTGGAAGTTTTTAAAAAGGCGTGAATATTATGGGATATAGATGACATTATGGGATGGAGATAGTTGCACACTGAGAAGTTGACCCCTTGTTCCCAACCACTCCTGAGCAACTTGATTCTTCCTCACCATGCATTGCCAAACCTTCCCAAAACACAGCGCTGGACAGTGGCAGCTTGCACAAGGAGATACCTACCCATGGTGCACCCACTGTGCATCAATACAAACTCTCCTGATGAGTACGCACAGCACCAACACAAGAAGCCAACTATGCATGTGCACAAGCAATATGCTAACTGTGGCGGCTTTATGTTGATGTAATTTGCATCGACCAAACTTTGTAGCGTAGATATGGCCTGTCCCTAAACTGCAGTTTTTGCTCCTGTGCACATACAGTTTTGCACAAGCCTTGTTGCTGCCAATGGGAGATTAGTTGCTCAGCCTTCTTTAGCAGTGGCACACAGAAATGTTTAATTTTACATATCTGGCACTGACACTATACACCAGGGGTAGGCAACCTATGGCATGCATGCATGCCAAAGGCGGCATGAGAGCTGATTTTCAGTGGCACTCACACTGCCCGGGTCCTGGCCACTGGTCCGGGGGGCTCTGCATTTTAATTTAATTTTAAATGAAGCTTCTTAAACATTTTAAAAAACTTATTTACTTTACATACAACAATAGTTTAGTTATATATTAAAGACTTATAGAAAGAGACCTTCTAAAAATGTTAAAACGTGTTACTGGCATGCAAAACCTTAAATCAGAGTGAATAAATGAAGACTCGGCATACCACTTCTGAAAGGTTGCCGACCCCTGCTATACACCATTAGTCAAGCCTTTAAAATTACATAAATGCTGAGTAAGTGGAGATCCCTGTTTTTTGACCATTATGTTACTGATTTCTGGAAATCTGTAAGTGTTGGGATAAGGCGGACTGGAAATGTAACACTGTCAAAGATAAAATAAAAATATGCCACATTGTTACACAATAAAGTTCAATTCACTTTAAAATAAATTACAATCAAAATTATGTTGTATAATGTTAAGATTAATAAATAAAAGAAATGCAAAACTAACAATATGATTATGCTTTGTAGGTCAGACTCCTCATGTGAGTAATTTCACACAGGAACACATTTACAGGATCAGGGGAAGTTTGTAAAAAGATAAAATAGATCATTAGCCTCTCTTTCCATTCCCTTTGAGGGAAGGAAAAAAAGAAAGCAAAAACCGAGCAGGTAACCATCAAGAAAAGTCACTATTCATTGCTATTATGTACCAAGAGTAATAGTTTTCCCCCCCAACAACTTTCTTACCTCAGTTATGTTTTGTAAAATCCAGGACAGCCTCAAAGAGACATGTTGTGTTGTGAAAGTCAATGAACTAGCAGTCAAATATCGATCACTCCGAGTCAAAAAGTAAAGAATTGTAGAGATAATGTGGATTGCCTATTCCAAAAGAACAGAAGTTCTTAGTTGCCTTACTTGTATTTTACACATATGTATTGAAACACAGAGGTTAAATGAATTGCTCAGTGTCAGAAGGGAAATCTCTGACAAATCAAGGAATTTTACATCTTATTATGAAGGTGCCAGTAGTAGCTTTACAGGTAAGGTTGACTTCAATTTTTCCACATAAAGTGGGGACCAATCTTCTTTGTTTTTAAGAACACACATGCTCCAAATTTACAACACATTCTGGAACATATTTACAACAACAAATTGGAATAAAAAATGAATATTCTAAGTACAAAAATCTCAAAAAACATACTGACAAAATTAAATTCAGAACCAAAAAAATCATTTGCTAGCAATGTTAACATGTGACATATTAATATAACAAGGAGATTCAAAGTTATACACATTTATTAGCTGTCAGGGTTCCCTCCCCACTCTGAACGCCAGGGTACAGACATAGGGACCTGCATGAAAGACCTCCGAAACTTATTTCTACCAGCTTAGGTTAAAAACTCCAGCTTAGCACAGGGAAAATTCACAAGCAAAACAAAAGAAACTAATCCGCCTTGCCTGGCTTACCTATACTGGTTACAATATTGGAGACTTGGATTAGGATGGGTTGGAGAAGATGGATTTCTGTCTGGCCCCTTTCAGTCCCAAGAGAGAAAAAAACAAACAAAAACAAAAAAAAACAAACACACAAACACACACCACAAAAAACCCCTCCCCCCAAGATTTGAAAGTATCTTCTTTCCCCATTGGTCCTGTTGATCAGATGCTAACCCGGTTATCTGAGCTTCTTAACCCCTTACAGGTAAGGAGGAATTCTAGGCTACCCTTCACTGTATGTTTAGGACACTAGCTTTATAGGTGGATATAGAATGTCAGTGTTTAATTTCTTCGCTTTCGTGTTCTGTCATTTTGTATGCTAACCGTATTATTTTTTGTTTAAAGTTGTAAACTACATATCATGTCATTTATTGAAATTATGCATTAGGGCACTTGCAATATTTATCACACCTAATTTGGGTAAATGAAAACAAAAGCAGTATCTAAGCAGCATACTCAATGAGCAGCCTTACCTTCAATATGACACCCCTGTTCCAGGAATTTACAAGTTCAGCAGCTCTTTGGTCTTTCCAGCTTATAAAATTATGAAATGGTTTTCCTGTCTTCCTGAAAACCAGTAAGAAAATAGGATTTGAACATTTCAATTTGAAGCTATGGCAAGTATATTGCTGAAAAAGATTATATTGAAGTGTTTGAAGAAAGAGAATGTCTGTTAGCAATAATTCCTAAAACAACTGCATAAAATTCTGGTGGGTTTGAGAAATTAACAGGCATTTATACACCATCGTGCGGAGTGAAGTTCTTAGCCAGAACTGTAACTTTGGAAAATAAAAAAAAAAAAAAGAAAAAAACACTTTTGTAAAGCATAATCAAGAACAAATCAAAAGTTAAGCAGCCATAAAACTGTTCTGAATTGCTATAAAATGTATCTGTACGAACAGCAGGATGTGGCTGATGCTGACTGCTCTGAGGCAGGAGCTGGAGAGTCTGGCAATTTGAATATTGAACTAAATGACAGTCAACACTGTAATGTAGTTGTGAAGAAAGCTAATATCACTCTGGGGTGTATTAACAGGAGTGTCATATGTAAGACATGGGAGATAACTGTCCCGTTCTACTCATTACTGATGAGCCATCAGTTGGAATACTGTGTCCAGTTCTGGGAGCCATACTTTAGGAAAGATGTGGACAAAATGGAGAGATTCCAGAGGAGAGCAACAAAAATCATAAAAGTTTTAGAAAACTTGACCTATGAGGAAAGATTAAAAACCTGGACATGTTTAGTCTTAAGAGAAGAAGACTGAGGGGGGCCTGACAACAATCTTCAAATAAGTGAAGGGCTATTATAAAGAGGACTGTGATCAATTGTTCTCCACGTCCCTGAAGTAGGACAAGTAGTAATGGGCTTAACCTGAAAGAAGGGTGATTTAGGATTAGATATTAGGAAAAACTTTCTAACTATAAGGACAGCTAAACTCTGGAATAGGCTTCCAAGTGAGGTTGTGGAATCTCCATCATTGGAGGTTTTTTCAGAACAAGCTGGGCAAACACTTGGCAGGGATGGTCTATGTTTACTTGGTCCTGCCTCAGCACAGGAGGCTGAGCTTGATGACTTTGAGGCCCTTTCCGGCCCTACATTTTGATGATTCTATGATTTCTGTAGTTTCTCCCCCTGCCTACCATATACGCTAACTGTACTTGAAAGCCATGTTGGAGATTTGACATGTACAAATCTGTCAAATGCCAGTCAACTCTGAGTACCATGGGTCCAAAAAGTGAGAAAATGGGAACAAAGAGTGAAGAGAAGGACAGACCAGACGCAATAAAAACAGATGAGTAACAAACTGCTCTAGCTCAAAATAAAAATCCACAGCATCTGATCATGATGCTGTCCCATAATAATGAACAAAGTAAGCTGATTGAGTAACATTTAAAACTTCTCCCTCACAGATTTAAGAAAATACAAGACTGTATTGGATTTACACCTTCTTCCAAAGGCGTCCGATTATAAAAATCAGGTTCAACATATTATCTGTATTATCATAGTGCCTAGAAGCCCCAGGACCAGGATCCCATTGTTAAGTGCTGTGCAAACATAGAATAATAATTAAAAAAAAGAGATAGTCCTTGCCCCAAAGAGTTTACAATCCAAGATCTTGTCTACACTTAAAATGCTGCAGCTGTGCCACTGCAGAGCTTCAGTGATAATGTTATCCATACCAAAGGGAAGGGTTTTCCTGTAGGCATAGATAATCCACCTCCCCAAGAGGCAGTAGCTAGGTCAATGGGGTTAGAGCCGAGTGATGTAGTTAAACAGGAGTGTGGATTTTCCAGACCCAAGTGACATAGTTATACCAACCTAATTTCCTAGTGTAGACTAGACCTAAGTATGAGACAAGACAACAGATATAGATGGACAGATGGGGGAATACAAGGAAACAATGAAATACAGGATTCCAGAAAGCAAAATAAGAGCATGTATGTGACTCAGATTCTTTGGTCAAAATTCAAATCATCAATCAAGTTGCACCCAGCACAGAGCACTTTAAATCAAATACATTTAAATCATCTGATTTTTTAAAATTAATTGATTAAAATCAGATTATGGCTTTACCAAACTAATTTTAAATATTTTGTTATAGCAACTTTAGATTATTTTTAACTAACTAAATTATGAACGCTGATTTTTTTAAAAGCATCTACTGGTAGGGTCTTTTATTTGCAGTTTACAAGACTGCTACAAGCAAAAAACCAGAATACTGAGAACTAATGTTCTGATTCTTGCAAACACTTAAACAGTATGTAATTTTACTAACCTGAATAGTTCTACAGTAAAAGCTGTGCTATCTGGCCCTGTACCAACCAGAAGGCTCTATAAACCGGCATGTCTAATCTTCATGGAAAGTTCCGGTTTATAGTCGAGTTGGCATGGGGCCAGCAGGTTCCCTACCTGGCTCCATGTGGCTCTCTGGAAGTGGCGACATGTCCTTGCTGCTCCTAGGCGGAGGAACATCCACAAGGGGTTCAGCGTGTGGGAGGAAGTGCAGGTCTGGAGGTTGAGGTGCAAGAGGGGGTGCGAGTTTGGGAGGGAGTTTGGGAGCAGGAGGGGACTCGGGGTAGAGGGTTGGGGTGCAGGAGGGATACTGGATCCGGGGGCATTCACCTCGGGTGAATTGTCCCTGCTATTCCACAAGTGGCGACCTGTCCCTGCTGTTCCTAGGAGGAGGCATGTCTAGGCAGCTCTGCGCACTGCCTCTGCCCACAGATGCCGTCCCCACAACTCCCATTGGCCACAGACCCCAGGCTCGGGGAAGGGGCAGTGCACAGAGCCTCCTGCCACGCCTCCACCTAGGAACAGCAAGGACAGATCACTGTTTGCAGGGAGCCGCCTGAGGTGAGTGCCTCTGGATCCAGCACCCCAAAACCCCTCCCACACCCCAACCCCCCTCCTGCACCCAAACTCCCTCCCAGAGCCTGTACCCCTGCATCCCCTCCCACACCCCAACGCCCAGCCCTGCACCCAAACTCCCTCACTCTCAGTTAACTGGAATTTTTCACTTACCAGCACCCCCCATTCCCCCAACATGCTGGATAAAAAAAGCTTTTACTGTATTAACTTTAAAGGGACTACTCATGTTTCAAGTTAAGCATGTGCACAAGTGTTTGTAGCATCAGGGGCTAAAAAATTGTAGCTTTTATTAAATATTTTCTCTTAAGTGGTATAAAATGTTTGTCACTTCAAAACAAATTTGCTTCAGTACTAATAAAAAGTTATTACTGCTTTCAATACTTTAACACTGTGTGACACTCATTACCTCAAAGTAGCACCCTGGAACCCCCATATTCACCACTGTAATAGGATTATATGTTTTGTACAATGTGTGCCTTGTAAGGTATCATTTGAAGAGTCTTGACCTGTTGAACATTAATATCCTGTTGGATTGTATACATTATCACTGTATGTGAAGTTATGAAATATTGTAATATGTGTTACTGAAATATTGTGTGTGGTTGGGAGATGCCCACACCCAGCCTTTCAGACATGTGCTGATGGCCCATTAAAAGGGAATCCACTTTCCCAGTGGCCATCCCAGAAACTTCTCAGAGAGAGCATGTAGACAATGGAGATTGCCTGACCAACAGGGGATGCCTACACACAACAGCACATCACAGCAGGGAACTTTTAAGCAGCTAGGAGAAGGTATAAAAAAAGAAACAATGACATCATCCCTTGGCTTCTCTCCCTGCCCAACTCTACACCTGGAAGAATATCTGAAGGACGAAAGACTTTCAACTAGAAGGAGTTAGATCCCAGGCTGAAATGGGGTCCAGCCTGTGTATTGAGGAACTGTAAACCTGCTTGTAACATCTGTCAGGGTGAGCAAAACTGTTCAGTTCAACTCTTTCCTAGATTAAAAGTTTAGGAGTTAGAATGCGTATTTACTTTTTATTTTCTTAAAGAAGGTTTATAGAGCCTTCTGGTTGGTACAGGGCCATTTAGCATTTATGCCTACCATTTATCACTTAAAATCTATCTTTCTGTAGTTGTTAAACTTATTTTAATGTTTTATTCTTCCAATGAGTTTGTCTAAAGTGCTTGGGAAATCTACTCAGGTTACAAAGGCTAGTGCATTTCCACTTTCCTATGAAGAAGTCAGGCTGCTGACCAATACAAAATGGTACAGATCTAGGCTGCAAGACTGTGGAACTGGAGGGAATTTGCTGGAGCCTCTGTACTGATGGTTCATGAGAGGCTAAGAGATCGTTCATGTAACTCAATTGGGTGCATCCCTGCCTTTGAATGGCTGTATATGTGCAGTACCTGCCAGAGGTTTGTAGCTTCACATCAGTATCACAGTGAGAGGCATCCCAAGTTGGTGGGTTTGGAGAGCTCAGAAATCCCCCAGTCCAGGCTCACCGCAGGGACCCTGTCACACACTGTTATTGTGAACTTTTTAATACAAAGCTAACAATGTTCAAAAATAGGGGCCCGAAGTTAGGGTCATAAGCCTACATTTAGACATCTACAGGTGATATTTTCAAAAGCACCTAAGTAACTTAGGAACATATGTCTTATTGGCTTCAAACTGCATATTATGGTGGAGAACAGCCTGGTCAAAGTATTTCCACTTTTGGACTTGTGGAAGTTCAATATATCAGAAGATTTATAATATAACAATAATATAATATAATATAACAATCAGATTTTGGTTGTAAATACAGTACGAGCTATTTGCTTATCAACTTTGTGTTTCAGTTTGTGTTGTTCTCACAGTAAGGATGTTAATGAGGCTCTGGATTTGTCCGTTTCAACACAGATGAGCATTTTAAGTTAAACATCTTAGTATGTAAAATCTGAAATTCTACTAACAATTAGGAAACTAATTAAAGAAACAAGTACTAAACATCCAGTTCAGTAACTTAAGACTATGGGAAGAGAGTAAAAACTAGCAATATCTAAATAAAAATGTTGTGATTTTTTTAATTTAAAAATTGGTTTTTATCCACCTTAATTGCACTCACGTTATAGCAAACCTCCAATATCTGGCCTTCAGCCTGGAGAAACTGAAGTGAGTTTTATCATCAGGAAAACAAAACCAGGAAATAAGCGTAATTATTTTTTCCATTTTCCTGATGTGAGCAATGTAACAAAGAAAAATAAGAGTCTTTAAACACATAAAAATTTGGGAGCATAATGTCATAAAAATCTTATTCCAGGCGCAACTTAGTGATAAAAAGTGTTATTTGATTCATAAAAATCTACAGAATCATCATTTCAATGTTGTCACCCTTTGGGCCATGGCAGTGGGATTCACTGCCTCCCCTCCCCAGTTCCCAACTCCAGATCCTCCGGTTGATGGAAATTTTGATAATAAATAATATTGCTGGAAATGGATTGAGCTGTGTATCATTCAAAAGCCCTTTCTCCCACAAACACAATGATACTAAATATGATAAACCTAAAGCAATTATGTAGATGTATATTTAAGAAAATGTTTAAAAATCACCATTTTTTAAATTATACTTTGAACACAGGCATGTCAAACATGCAGCCCTTACAAAGTTAAATTGTGACTCTTGATTGATAGTACTGTGTTATCAACTAATGCTCAGAACATGATACCTGATTAATTTTTGTAACGTTACATAATACCACAAATGGTCCTTACTTGACCTAGATAGTCAAGTAAGCACAGTAAAATGTGTATGAGAGACATGACTTCTTCTCTGGACCTGCCACTTAGTAGCTGTTATCCACATATGGGAACGTATGAATTCTCTTCTTCCTGAGGTAGACCGTCACCATGACCATACATTTGATAAAAACCCAGGGGGGAAGAAGACAGACTGAAAGGAAGGACCATATACTGAAAATGATGGTTCGCCATGATGAGAAGTTGTCTGTGGATCGGGAGAATTGCCACATCTGGAGCAGAGATCCCCATCATTCAGTGCTTCCCTGCTTTTCTGGTCCCAGAGTTCTGTGCAGTTCTTGCCTTGGAATCTCTGTTCTCTATTCTGTATGCTAATGGAGATGCCTCCTTGTCCCATCTTTGATGCAAATGAGGCTAGGGGAGTTTCCTTAATCCTGTCATCCTTATCCCAGGGATTTAGGTGTGTCTCTTCCTGTCATAGAATATCAGGGTTGGAAGGCACCTCAGGAGGTCATCTAGTCCAACTCCCTGCTCAAAGCAGGACCAATCCCCAATTTTTGCCCCAGATTCCTAAATGGCCCCCTCAAGGATTGAACTCACAACCCAGGCCAATGCTTAAACCACTGAGCTATCCCTCCCCCCTTGGAAAATACAAGTCGGGAGGGCTTGTCAGTGCCTACCCCGACGTTGAGGCAGGAAGAGGCCAGAGAAGTTCTCAACTTATTATGACCACCCTCACGTAGGTCACTGCTTCATGCTCACCCTGCAATACTGGTCCCAGACTCTCCCAGTACACACGGGGAGAGTGTAGAAGTTTGTTCTCTCTTCTCTGCCCCCTCACAGGTCCCAAACATGAGCCATGACATCCCACTGTTGCACCAGCACTCTGCTGTTCATAGATTTCTGGAGTCTGATGCTGTCCAGGGTCTATGCTGAACCTGTGATTCCTCTGAACCTCTGGAGGTGCTTGCCAGCTGGAGCCCAGGAAGTAAAATTGCTGTGCCACATGAATGGATTCTATGGCAATAGAAGCAACCCCCTTTACCTAACTGCAGTGTCACTATCAGTTCTACGCTGTCGGCAACTCCTCGGGTTGCCCTTGGGAAAGCGTTGCCAATTGCATGCAGAGTGCCACTGGGGAGTCACCCAAGTTTTTTTATGAAACTAAGACCACACCAGACTCCGTCCCATTCTTCTGTAAGCCACTGTGGTCTCGAGAGGTTCGTACATCATCAAACACAACCAATGACAGCCTACCAGGTGGCAGAAGGTGCAGGATAGTCCTGGTTTTCTCCGCTCTTTGGGGAGCAACCATGCCCCCCCCATGTGTCATCACAGTCATCGAAACCTAGACACCTCTGTTACCCGGAGATGAACTGCAGCGGTCTCTGATCACATCAGCAGGCAAGAATATCACACGGGTCCTTGTAAACTGGGAACCGCTGAACTGAACTGGACATTAGCTGGACATGACTTGATTCAGCAAGGTCCCCCAGGCTGGGTAGTTCCATTAAAGGGCACACCTTGTGACAAGCTCACGCCAACAATTTGGTTTAAATTCTATTGGCACATTTCCCTTTTAGAGCGATTCCATGAGCTCGGATTGTAAGAATGGAATTGGGCCAACAACAACAACAACCAGTTTTAAATTTTGACCCTCTGATCACAAACCTTGCTCCCCTCCGACGATTAAGAGCACCAGTTTCAGGAACCCATGTGTTGAAATTGGATCAACAAGAACATTTGGTTCTTCAACCTCAGACTTCCCTGAAGGAGGTTCAAATCCACTTAGAAGGCATGAATATCTCTCACATAGCACCTGTATGCACTCCCTTGATTGGAACTAGCCATAAGAGTTGGGATGAATGGGTAAGAATGTGGTAAGGGGCTGACCATGTAAATAGAGTAAAAATGGAATTAAGTGATTGGATTGCACCTGTAGGAACAGGAATCACTTTAGTTGATGCCGCAAACATAGAAGTTCTGGTTAATAAACTATCATATGCCACTGAAAATATAGGAAAGATGGGAACCCCATCAACAGTATCTTTGAAACAGTTAAGTGAGGAACAGCAGTTAATAAGTAAGGTATTTCCTGGGTGAGAAAGACTCATAGAAAAAGATTAAGAGTTAAGGATGTCTGGTGTACAGTCCCTCCAGAATAATGCTGAAGTGAGCTGTAGCTCACGAAAGCTTATGCTCAAATAAATTTGTTAGTCTCCAAGGTGCCACAAGTACTCCTTTTCTTTTTTCATTGATCTAAGCGTGTGAGCTCAGGCTCTCACCCAGAACATAATCATGGGAATGATTAGGCAAGCCATAGCAGGACAAAGTCCCATTGAGGCAATCAACTTGATTCGGCTCCATGTTACGAAGGAAGAATTAGTCCTCCGGCCCCGGTGGAGACTAGTTAATGCTTCATACAATCACCACCAGCAAAGCTTGCAGTTATTCCTGATAACAGTGGTAGGCAAAGAAATTAGAGTAATCCACCCAGTAGTCCCACTGGAATTACAGATTAATGATAACTCAGTAATGTATTCCAGAGATCCTAACACTTGGGCCTGGCAGAAAGATAATGTGTGGAACACAGTAAATGTAAAGGGGTGTAGGAGAAAAGAAGGTTTGGGCTATATCCGTGAAGACCAAGCATTGGAGGAACATGAAGAATGCTTCTTCCCACAACCTGGGAGTAAGTCTCACTGTTCCTTCGATGTTATCCAGGAAAAGGGGTCTGTTTTTATCTATTTGATAAAGCGTGTGTGTGTAAGAACGAGAGGTAATATTGTATTGATTAATGGACACTGGATTTAACCCATGGTGCCTTACTTTAATCGCTGTTTCTGTAATGTAACCACTATTGTTAGTTGTGATATTAAGTTTTCTGTGCCTATCTGGACCGTACAACATTTGAAAGCCTATCCTGAGCTCTACAAGGAGGTTTTCCCTCATTTCACTGGGAATGGGTCTCACTGCCATTAAGCGACTATTAACTCATCCCACCTTAGAAACTGAGCTGCAGAAGCTCCGAACTTTGGGGGAGAATGGAAAACTCGAGATTCAACACCACAACCAGGAGATCTCTAGGTTAGCAGTTACAGTCAAAAAACACAGGTCACCAGTCCTGGTGGGAGACTTTGCTTGCGTGGGGCCCCAGTGCAACAGGTCTTTTAAATATCATGCTTCACCCCATTGTGGTGATCATCGGTTTCCAAATTATACTAGCAGTTGGTCTGGTTCTACTGGTTTGCTGGATCCAGCGACTGATGTGGCGGCTGCAATGGATTGAAGATCAGACCTGGTATCACCGAGTAAGGAAGTGATAGGGATACTTGCTCAACACAAGCACCACATCAAGGGAGGACTTGTTACCTAGCAGCTCTGTGTTCTTGGGGAACCAGGGTGCAGTACCCAGCCTGTCTGACTCACAAAAGACCTTTCCCCCACCCCCCGACCTCTGCTTGAACCAAAACCAATCAGAAGATTTACAAAAAGCAATGAAAAGACAGGGAGAGACACACCTAAACCCCTGGGATAAAGATGACAGGATTAAGGAAATTCCCCTAGCCTCATTTGCACTGAAGATGGGACAAGGAGGCATCTCTATTAGCATAGAGAATGGAGAACAGAGATTCCAAGGCAAGAACCACATGGAACTCTGGGACCAGAAAAGCAGGGTAGCACTGCATGATGAGGAATCTCTGTTCCAGATGTTAATGAACCCATGCCGGCATACACCCAGCCCAGTAGTTATCAGACCAATTCTAGTAATAAATCCTTAATTGGTATCCAAAATAGTGAAGCTCCCTAATTGCATTGTGAGCTCACTCCAAGGTACTCCACCCAAATCCAGGAATGATCAGCTCCCATGGTCTAGCCTGAACAAAACAACTTTGGTATAGTTCCTTGTTTACACATAAACAAAATCTAGTGTTCTCCCTTGAACTGCAGCAGGGAGAAGTAGAGCTCTGTATGAGAACACAAGTGATACAAGCAACACATTGATAGAAGTACAGAACACCCCCTACCCCAGAAGAGTAACCCTAATAAATGAGCATACCCCAAAGTAACGGGCAAAGCTGGTAACAGTAATGTATGGGTTACCTAAAATCCAAAAGGTTGATATCCTAAAAGATGATTGGATTAAGATTAAGTCTTCTGTAATGTAGAACTGTATAAAAGAACATGTTCCCCATCTGGAGAAACACTGGAGTAGAAACTGAAGAATGGGACTTAAGGACCAGACTAAGAGATCAGAGAAGGCAAGGACTATCATGGAAGGTGGAAGAACTTCCCAGGGCCCCAAAATGTGGTCATTTGGGCCCATTTACCAATTCTATCTTATCTGTTATTTGTCTGGCATAAATGTATGCCAGACACTATAAAGTGACAATAATTCTGTCTGAAATGATTAAGCCTAAATTGGATGCACTTGTGACTCAGTGTCTCAACTTTTACCCCAAACATCTCCAATAGCGATATCTATGCCTGGATTGTGCAGCAATAGTTTTTTTGTTTTGTTATCTTGTTAAGGAGTTACCCTCTCAACAAATGCTATTTCTGAAGTGTGATTTTTCCTGTTCTGTTTTCCACAATTAAAGAAAGTTTTCCACTTGGCTCTTCATAACATACTAGATGCATCCATTGTTCTTTCACATACTCTGTTCTCTAACTCTCTGGAAGAATTGGGTAACAGTCAGGAACACTGCCTACAGAAAGTGAATCACAGTATATGCACTACACAAACTTTTGAAACACCAAGCTGTATATATTCCTAAACTGAGTAATTGTGTGATTTTATTGCTGTAACTTTTGTCCTTCCCTTGCCTCACCTCCCTTTCTGCTATAGGTTATCTTCACTCTCCGTGCTCATGTAAAGTTAGATTGTAAGCTCTTTAGGGTTTTTTACTTGTTCTGTAAAGTGCTTAAATTTATAGGGCAAACTAATACACTTTTGCAACGTGCATTCATTTTAACCTGCACACACTGTACATACTTGTTCCATGTAATGAAAGTTCCTCTCTGTGTTGAGATGCCAAGACCAGCAATTTGATTCATTTGTAGTCCTGCAGCTAAAAGTAAAAATATATTTTCAAAGTTGAGAAATCACTTTTATGCTAATATTATAACATGACATAAATACACACCTTATGGAAAGTTAGGAAATTACTCAACAAATGTAATAAGTACTGATTTTTACTCATTGGACAGCTAAACAAGTGACGTAACTGCTGAAATAACCAAGTACACAGCACGAATGTGCAGAGCTAGACCAATTTGTTCCAAAATAGTTGGACATATAATCCTGGATTTTACAAAAGCAACATCTGCACACTGGCCCTTTCATTCCTATATTTTTATTAGGCAATCCCTGTAGGCTTATTCAGGAAGCATCACGAGGGGAAGACAGATACTGTGCCCGCATGGCAGAAGTAATGAGACTTTCAATAGGGACGTTCTAGATACCTTTGGGAGCATAACACAGGCTAGATGAAAGGCAAGGAAGTCCCATGAATAAACAAAATCACTTTTGTGTTGCACGGACAATGGAGAGGCTTCACCCTGATAATTTAGGGCTTATTGATATTATTAGTTTGTAGAGGCACTCAGCCAGACAAAGTATCCCTGCCCTGTGGAGCTCACAAGTCTAAGAAAAAAATAAATTTGTGACTTCATATAATCATTCAAGCTCAATAAGGCAGAACTCTTTAAAATGAATATTTCTAGAATTAAAAGCAAACATACTAAATGTGATCTAAAATTTCTATTTTGTAAATGAATACTTTTATAAAATCTTCTAAAAATAGAAATATCTCCACAATTTTCTTTTCTAAATTCCAGTGAAAACAGCTGTTTTAAACAAACTTTTCCTCAGAGTTTAAACCCAAACACTGCAACTTTAATAACCTGAACATGCAACTGACATCACTGATTTTAATTTTTTATGCCGAGAAAAAAAATCAAAAATACAGAAAGTGAACAAAAAGCTTGACTAGCAACATGCAAACTGGATTTCAACATAGGTATTAGTAATGTAAGAAATGTCTTTGTTTACTACATGATTTTTAAGTTGACAATGTCCCTTTACATTTAAAAAAAATGAATTTAATTGTAGAATGTCATATTTGCTGAGTGACTTACTAATTTTGTTATGACACCTTTTGCATAATAACGAAGTTATTTTATTTTAAGTTTAAAATTAGTGTTCCAGAAATTATACAAATGTTTGAAGAGAAAATTTTGTCTCCACATAGCCTGAAGAGACCTCCGGTTGATTTCAAAGGGACTTACATGCAAGATGTCCAAAGGCTGAATTTCACCCGAAGGATATGTTAAGAAATCCCATTTAAACTGAAGGACTATAAACAGTGAACCAAAATTAGTACTAATTTGAGAATTTTGTTGCTCTCTGGTAAGTTATTACTGAAAGCTTCATTAAAATAACTAAATAAGGGCCCAACCCTGTAAACACATGCTCATGTGAAAATTTTTGTGCATTAAGTTATTTAAATGCCTAACGGTTTACAGGATTAGGTAGACAGACAGTTCTTAAGGTATTTTGTAGTTTCCTATTCAGCAACATCAATATGTTTTCAGCAGATGACGTTGCATAAGTACAAAAATAACTAATAGATTAAATGATTTTAGTTAATATCAGCTACTATTATTTGGTTTCATGAATGATTACCTTGTACTGCCTCTTTTATTACATCTGTGACCTGAGTCCACAGAACTTCAGGATCTAGTTCAACCCAGCCAAGATGAGGATGAAGTGTTTCTACCTGTTTACAAGAAGTATAATATTACTATGAACAGTAACAATACTATGAGTGTCCAGGCTCCTGCAGTACACACAATAGGGACCAGTATACATCCCTACTGTAACTCCATTGACACACTGGAGGAATATTAGAGATGGATCTCACCCCTTTACATTTAAAATGTTCCCTTTAATAAGCCCATAATACAGAAGGGTTCATCCCCAAAGCTTTAACTGGCCTTCCTGCTCACTGAAGTGGAACAAGTAGGCTCATTTAGGCTTTTTTTTTTTTTTTTTTAAATATTATCAACTTTATTACAATTTTAAGAACATAATATTATTTTCTTCTAAAAATGTTTCAAATATTTTTCCAATTGCTTTGATACTTTAGAATTAATACATTATTTCTTGTCTTTTATATCAGTTACAGAAGAAACACATATGTAATCCAAAACCGAATGAAAAACACATACAAGTAAAACATTCTAAAGGAACTGAGAAATTGTCTTGCTAGGCAGGAGAAAATCCTGTCCGAACTGAGTTAATATTCTCAAAGCAGAAAGAGTTCGTTTTTGTTGCACTCCAGCAGGAAGGAAATTCTGCTCAGATAACTGAGAAGGAGGAAGGTATAGAAAGGACTTTAACTATAGTCTTTAAGTAGAGTCTTAAGTCAAAAATTTACATTTGTTGCAAGTTTAACAATTTTTTTTTAAAGCCACACATATTAAAAGGGATTTTTTATTTCTAAACATCTGCTCATTGATTTTATCATAATTATGTTGTTACTTTACGCCTATGTAAAATTAGGAAAAGTAGATAACACATGCTTTGTATTTTTTTTTAGATTTTGTTACCTTGGATCTTAGCCCCACAGCATGTGGTAATGGGTGGGGCTAAGCTTCCTCCCAACCCACAGTAATCTCCTCCCCCTTCCCGGCCGCTTTCCCTCATTCACCTTCTTGCTGCTAACGCCTCTGACTTCGGCTGTCTTGTCGTAGACGTGGCAGCGCAGCATTATGCTGCCCACATCGACCCCCACCACATACGTGGCGGCGGCGCTCGCCCGCCCTTCCTTGCAGCGCGACATCCCCCAGCATGCGGCGGTTGGGCGGGGCGCGGGCTCGAGCTGACTGAACCGGCTCGGTTCACCCTGCCGCGAACGAACCACAGCCCGGCGGCGCCCCTACGCCAGGGGCGGGCCTATGGGTGGCCAGGCCGGCTGAGGGGGGAGGGGCCGGTTGAGGAGGGCTCGGAAAGGCCGGGGGCAGGAACGAACAGGGCAGGGATTAAGCGGAGTTCCGGGGAGCTAAAACTACCTGTTAGAGGGAAAGGTAAACGCTGGCTCCTGCCCGTTTTGGGCCAGACCCAGCCGAGCCACTGCTGGTACTTTAATACATAAACAAACTAAAACCCCCGATCAGAGAGGCCGAGTACTAATGACCCAGGTGTGCGGAACCCCCGTTCTGCTCCAGGCGGGCCACTCGCCACCTCTTCCCTCAAGGTCCTCACGTGCGCCCCGCCTCTTCTTGCCCTCACTCCGCCCATGCCCCACTTCTTCCCGCCCAGCGACTCCCGAACGCCTCTGGACACCTGATCGGGGCAGGCTGGGGGAAGAGGGGGAGTTGCTGGTCGATCATCTTATGGTCACTGCTGTCCAGGTTGCCACCCACTTCTACTTCCCCTACCAATTCTTCCCCATTTATGAGCAGCAGGTCCTGAGGAGCATGGCCCCTAGTTGGTTCCTCCAGCACTTGCACGAGGAAGTTGTCTCAAACATTCTCCACAAACTTGCTGGATTGTCTGTGCACTGCTGTATTGTTCTCCCAGCAGTTGTCAGGGTGATTGAAGTTCCCCATGAGAACCAGGACCTGTCATCTGGAAACTTCTGTTGTCCGAAGAAAGCCCCATGTGCCTCATCTTTCTGGTCTGGTGGTCTATAGCAGATGCCCACCACATCATCACCCTTCTTGCTCTCGCTGCTAAACCTAAAGACTCTCAACAGGCTTTTCTCCAGTTTCATACCGGAGCTCTGAGCAATCATACTGCCCTCTTACATACAGTGCAACTCCTCCACATTTTTCTCCCCTGCCTGTCCTTCCTGAACAGCTTATATCCATCCATGACAGTGCTCCAGTCATGTGAGTTATCCCACCAAGTCTCTGTTATTCCAATCCCATCATAGTTCCTTGACTGTGCCAGGACTTCCAATTCTTCCTGCTTGTTTCCCAGGCTTCTTGTGTTCATGTACAGGCACCTAAGATAACTAGCCGATTGCCCTACTTTCTCAGTATGAATCAGGAGGCCTCCCCTGTTGCACTCTTCTCCTTGTGTTTCCTCCCGGTATCCCACTTACCTCAGGGCCTAGGTCTCCATCCCCCGGCAAACCTAGTTTAAAGCCCTCCTCACTAGGTTAGTAAGCCTGCCTGCGAAGATGCTCTTCCCTCTTAGTTAGGTGGATCCCATCTGTTCCTAGCAATCTTTCTTCTTGGAACAACATCCCATGGTCGAAGAATCCAAAGCCCTCTCTCCAACACCCCCATCTGCGCAACCACACATTTACTGCCACAATTCGATAGTCCCTACCTGGGCCTTTTCCTTCAACAGGGAGGATGAACAAGAACATGACTTGCATCTCAAACTCCTTCATCTTTCTTCCCAGAGCCAGATAGTCTGCAGTGACCCACTCAAGGTCATTCTTGGCAGTATCATTGGTGCCCACATGGAGAAGTAGGAAGGTGTAGCAGTCCAAGGGCTTGATCAGTCTTGGCAGACACTTTGTCACACCCTGAATTCTAGCTCTAGGCAAGCAGCACACTTACCGAGTTTCCCGGTCTGGGCGGCAGATGGATGACTCCCTTCCGCTTAGGAGGGAGTCCCCAACCACCACCACCCGTCTCCTCTTCTTGGGAGTGGTGGTCGTGGAACCCCCATCCCTAGGTCAGTGCATCCCATGTCTTCCAGTCAATGGGGTCTCCTGATCCCTTCCCTCAGATGATTCTTCCAAACCATTCTCCGCCATAGTACCTGTGCAGAGAGCCTGAAAATGGTTTCTTACCACTATCCACACTGGGGGTACATGGGTTCTCCTTTTTCTTCTTCTGGAGGTCACATGTTGCCAATTTTCTTCCATGTTCTGCACCCTCTCTGATTCTTCAGCATCTGTGCCTGCAGTACCAAACGCGGACTTCTATTCAGAAAGTCTTCATTTTCTCTGACACAACGCAGGGTTGATACTTGGGTTTCTAGTCCTTTAACCTTCTCTTCCAATATGGAGACCAGCTTGCATTTCGTACAAAGTTGCTTCTATCCTCTGGGAGAAAGACAAACATGGCACATCCTGTGCAGGTCACAACAGCTGATCAATCACTCACTATCCATACTTTCTTCATTCTAAGAGCCTCTTCAGATGATGTATTTAGTGCTCACAGAAGCCTGAAAGATAAAAACTCTGTGGGAAGTGCCACCCAGGCAAACTCCCTGTTTGCTTCTCCTCTATTCGCAGCTCACTCGGTTCGCAACTGGCTGCTTTTTTATAAGGCTGCTGGCTCGAAGCAGTTGCCCTGGCTCAGCCATTCAAGGTCCACCTGGAACAAAGCACTCCCAATTCACACTTTCCAAACAAACAACCACACCGTCAAACAGTCACACTTTTCAAACAAACAAACTGTCACACCGTCTCTGCAACTAGCACCAGTCAAACAAATGGTCACAGCAGACAGACACTCGGATATTCACCCCACTAGCTCACAACATAGCCCCACCCCAGTGCAGCAGCACTCATCGTAGCTTCTCTCAGACAGTTCCCAGGCAAACTCCCTCTCTTTGCGTCTCCTCTGTTCACAGCTTCCAGTCTACCATGGAAATGGTAGAATTATCAATAATAATGCAGAAAAGGCAGAAGTGTTAAATAAACATTTCTGTTCTGTAATTGGCAAAAAACCCAAACCCCAATGATATAGTCTCATCACATGGTGATTACACTCTTTAATTCCACTGGTATCTCTGGAGGGCTACTAAAGTTAGACATTTTTAAATCAGCAACTCCAGATAACTTGTATCCAAGAGTTTTAAAAGAGCTGCTACATTAATGCTGTACAATTAATGCTGATTTTCCACAAGTCTTGGAGCATTAGGGAAGTTCCAGAAGACAGGAAGAAAGCTAGTGTTGTGCCAATTTTAAAAAGGGTAAAAGAGATAACATCGGTAATTATAGGCCTGTCGGCTTGATTTTGATCCCAGGCCAGACAATGGGGTGAATGAAAAAGGACTCAACTAATAAAAAACTAAAGGAACTAAACTAATAAAGAGGGCAATGTAATTAATGCAAATCAACATGGGTTTATGGAAAATAGATCCTGTCAAAATGACCTGATTTTTTTTTTAATAGAGATTACAAATTTGGTTGATAAAGGTAATGGTGTTGATGTAATATACTTAGACTTCCGTACAGCATTCGACTTGGTAGCTCACATTTTGATTAAACAATTAGAATATAAAATGAACATGGCACACATTAAAAGGATTAAAAACTGACTGATAGTTCTCAAAATGTAATAGTAATGGGGAATCATCATTGAGTGGATGTGTTTCCAGTGGAGTCCTACAGGAATGGGTTCTTGGTCCTACACTATTTAACATTTTTATCAATCACCTAGAAGACAACAAAATCATCACAGAAAAATTTTGGAGTTGATACAAAACTTGGGGGAGTGGTAAATAATGAAGAGGACGGGTCACTGATTTAGAGTGATCTGGATTGCTTGAGAAGCTGGGCACAAGCAAACAATATGCATTTTAATGCAGCTAAATGTGAATGCATGCATCTAAGAACAAAGAGTGTAGGCCATACTCACACGATGGGGGACACTCGTGGGAAGCAGTTACTTGAGAAAAAATGTGAAGTGGTGGCAGGTAATCAGCTTAACATAAACTTCCGGTGTGATGATGTGGCCAAAAGAGCTAATGCGATCCTGTGATGAATAAATGGAAATCTCAAGTAGGAGTAGACAGGTTCTTTTACCTCTGTATTTGGCCCTGGTGCAACTGCTGCTGGAATACTATGTCCAGTTGTAGTGCCCACAGTTCAAGAAGGATGTTGATAAATTGGAGATGGTTCAGAGAAGAGCTGTGAGAATGATTAAAGAACATGCCTTATAGCTGTGGTCCCCAAACTTTTTATGTCATGCTCCCACTTACCTGTAATGTAATCTGTTTGTGCGCCTCCAGGAGCTGGGGCCAGTTCTGCTGCTTGGAGCCGAAGCCAGGGCTCAGCTGGGGGCAGGGTTGTGGCCAGAGCCTATGTGGTACTCCCTCCCCGCCTACCTTCGGGGCTGGCCCGGGCCCTGCTGCGCCCCCCTGAATGTTCCTCCACATCCCCAAGGGGGATATGCCCCACAGTTTGGGGACCACTGACTTACAGTGATAGACTCAAGGAGCTCAATGTATTTAGCTTAACAAGAAGGTTAAGGGGTGACTTGTTTACAGTCTGTAAGTATTTACATGGGGAATAAATATTTAATAATGGGCTCTTCAGTCCAGCAGAGAAAGGTATAACATGATCCAATAGCTGGAAGTTGAACCTAGACATATTCAGACTGGAAATAAAACGTAAATTTTTAAGAGTAATTAATCATTGGAATAATTTACCAAGAGTCATGGTGAATTTGCCATCATTGACAATTTCTTAATCCAGATTGGATGCTTTTTAAAATATGTGCTCTCGGAATTATTTTGGGGAAGTTCTATGGCCTGTGTTATACAGGATGTCAGATGAAATGATCACAATGGTCCTGATTGGTCTAGGAATCCATGAATTTATTTTTAAGTACCGAACAACGTCCTCTCTCATTGCTGCAACCTGATCTTTGTCTTGGAGAAGCAGGCAGTTCATTTTCCAAAAAAGTGATTTTTGGGATCCATCCCAGCTATCAAAGACTATTCCGCTTGGTGCATGAATGATCTGCAGCTCTTGTCTGGTTCATTAAGGATTCAGAGACTAAAATAAAATCTATTCTAGTATATAACTGAGGAAGGTGTGAATAAAATGTGTGAGCTCTTTTCCCTAGGTGCAATTCTCTCCAGCTGAGAGACTGAATTGTTGGCACAGAGAAGTTAATGCTGCACCTGCTTCTTATAGCCTCCTTGTCTTTTTTTTTTTTTTTTAAAGTCAGATCTGCCCTTGTGAGGAATTGGTGTGCAAGTGAAGTCTCCTCCAGCTATAACTTCCCCTTCTCCAAAGTGTTGCAGTTTTTTTTGAGAGTCATTAACATTTTTTTTGCTTTTGATTGGGAACATACACTGAGCCTACTGTTGTTGAAGCACAATTGCTGGGTTATTAATAAGACAAAACATCCCTCCTTATCCTTAAATTGATCTTTAATCTGAAAAAGTTCAAGTTTAAAAAATATTATGCCCACTCCTCTTTCCTTTTCTTTGGCTGAAGCAAAAAGAAAGGCTGCTGAAAACCAATTAATTACCTTTCATCGTAATAATTGGCCCCTCCTGAGAAAATGAGTTTCTTGAAATAAAATAATCTGAGAGTGTTTTGTGTTTTTGTTTTTAAGTTCTGCCAGGTCTTTTTTTCTTTTTAGTGTCATTATTTAGCCCTTTGACATTCAAATATGTTACTTTAAAAGGAAGAACCATTGATAACTATTTCACTTTACTTAAAATCTTGAAACTCTCATTCTTTAGCTGTTTGATGGCATGAAGCCTTGTGTGGCCATGTCTCTCTTGTTTCTAGTTATGCTGCATTTGCGTACCTAAATATGGCTTAGTTTTTGTCTGTAAACTTTTGTATTTCTTGTAATAATTTCCCTCTACCCCTCCTGCATTCCCTTTTCTTTAAATCCAAAAATAAAATACTAGAATAGCATATAAATCAGACCTCAAACAACTGCGCTTTGCTGAACCCCCAGGTCCCGTACTTTCCCCATGAACACTCGGACTATTTCACTTGTAATCCCAAAAAGCTATGTTTTCCATTTATGGTAATCTTCACCCTTAGGGATAGATTACCGGGGGGGGGGGGGCAAACTTTTTGGCCCGAAGGCCACATCGGGGTGCGAAACTGTATGGAGGGCCAGGTAGGGAAGGCTGTGCCTCCCCAAACAGCCTGGCCTCCGCCCTCTCCCACTTCCCACGCCTGTCAGAACCCTCCCCCTGCTCCTTGTCCCCTAACCGCCCCCCAGGACTCCACCCTCTATTTAACCCCCACCCCCAGAACCTCTGCCCTATCCAACTGCTCCCTGTTTCCCGTCCCCTGCCCACCCCCTCCCGGAACCCCCTGCCCCTAACTGCCCCCCCAGGGACCTCATCCCCTATCCAACTGCCCTCTGCTCCCTGACTGCCCCCCAGGAGCCCCTGCCCCTTATCCAACCCCCTGGTCCCGGCCCCCTTACCATGCTGCTCAGAGCAGCATGTCTGGGAGCCGTGCCGGAGCCAGACACTCTGCGCCGCTGCCCTGCATGAGCGCACAGCCCCACTGCCCAGAGCACCGCCTGTGCAGCGGCGTAGCCACAGGGAGACGACAACAGGGAAGACCAGGGGCTAGCCTCCCAGGGCAGGAGCTCAGGGGTTGGGCAGGATGGTCCCATGGGCTCTAGTTTGCCCACCTCTGGATTATCATCGGATCATTTGAGTTACAAAGAGAGGATTTACACAGAACCCCTAAATGCTCCTCTACTTCCCATCTCCATTCTCTTCCATCCCCCTTTCCCCTTAATCACTCCTTCCTTAGTGTCCTTTAGTGTGTCTATTTTTTAAGATACAGAACACATCTCTCAGAGAGATATGATAACCCCAATTAAAGCACACTTCACACTATTTCCCTTCCAACATTAATATAGTTACTTTACAACTGTTCATTCTTGGTGACTCCCAAGAAGTCCCTCCTGGATGGGGGCTGCTTTAGCTATAGATGAACTAGGCAGGCGCCTAAGTGAGGGCAGATTTTTCAGCAGCTGCCTAGGGTTGCAGATTCATGAGAAGCAGCGTGCTGCCACCTCCTGATCTACTTGCATTCATAAGCAGCAAAAAAGAACTTTGGGATAGTTGGGCCCACTCCACACCTTTATGCCCTTGGGTTGGGACACCACGACAGAGGCGCAGCTCCAATGGACACTGCTGGCTAAAAGAATTCAAACTTGACGCCTGGGGCACATGTACTATGAATGAAATACATATTGGCAAGCACTCAAAGGAGAGGATTCTCCCCCTTCCCTCTCCAAATAACAATGGAAGAAAATAATGCAATTGCCTTTTAAGGCTTTTAAAGTTTAAAATAAGTTTTAAAATGTTGAGGTTTGTGACACTGATCATTTTATGTAGCAACTTGTTACTTATTCAAATAACAAAACTATATTTTCTTTCTTTAAGGAGTTTACATGCATCTCAATTTGTATCTTCAGTACACGTTCTGTCATTCTACTTTGTTCAAGGGTTTGCCTGACAGAATATTATTTGCCTGACGGGGGGAATATTATTAGATTGCTCTGACTGGAAAACATCTCCAGAACTCTCTGGTCTGAGTATGGGAAATGGCTTCTTACCAGAATGTCATGTCACTGATACTACTTTTCCAGATGTCTTCATGTCAAGAGATCATATACTGTACTCCTTGGAAAAAAATTTTTAACTTATCATTCTTGACTGTTGGGATCCTCATGGCCCTTCAGTCACCTCTAGGCTTTACAGGTTACAGCTGCTCATGTGGGGATCCTAGCACTATGCTCTCCCATTACAGAATCAAGTGTTATCTTCTGACTGCTGCTCTTAACTAGCAGCAGAAGCTCAAGCAACGTTAGCAGATCCTCAATAGCCAGTTGAAGGTGTTTCATTTGTAACTGACTGGCAATCATTGAAAATTCATGCTTTTGGTCTCCTGAATGACTGGTGGTGGGACATCAAGCAACCACTCCAGTAAAATGGAAGCTTGCTGCTCTTTGGAATCAGAACAACTGGGTTTTTAACAAGTTTAACCCAATTCTGAAACTTTGGATTAAGGGCAAGGTAAGGTTGTTCCCAAATAACAGGCACTTGAATATAAAACACTTAAGATAAATCATGTTTCTAGTTTCAATATTTAATCCAAGCAGACGCAGACAACGAACAGGTTTATAAAATTATTCTGTTGAATTAAAATTCTGTATAGCATTTAACTCTTATGAATAATTTTTATCCTTCAGTGTATCTTATGTTCATATTTTAAAATATGTTTGCACAGTCCTTTATGCAACTACATACTAGAAATCTGCAGATGCACAACACTAAACAGGACAAAAAAATACATTCCATATCCATTCATATGCAAATTGAAAACATTTCACTTGGCAGATAAACAATGAAAAGTTATTCTAAAAAAATCAAACTACAAAAATGCACACATAAAAGTCTTCCCTTCTGGATTTTTAATAAAATACTGCTCTGTATAAGATCTAATGAAAAATTCCAGTACTTACAAAATACTTTATATCTATGAGAAAAATGAATGTTTAAAGTTATTCCTGTATGAATTAAACATAATTACAGAGTTGACATAGAATATAAAAACAGAAGAGCTGAAATAATAGATGATATGGCATAGGTCAATGTACACATCACATGTAAGAGAACATGTGAAAGCTAAAATAAGTCGATTGGGCACCAGGTAGTGGACATTACAGAACCCATAAATACAGATAAAATGGACAGTAAGGGTAACTAGGAAATAGGGACTAATACAGTACACAGCAGATATAGAATCAAATATTTAACTTATGTATAGAAATTTAGTATGGCAGTTTCAGTGGCACTGGGAAAAAATTCAGCTCTTGCTTTGAAAGTAACCATTTCATGAGGGAAAAATGGTTTATTTATACTTGTATTGGCATAGTCTCCTTCACAAATCATTCTTTACATATTTGCATATCTGGCTATCTAGATACAAGAGGACACTATAAACTATGTAATTCAGTATTTCAGCAGAGACTCTAGTACCTGCACCCAGCATCTACTAGCCATGTAATCTTGGGGATAACACTGAAAAACAAGGTTTTATGGAGATGAAAATCTCTTTGGAAGGTTTGAAGGCGTGCTAGCAGAACGTAATCCAGTTTTCTCCATAATTGGCGCTTCTCAAAAGATCCCACACTGGAGATCAAATAATAGTACAAGAGACTGGGAACTCAGGGTATGGAAATTTAGTTAGGAGAAGCAACATTTTAAAAATATTTATGTCAGTATCATGCCAATATCATCCCTAATGTTGTTGATGAGATACAGATACATTGTGAAGGTCAACTTTTTCTTAGTGGAATGTACCTTAAGACCCTCTCAAAGGCAAAGCTCAAAAAATACAGGAGTTAATATATTTTGATAGATGTTGCCTCTGAGAAACAGGATTTTGAACCCTATAAATCTAAGTTAATTTAAACAAGAAATTGTTTCAATTAATTTAATAAATAAAGATCTTAAAATTCACATTGTGAAGAAGGAACTCACATTGGAAAGCATCAGATTTAAGGAAAAGCACACAACACAACAGAATATAGATGAACCTTTGAGACTAAGTAGGAGCAAGATGCTATTGAGAGACTCACTATCTTCTTTAAAAAAGTTGTACAAAAGTTAATCAGTGTAAAGACCTGCAGCTTGCTATTCTAGCTTGGAGATGTGTAGGGATTTTGAATGAGTAACAAGGCACAACATAAAAGTAATCCTGAAATTACATGATTTCTGGAATCAGAGTTTAAATACACTGGATCCACATACAGAATCTGTCATCTCTGTGGGACAGTCAATCCAGATTAACCAGAAGAGTTTTATGATTATGTACAGACTACTTAAAAGGACTGGCATATCAGAGGCCTAGAAGACAAGTATCCGGCCAAAAAATACCAAAGAAAATTTCTGAGAGAATACACTGTCTATGGGAAGGATAGAAGTAGCAATAGCTATCAAAGACCCCCTGGAAGGCATGACAGCAGAGAGGAGACAAAAACAGTTTTGGGAAAATGAATCAAAAACCTTAGGAAGAGAAACTCTGTGAGATGAAATTGGACACTACTATAGGAAAGTGAAGCTATGTTACCTTGGCAAAATAGCAAGACAAGAAACCGAAGAAAATTCTGCAAACTTGCATGTCCTGCATGAAGTCTGCTTAGAGACAATGTATTGAATCACTGATTAAAGTCTGACATATCACTAATCCTTCTACGGTTTGGAGGTAAAGTATTTTCACCAGGACAGACAAGAATAAGGTAAAAATGGTGGTGCAGACTCAGCCAACATCTGCAGAGTGCACCAAATGAGACGAGACATCAGACCAAGTTTTGCTTTGGATCCATAGACTTTTCATTTATGAAGAATAAGAATTGCATGGATGCGTGGATCATAAGGTAGTACAGGGCCCTTTCAGTTTTTTCTTTCTTTTAGATAGACAAGATACATAAAGAATTAAGATATTACTAGTTAAAGTGATAATTCCCTCCAAAAAGGTAAATTGAGAATTTTTTGTTTGGATGTTATTAGGGAATAAGCTTAGAACTCTAACTCAAGGATGACAATTTAGTGTGTCCTCTGCCACCATATATTACCATGAAATTAAAATATCTATTAAAAGCCAGCTAACTACCAAAAAAATAATAATTTAGAAAAGAGAACCTGTCAGATTACAAAGTTCACTGTATGGTGAAAACTGCAGGTGGGAGAAATTGGCTCAAAGGGTAAGCATGAGTTTGATTATCATGCTATATATACAAATACCTTTGCGTTCTACTCATTTTATAATTTAGAAAAATTCAGGATTTTTGTGGTTTTTGGAGTCCATGAAGACGTGCATGTGGATGTGTAGTGGAGGTCTACGTTGGTAAAGTGGAGTCAGATTTTAAAATGAATCCCAACTAGCAACTTTATTAATATAATTTGAACTGAGAACTTCATTTGCAAGTCAGTTTGCATTTGCTTGTATTCTATAAGCCAGTTGTCTTCCATTAATTTATTTTTGTTCTCTGTCATATGAAATTTACAGGTAAATAAAAGCCTTCTCTATTTTATTACATTACCATGAAAAAGGAGTTAAAATACGAAAGATTGTGTTAATGTTCAGTGCCTGACTTATTACTGCCCCATATCCCACCCCAAAAGCAAGGCAATTCTGAATTAGGATTCCCACTCTAATATTATTGCTGCTCACCCGCTATAGTATGTAAGCCACTGTTCAGAGACCTAGGCACCAATGGATTGTGTGGTGACCTTAATTCAGGATTTTCTGGCTTTTATCAGTTTAAGTCAAGATCTTTAATCAAATTTTAACATAATTTTTATATGTATTTATCAACAGCCTGAAAAAGCCTACCAACTGAAAGTCTTTCACTCTTTATTATACTTATTTTTTTAAAATAATGCTTTATGATTTTTTAAAGGAGAGATAGATATAATATATAAACACGGGGGTAAGGGGAAAAATAAAATCATACTTAAAATGGTTGATTTTTCTAAATAGCATTATGATTTTTTTAAGGATATATATATCTGTCCTTAAAAATCATAAATTATATATATGAAGAACACTGGGGGAAGAGGAAAGATAAAATCAGTCTAGCTACAGTATTTATTCTGAAGATTTTGGTGCACCAAAATTGACAGCCAGTTTTCTTGGCTTTCGTTTGCTAGAAATGTTTGGTGTTGATTTGTTATGAGGAACGTCTGGAGTAGCTATGTTGTCTTGAAAACAAACAGTAGACTGAACAGCTTGAGGAGATTTTAAAGTAGTTGAAGTATCTTGTTGAATGGGCTTGTTGGTGTCAGAATACATTAGCTGTTCATTCTTTAGTGGTACAGCTTGAAGGGAGCTCTGGAATTCTTTGAACTCGGAATTTTTCTTGCTAGCAGCCCTTTTTTTAGTTACCTTTAAATCAAATAAATATTATTTAAAAGAATGTCCTCTCACAAAACTGAAAAAAATTTACCACTATAAAAATGCACATAGAGCAGTTTAATAATTTTCTAAAACTAAACAATGTATCCACAGGACTGTCTTTGCAGCCATTATATCTCTAAAAATAAGATTACAGGATTGTCACCCTGAAGCCTAGAATATCTGTGGAATCAGTGGAAAGAGATGGAAACAGCTACAAGCATGGTTGAGAGCTCTCTTTGTTCAGAATATCACCACATTGAAACATTACTGGCATTCAGGGTCTGATACAGACCAGTTTTTAAGTTCTCGGCCATTTTCGACTTATGTATACACTTGACTTTACAAGTTACATCCGTGTGGCAGCATGGGCTTTCAGCTTGTATATAAATACTTTTAACATCTTTTACAAAAATATGATCTCAAGACAATTCCTGTCATACTTACCTGTAGAGGAATAAACTGGTTGTGAGTACCAACTGGTATAGTTCCTGCAAGAGGCATATTACCATGATATGAACCGGGATAGTAAGGTTTGCCATGAATAGGCACTGGAGCTCTCCATGGCACTGGACCAAACATGTGAGATGATGGAGGCATCATATTGGCTGTAAAAAACAACAAATAACGTTTAGTTTCTATTACTTCCTTTTAGGAGGGTGGGGAGTTCTCCAAACGCAGAGTATCTCCAGGATATTTTTTCACTTTGCTTCTTTCACCACAAAGGCCCTGTTTTACAACTGAGAAGGGCAGAATGCACTCTCTCTGAAACCAGTCAACAATGCAAAGACTGAGGAGAAGTGGGGGAGCAGTGCCTGCTTGGGGACCTCGAATCCTACCCTATTGCTAAGTGCCTAATTGCTGGTCACCACTGTCACAACCCTTCTTGCATTCTACAAAAATAGCAGAGTATTAATGGTACCATAGGAATTTTCAGCAGGCTTTCTTGGATTGTTACATCACGACACTGCTTGGCAGAGCGTGGCAGCCTTCCTACATAGCGTCTCAGGGAAGTACTGAAAAGACTCTAGAGCTGGTTCCAAAAAATATGACAAAGGGTGCCTTGATTTGCCAATTCAAAGATGATTGTTAGCTATAGGAGAAAATACTAGAAAAATACTAGTTGAGACGATATGGAGAGGAAGTCACAAAAGCAGAGCTTTCTGGCAGGTCCTAGAAGTAGATGTGTCTTCCTTCCTACTGAGCAGGACCAACAGTTCTAGTCTGCTTCCTATTGTATTCAGGAGAAAAACCAATAGATAGCACATTGACACATGTCCTGAGAAGAGCGACTGAACAAATGGAAGGTGTGGAATTCTTTGTTCTTAATTCATGTGTCCATGAGAGGAGGTTCACAAATTTCCATTTTCAAGGAGGCTCAGAGGTACATCTACATACAGCAGGGCCTAAAATGGTGTTCTCTGGAAGTCACCCATCTTCACAAAATCCTATTAGAATTACAGTCAAGTTTTCAATTATTTGAAAAAAGTGTATTATTACTTACCAGTGGGTTGGGTGAAGACTGGAGGAATGGATCCAGGTGGTACAGGAGCTCCCATGGACTGATAATTTGGAAACATCGATGGAGGTGGCGGCAAAGAAAAGTTCACTCCTAAAGAGCTCTAGTTAAGAGAGAATAATTTATTATAACAGGCTCAATAAAACAAGAAAAAGATACAAGGTGTTATACAATATATTGTTCTCACCAATCGTTGTAATGCAAAAAATGCAGCTCTCTCCTTGGCTTCATTTTCAGAGTGACACTGAGGTCCATGTACTAATAAGCCATTGGATAATTTTACTTGACAAACTGTCATGGTCTATGAAAATAACATAAAATAGATTTTTTTCATGAAAGTTTTTTTGTCATCACTGTATGCAAGCAAACAGAAGAGTTAAAATTTGAGACAGATTAACATGAATTAATACAACAGTTTTAATTTCAGAATTTTTTTTTGGAAACGAATCAAACCAAACAAGAGGCATCAAAGTCTCATCTACACTGGGATTTTAGTTATTAGTGCAAATTCATAGCAAAGGGCATGATTTACATGCATGCAGCTTACTCTACCAGCCTGTAGTTATACCTATAAAACAAACCATACCTGTGGTGTTCTGAGGAAGGAGAAATCTGGTTGTGGCATTCCAACCAGGGAACAAATACGAGAGAGTTCAGATACTGGGGTAGACAACGCAGACTGTGGGCCAAGGAGAGGGTGAGCTCCAGTTTCCAAAACCTGAGCATTATGAGGGCCTCCTACACTATGAGGCTTGTTCATGTAAGCAGCTATAAAAAAGAAAACAAGAAAAAAATAGTATCAGGCAAATATATAGAATAAAAAGACAATTCTAAAACACCAACACAGAAGCAAGTATATTTGAATACGTTCCTGGTATTTTCAGAATGTCTGACTTTAATGCTACACATTCAAGAGTTTACTTAGGTAGTATAGGGATTTCCAGGGCTGAATAGTAAAAAGGGGATAGAAAATATGGAAAATTCTACTGTTTGATCCTGAAAACAAGTATCAATAGCAATCTTTTTACTAATTGTAGAGATAAGTTAACATAAGGCTCTTTAACTATTTTGCTGAGGATTAGCTGGTATCTGTACATACCCATTTTTTTTGTTTGTCTATGCTGCATGGCAGCCCCATGGGATTCCTGCCTATCGGAGGTAGCAGGAACTTCATTAATCAGTGGCTTCATTTCATTCTTGGTTTCTATGTCAGAGCCATCAATCTTCAAAATTTCTTTGAGCATCTGTGTTCCCTTCTTTAGAAAAGAAGAAAATATTCAACAATCGAATTAAATTTAGATTGCACTATTCAAAGAGAATTAAAAATCCTGCACAATGGTAACAAAAATTGCAACTTTTTATTTCCCTGAAAAGTAATATTTTACTATTAACTGTATACGTTATTTGCTTTAAGAAAAGTTAATTAAATATAATTATGTTTAATAAAGTAATATGTAGATTTGTTTGTAAACAGAAGTATAAGAAGCTAAGAAAGCAAATGCTAAATTGTCACCCAATGGCTCCCACAATACACAAACCATAGCAAAAGACTGTGGAGACAGATGTTCTTCATTGGTGACTCTTTCTTCCTTGGGATAAGATGATTGCACTTCATTTTCTTTGGAGATTTTCAAGGATGCTAGAAGGTTTTCAAGTTCAGAGTCCTTCTAAGGAATAGAGGTAAGAAGATACTAAAAAATTAATGTAAAACTTTGTACTTAAAATAATAAATACCATGACCAGAAATAACTGGTTTAAAGAAACATTAAGTCTACTTCAGGCTATTTAGTTTTGTCATCGTCTGATCCTAATACAGCTCTCTATATGTGGAACTCCATTCAAGTCAATGGGGACTGTGGGCACAGAGTGACTTCCAGGTTGAAAGTATCTAAGCATTAAAGGGCCAAACTAGTCAGAAGCATACTCACATTTAACAAGCCAACTCTTGCCTTCCCAGCTATACAGGACCCATCAACAGAAGCCTTCTGAATTACAGGCACACTTGGACTTTCATTCCTCTTCAAAAGCTTAACATTATATTTATTTGCTCCTGCAAAATTCTGAAAGAAATTGCAATGTTGATTATTACACACTAACACCTCACAGTTAAAATGTAGATCAGCTGAAAATAATCTGCAAATAGTATTTCACAAGCTGTCATTCTTGTATCTGAATGGACTACACCCTAATGGAATAAAAAAGGAGTACTTGTGGCACCTTAGAGACTAACAAATTTATTTGAGCATAAGCTTTCGTGTGCTACAGCTCACTACATCGGATGCATTCAGTGTCCATGATAACATCTATGTTTTGCAATTATAGTATCAGCTTTAAACATCTGAAGCCAGAAAAACTGCAGAATAATTAAAACAACGGAAGAGATTAATTAAAAAAACTTCTGACATGCTTGCTAGCATCAGTCTTGGAATGACATGTCATAATATGTATCGTGTCTGACAGAAGCATCATCTCTCATTTTCTGCCTGTAAAGGCTCCAAGAACAATGGTACAATGTTATATAAAATTTCTAAAGGATAAAAACAGCCACAAATACAAGAACCTTTCGATAGCTGGCAGCAGAATTCACTGAGCTGCTCAGTGGAGACAATTTGTAAAATGACAAACTAGAAAATAGTAATAAAAACAAATAAATAATTATTGGTATACATGTTCTCAATATAAGAGGAAATATACCTGTTTATTTGATATTTTGTGTGTCTGACTTTCATATCTTGGAACTTTAGAATCTTCTTTAACTACAAATAAATTAGTTCACAGTATCAGCTGCGCAAAGGAACATTTATTCTTTTTTACTGCTTGAAAAATATATGAAAATAATCAAATTGACTCCAGAAACCATTATATGTCCCCAATTAGATTAAATCAGAATTAAATTTGAGTTTATGTCTCAAACATTTGTTAATTCCGACTTTATTGTTCCTATGCACTTTTCCTCACAGGATAAAAGAAGCAAACCTTAATTATGTGATAATGCTTATGTAGCTTTACTCGTGTCTAGTAAACATGTTTACTTTTCCTTCCAAAGGTTGTACATGCAAAAACATCCTCTATAAGTTTGATAATGTGGGCCAATTGCTTGATTAAAGACTGCAGGGTCAATTTGTAGAGAGGTCAGATATGCTTAAAAACAGCCAATCCTGGCCCATTTGGGCTCAATGGGACCAGGATTTGACCAGAATATATACAGTATTGTGTTCATAAAACCATTTGTTTATAAAATGTTGATAGCAAAGAAACTCTGCAGATATTTCTATAAACAATCAGAAACACAGGCCACCTTTTTCAAAACTAGATTTCTAATTATAGTACTTACACTTTTTAAATGGCTCCTGTTTTCTTTGCTGGCCTTTAAGGGTACTCTCATTGAAGCCTGGTTTGTACAACTGGTTGCCAGTTTCTGGCTTTGTTTCTTGAGGTAGGATTGCACCCTAGGAATTGAAATATTCACACATTTAATATTAACCAGAAGACAGACACACACAGTCATTTACAATCTTTACAACAAGTCATCACCTCTTTCAACAATTTTCAATAAAGTTTTATACTACACAAAATTAGCTAGTCTGATCTTTGATATTAGCCAAAAAATGTTTAATCTTGTGATGAATTCAGTGAAAATGAAGAAATGCCTCTATATTTTACGTTGTCCATACATAACATATACCCACAAACCAATATTTTCTCTCTAAACAGAAGGAACTTCAGTGAAAATGTTATTCATAATGTCAGTTATATACTAACCTTCTCATTCATATTTTGTTGAACATGCTGAGATTTCCCAGACCCTTGCAGTGATTGCCAAATGCTGCAAAATTCATCATCTTGTTTATTCTGAGCCTGGCAAAATATTTTTTTTAAAAACCTATAAATACAACTTTTGCTCCAACAGAGATACAAATAAATTCTTAAGGCTTGACTTTCAAAGGTGCTGAGCAATTGTCCCAATGACTTCAAAAGAATTTGTAGGTGTTTGTAACTTCTGAAAACTAGGCCATATTTATACTATGACTTTCCCTAAGTGTTTCCCTAAAATGTTAATGGAATTAGTTTGTTTTGATGTTTTCCCTTCACCAGTAACCTCTAAATTTTTCTAAAATGAAAGAATGTAACAAAATGCATTTCAAGTTTCCTTCCAAAGGCATGCATGTTCCCAAGCCAGTATCTGTTTCATTGCTAAGGCCTTGATCTTGCAAACCCTCATCCAACAGCTCTACTCACTTGAGTAAAGTTATGCATGCATTTGTGTAGGAATGGGGCTCAAATATGTAAACAACAATTATTAAGAGGATCTTATGGCCTGAATGGGAAGGTGTGTAAAAAAAAAAATAATAATGATTTTTTTGGAAAACATTTTTTAAAAAAGGGGTTTTTTTTAATTTAAATCAGGTTTTTTTAATTTTGTCATTTAAATTATACTACGTTTATCTTTTTTAAAATAAACCTGTTTAAATGAAATCTGATTTAAATATAAAATATGTTAAGGCTTAAACTTATTATAATCTCTTAAGTCATTTAAATAAAAATAAATATGCTGAATCAATGAGCCTCTATCAAAAACTCTGAGTTAAAGGCTCCTTTTCTATATAAAGAAAGAATCAGGGGAAAAATTCTAACTTTTGAGGTCAAGCTTCAAACATATGGCACAATAGATCAGCCTAAGTTACTTAGGAGATTGTCTCATTTTCAAGAGACTTAGGTGAGTAGGAACTAAGCTCCAGGCACTTTCACTTCAATTTACTTGAAAATTTTCCCAGGGTGACCTGAAACAGTCAGTTTAATTCACTGACTACAGTTACTCCCTCTGTTTAATAAATCACTTATTTGGATGTTTCAAAAAGAGAAGTTTATGGATCCAAAAAAGTCAAGGGTTTGTTTAATAAAAATACATTTTATATGCTGTTTTGCATGTTTAATTAAATTCCAGTTACCATTCTAATCCATCTTGACACAAATATTAGCAAAAAGTTAATTATCTAGTAAATAAGCAAAATATCTTTCACCATTTTCTTACTTAAAATGTACAATAAGAATCTGAAAATATTAAGCTATTGCTTAAATAAATGAATACAGGTAGTGTAGCACAAAGATGTACCAAATCTAGCAAAAATGCTCTATTTAGTTTTAAATCAAAACATTTTAATGGTTATATCAACCAACGACAATGCACCTTTCTTTAGAAAATAACTGAAGTACAAATGGAAGAGTTGATTAAAATAGATTTAATTCAAGGCTTTCCACTTGGTTATTTAATTAATGATTTAAATTGCCTTGTTTTAAATCAATCCATACTGAAATGGGTTAAATACACTCACTTCCTTACAGATTCATTAAAGGATGCCTCAGTCTGAATCTGGATTACAAAACACGTGTGTTTGACAAGGGTAGTCTGGCAGTGCTAAAAATCTGTAAAGCTAAGGCAAAAGGACACTATTGTAAATAGTGAGCCATTACAAATACTATCCTCTAACAAGCAAGCTGGAAATGCAGCCATACTCACAGCAATAGCTTAACTCTTACTGTATATTCATTTGAATCCATTATTTTTTTGTTCTGTGATGATCTGGATAGTGTATAACTTCCTTTTGGCAAGTATACTTTGCTAAACAACAGCCAGTTTAACTTTCTGTTTGACTGAGAGTGATATTTGCTCTAATGTTTTCAAAAGGTTTAAATCCCACTGCACATAAACTGAATATGGATTTTTAATACCCAATAAGAAAACAAATCATAACACTTACTTTTTGTTTCTGATTGCCTCCCAAAAAAGATCCTTTCTGTAGTAAAATGGAATTTCCCTGATTTTCAGCCCTGAGATTGTAATGCTGTCTTCCATTTAGTTGCTAAATCATTGATTTAAAAAAGTAGATCAGAGGTGTTTCATTGTTTCTAAGTTATTTTGTAGAATGATTTTTCTTCCACAGATTTACATTATGAGAGAATTCTTAAACAAGAAATCATCCCTCAAAGTCTCACTGTTCTTTAAAGAAACTGCTCATTAAGATAAAATAGTTAAATTAAGCCTATGACAACTCAGTCTTATTCATGCCATTTTTCTTGTGTATTATATTTCCAAAATGAACTGAATTCTCAACAAGGTACAAAATAGATAACACAGGAAAATTAAGTCTTCTGTTTATTCTCAGCAGGGATACAATCCTGATCCATAAGAACAATCACTATTGATGGGGGTTGGGAAAAAAAGAAGATAGTTGTCTTTCTGCCAAGGTTGCTAATAGAAAGGCTACTTTAGACACTTGCCCACTAGTAACTGGACTGAAGCTACCAACTTCTTTCACAAAGGCCATCAAACTGCTGTCAGAGGGACCAAGGTTTTGGGCCATTTGAATTTTGGACAGATCTGAATTAGTGCCTTAGTGAATTAGTGTAAAAGCCTCCATATATTACTGAGTCACTAAACTCTAACCATAACCAGGAAAAATACAAAATTCTGTCAGTATCAATGAAGATCCAACCACAGTACTAACTCCATTTCTTTGGGAAAAGGACTGTATAAAAACTAAAGAGAAAGATCTTACTCGAGTAGGAACAAAAAGGGAACGAGGAGAATGGTTGAGACCTCCTAGATGTACTTTTTGTGAGCATACAGATGATGAATCAGATGAGCATGAGTTGTAATGATTCACAGCTGGTTGTGGTTTCACTATGGCTGTCAGTTTCTGATTTCCTGTTTCGGACCGACTACCATGAGATAGGTTAATTAAGGCACTTGTTGGCAGACGATAACCTCTAGCAGGTGAGCACCTAAACAGAAAAGAGAAAAACAAGTTAAACAATTGTTTTAAGTAATTATGTTGTTGATTGTCCACTGCTTATATGTCTCAGTTAATAGTACTTTTGCCTCTGGGCCAGAAGGCCACAGATTCAAGACTGATAACAAGACCTGGGACCATACCTAGTATTAAAACTGCAGTAATGTCCTTTGGGTATGACGTTAACCATATAATGTTCCCTCCTGCCTGCCTTTGGTGACTAGCCAAGTTAAATATAATACATAATACTACTCTTTGAGCTTACATAGCCGCTTTCAAGCAATGAGTTCAAAGCACTTTATAAATATTAATCATCACAGCATGCTTTTGAGGTCACCATTGTTATAACCATTTTATAGAACAATAAATTGACACACAAAGATATTAAGTGATTTGCCTAAGGTCACACTTCAAGCCAGCAGCAGAGCCAAAACCAAAACATCAATGTCCTGGTTTCTAGTAACTTCTATATCACACAATTTCCTAAAAAAAGTGTCCTAAAATGGAAGTTGTTGCGTACTCAGTGCATTTGAAAATCTGACTTCTGATTTAAGTACCTAAATATGAATTTGGGATCCATAACAGAATGAGCTAGCCCTTAAAGGGAAATTGGGATCAGCCCACCTCCCAGGGGATAGTTTGGGCTGGTGATTGGGTTGGGTGACCTGGTATCACAGGGTAGCCCAGGAGCAAGGACTTCTGTAAAAGGTTGCCTGTTCCCTCAAAGTAGGAAACCACCTAGAGGAGATCTCTCCATAGCGGGTCAGAGTCTGGAGTGGGCTGGCAGAGCTGGGACCGAATGCTTGATACCAGGGTAAAGAGAAGAGAGCTGCAGGGAACCAGAGGGGATCCAGGGTTAGGAAGGACTGGGGAAGAAGTTGTCCCTACTAGCCATAAGGAAAGGCCTGTCTGGAGCTACTTGCAGAAGGAGAAAAATATTTTAGAGGGAATTAGGAGCTCAGGAAGGGCATGGAAAGGGGACAAGATCGAGGGAGAGACTGCAGAGGAGGTAGGACTCTTCTGTGGAGAGAAACCCATAGGGGGTAGAGTAGGCTTCTGGGCGTGAGGGGGGAGCTGAGTTAGGGTCTACAACAGCTGGAAGAGACCCACAGGGAGCACAGTAGTCTCCTGTGGGAGGAAGCCCTGAGATTAGGCTTTGTAAGTGGAAGCAGAAAACTTCAGTAGCCTAAGGGAGCAGAAAAATTATTTGGATTTTCATTTGGATCTGAAAGTTCAGTCCCCTTTTGGAGTAACTGAATGTGACTTGGCAGAAAAGCTGAGCCACAGAAGACCATGTGAGAGGCAGACAGCCTGCAGGAGGTGCTTCAGCTCAGGATACTGGCGACATTAAGCATGGATGCAAGGGGGTGCTCTGAACTGGGAGTGTGCCCCACTGCACATTTATTTTATATTAATAAACAGGTCTAAAAAAGGGGAGAACAAACAAAAAGCACTGGTTGGTTTAGCTGCAGAAAAGGGGACACTAAGGCAGCAGCAGCAGGGTCTGAAAATGGGCGAGGCAAGAGCCTGTTACAGGACCATAACTGTAGGAGAAGGTTACTTACCCTGTGCAGTAACTGAGGCTCTTTGAGATGGTTGTTCATGTGGGTGTTCTATTTTAGGTAATTCCGCACCCCTGTGCTTGTAATCGCAGATTTATAGTAGCAGTGCCAGGTTGGGTTGCACATGCGGTGTCCCTGTCTTGCGCCGCCTCAATCGGTTACATAGCACTGTGCGACCAACCCCCCCTCAGTTTATTCTCTATTTCAGAGTATCCAGCATGAAAAATCTGAAGTCAAGGGGAGGAGAGAGGGTAGTGGAGCACCCACAGGAACAACCATCTCAAAGAACCTCAATTACTGCACAGGGTGAGTAACCTTCTCTTCTTCTTCTTCTTGGAGTGTCCCTGTGGATGCTCCACTTTAGATGACTGTAGAGCAGGTCCCCTTGGTGGAAGAAAGGGGCTTCAGAGTTGCAGTCATGGCAGATGATAAAATCGTAATCCACATAAAGCATCTGAGGATGCGTGCTGCTCTATGGCACAAATGTGTGTGAATGTATGGGAACACGCCCAGGTTGCTGCTTTGCAGATATCCATAGTGGGGACATTGTTAAGGAAGGCTATCAAAGCAGACAGAGCTCTGATGGAGTGTATGTGAGTCCCTGGAGGGGGCTGTCACTGTTGCTAGTGATAACAAAAGTCAGTGCATCTGGAGATCCATTTAGACAGCCCCTGTTTAGATATGGCGTCTCCTTTTGATCGTTCTACAATGGAACAGAATAATTTTGGTGACTTTCTGAAAGTCTTTGTTCTCTCGATGTAAAAGGCTAGCACCCTTCCGACATCCAGGGTGTGAAGTGCTGCTTCTCTTTTATTCTCATCGGGTTTTGGGAAGAATGATGGGAGGTGAATGGGTTGATTAAGATGGAATGAAGAGGCAACCTTAGGTAAGAACCTTAGGTAAGATGCAGTCTTAAGGTAACTTTATTTTTGAAGAATGTTGTGTACGGGTGACTGTGCCATAAGGGCTCCCAGTTCCCTCTGCCCTGTGAATCATTGTTGGGGCAGTGAGGCTGTAGCCGCCAGAGAGCTGAGGTAGGCCCCGATGAACTCCAGTTTCTGCACTGGTCCGAATGCTGATTTCTGTGCATTTATTTGTAGCCCTAGACATGTGAAAAGAACTATTGTGTTTTGAGTAGCTTCTAGTGTCCCTTGTTGAGTCAATGCTTTGAGTAAACAATCATCCAAATAGGGGAATATTATGACCCCTTGTCTGTGTAGGTGAGCCACCATCACCATGAGAACTTTCAAAAATACCCGTGGGGTAGTGGACAGTCCGAAGGGCAGAACTTTGTACTGAAAGTGGCCTGCTCCTAGAACAAACCTGAGGAACCTCCTGGGTGACAGATGTATTGTTATATGAAAATATGGGTCCTGGAGGTCAAGGGCAGAGAACCAGTCTCCTCTTTCCAGTGCTGGAATTATGGTTGCTAATGTGACCATCCTAAAGTGTTGGGTCTTCACTAATTTGTTGAGTTTCCTTAAGTCGAGAATGGGCCTCCATCCTCCACATTTTTTCTGGGTTAAAAAGTAATGTGAGTAAAATTTCCTCCCTCTGTGTTGTGTTTGTACTAATTCTACTGTACCAAGGCGTATGAGATAGTTTACGTCCTGTCACAGTAGATGTTCACGAGAGGGGTACCTGAAGATGAACAGGGATTGAGGGTGTGTGTGGGGGGGGGTGTTTGTGGGAAATAGAGGTAAATGGGATGGACTAGCCAGTCTCGATGATCTCTAATACCCATCTGTCTGACATGATGGTCTGTCAAACTGGATGGGATAGGGTCAGACAGTCTCTGAATGGATGGGAGGTAGTGGGTGTTTCCAGCACTTGATATTGTGGGTATCTCGGGCCCTCAACCAAAATGGTTGTCTTGAAGGAGGTTTCCGGGACGTCAAAGACGGGGACAGGGACTGTCGTCATCTTTCAGATCTCTGCTTCCATCTTTGAGGGTTGTATTGTCTCTGAGGTTGTGCATAAGGCACAGACCGGAATCTTTGTTGGATCATATTAAAGAGGTTCTGTATTAAAATCACAAATGAGTTTGATTCCCCATAGTTTAAATTCCAGGGTATTACTAATTAAGAGGTCTCTTGGTTTTCAGTACTGTTTCTCTCCCTCTATGCGTGAAACTTGCAAGCTGCTAATTGTGTTAGTACATTCTAAGACAGAGTCTGTTCTCAAAGCAATTCACAGAGAGAGAGACTCAAAGCAATACTCTAACAACAGAAACAGCACCCAGAGACTCCCCGCCCTTTTGTTGTATTAACAATTGTGATTAAAATAGAGATAGAGGATGTATGTGGATGGATGCTTGGTGTGGATAATAACTGAATGATCAGGGAGGTGCTAGCCTAAGAATCCAGTGTCCATCGGCTGAAGAAGGTGTCAAGTGGAAATAACCAGAGGACCCCCGGAGGGCAGACTAGAATCCACCCAACAGCCTCAAGAATGGGAGAACCAAAGAACGAGATAACATCTAGCAGCACGGAGCCGTCAGGAATGTGCTATCTGCTGATTGATTCAGCAACAGCATGATGAAGCAATTCCCATAGACTGGGATAGGAAGAAATTCCTATAAAAATAGACTCTAAAAAGTGAGAACTTTGGGGTCTGATTCTGCAAACCAACTTCCAGGAGCATCAGATGAGCATCTGACAAGGCCCTGCTCCCTCCTCATGTCCAGGCCACCTGGCCAGTGGCTTGGCATGAGCAACTCTAAGGCTGGTAACTATGATAACAACCTTGCAGAACCTGTGTGTGTGTGTTTGTATGAATGAATGTGTGAATAAATATGAGATTGAATGGAATGTTTTAGCTATAACTAACTGCTTACTATGATTCTTTCTGTATTCACAATAAATGTGGTATTTTGCCTTTTTCCCTTTAATAAGATCCTGCTGGTTTTTATTTTATTGGTATAACATCTTTGTGCTGAGCAATACTTCTCCTGTTTTTTTCTTATTCTTATATGCCCAAGGATTTCAGGGTCACTCTGGAGTTCTTCAAAGTGTGAAGGGATTCATTGGTTTTGGATGCAAATAACTTGGGGCCTTTAAATGGGAGATCCTTGACCATGGATTGTACCTCTTTGGGAAACTCAGAAGGGTGGAGCCAGGATGCACATTGCATAACTACAGCCGGGGTGATGGAACATGCTGCTGTGTCTGCCGAGTCCAGTTAGACTTGCAAGGCTGTTTGAATGATAAGTTTGCCCTTCCAGATGGTCGTCCTGAATTGTTCTTCTTTTCTTCAGGCAGAAACTCAATAAAATCCAATAGTTTTGAGTAGTTTGTATAATTGTACTTGGCCATTAATGGTGATCCTAAATTGTAGGGTTGCTGATCAGGAGGCCTTACGACCAAAAAGGTCTAGTCTCTTCCAGTCCCTGTAGTATGGGATGGTTCTGGAATGGTGTTTTCTGCCCCGTTCATTCACTGCTTCCACCATCAGGGAGTTTGGTGTGTGGTGTGAAAAAAGGAATTCCATTTCCTTAGATAGGATGTAATACTTTTTATCTGCCCTTTTGAAGATGGGTGGCACTGTTGGGGGGTCTGCCAGATGGTTTTGGCTGGGTCCATGAGGGAGTCATTGATTGGTATGTTTCAGAGTAGCAGCTGCGTTAGTCTGCATCCACAAAAATGGCGATTCTGGAGGAAGTTGATCTGTGTAGTATGCCCAGCAGCTTATGCTAGAAGTCAGGCACCTCCTCTAGTGGAATGTCCAAGGAATCTGCCTGTAGTGAAGTGACAACTCACCGGTGTGGCACCTCCTGCTGGTCGTCTGGGAATTAGCTCTGTCAAGCTTACGGAGCACCCTCTGCAGGCCGGTGTCTCACCTACTGCTGGCCCCGTGTCCCTTCTGGACCCCGGTGCCCTTTACCCTGGGGTTCTGCCCCAGCAGCACCCCCACACTCTGGGTCTTCCCTCCCAGGGGAACCCCCAACCCTCTAAACCTACTTTGCCTCAGTGGCTACTGCCAGTCATCATCTAACCCCTGCTCGCTGGGGCAGACTGCAGTGTAATGGCCACTCATCATTGGCAAGGGGTTAGGGCCTGCTGCCTTTGCCTATCCTCAGGCTGCCCCTCTGCAGCCCCAGTACCTTTTGGCCTTAAACAAGGCCTGCAGCCTGGGGGTTTACCATTCTGGAGCTCCCCAACTCCCTTTGCCCTTCCCCAGCCCTGCTCCACTTCAGGTACCTTCCTCTTTGGCAGCTAGCCCTTCCCACTCTTGGGCTAGAGTGAGACTCGTCTGCTTCTGGCCCACAGCCCTCTTATAAGGGCCAGCTGGGTCCTGATTGAGCTGGCCACAGCTGTGGTCAGCTACACAGTCAGCTTCCCGTAGCTGTTCTTAATCCCTTTCCCTGCTGCAGCCCTCTCCAGGGCGGCTTTTAACCCCTTCAGGGCCGGAGTGGGGTGACCACTCCGCTACACTGCCACTCTTAAAGAGCTCCTGAAATTGTTTAAAATCATCCCCCATGGTGGGAGGTAGAGGCATGATGGTTTCATCTGGGGAAGAGAATGAGGAAAGTTGGCTGCTGGTGCAGCTTCCTGGTCTGAAGCCTCCTCCAGTTCCTCAGCCACCTCTTCTGGAGGTTCGGAGGGTTCTGGTACAGAGGGTGAAGGGGAATGTCTTGACCTCTCCCTGGGTTGACTGGGAGGCTTGTGGTGTTGTGTTCGGTATGCTGCCCATGGTTCCCAGTAAAGCCACCGTGCTGGGAAAGTCATAGGTCGTGACACCCATGGATGTCCGTACTAGCTCGGAGTTTGAGATCCCGGATCATAATCTTTTTGTTGTGATGGACATGGTGTGGCAGATGTATGAGGAGGTGAAGAGTGATGGGCGGCATAGATTTCCTCTTCATCCTAATTGGCCTCATCACTTGAAAAGAGAGGAGCAGATCTGGGCAATGCGCTAAGATGGCTTGGTACTGAGCATGCTAGAGTGATGTCGGTACTGGGAAGAGAAGTTTCTGGTGCAGAGACCAGGAGATCCTTGTGTCAAAGGAACTGCTGTGGTACCAAGAGTATCGGTACCTGTGAAGGCTTTGGTGGTGGTACTGATGTGTGAGGTGCAGTGCTGAGGAACGTGCAGTGTGTGCCGTGGAGGCACCATAGCTTGCAGTGCTGTCAACTGCTTAGCGCCGAATGCCTCGTCGGCTCCAATGGTACCAAAGCAGAGGGTTTTGCATTCCCTTTGCTGCCCTTGTCTGAATTAGCCCACTTAGGGTCTTTTGCTGGTGCGTAACCTCAGTACCGCATGGTCCCACTACCTCGGAGGTGGAAGGCTCGGTATGGTTGGGTACCAATGGGGTCTGCCGAGTTGGAGAATGCAGTTTCTTGGTGGATTCCTGAGGTGGGGGGAAGATGAAACCTGCTTTTCAGTCACCTTCTTGGGGGAGCGCTCTCTTGCCTGAGCATGTGAGGAGGAGCCTCTGTCTTGGTCCATTCTGTTTAAATCTGAAAGCTTTGATTACAGCAAAATTTTGTGGCAGGGTGAAATAGACGAATTCTGTTGCTGCAGAATATAAAGGGTACTGGTTATAATGACTGCTGTTTTCATCTACACTTGCCCCACTACCAGCATCAAAGTCACTTCCTGTTTTGTAAAGTAGTTTTCAGATACTATAACCTGAGCATGAAAGGCACTATTATAAAACCAAAATCTAATCTATTTCCAGTGTGATTAGAGACATGCAGATAACAAGACCTATCTGGCTTCAAGATTAAACTCGATAAGTTTATGGAGGAGATGGTATGATGGGATAACATGATTTTGGTAATTAATTGATCTTTAAATATTCATGGTAAATAGGCCCAATGGCCTGTGATGGGATGTTAGATGGGGTGGGATCTGAGTTACTACAGAGAATTCTTTCCTGGATATCTGGCTGGTGAATCTTGCCCATATGCTCAGGGTTCAGCTGATCTACATATTTGGGATCGGGAAGGAATTTTCCTCCAGGGCAGATTGGAAGAGGCCCTGGAAGTTTTTCGCCTTCCTCTGTAGCATGGGTCACTTGCTGGAGGATTCTCTGCTCCCTGAAGTCGTTAAACCATGGTTTGAGGACTTCAATAGCTCAGACAAAGGTGAGAGGTTTATTGCAGGAGTGGGTAGGTGAGATTCTGTGCCTGCGTTATGCAGGAAGTCGGACATGGTCCCTTCTGACCTTAGTATCTATGAATCTATGAAACAAATAGCACATTTTATAAAACACTCTATTTGCAAGCACATCTGCATAGCATAGTTCTCTAGTCCTTTACGTGTGGCATGAGGGTGGTTGCTTTGGAAAAGATAAGAACTTCACTTGGGGATGTCAGTATCAGGAGTAATAAGCACTTCTTCAGAAACACAGATTCTGTTTTCATGAAACTGTCTCTAGTCATAAAGAATGAGGGACAAAAACACCAAAAACATACATTACAGAAGCAAAACTGCCTCTAAATGGAGTTAGTCAAATTTCTCATGAGGTATTTAAAAACACGCTCACACATCAGCAAAAAGCTAGTAATTTAAATTCAATTCAGTCTCACAAGGGTACAAAATCAGTATGAACAAACACAGACCTTATTGTTAGGCCTCCAGGGAATTCTTCATCGAACAACACTTCAAAGAGTACATCCATTTCTCTGCTTGCTGTAGAAAATAATGACATGCACTGTAAGAAAGTAGCCTACATGCCTGTCTACCATTAATAGCACATTGTGGTAATGAAGACGACATAAAACTAAATTATTATTAGAGAGACACTTAAATACCCTATGCCCCAGATACAAAACTTAATTCAGTTATTTGGAAACTCCTCAAAAAAGGTTATGTGTGATTGTCCTCTAGGATATACATAAACTGTAAATCTACTATACGCAACTATAAGTAGCAGTAATCTAGAGTCATAAGTTTGATAGCAGTCCCTAATAGTCGGTTATTTTCCCAACACACAACTGTACTTTCCTTGTATCATTCCTTTTAATGATAAAAAGAGAGCACATTCTTTCCTTTTAATAGCTAACCCTATATATTGGGCCTACTTGATTTTATTTTTGTTGCTCATTTTTTAAACACAGAATATGTAGTTTGTTCTCTGTACAATGATGGCATGGTCAATGGCACAGAAGCTTTATGGATATAAAACCATCTGGAAAGAGACACAGTGGGTGGATCCATACATCCAGGCAACCAGAGACCAACAGTTTTGAAACTGGCTCTCAGCAGAGGATATCACTTGTATAGTAATGGATAAATATACTGTTTTATAATGTATATTAATCTGAAGTCATTGCAGATGAAAAAGGGCATATTTTAAGGTTTGGCTTATCTGAAATCCCGTTAGACACAACTTTAATGAAAGTGACTATTAAAATGCCAGACTAGAGGGATATCTACTCCACTGTTTCTCAAACTTTTTCATGTCGTGACTGCCTGAGTAGGTGAGTCCTTTCATCCAGATCCCTCAAAAGAGGTGCCAATGATTTATAGCAGTTGTTTTCAACCTGGTGGTCCATAGACTGTCTTATATTTCCTAAGGCAGTGGTTCTCAAACTAGGGGCGCTGCTTGTCCAGGGAAAGCCCCTGGTGGGCCGGGCCAGTTTGTTTACTTGCCGCGTCCCAGGTTCAGCCGATCGCAGCTCCCACCGGCCGTGGTTCGCCGCTCCAGGCCAATGGGGGCTGCGGGAAGCAGCATGGGCTGAGGGATGTGCTGGCTGCCCTTCCCGCAGACCCCATTGGCCTGGAGCGGCGAACCGCGCCCAGTGGGAGCTGCGATTGGCCAAACCTGCGGACGTGGCAGGTAAACAAACTGGCCCAGCCCGCCAGGGGCTTTCCCTGAACAAGTGGTGCCCCTAGTTTGAGAACCAATGTCCTAACGGTCTGCACCTCCATGCGAAATTTTTTAAGGGTCTGCAAATGAAAAAAAGGTTGAAAACCACTGGTTTATAGGGATTCTGGTATCTGAGGAAGAATGGTTGCAAGTGACACAGTATGTCACTGAAGAGAAGCCTAGATTGAAACCACAGATTGAGAATGCATGCTCTACTTTATGGTGAGTAATATTTACTCCTGGGGGAATTCTGCATGTGTAGAATTTATGTCCCCCACAGATTTCTTTTATTCCCCGCAGAAAGATGACTTTCTGATGGACAAGCAAAGGGAAGCCACAAGACCAGTCATGCGACCCTCCCCAGCAGTATGTTTCAGGTGTCCAGGGCAGCCAGCAGAGAGGTAAATCACTGTGGGGCAAGGGGTGGGACTGGGGAAGACCCAGATGGTGGCTCCTACCCTGCGCTGGGCTCAGCTGCTAGTCCCAGCTGGGCTGGGGAGGACGGGACTTCCTCTTCCCCTGCATGGCACCCGGGGCCATGTCAGACCCACCCCCAGATTTATCCTCTGGCTGTATGAAGCTCTGCAAACTCCACCCCATTGCTTTCTGTTCCCACTACTCCTTAGCTGCACGGGGAGGGATCACTGTACAGGGGAGCTGCTCCCACATCCGCCCAACCCTGTGCATACAGACCCCCTCATACCCAGACCTTCCCGCTGAGCCTCAAACCCCCTCCCCCCCCATGAGCCCCACTTCCCCTGTCCCTGGACCATCCCAACAAGCCACCCGCACCCGGATCCCCACCCTACCGAGCCCCAACCAGCTGCACCTGGAGCCCCACCCCACTAAGCCCAATTCCCTCAGCATCTGGACCCCCCCACTGAGCTCCCCACACTCAGACCCCCCTGCCGAGTCCTATCCCCTCCACACCCAGACTCCCCTCCCTCCATTGAGCTCCAACCACCTTCACCTGGACCGCCCTGCAGAGTTCCATTCTTGTTGCACTCAGAACCCACACAACAAGCCCCTATGCATCCAGATCCCACCCGCACCCGGATCCCCATCTGAGCTGCCCATGCCCAGATTGCCCCACACAGAATCCTCTCAACCCACAGCAGGACCCCCCCATACTGAGCCCCTCCACACTTGGATCCTGCCTTGCTGAGCGTACCTGCCAACACCTGGTGCACCTGGCACAGAGGAGTAGGGCCCTGAGGTGTTATTCTGTGGCAGGCCCAGTCCTTGTGCTGTGTCAGGGTTGGGTGCAGCCTCACAGTCGAGTCCGTGTCCCGGTGAGGGAGCTGCACAGTGATCTCCCACCTCTGTGCAGTCAGCGGCCTGTGCTCCTCAATGCCATGCTGGAGCTTCCACATTTATTTGACAAATATAATTTGCAGATTTTTTTATTTTTTGGTGCAGAATGCCCTCAGGAGTAAATATTTAGTGGAACCTTAAGTATAGTAAAAACATTCGGACCACCACTATTGTGTCCCTCTGTTTTACTGTCTCTCTCTCCAATTATGTCTCTCCTCCTATATGCCTTCCCCTACTTTCTGGTATGTGTTCCTTCTCATTGGCTTTACTGCCTGTCCTTTATTAAGGAAGGCCAAAGATTAAGTAGTTCCACATTCAAGGGTAGAGCTACTTAACACATGAAGTGACTGATAAATGAGCTTAGGGCTTGTCTACACATGGAGTTATTCCAGAATTAAAAGTGTTCAGATATGGAGCTATTTTGGAATAGCTATTCTGCTTCAAATTCACATTTTACCTTATTCTGGAATAACTTGTGTAGACAAGCTCCTAGATATGTTACTAGAAGCTTTAAGCTGGATGTGCTGCTTAACTGGAGAATTTTTAAGTGAACTCTCTCACACTGCTAGAAAGTTTCCTCTCTAGAAATTCAAATTCTTTTTTTAATTGAAGTTTTCTATAACTTTGTCAGAAACGTTGGAGTATAAACAAATCCTGTCAGTTTTCTTCCTCACTTGTTACACCAGGGCCAAAACACATCTAGGAAAGGCTGGACAAACCTGTTTCACTTTCTCTAATCCCTTCCACTCATTCAGCTAGTTAGACTGGATACTTGAGAAACCAGAAGAGTTGTGTACTTATTTTAGATTACAAAACACACATGAAGAACAGTCCAGGCCATTAGGAGTTTATAGCACTATGCATTCAAATGGAGCTATATTATTCACAAACAGCACTCTCTAAATTCTCCACTCTATCTGAGGCAAATTTTTTTGTTTCCAAATAGATTTTATATGTTCCATCATTTTATCTTTATTCCTCCACAAGACTTTATTAGATGTGAGAAGAGTCAAGAAAATAATCTCAGTTCCTAAATAATCCCCTCAGCTTCACTGGGTAGAGGATCAAATGTAACTGGAGACAACTTTCTCATGCTCCTGAAAAGCGGAGAAACCACCCTCCTAAGCCGCTTCCTCCCATCCCCCAAGAAAAACCAAAAACCAAATGCATACCTCTCTCATTTTCTTGAGAGCATTCCAACATCATGCTCAAATGACAGTATATGACATCTAAACCAAACAATGTTACTGACTAGGGCTGTTGATTAATTGCAGTGAATCGTGAGTTAACTCAAAAAAAAATAATCACGATTAAAAAAATGAATCGTGATTAATCGCAGTTTTAATCACACTGTTAAACAATAGAATACCAATTGAAATTTATTAAATATTTTGGATGTTTTTCTACATTTTCATATAGTATTCTATGTTGTAATTGAAATCAAAGTGTATATTATTTTTTATTACAAATATTTGCAGTGTAAAAATTATTTAAAAAATTGTATTTTTCAGTTCACTTCATACAAAAACCTGTATTCAAAAACAAAACAATGTCAAACTTCAGAGCCTACAAGTTCACTCAGTCCTACTTCTTGTTCAGCCAGTCGCTATGACAAACAAGTTTGTTTACATTTACGGGAGATAATGCTGCCTAATTCCTCTTTACAATGTCACGAGAAAGTGAAAACAGGCATTTGCATGGCACTTTTGTAGCCAGCATTGCAAGGTATTTACGTGCCAGACATGCTAAACATTCGTAGGCCCATTCACGCTTCGGCCACCATTCAGAGGACATGCTTCCATGCTGATGACACTCATTAAAAAAATAATGCGTTAATTAAATTTGTGACTGAACTCCTTGGGGGAGAACTGTATGTCCCCTGTTCTGTTTTACCCACATTCTGCCATATATTTCATGTTATAGCAGTCTTGGATGATGACCCAGCACCTGTTGTTCATTTTAAGAACTCTTTCACTGCAGATTTCACAAAACGCAAAGAAGGTACCAATGTGAAATTTCTAAAGATAGCTCCAGCACTCGACCCAAGATTTAAGAACCTGAAGTGCCTTCCAAAATGTGAGAGGGATGAGGTGTGGAGCATGCGTTCAGAAGCCTTAAAAGAGAAACACTCTGATGAGGAAACTACAGAACTCAAACCACCAAAAAAGAAAATCAACCTTCTGCTGGTGGCATCTGACTCAGATAATGAAAATAAACATGTGTCGGTCCACACTGCTTCGGACTGTTATTGAACAGAACCCGTCATCAGCATGGATGCATGTCCCCTGGAATGGTGGTTGAAGTATGAAGAGACAGATGAATCTTTAGCACATCTGGCACATAAATATCTTGCAACACTGGCTACAACTGTGCAACGAGAATGCCTGTTCTCACTTTCAGGTGACACTGTAAACAAGAAACGGGCAGCATCATCTTCTACTAATGTAAATAAACTTGTTTCTCTGAGCGATTGGCTGAACAATAAGTAGGACTGAGTGGACTTCTAGGCTCTAAAATTTTACATTGTTTTATTTTTGAATGAAGTTTTTTTTGTACGTAATTCTACATTTGTAAGTTCAACTTTCATGATAAAGAGATTGCACTACAGTACTTGTATTATGTGAATTGAAAAATACTATTTCTTTTGTTTTTATACAGTGCAAATACTTGTAATCAAAAATAAATATAAAGTGAGCACTGCACACTTTGTATTCTGTATTGTAACTGAAATAAATATATTTGAAAATACCCAAAAATATTTAAATAAATATTATACAGTGTGATTTATTGCATGATTAATTGCAATTACTTTTTTAAATCGCTTGACAGCCTTATTACTGACCATTTGGTCACGTGCAAGTTACCAAACAACTAATCCTGCTCTAATGGGGGAAGATGACAATATTCAGATCCTGAATCCAAATACTATCATATCTGAATATAATCCTAGAGTAGCTTCTTCCTTACCTCCCACTGCAACAAGCTTTAGGGTCCCCACAACCATGAAGTCTCTTCTCAGGGGTGGGGTCAGAGACTTTAAACCCTGAATCCAATGGCCACCTTCCAATCCTCACCCTCATCTCTCCAAATTTTGCAGCAATAGAGTGGAATAGACTTCTGCACTTGCTGTTACACTGAGCCTGAGAACCCACAGATGGCACCGTAAGTGGGACAACCGCATGGTACATTACAAACCAAATTTCTATTTTTTAATTGTGCCTCATCTCCAGTCTGACGCTTTATTAATACTGTTCACAATTAAATGAAAAAGAATAAAAGTTTACAACAGTTTGTTTTCATGTCAACCTTATAGCTAACATATGATCATTATTATAGGAAAATATTACCTCCTTTAACTCCTATAATGGTACCTCGAAGACCAACAGGAACAGAAAAGTTCTCCCTCACATTGACAACACGGTCAAACAGTCGATACTCTGCATCTCTGTCTGGAACAACCCCATTCTGTTGTTCTAAAGGCTGACATTAACCAAAAGACTATGTTAATTCTAGTAAAATATAAAGATATAAGTTATTCTGACTTAACAACAAATGAATCACGGATTTAAAACTTAAAGAAGTTGAAATGATTTCATTGTTTTCAGTACACTGAGAAAACAATTTGAACTGTTCTCACAATAACCAGGTAGAGGTGTTACAATGCTCAGAAAACATCCTTTTATTAATAATATTGCTAACTAGGAAGCTGCAGTGCTACTCATGAAGGGCTACTGAATGGGCCCATGGAGTTGAGGGAAGGCACAATCAGAAGTATTGTTCAGCTTTCCTTGTGCCACCAGCAGGAGCATTTGTGAGACACCCAGCAAAGCAGCCTAGAGCAGGGGCGGGCAAACTTTTTGGGCTGCGAGCCGCATCGGGTTTCAGAAATTATATGGAGGGCCTGTTAGGGGAGGCTGTGCCTCTGCAAACAGCCAGGCATGGCCCGGCCCCTGCCCCATCCAACCTCCCCGCTCCTTCCTGACTACCCCCACACAGGACCCCTGCCCCATCCAACCACCCCTTCTCCCTGACCGCCCCCAGAAACCCTGCCCCCATTCAACCCCCTTGTTCCCTGCCCTCTGACTGCCCTGATCTCTATCCACACCCCCGGCCCCTGACCACCACCCGAACTCCCTTGCCCTCTATCCAACCCCACTCCCCTGCTCCCTGCCCTCTTACCAAGCTGCCTGGAGCACCTGTGGCTGGCGGCGCAGCTGCACCAGGACAGGCAGCCGTTCCGTCCAGCTGAAGCCAGCCACGCACCGTTCAGCACAGAGCACCGGGTCAGGCCGGGCTCTGCAGCTGCACTGCCCCAGGAGCTCGCAGCCCCGCCGCCCAGAGCATGGCGCCAGCAGCACAGTGAGCTGAGGCTGCGGGGGAGGGGGAACAGCAGGGGAGGGACTGGGCAGAACGGTCCCAGACCAAGAGCTCAGGGGCTGGGCAGAACGGTCCCGTGGGCCACATGTGGCCCGCAGGCCGTAGTTTGCCCACCTCTGGCCTAGAGCATACAGGTGCCATGAAAAGAACAAAACAGGCAAAGGGCAGCATTTCTGAAGCACTTAATATTCTTTCTGCATATATTACAATTATGGAGGGAATGAAAATTGTAGGATCAGAAGAAGGCAAAAGACATATGCTACTAAACCACATGAGAATCGAGAACTGAATTTCAGTCCCATTTATACAGCAGTCATTGTTATTAAGTAACACCACACTGAAACTAATTTCCTAGGAGACACTTCAATTAATCCTGTCCCAACTCAGGCAAGTGCCCTATAGTAATTTTTGAAGGTTCATGAAGTTTGTCCAGGTTATATTTATTTTACATAAGTTAGTTTTTATAATAAAATTAAACAGCCCTAAAATGACTTACTCTATACAGCAAATGGGGTTTCACCGTCACTCGCACCTTCTTGTTACTCTTCCTTTGCTAAAGGAAAGGGACAAAAGAATTTTAAAAACTATTAAGTAAGAAGTCTGAAATATTATGCCATTGTTTTGCAATGTCTTTGATAAAAAATGCCCACTATCAGTGTGACGGGAAAACAGACGGGATCTATCTATCTATATAATGTGTTGAGCAAGTAAGCAGAACAAGGATCAGAATACGGTAGGACTTCTGAAGAAAATATATATATGCTCCACGAAAATGTACTGCAGGCATTCTTCTGGTGTTCTTAAAGGAGATACAGTTCTCAAGACTTTAAAGTATTTATAAATACAGTATTTTGGCATGATTCAAAGTAACTGGATCTAAGAAGTCAGGTTAGTCTTTCTAAACCATGGCTTAAATTATTTAACCAATCCCAAAACAAACCCAAAGTTAATATCACTTTTGCTTCTGGAGCCTTCTACACAATCTAGAAGAGTATCAACCACTTGTCTCATGGGGATTTGCTTCACATCATAGGACTTCATAACCCATTTAACACTTAATACTGCCTTGCCTGTTTTTGTTTTATTTTCTCTTTTACTTGAATGGATCTGATGAGAGAGACCTGTGAGGCTGGAGGAGACTGCCTTCTAGTTATTTGCAGATCAAAGGGAAACTATCTGGGAAACAGAAGGGAAGATTGGGTTTGTGTTTGGAAGAGATTGTGAGGAGTCCAGGACCTCTTTGGACACAGATTTTTTTCCCAAAATCACTCAAAGTCAGGGGAGCTCAGAGCAGATCTGGTTTAACTAGCTGGACAGAAAAGAGCCAAAGAGTAGAGAGACTGCTGATGCCCTTTTCTGAGTTGCTATGACAATTTATGATGCAATTTAGTAGCTTACGGTTCTTCCAATAGTAGTATTTGCCATGCCACTGAAAAACCATTTTCTATAATCTGAATAAAGTACCTGGACAATATGAACAACTGCTTTTTGGTCCATCACTAGTCAAATCTATAAAAATTCAGTACCTTGCACTTCTCTAATTCTTCTTCAATTTTCTCTACAATAGCTGCATCCAGAATTTGTAAGTCACAAGATGAACGAGATAAAGCACTGACAGGATGCGCCTTTAGCCAGGCAACAATTTCTTGAACTCTCTCAGCACTATATAAAAAAAATTCCATATTGATCATAATTGTTGAGGGTTTACATATTATTGTGGGCTACACCCAGTTTCTGGATTTATAATGTCACCAGGTACTACAGTAGTAGGCACATCTTATAACTGGATGTAGTCATAACAAACACTGCTATGTGCTCCGAGAGCTTAGTATAGGGACAAAAAAATTAACCATGATAGAACGATGCTTCAAAAGTATAAACTAAAATGCAAACTCTAGAAATTCTACCTTCCAGATTGAAAATCTGGATTTTCAAACAAAAATCAGTAAAAACACCCAATGAAGATTATTTTAAAAGCAAAAATTAAAAACCATGGAGAACTAAAGTGTACAAATATGAGGCATAGGTGTGATAAATAGATGTCTCTAGAAAAGATATATAATATCCTGATAATTGTCAAAATCATCCTATAATGAGTCTGGCCTGAAGAAAAAAAAACAGGTTTCAAAGTTATTTAAATAAGGCCATCATTATGTGGTGCAGCCATTTTCAGTACTGTCAAATCCCTCTTGCCACCAGTTTCCTGTCTACTAATCTTCAAGTTGGGCATTTTCCTTGCCTGAAGATACTGTATTTCAGTACTTGAAGAATTTCTGCACATTTTTATTACAGCAAAATTTATAGTCTAGTATTTGGACTGGATGATTCCAAAAATACTGAAATAATTGTACCCTTCTTTGCTTTGCGACTTCAGTAGTTTTTGAATGTACAAAGGTCAATATCTGGAACTTGTCAGATAGAATACTATTTAATCAAACTGCAAAAACATTGCTCACCCATTCTCGTCCTCGCCAGGCCAAATATCATCTTCATAGAATATATCTTCTTGACTGTTTTTGGCAATATAACTAAACAGTTCAGGGACCCTAATAATAAAAGGGATATAGTTTCACATACTGCAAGGTCAAAAACAAGTGCTTAATAGAAACAAAATAATCTGGAATCCAGGGTGCAGTAGCTTTTCATAAATGTACAGAGTTTTATTGGCCAAATAGGCAGTTTAATATGCTGACAAAAGACGGAAAATCAGAGTTCTGTCCAAGATCATCTCTTGCTAGGACTCAGAACACACATTCCCTTTCTCTAAGTCCACCCAACTCCATCATGCAACCTCAGAAGCAGTACTGATGGGCTCCACAAGGGCCTGTGTCCTGCCCTCTTTGGTTAAAAGGTTGGATCTCTATGACATGGGAGCATTTAGAAAGAGAAATAAAGAAGAAATTGGAAGATCCCACATGCTCCATCCCCCTCTCCATAAAGTAAACTTAAGTTACAGAGGCAGACTGTTGCTGAGGGATTCTAATGACAAGTTACTGGAGAGGAACTTGGATGAATTGGGGTGTCACCAAAGCTCCACATGATAGCTTAACATTTTTGCTTTTTAGGCTGCTTATTTTTTTCCATTTATGCAGTCATTTTTAGGTAACTGTAGTCAGCCTCTGGCAATTACTAAGGGGCTAGATAATGACTAAGTCATCTTTCACTGTAAATATAAACCCATGAGATTTCATGTGTATTACATGCTGAATGACAACAGCATTGTTCTAGAAATGAAAGTTTAATTCATTTGTCTCCTCCACCGGATCACTTCCACACACTAGCCTCCTTCATTTCAGTTTTTAATTCCTCATCAATCAGGAGAGACTACAGTGGGATATAAACTGATTTCAAAGTGGTTTCAGAAGGTAACATAGATCATACAATAAAATTGGATTTCCTATGCAGCGTAACTATTATAATATGAGGTGTTTTCAAATTCCAGCACACTGGAGCAGTATGTGTTTATGTTAATATTCTACACAACAAAATGAAATAATTTAGACACCTCCCACACTCAGAATGTCTTATTACAGTTGTCACCATCTGATTTTGAAACACAGATCCCAAATTATAGCCATCGCTTCTCTTCAAATAGAAAGTGTTCCAAAGTAACTTCTAAATGTAAGAAAATTAGTGTGTGTCTACACAGCAAAGAAAAAGCCATGACTGGGTACAGATTGTTCATTGAAAATATGAAGAAAATATCATTTATTTCAATTTCTTTAATCTTAGCTTTAAGAATCTTCCATGACATTCTTAATGTTGCTGAGTTTGTTCCTTTGCTATTTCATGCTAAATTATAGTCCGTTTTAAGTCTAAAAATCAGAAACACCTCAAAATACTTCATTTGATACACTTATTTCTCATTAAACCAGGATTTGGGTTACCCTACCTCCAGCCCCAGAGTCATCAATAATAAACTTTTGCACAGTGAATAAAACCCATTTACAATTTCAGTACAATAATTTCAGAAATATGAAGTTATTATTCAACTCTTACCTTTCTAAATACTCAGCAAGAAGTTGCTCTACGGCAGAAGAATACATCCATTCATTTCTAACCTTCTTAGTATAGCCAGGGACCTCTTCATTCTTCTTATTAAACTTCAGATTCAAGCCCACATTTGCCTTGTGGTCTCCATGTGGACTGCGAAACAAAAAAATAAGTTTTGTAAAGGAAAAATTACTGACATCTGACTTGAGCCTCAGAAAAGTTGTTTCTGATAACATCTTTATCTGCTAATGATACTGACCTACTTTGTAAAGCACCTTGAGAATTACTGATGAAAAGTGCTGTATAAGAGTTGGGTATAATCACTCTGTGGGATGTAACAGGAAACAGGTGTTTTGAGTTTTAGGAAAGCATATCATGTGACTTTTGGATTACTATCTTTTTCACAAGTTGTACACAACTGCATACTTTTAACTGTTATTCAATAAATACACAAATTACAAACAAACAAAGATTCTCATCTTTGTGGCGAAGAGTTAGTGCTCTGTACTACAAGACGGGACTCCAATACAGTCCTAGTTCCACCCTAGTGTCCTCAGCACAGTCAAGGGCTGGACACACTTTAGAGGCATTTTGCCTGGCCTGAAGTAGCTCAGGTATCTTGGGTTGGTCAACAGTAATCTTTCTAGCCAATTAAGAACTGTTAACGGGCTTTGAATATAGGCTTCTCGGGGTCTCCTTGCTTTGGAGGGTTGGCTGTAAGGGTGAAATATATTTACAGATGAGGGATTTAAAGAAAAATTCTCACCCAAAACTCACTTGACAGAAAAGTCTTCTATACTAATGCCCCAGTTGAGGGTTATTTTTTAATTGATTTTTCTTAAAATTTTTAAAATGCACTTTCAAATGTACTAGTTCCCAGCCTATACCTCATTTTCTGATTGAGGCAGGAAGGGCATCAGCATTGGGGGGCATAAACTCAGAACAACATCCTCTAGAATTACAGAGTCTCAATCTACTAGCCTCCTGGGTTTAACATACTGAAGGTGTCTCCAAGAGAAGAATCCAAAAAATATATGAAGTGTGGGAGTACTGTATGATTCAGCTGGGATTTTTAATTTAATTTTTCAATTTTTAATCTGATGCAATATTCTATTAATGGTCAATTAGAATATCACTTCAACTATACAAACAGTAAATCTAAGCGATTCTTAGGGTTTTTTTAAAAAACATTTAAACAACCAGAACAAAGCTCCAATTCAGAACATTAACAAACTAAGCTCCTATTAACTACAGACTACATCTTTTTGAAAACATTGTTTATATCAAATACACTATCAAAACAATTTTATATCACAGATCCCATTAGAATTTATTAATACTGAGATGTCAAATAGGATGAAAACATAAAAACGTAAGTAAATTCTGTCTACAGTAGCTTCCACTTATTAGCAACCCCTTGGCTGCCAGCCAAAGTTGCTATTATCCAGTAGTTGCTAATAAGTGGAAGGCTTAGCATGTCCCAGCGCTCCCTTCCCTGTGTGCAGTCTCCCAGCCGGGCACAGCCTGGAGAGCGCAGGGAGAGATATCATGCAGTTCCAACACCCGGGATGCAGCCCTCCTCCCCACTATTGCCTACGCCTCCCCTCCCAGCCTGCAGTCCCTTATCTCCTTGTGTGATCCCGCGTGCAGTAAGGTTTGCTGGGCTGCAGCTCCGCTCCATACTACTGCCCAGCCCACAACCTCCCAGCCCAGCCCACAGCCTCTTACCTCCTATACAGTCCCATGTGCTGGGCTGCAGCCCCAGAAGGAAGCATTGGGACAAGGATGAGCACCAGCCACAGGTAGGTTTGCGGTGCTGCAGCGAGGAAGGCATGCCCCAGCCCTTCCATTCCTGGATGCAGCCTCAGAAACCTATCTGCAGGAGTGCTCAGCACATCTCAGTACTTCCTTCTCTGCCTGTAGACTTGCAAACCTGGCTGCAGGTGGGGTCTTTCTTTAAAAAAAAGTTGCTGGTAAGCAGCATGCCAGTGTCAATATCCTAATCCTATCAACACTGATGTTAATGGGATGGGATTGGTTCCTGGCAAAATGTTCCTATTAACTGGAAGTTGCTAATATCAGGATTGCTATTAGGTGGAATCTACCATAGCACGTAATCTATAATTTTACATTCATAATTAAGAATTTTGATTACAAAGAAATTTATTACAGTCAAACATACTTTCTCCTGGATCCTCTTCCAATAAATATGCTTCCTGTAAACCTGGAGACAAGATATCCACTCACTCCAAGACGACTGGCTAAAACGTATCCAGGATTGTACTTCACAGAATATTTCTTTAAAAATAAAAATATATTACTGTATACTAGGACAGGATATAGGCAATAAAGTACTATAATTATTTTTAAAAGCCCCATTATTTCCTTTTAAAAATTACCTTCCAACCGTACATATTTCTCTGCTATTCCTGCACTGAGGGTTGGGAGGAGAGGACAGGAAACCAGCTCCCACAACCCTGCAGGAGACCCTTCCATTGGTCTGAGGAGCCAGGGAGAAGATAAGTGATGAATATTTCCCCTTTCCACATTCCATACCACGCCCAGAGGAATTTACAAAGTTCTTTGGAGCAAGGACTGTGTTGCTAGAGTGTCTAGCTGCAGAATGAGGCAGTGATCTAGACTGGGCCTAATAAAATACAATACAGTCCCTGAGCATAATGAGTTTGAAAAACACTGAGCTAAACCAAGCAAGAACATCTCGCATCTTGCTCTGAAACTTGTCAGCTTAGGCTCTTACAGATCATTAATAGGAACTAGTTACAAAGGAACGGACCATCAACTGAAAAAACCCTGCTGTCTTGTCATGAACTGCCTAAATTCAGGGACTAACTGCCAGTCACCCAGCTCACCTTAACTGTCATGATGACTAGATCTCCTGAACAGTTGATTTCCAGATCAATGTTTTAAATATTGCAGTTTAAGGTGTTAATGACAACCAGAAATGAAAGTGAAGCCAATGCAATGGTTTGAGTAAAAAAAACTTATAAGCACATGGTGATCCCCATTTCTCACTGTCCGGAAATATTGTTTCTGGTCACCAAATGCTGGAACACATAAAGGAGCAGCACAACTGGCAGCCAGACTCTAGTAGAACTAGATCATCCCACAGAGGATGCAAAACATGGGACATGGGTATGGAACTGCACAGTAAGAGTGCAGTTCAATGCTCTGAACAGAACCTTGTATTCAGCCTTACACTACAATATATTAGTATTAAGACAGTCTCCCTGAATAAGATTGTTTTAGTACTTCAGTCTTTTACAGAAGGATATGGATTGTGGCACAAAAGACAACTGGGATCTGTGAAGGAAATTTGCCACTGACAAAAATATCTGACACAATATTTAAGTATTTACTGGAAAACAAAAATACGTACATGCTGGTTCTGTATTAAGGAATCAAGCTGCGGTTCACATGAGATACTGAAAACTACACGAATTCTACCTTCTGTGATGACATCACAAGAATCCTGCACCTGGTAGAAAACAAAGTAAGTTAATAAACTTCATTCACCTCTTTTCATTCAACTCTCTGCTGGAATAATTGAGGTAAAAAATCTAGACCTATACTTTCTGTGAGAAGCCTAAGCTACATGTGTAAATTCACTGCATAGATTTTATATATATAATGGCAGACAAATACTACCTCTCTCATTTAGAAAAAGAGGTCGTTTAAAAACGGACTTGGGACCAGACTTTGGGGTCTATACTCTGGGCAGATAAATAGGTCAAGTGTGGGGGTGGGCAAAAACACCTTAAAGCTCAACTTTGCCCTCCTCGGATCTTGGTGCAGCTTCTTTTCAGGGCCAGTCCCATTGCACTTAGTTAGAACCGCTATCAGTCTCACTGCAAAGAGCCACAGGAACAAAACCATAGCTGATGATCATGATGTTGATGAGACATTCTGGTTATGCTCCCTTTTCCCTGTTACGTTAGCAACATGATAGGGGAGAGGCAGGAGCTCACCTATGTCTACTAAGACACCAAAGTAATCCAACCTGGGTTGGTTAGACTGACTCCAGAGCTAGATTCTGCCACACAGCACCAGAGAATCTGGCCCTTGATATTTATAGGCATGTAAGAAAAGATAGCTTGCAAGAATAAATGTTTGAACTAACTTCTCCCGTGCAGCCATAGTAAGGACTCCCCAGCATAAAGACTGTACTTCCAGGAGGAAACAGATCATCCAAGGTTTTGATGTTGGAGAAACGAGAGTCAAAAGCACTGATATCCTATATGAAATAAGAAGATAAAATCTATGGTGTTAAAATATCTGTCAATCCCAATATGTTCTTTAACAGGTCTGCTAAATAGATATTTATTACCAAACATCTAACAATCACGATAAAGTAAACTACGAACCATTTCCTTCATGCTAACCTCACTATCTAAAATATACATCAACTCAGTTTTTGAAAGTAATACTGTCAGTGAAATTACATAAAGCTACTGGGTTACATCTGGTCCAAGATGACTACTGTATCTTATTCAAAATGTCATCACAAAAGTTCATGGCAAGCAAACTAAAATATGCAGTAGGGTCACAACTTTTGTGACAAGAGCCTTCAGGCTAGCTGCCAACACTTTTGAAATGATAGTTTAAATGGAAAAATATATACCATTTAATGTCGCTTTTGACAAAGTATATACTTTTTGTACTAGAAAGGATGCACTATTACCATAAAATTAAGATGCTGATTAACTCTTTTATTATTTGTCTGTTTTAAAGTATGCATTCTAATCCTGGGGTTCTCAAACTTCATTGTACCTAAACCCCCTTCTGACAACAAAAATTGCTACACGACCCAAAGCCTGAGTCCCACTGCTCTTGGCAGGGGGTGGGAGGAGGTCAAAGCCCAACCGCAAAGGCTTCAGCCCCAGGTGGGGGGCATGTTACCTGAGGGGCCCCACACACACGCAAGGCTCAAGCCCTTGGGCTTCGGCCCCGGGCAATGGGGCTCAGGCTTCAGTCCTGGGCCCCAGCAAGGGGAACGCCAGCCCTTGGCAATCCCATTAAAATGGGGTTGCAACCCACTTTGTGGTCCCGACCCACAGTTTGAGAACTAATGGAAAGGAAAATTTTATAAAAGAAAAGATTAGGAGTATTTGGAATATTTACCTTGACAATAGTTTGGTAAACAAAAGGAAGAACTTGTTTTGACCACTGCTTCTCCAAATAAACGTCACCATTTTGATTTAGCTGATATCTACGACCAGTGAGTAACTGGGCATACACAACTACTGAGGTTTCATTTATAATTATTCCTTTTCTCCTCTGGTAGCTGATGAAAAAAAAGGAAAACATTTATTTTGATTTAAATACATGGAACTTCCTAACACAAAAAGGAAGTTACTTTTATGTTGGCCTTAATCAATGTATTTAAATCCAAACAAAAATTATTCTTAAGATTATGAATATTTAAATAATTGTTTCCTGTTTTATAAGTAAGAACTATATACAGATTTAACAACTCTGAGGCTAAAGTGTTATTCTAGATCCTATGTGAGTCATTCGCTGTACTATCTAAACACCTAGAATTATTAACCTCAAGACATGGGGCTAAAATCAGGAAATAACTGGTAAGAATTTTTCTTTCTGCTAGCAGTGTCCCCCCACAATTCTTGACATTTGAGCTACTCTCCTCTCTTTGCAGCTCAGGGAGGTGAATCAGAGTTTTGGAGCCACATGGTCTTGCCATACACCCTCAGCTCCTGCTTGCTTCCAGATGAGTTATTCCCAAATTGCAAAGCTTGCTAGCATCATTAACAAATATTCCAGAGATGACAAAATAACTACATACATTAGACCAGGGGTTCTCAAAAACTTCATTGCACTGTGATGCCCTTCTCACAACAAAAATTACTACACGACCCCAGGAGAGGGGACTGAAGCCCACCAGTGCAAGTAGGCCGCTACACTCCTGTAGCCTTCCCAGCAAGCTATTTATAGCCGGTATTGGAAAGACACAGCAGCAGCCCTGCTGGGGGGAGGGAGGGTCTGGGGGTTCTACTCCTTTCCCCGCTGGGAGGGGCAGTGGGGAAAGGAGCAGAATGCCAGCAGCTCCTCTGGCAGCTGTACCTCCCCCAGCCCTGCCCCCCACAGCCCTGTCCTCCAGCGGGGCTGCTGCTGCAGTAGGAGGAAGGATGGAGCAGAACTCCCAGCCCCGCCCCCTGCCCTTCCATGAAGCTGCGTCTCAGTCTGTGTACCACGGCAGCAGCCTCGCTGGAGACGGCTGGGGGGCAGGACTGGGAGTTCTGCTCCTTTCCCCGCTGGGGGGGAAGGAGCAGAACGCTGGCAGCTCCTCTGGCGGCTTACCGCCCTCCCCAAGCCCTGTCTCCGGTGCAGCCGGAGAAGGAGGACAGAGCCCAACCCCCCCAACGCCCCAGGTAACATGGGATGGATGTGAGGAGGGGATGGACAGAGCATGAGAGCCCCGGGGCTGGGGAGTCACATGGAGGGTCACATACCCCCCTTACCTGGTGACACCCCCGTACCGGTAAGACATGGATTTTACTTGCACCACTGCCGAAGCCTGAGCCTGCTTGAGTCCCACCACCTCGGGTTGGAAGCCAAAGCCCAAGCCCCACCGCCCCAGGCAAAGAGGCCAAAGCCGAAGCCCAAGGGCTTCAACCCCAGGCAGAAGGCCTGTAAACTGAGCCCCACTGCCCAGGGCTGAAGCCCTCAGGCTTCGGCCCTGGGCTTCAGCAAGTCTAAGCCAGCCCTGGCTTTTGGTGTCCCGACCTACAGTTTGAGAACCAGTGCATTAGACCAAGGAAGACTGTCATATGGTAATTTCACTTAGTAACTGACCCTTGACTCATGAGCCATCCAGGATGGGTAGAATTGTGGGAGACACTGCTAGTGGAAAGGAAATTGCTGGTAAGAAAATTTCTGCTTTGCAACCCAGCATCTCCCAAAATTCTTGACATCTGAGAAGCAGCGAGCAGATGTACGGAGGCAATAGAAAAGGGGGGAGGGATAGCTCAGTGGTTTGAGCATTGGCCTGCTAAACCCAGGGTTGTGAGTTCAATCCTTGAGGAGGCCATTTAGGGATCTGGGGCAAAAATTGGGGATTGGTCCTTCTTTGAGCAGGGGGTTGGACTAGATGACCTCCTGAGGTCCCTTCCCTGATATTCTATGATTCTATGGAAAAGGAAAAACAGTATCTCTTCCCATCTGTAATATTTACTCAAAGGGCAAAATCATTTCCAGGCCACTGCCTACAGCACCTTCCTGCCAAAGGATGCCACTGCAGAAGACAGGATGTCCCCCTTTTAGTGCTTGAGAAAGGAGGCAGAGTTTGACCAGGTGGCTGCCTTACAAATTTCCGCTGTGGATGCATTAGCTTTCTGCCCACAAGGCTGCCAGCGATTGCATAGAGTGTGCCCATGGAGTGACCCCTTCTGGAACCAGAGTCTCTGATGCCTAGTACGCTTCCACAATGCATAATCTAATCCATCTAGCAACATAATACATAGCAGCTCTGAGACCTTGGTATTTCAGATAGAAGGATATAAACAGGGACCCTGATCTCCTTGTGAACTCTGAACATTTGAGGTAAATTTTCAGAGCCCTTCTGACATCTAAGGTGTGCCACCTCTCCTTGGTGGGATGTTGTGATCTTGGAAAGAATGAAGGTAGAACCACTCTCGAGAAGCGTGGAAAGAAGAGTTCACTTTTGGGATAAATGATTCCAGAGTTCTGAGCACCATCTTGTATTCAAGAAACAATGAGTAAAGTTCCTGCATAGAGAGTGCCAACAGCTCCAACGTTCGCTTGGTGGACATGATGGTAACAGAACGCAAGTTCTGACGGATAAAGTAAATGCTGACACTGATGTCAGTGGTTCAAAGGAATGGTTTGTCCGGGCTCTCAATATAAGTGGCCCACTTGGGAAAATGAGGTCTAATAGCCAGCTTGGCTAACTGGACTGCCCTAAGGAATCTGGCTACCTAGAGGTTCTCTGCCAGAGAACCTACAGATTCTGCAAACATCATGCTACTAAGGTAGACACCTGACACACAATGGTGCTGGATTGAAAACCTTTGTCAAAGCCTTCTTGGAGAAAATCCAAGATAGCCAGAATTCGTGGATTTCTTAGATTTTCTTCATGTTCCTGGCACCAGCTGCAAAACTTGGTCCAGATAGAGGAATACACTTTCAATACTCTTCTAGAAGAAGGAAGCATTCTGATAACTTTGGAGAACAGACCAGTGAGACCAGCACTTCCCTTTCAATTGCCAGACTGTTACATGCAGCCCGTTCAGGTCGGGATGAAGCACAGGACATTGTGAGGAAGTGCCCCATCTCTTCGGAACCTGTAATGGTGAGCCCAATTTCAGCTTTATCAGGTCCAAAAACTGAGTCTCCTCTGCCAATGTGGGGTTAAAAATATTACTGTTGCCTGTTCTTGATTTATTTTCTGGATTGCCTTCCCAAGTAGCAGGAAGGATGGAAATGCATAGAGGAGGCCTTGTGACTGTTTTGATGATAAGGCATCTTTCCCCATGGATCTGGTGTCCACTTTCCTGGTGAAGTACTTTGGTCTCTGTGCGTATGTGATTTGCAAATATGTCAGTTGAGGACAGGCCGAATTATTTGATGATTAACTCCAAGACCCCCACATTGGCGAGGAGACCCAGTTTTTGGATCTAATAAAGCTGAAATTGGGCTCACCGTTACAGGTTCCGAAGAGACAGGACCTCTCCTCACAAGGTCCTGGGCTTCAACTAGACCTGAACTGGTTTCATCTAACAGGCTGACTACTGAAAGGGAAGCACTGGTATCACTGGGTTTGTCCTCCAAAGTTATCAGAACACTTCTTTCTTCTAGAAGAGTATTGAAAGTAAACGCCTCCATCTGGACCAATTTTTTCAGTTGATGCCAGGAACACAAAGCAAATCCAAGAAATCCAAGAATTTTGGCCATGTTCAGAATCCAAGAATTTTGGCCATGTTGGATTCAGGCACCACTCAGAGTTGTTCACATTGTGCCTGCTGAGCAAGTCCATCATCTGGTTCAGGTCTCCCTTTATGTGAACTGCCCTGAGGGAGAGGAGAGACTGCCACGCCCACTGCATGATTTGCATTGCTTCTGCATATAGCGCTGGGCTTCTTATTCTCTCTTGGTTGTTCACATACGTAACCATGGTTGTGTTATGTGACTGAATCAGAATGTGGTTTCCCTTTAGGCCGGACTGGAAGCTTCATACCACCAGCATGACTGCTCTTAGTTAGGAAGTTTATGATGTGGGTTCTTTCTCCAGGTTCCACACACCTTCAGCTATTTGGGATCTCAGGCATGGCCCCCCAGCCAGTCCTCTACCAGGCTGACGTTGGTTGTGAGGATCAGGAAGGCATATGGGCATGTCCTTGCAGACATTGCCCTGGGCTGACCACCATTTTAAAGAGTTGATTACCAGCACTGGAAATATCACTTATTCTTGCATGCATTCTTGGAAGTAGTCCCATACTTTTAGGATGCAGCCTTAAAGGCGCCTGATGTGTGACTGTGCCCATGGAATGATCCCTATGCATAATACTAGGAGGCCTACCATGGAAGACTCAAGTGCAGTTCCAAAACAATGAGAGGAGATCTTCTGGAACCTCTAGAGATGGACAAATTCTTGCGAACAAGGCATCTATGTCCACTCCCAAGTGAGTTATTTGGGTGGGTGGAATCAAGGAGCTTTTCTCAATGTTGATAATAAAGCCATGTGCTTGCAAGAGATTCAAGGTCAGGGACATAGCTCTGTGTGCTGTTGCTTAACGTGGAGCTCTGATTAAGATGTCATCCAGGAAGGGATACGGTGGATCCCCTGTGACCTGTGTCTGAGTATGATTACCACCAAATTCTTTGTGAAGACTGGGGAGAAGGAGAGGGAGCCTGAGGACAAGCCAAATGGCAGTATTCAATATTGATGGTGCTTCCTGCTGTAAGGAAACCTTAGGAACCCACGATGGCACAGTCTGATTGGGATTTGGAGGTATGCATCCACCAGAATCTGGCACCAGAAGTCATAAAATCCCCCTGGGACAGGGATAACACCATAGAGATTAGGGTTTCCATCCAGAACTTCATTCTCTTCATCCACTTGCTGAGCCTTTTGGGATGTAGAATGGCTCAGATTCCCCTTGTATGCTTCTGAACAATAAAGAAGTTGGAGTAGAACATTGATAATCTTTCTTCTGAGGAAACACTCTCTATTACTCCCACATCGGGGAAGTGAAATATCTCATTCTGGATTAGACCATGCTTTTCAAGATGGCGGACTGGATGAAAAATAGATTGGGTAGACCCCATAACTTGAGGAAGTATCCTGACTCTCAGTCTCCCTGACCCACTGGTCCCATGGGTTGAAGGAAATGTGAAATCCTGCCCCCTAGTTTCAGCTCTGGGCAGAGAACTATGTGGTCTTTGTCATAAAGAGGCTTTGGGAGTGGCAGGGCTCAGGGCTTTTCTTCCAAGCCATAGTTCCTCTGGAGAACCTGCTCTCGCATCACTGATATTTCTGCCAGGACGAAGGCTCAAACAAATGCCTTTGTCAGAAGGCCAGTCTATAGTCTCTCACAGGCATGTTGTGGCCTCAGAAGAGACTGTTTAGATTTTGAGGCACTGTCCACCACTACCTTATCTAGCTTGTCTCCAAAAAGCAGGCCGCCCATGAATTCAGCAGAGCACAGAACCTGATTCAATTAGCTATCCACCTTCCAGGGACAAAGTCACAGATGGTGCCTGGTCATGGGGCTGGAGGCCATGGCTTTGGCTGAGAACTCATCATGTCCTTTGAGGCATCAGCAATGAATGCTGTTGCCCAGGAACCTTTATTTAAAATAGAGCTGAAGTCAAGGTGATCTATTCTTGAGGGCTCTGAGATTTTCCAGCCAGGAGAGAGAGGCTTTGCAACACAAATAGCTGCTAGGGACAACTTGCAAGAGGCTGAGGAGGCCTCAATCTATTTTTGAGAGGGGCCTCCATTTTTCTATCTGTGGGGTCCTTAGGATAGAACTCCTCTTCTGACGGGATAACCATTTTGTTAGCCAGGGATGCTACAGCAGCGTCAACCTTTGGTATCTCAGTAATTCAGACTTCTGATTCCTGGATCCAATAGAAGCAAAGATCATTTCTGTTAATGTGCTTGCCTGTGTCTGGCCTATCCCATTCATTCCTGATTACTTCCTTGAAGGAGGAATGTAGGGGAATCATGGTATCAGGTGAGGATTTCAAGGGGAAAAATTTCCTTAGAGGCTTACTCTTAGTATTTTGTTCAGGTTGAATCTGAATAGTGGATACAACAACCTTGTTGCACAGGGTCTCAAATTTCTCAGAGGGGAACAATCCTTTGCTGAGTCTTTCCCTGGTCCTGACTGGAATCAGAGCCTGACAATTTACTATCCTCTGTGGAGGAGAGGAAGGAGGAAGAGTAATCAGAGGACTCACAACTCCAAGATCCTTTAAGGTTTTTCTTCACCTCTTTCACTTTGTCTTTTTTTTTATTATTTTTTTTAAAGTGTTTTTAGCTCATTTAGAGAGCATATGAGCCCCATCGCAGGTTTGATGAGGCCTTTTGCAGCTAGATTGCTGAGGGCCTGAAGTCCTCTTGTGAAATTTCTTTCGGAGTCCTCCTGGATCCCATCCCCTCCCAGAAGGGAGAGGGGAAACGCTTCCAGGGCCCTCCTTGTAGGAAAACTGGGAAGGGGGGGGTGCTTATAACCCTACTTCTTTTCCCACAGTGCTCAGCACCCACTTTGGGACTTGGGGTGAGGATCTGTGAACCCACAAGTCTGCCTTCTCTGGTCTTCAAGGGCTCCTTGGAACTTAAGCCTTGAGTAATCTGACTTGGATCCTCCTCATCCTTGAACACTCTCCCAACTCTTCCCATAGACTCCAGGTCCATTTTTGCCACATTAGAGTCTCATCTGCTCTGGTGGGCAGGGGATCCTACATGACTGTCCCACTCATAGCTTTGGAATCTAACAGAGTTAGTAACGGAAGGCTGGGTGCAGATTGGGCACAACACACTATCTGCCAAGCCTGGGAGGGCAGTCTCAGATGGAGCACTGTTTGGATTTCAATCAGTGCTTTTTAGGCTGCTCTTCCATACCTGGATGCGCACATAAGACAGAAGGGAGGCACTGCAGCTGAGGCTCTGGGGGATTCCAACATCCAGCTAAAAAACTGGCCTAGGGCAGAGGAGAGGGTGGGAGGGCTGCTCACCACTATACCAAATTTTGACCAGAAACCCCTGGGGCATATGTAAAGGTTGAAAAATACTGCCATCCACAAAGAGGTAAAAAAAATGGAAGCAAGCAGGACTTGAGGGGGTGTGGCCAGATCATGCAGTTCCAAAATTCTGCTCCACCTCCATGAGCTTCAGAGAGAGTGGAGCAGTCCAGACATCAAAAATTGTGGGAGAGACTGGGCTCCAGAAAAAAAGGAAAATTTTAAGTTACGATACCAAAGGTGTCAATGTATTGATCCACTCTGCATGTCAGTATACAATAAATCATCTTGCTGCTGCATGGGCACCTGAACCCCATATCGTTGAAAGACCTGACCAACAGTCCTCCTAGGAACACCTACTGTGCTCCAACAATCTTCAGAGTGGGATAGGGATCACAAACTCATTTCCCTCTCCACTGTTTACAGCAAATATGCAGTAGGATTCAGTAACTTCTACAGGGGGTTCAGCTGCTGTGGATCCATTCAAATTGCACTGCATGCAGACTTCTCTCATATGCAGAGAATGCATGCATTTCTGAAAGCCTTGGGAAGCCCCAGAGTGCAGTGAATGATGTAAGAGTGGTGGAACCTCTGGAAGGATAGCTGAGTGTTGCTGCAACTACAGGAAGAGAAGTGGGAGTTTCAACTGTTCCTTCAAACGCATCATGGAGGTGACTGGTCAGGAGAATTATTAATCAACACTGCTAATAAAAAACAGTTCAGTTTACAAAGTTAGATGCCATTATGGGAGAAGTAATTGTTAAGTGACTGTGTTTAATCTTTCAACACCCTCATTCACTAGCTTGGCATCTTTTATTATCATGTATGCAACAGCCCTAGTCTTCTAACTAAATCCATAATGAAGCAACAAAAAGAAGCTGAGCTTTAAACAGCAAAATTACAAAATTTAATTTTCTAACTACTTACTGTTCTGAAATCCCCTGAACTTCTTTCAACCAGATGTTCTGTTCTTTCTCTCCAACATATGCCACTTTAGTCGGTGGCACAGCGTTTCCCAGGTAAAGCTTCTGTGTTCCATGTGGCTCTTCCAAATAAAACCTTAAAGATATTGTAAGTGTATATAATTAACTGCAACAGATAGATCTGCACTTAACTAATTATGAATGAACTTATTTTAGTTAGAAAATATATTTGCTCTTTTTCAAGATTTATAGGATGGTTTCTATTCCACATCAACCCACTTAACAGGCCACATTACCCCACACTTGTGAAAAACCTGCATGGGGTGTGCAGAGGAAAACTCTGCAAAGAGATTCCCCTGGCAGTTTCCCTCAAATTATTCTGTCCAGGTTTATTTGTGAGAGAGCCTCTCCCATTAGAATAAACATGGAGTTTGTCCCACAGATCTTGAGGGAAACAATGGAGATCCATGCCTCCATAAAACTATCCAAGCCCCAAGAACCATGTTAAAACAGAGCTTCCTCTTCTAGCAGCTGCCCTGAGATGCCCTGCCCCTTTTAAATAAGTAATTTAATCTAAGTGCACTCTGAATCACTGCTTTTAAAAAACAGTCTGATTACTGTGTAGCCTTTGGAACATTTGGGAAAGTAAATGAACAACATAGGCAGACAACTTTCCATGCAATTGTTCTTACTTAGTTTCTCCATCTGACACAGAAATAACTCTGGCTTCTTCAAGGTGTGGCCAGTTAACAAAAACAGACTTTCCAAGCACCAAACTGGCTACATTTTCTACAGACTGAAAAATAAAAGTTACTCTACTTCAGTTATTCTATCAAACAAATACAATTATTGCAATATTTGTCTATAAAACATGAAATAAACATGAAAGCATTATTTGCTATAATAAAAATTCTAATTTGAAAGTGGTAGCAGTTTATCTTGTGATACACAATGAAAAGCCTTAAGAGCTTTTAACACATTCACTTTGAATTCTGATACTTATTGTATACTTACAGAAGCCCACCATTCTCCCCAGGCTTCAAAGCCTGAGCTGCTACATCTACACAGCTATTTTCAGTGCAGTAGTGCGAGCCCCACAAGCCCAAGTCTGTGATCCAGGCTAGGAGGTTCACTTTCATGAGCTGTGTAGATACCCTTGCAGTTAGCATTAGTAACTCCAATATTTTAAAATTGGGACAAAATCCAAATCCTTCAACAGATTCCCACTACCCCAGTACATTTAATCGCCCTAATTTCTCCTCCCCCACCTCAGCCTTTATCATTTAATCTCTTTTACTGTTGACTACAGTGCCTTTTATTTAAGGTTTTTTTCTGTGAGCTTATAAAGGTAAAAATTTCCAAATGTACAGTGAAACCTGTCATGAGACTACTTGAAGAGCTAGTAGAAATGAGAAGGCAATATGACCTAAAGGTCTGAGCCTGGGACTGAGAGACAAGAACTCCAGGAGTTCTAATTCCAGCTTCTCTAGTGATTTGTTCTCTGGCCTTGGGCATGAAACAGCCTCTGTGTACCTCACACTTTCTCCCTCTGTACAAATGCAAGGGAAACTTATTTTGCAAAAATTAGAGTGCAACACATTTATGCAAAGCTCCATGTGTAAGCCAAACATTACTGGTTGCCTAAGAGGGACTGAAAAAAATTATACCAAATATTTTGGTAACAATTTAAATTGGTTACTTAAGACACGGGGTTGCCTATGAGAGGTGGTCCCTAGGGCAAGTTTCACTGTATGTACTTTTTCCTTTGAGATTCTCCTATGATAACACAACACAAAGGTGATAAAAATAACCTAACCTTAACTTCTCATTGGGCATATTTAATTAATACAGTGCATAATTAAGACTGTCATTAGGAAGAGAGATACTTACCTGCTCTTTTGAATCCTTGTCACTTATGATTTCTAACAGCATATTCTCACCATGGCTGCTCTGCTGGAATACTTGTACCCCACTTTTTTTAAGACAGAACTAGATGAGAGAAAGACAGCACACGAAACCTATGTCAAATCTTTCCCTAATAATTTGTGAAATAGTTGGGAGGAAATGCCAAAGTACAGTAATCATTTACCTCATGTGCAATGTGTTTTAGAGTAGGAAACCCACAAAAATACAATGCGCTCTTGTTAACTTTAGTTATTTTATTGTGGGTTATTTCTACATGCCAGGCATCCAAAGATATTGTTTTATACCTAGAAAATAAAAATACTAATAAAAACAATGTATTTACTAAAACAGCTTCACCAAAGAATATCATGATATCAAGGAAAAGTTAGTTCTCAACATGTGGACTGGAGAAAACTACTTTCAAACTCTTCCTAAAAAAATCTCTCTTTAAACATGATCTCATGTCCTTCATGGATAATTAAAGCCAGTAAAAAGATATGTTAATAATCATAATAAAAAATGGGCTTCTTTGTTGAGCAAACTGTCAGTCATGCTTAAACAATCATTGGTTAGGCCCATGCTCAAGAAACCATTTTTGGACATTAACAATCTCAGTAATTGCCATCTCTCTGATTTTTCTAAAAGGTTATCAAGAAGTAATGATGAGTTAATTCGAGCAATTTCTTTGAATCTTATCAAGTTGGGATTGTATTTGACTATGACTGGAACATAGACTGTTATCCATGGATTATCTCCTTCTAACAATAGATAAGGGTATGGAATTCATGTTGATTTTAATAGATCTATTAATAGCTTTTAATTTAATTAACCTTGATGCAAGGACAACAAGCCTGCAGGATCTTGTAGCAGTGAATGAAGTACTCCTTCAATAGGTGCGTGCACACACTGAGGTCCCATCAAGTATTGTTGGGCAACTAAAAGCCTCCCTATAGGCCTTCACTTGTGGAGCCCATTCTTGTTATCCCACTGTTTCAATAAGTATGTAAAGGTGCTAGGAGAGTGAGACTCAGTTCTGGGTCATTGATATACTCAGCTGTGTTGACTGCTCATCAACCAGAGAGGTTACTGGCTCATTTCTTTCTCTGTGCATGAGCAAAATAGGGATATGGATGAAAGGCAGCTTGCCATGACTCAGTTCAGATAAAACTGAAGTAGTGTCTGCTGGCCAGAGGAAGAAATAGGAGCAATAGGTGTAAACAGTATATACATACTTTATAGAGAGTGTAATACTAGCCTTTTAACCAAATATTTTATTAGAATCTTATTAGATTCATCGTTATTGCAAAATTTAAGCTAATAAAGGTGGCACATGATACCTTTCATCATCTAAGGTTCATCTTCATTCCTCTCTAATTGGAACCTTGCAATAATACTTCCTTGCCTTCACTACCTCCAAGCTAGACTATTGCAAAATATTTTTTTAGGGCTATCCCTAAGGATCACATAGAAGCTCCAGTTCATAAGTACAGCTGTCTGTTTCCTGAGTGAGGCAAATAAATCACTTAACACCTGAGCTCAACCCTCTGCACTGTTTGAGCACAATTCAAAATGCTAGTAATAATCTTTAGCATTCTAGTACTTTAGAACTGGTCTGCTGAGGAACCACCTCTACCCATGTATTTACATCATTCTTCTCACAGTCCTCACCCTATACCTCACTGTCACAGTGAGATTCTCTGGTATGCTCTTGAGATCATATCCTGGGTCTTACCTTCGTAAGACTGGTAGCAAGGCTCTCGGAGCATCCCACCTTGGGAATCTGCTTCCCCTAGTGCCCTGAGAGTCACCAAACCTGCAGACCATTACGAAAGGTATGTGGTTTAGCATCTGGCTAATTTGTTTTGCAAAATCTGGCTTTTAGCAATGACTATTATCATTCATCGTGGGCAGCACAATTAAGTGTCTGTTTTTACTGTTTCTGTACCCATCGTTAGATGCTGTGGCTAAAATGCTAGGGAAAAATATCAAAATTCTAAAAACAGGTTATCCAAATATTTTTTGGTTGATCTACTATAGAATAATTACTACAGAATTACCTGGTGTGGCATCTTTGTATAGCAGGGAACTTCTCTGGCCATGGTGATAGGTATTTGAACTCTGTGTCTTTGTCATACCAATACATTAGGCACTCACTGTGAGTATTTCTTCGCTTCTCATCTTCCAATAGGCACTTGTTGCAAGATTCCATGGCTTGTAGCAATCGTTTCTAAATTAAAAATTCCACTGGTAGTTAAATTTTTTATTAAATTAAATATTTTAACACTCGTGGTCAAAGTGAGATGACCAATCTGAAATATTTCAAAGGAAAAAAGTACAAACTTCCTGACTCAAGCTTCCCACTCTACTTAAAAACTGCATCTGCTATTCAAGTCAACCATCCCAGCCTTCTCACTTCAAAAATTTATCACCAAGGCAGGTGGATATCTGCACTTTGCTGGCCAACATAACTAGTGGATAAGTGCTTCCCGCTTTTTATCCTGCTCCCGTTTAGAACAAAATAAAATGATTAACTTGGAATCTCTCTGGGGCATGAAAACTGGACACAAATTTGCCATAATGTAAAATGTACTTCATCCTCTTCCAGTTTAAATTTAACATACATAACAAAACCTGAACAGATTCTGCTGGACAATGCTAGGTAACAGGCTGTAGACCTCACAGAAATCGTGTAATGACTACTGTAGATGCAGATACTCATATGTATAATCATTATATTCCCCTAGGTCTTCCATATAATAGTCCCCATGTGAACAGTCATTTGCTCCCCATATCTCAGAAATTCATCAATGCCCCCAGTCGTGCTCTGAGAACCACGCAAAGCCCTCCAGTTCTCAGTGCAGGACCTGAGCCTTAATGACTCCATTCTGCTTCTTTCTCTACTTATTATTTTCCTTTCTGGGTATCCCTGTTATTATGATGATAATTTCTTTCATTCTTTGACTGGCTCAAACTGATATGCTGTCAATTGTTACCTTGTATGCAAAAAAAAAAAAAAAAAGAGAGAAAGAAAAAAAAAACCCCAAAACCCTGATCATTCTATTTCTTATACCTTTGCTTTAAAAATAATGACAAATACTTTAAACTAAATTGAAATTTTAAATGTTTCCCTTTAAAGTCTTCTGCCCATTACTGTTTGTTCATATCAAGTGATTTTTCTACTATATAGATTTTGTCCAAGCTGCTTTTTTTGTACATTGGTATATTTATGAAAAAATAAGGAGTCTTTATGGGAAAAAATATTTCAAACTAAAACAAGCCACGTACTTACAATACCAACAATCAGAGAAAGCTAATTTTTCAAGTTTAAATTACTACTCCTTCCAAAGCTAAGGTTGCTTGTAGAAATGTAACTACCAGTCTTCTGAATTAAGAACGTTATATTTTAAACTTTAAGCTTAATTCTGAATTTCCAGGCAACATGTTTACATTTTTCAATGTCCTAATCATATGCCAATTTAAACTTATCTATTTACAATCTTAACTGTAACTTATGCAAGAGTTTGTCTGGGTTTGGTTACACCTTTTTTTCCATGAGTTGAAAGCACTCACCTCATCAATAAATGGGATTAATACTACTGCTTCCCATTCTTGCTGTTTTCCATTTAAATCTGTTTTAAAGTCTGGAGGATAGTATTCTATGATTGGAGAATCTTCGCTAGTCATCAAATGCTAGAAAATCAGAAAGCAATAAAACAGGGGAATTCAGTCTAGCTACATTTTCATAGACAATTTAAGATTCAGCCTAGGGTGACAAAACAAGTGGGGCATGATGTTAAATCAAAGTAAAGGCTAAACTGGAATGAACTGATAGTTTAACTGCCTTCATTCAGAAATTACATTGTGCATCCAAAGATTGTATTAGAATAATTTAGTAAATTTTATGCTATAAAATCATATAATTACAATCTAAACGTCAAGCTCAGTTTGACAACAGGAACAGAAAAGATAGCAGAAGAAAGTTTCTTATTTAAAAAATAATAGGTATATGATAAAACTGGTAAAGATAAAATTATAAAGCCTACCTGGTAACATTTAGGTAGCAGATCTTTGCTAGCTGCTGGAAGTACTGCAAGAAGCTGTTCAAATGGCATGAAAGGTTTTCCTAACTCAAACTGGATTTTGAGTTTGCTGATGTTGCGAATGTCTGATAGGTAAGGTGCATAATGATAAGGGTAATACCTACCGAAGAAAAAAAAGTTATTTGAGTTCATTTCAGTACTGCAACATCCACAGTAGAGAGGCAAACAAACATAATTAAATGGTGCCAATATATTACTCAAAGTTCACTTGATCCCAACACAACTCAGGATCTCTCATCTGATATTCATTCTCTTACCAGCTCCATGACTGAACCCCATGGTAGTAATAGTGCAAAATCCACTGTATTGCCTGGACATAACATTCAGCCTGATCAGCCAGGAAGTCACTTAAAAAAGAAAGAAATGTTAAGTATTGAGTTCTTTCTTTATTTATTTACTTTTTACTAATATATGATTCAAGGGAAAGCTTCTTGAGCAATTAGCAACTACATGGTCTTCTGGGCCCCTTTTGGAGTCATATCAATGGATCTTCCTTCTGGCACAGGAGGGCTTATCATGGCAAACTTCTTAGTTGACTAATACCTCTGGCTGATATGAAAAGAAGTGTCATGGCTATAGTTTAACACCAAGAACTCCACTCCTGAGGACTGGATATGCTGCCTTAGATTCCAGATTCTGACGGTATGTCAACACTACAATTAGACACCTGCAGCTGGCCCATGCAAATGACTTGGGCTCGTGGGGCTTGGGCTAAGGGGCTGTTTAATTAAGGTGTAAAAGTCCGGGCTTGGGCTGGAACCCGGGCTCTAGGACTCTGCAGGTGGGAGGGTTCCAGAGCTCAGGCAATTAAACAGCCCCTTACCCTGAGCTCCGCAAGCCCCAGTCAGCTGGTCCAGCCAGCCACAGATTTTTAATTGCAGTGTAGACATACCTTAAGAGACTTCTCTTCTGTATTTTAAAAAGTGAAAGCAAGCTCAGTATAGACTTACTCTGAAACTACTTCCACACCCATCTTAGTCATATAATACGTTCTCTTGTATTGCCTGAACTCAGTCTCAAACAGGTCTTCATCTTCTTGTTCATCTTCCAATGCATCTGAAATGAAGCCAATAGACTGGATTAACATTCATTTCTTAGCCAAAAGATTTCAGACTGTTCAGTGTTGACATTGTTACTGTAGTTTAATTTCTGAATTCACAGTTGAGGAGAAATATTCCTTTCTGTACAGGAGGAGAATGAACAATAAAACATGTACCATTCAGTCCAAAACCTTACTGGATTAAGAGTCTGCAAATGGTCAAAGGATGTAAAGATTATACAATTTGCCATGATGTGCTCTGTGACCAAAAAAAAAAACTTATGGGAGCAGGCTAAATGCTGTCAGAAAATAATAATCTGCATACTTATAATTTGAACCAAAAAATGGCAAAACAGTGACTTTTAATATCACTAAAAATACATTGTTTTTATAAATTGACTGGTATATTTCAATTTATAAATGAAAAAAATTACATATCCTATCTAGGTGCTTTGGACTAGTTTTAAAACACAAACACACAAGCAAATCCATTATTTTGTCCTCACCCACACAGGTTACTAGGAAAAAATATATTGCTGTTATTTTTTAAAGTTGTATTTGTTTGCACTTCCTTACCAATTCACAACTGGTTTCCCAAATATTTGTACAGATCATCAGGGTTCTGTTGTACGTATGCTGCATAATAATTTGTACTTACTTTTAGAAGAAGTCATGATTCCATCCTCGGTTTTCTCTAGAGCAGCCAAACACATGGAGTTTTCTTGAACCTATTAAAATTATGAATTCACAGTGTTGCCATCTTGATGTAAAATCTAAGATATCAGCTCTGATGGAGCAAGCTATTTACTTAATCAGCATCAAACATCTGACTGATACACCCATCTTTTGAGCTGCCAAGACTAAATTTCACAGTATGACTTCTCCCTCTGAATTATGTTCAATAGCAGCTGCTGGAAAGACACACTGATTTCTGTCTTTTATTTAAAAAAAAAAAAGTGCTTAATTTGAGAAAAGTAGCAATGGAAAGTGCACATGAATGTATAAGTATGTGTAAGACAGATATATCGCTCCACAAATATTACATTTTCCCCATCATTTCTGATTTCTAAAAAGCCAGAAATAAAAAATATAGAAGACCACAACATTTAATAGTCTGAGATTTAAAAAATAATTTAACAGATATTTACTCATACATTTTGACAAACAGCTGAGTATTTCTACATTTTCAGAGCTATACATTTAAAATACCAACCTTCTGTTTCTTTTGCTTATGGCTTCTTGCTTCTTCTGCTGCAATACCAGCTGCCTCATTGAGGTATTTATTGCCTACTTTGCTTTCAAACCATTTTAGGTCTACAAAGACTTCACTGAAATGTTCACGATCAAACTGGGTACAGAGATTAAAGTAAATTTAGAACAATTATTTTAAAGGCAATGTACACTATTGCTGAATGAACACTGTAGCATATGGAACAAAAAATGCAAGCCACTTTTGTCATCTGTAAGAGTTGCATTAGATTACATAAAATGTTATCTGCACATGAATGTTTAACCCACGAGCTGAGGCAGTCTAACATGAACCACCTCTTATCATACAGGCAGAAAATGTGTATTGAAAACCTACTTTTTCTTTTTCTTGTAACCTGAAACAGTTTAGAGAAATTAGACTATTTTTGAATTATATTATCCATCCTACAATATCACAGAATCACAGAACTGGAAGGGACCTCAAGAGATCAAGGCAACCCTAAGTATTATCTAGACCAGTGGTCTCCAACCTTTTTAAGCCCAGGATCACTTTTTGAATTTAAGAGCAACCCAGGATCAACCCCGCTCCTTCCCTAAAACCCCGCCCCACTCACTCCATCCAGCCCCTCCGTCACTTGCTCTCCCCCACCCCCACTCACTTCTACCGGGCTGGGGTAGGGGGTGCAGGCTCTGGACTGGAGCTGAGGGGTTCGCAGTGTGGGAGGGGACTCTGGGCTGAGCCTGGGGCAGGGGGTTGGGGTACAGGAGGGGGTGAGAGGTGCAAGCTCTGGGAGGTAGTTGGGGTGCAGGCTCTGGGAGGGAGTTGGGGTGCAGGAGGGGGCTCTGGACTGGGGAAGAGTATTGGGGTGCAGGAGTGGGTGTGGGTGCTGGCTCTGGGAAGAGGGTCAGGGCTGGGGCTTGGGTGCAGAAGGCGATTCGGGGTGCAGGAGGGTGTATGGGATGCTGGCTCCAGGACGGGGCTCAGGGCTGGTCTGGGGTGCAGGCTCTGGGATGGGGCTCAGCTGCAGCCTCCTGCTAGGTAGCACTTACCTCCAGCAGCTCCCAGTCAGTGGTGCAGTGTGCCTGCCGCTAAGGCAGTCTCCCTGCCTACCCCGGCCCCACGCCGATCCCGGAAGAGGCCAAAGCGCCCCTGTGGCCCCTGGGGTGGAGTGGCACGTGGCTCCGCACGCTGCCCCTCTATGAAAGCACCATCCCTGTACCTCCTCTTGGCCACAGCTCTCCGTTCCCAGCCAATGGGAACTGTGGGGGAGGTGCTTGCATGCAGGAGCAGCGCGCAGAGGGAGACCCCGCCCCCCCGATCCTGGGGCTGGGCTGGCCGCTTCCGGGTGCAGCGTGGGACCAAGGCAGGCAGGGAGCCTGCCTTAGCAGCAGCTCCGCTGTGCCACCAGAAATCTCAATCGACTGGGAGATCCTCTAGGATCGACCAGTCAATCGTGATTGACCGGTTGGTGACCACTGATCTAGACCATCCCTGTCTAATCTGCTTTTAAAAATCTCCAATGACAGAGATTCCACAACCTCCCTAGGCAATTTATTGCAGTGCTTCACCACCCTGACAATTAGGAAGTTTTTCCTAATTTCTAACCGAAACTGCCCCTGCTGAAATTTAATCCCATTGCTTCTTGTCCTATCCTCGGAGGTTAAAGAGAACAATTTTTCTCCCTCCTCTTTGTAACAACCTTTTGTACTTGAAAACTGTTATGGTCACCCTCAGTCTTCTCTTCTCTGGACTAAACAACCCTATTATTTCAATATTACCTCACAAGTCATGTTTTCTAGACCTTTAATCATTTTTTTTCCCCTCATCTCTGGACTTTTTCTAATTTGTCCCCATCTTTCCTGAAATGTGGAGCCCAAAACGGGACACACTACTCCAGTTGAGGCCTAATTAGTGTGGAGTAGAGCATAGGGATGTAAAATACTAAATGGTCAAACAGTTAAAACATCAGTCTTACTGGTTAACCGACCTTAACCATTAGCTCCCAGCCCCGGGCCAGCTGCATGGGCCGGCGAGGGCCAGCCCCAGCCATGCCGGGGCTGCAGAGGCCTCAGCCCCTCTCCCTTTAATCAGTTATCCGTTTAAATGATATAATTGTAATAGTTTAAACGGTTAACTTTTTAAACGGATACTTACATCTCCTGCAGAACAGAAGAATTACTTCTTGTGTCCTGCTTACAACCCTCCTGTGAAGATAGCCCAGAATGATGTTTGCTTTTTTTACAACAGTTTTCCACTATCGACTCATATTTAACTTGTGATCCACTATGACCCTCAGATCCCTTGCTGCAGTACTCCTTCCTAGGCAGTCATTTCCCATTTTGTATGTGTGCTACTGATTGTTCTTTCCTCAGTGGAGTACTTTGCATTTGTCCTTATTGGATTTCATCCTATTTACTTCAGATCATTTCTCTAGTTTGTCCAGATCATTTTGAATTTTAATCCTATCCTCCAAAGCACTTTCAACACCTCCCAGCTTGGTACTGTCTGCAAACTTTATAAGTATACTCTCTATGCCATTATCTAAATCACTGATGAAGATACTGAATGGAACCAGACACAGGACCAATCCGTGCAGGACCCCACTCAATATGCCCTATCAGTGTGAACCACTGATAACTCTAGGAATGGTTTTTCAACCAGTTATGCACCCAACTTATAGTAGCTCAATCTAGGTTGAATTTCCCTAGTTTGTTTATGAGAAGGTCATGCAAGATAGTATCAAAAGCCTTACTAAAGTCAAGATATACTACATGTACCACTTCCCTCCTTACCACAAGGCATGTTACCCTGTCAAAGAAAGCTTTTGACACGATTTGTTCTTCACAAATCCATGTTGTTATTTATCACCTTATTATCTTCTAGGTGTCTGCTAACTGATTGCTTAATTATTTGCTCCATAATCTTTCCGGGTACTGAAGTTAAGATGATTGGTCTGTAATTCCCCGGGTTGTACTTATTCCCCTTTTTATAGATGGGCACTATATTTGCCCTTTTCCGGTCCTCTGGAATCTCACCCATGTGAGTTAATGTACCACCTTATGAGTAGGTACATTATAAAATGTCAATAGTTTGTGGGTTAATTGTTCATTTGCAGATAACATCTTATCCACATTTTTATGGTCCATGCCTTTTGTCATAGGACAGATTACTGCAATGTACCATAATGGGGCTGGCCCTTGAAAGCCACCTGGATTGCTTCAGCTGGTGCAGATTGCTGCTGCCCATTTTTGTGAGCATCTAACACTTCCATACTCTAAACTGATTCCACATTTGATTTCAGGTGCAATATAAGATAATGGTTATAATCTAAAGCCAATTACTTAATTTTCTGCCTCTCTCCCCAAAATCTATTATGACAATCAGATCAGATGGCAATTGGTTGGACGGTGCAACAAAACTATAACTGGCAGCAGGGACCTCATCTACAGAATTTGCTCCATCTAGTGGTTTATCAGAGCTAGAGTATGGTGCTTTCCTTACTAAAGTTCAAGGCATATTTAAATAAGGCTTTTATATAAAACTGAGGGACAGATCCTCAACTAATATAAATTTCCATAGCGTCATTCTGTAAAAGATTCAGGGGCAGATTCTTAGCTGATGCTAATTGTCAAGAGTTCTATAGATTTAATCCTCTATGGAGCAGTGAGATAGCTCCTTGAGTGAATGCACTTTAGCTTTTGTCCAAAATAGGAGGCTTGAACTCACTATGAAGACTGTATTTTGACTGCGTATTTTTAAAACTATGAGGTACTCAGACATTATAGTGATGGGCAGCCCTATAACATATACACAGTACAAATAAAGGTTACTTACATCTGACAATTTTGTAAGATATTTCTCAAAGCGTTGTAAGTTCAGATGCCCACTTTCATTAATGTAGCCTATTGGAGAAAATATCGTGTACGTATGTAAAGTCTTACATTGAAATGTTTCTAAAACTCACTTAAAGTTCTGTGTGCAATAATACCCCCTTTTTTAGGCACCCAATAAAATCTTCTCCAGTAAAACTGCAAAGGTTTCTAACACATCATATACACTCTGCTGACGATGCCAATCAAATCTAACAGCAACAAAATTAAATATCCTTACTTTCAAATAACTGAAGTTAATGTACATTCTAAAACTCTTCATAATAATTTGTTAACTGTTGACCAATTAGTGCATATAGGATTGAAACTGAACATTCCCACCTGAATATTGTCCCACTGAAGCCTAGACACTACAATCTTTCATATTTTAGTTTCCACAAGCAGGCCATAGAAAGCTCCTTCTCTTCACCCATTACCCCATCCAGTTTTCTCCATCCACGGTCCCACTGGAGGCCTGAAACACCATTAACCCTCTGCAATTTCTTAATATTTTAAAGATGCTATGCTATACTTTCTTTGTTCTCCCAATTCAGATTGGATACAATACTCTCATCTAAAGTCTACGTATTTACGTGTGGTTTCTCCATGCTACCCACTAAACATATAATCTCAAAAACTACAGTTTATAGATCGACTTTATAACTTGTGACAGCCACATTGGAAAAAGTAAATATAGCTCTCCCATAAAAACTAATCTTGAAAATAATAAGATATCAGTAATAAAACTGATATATCATGTAAGCATTCTGGGGCGAGTGACAAAAAGTTTTGGTAGCTCACAGATTTATCGGTGAGAAAGCAATATGAGACGTCACCCATATCATTGTGGTCTTTGCCCCTTACCATCATTTTCCTGTATCTTTTTTTTACTCTTGCCAGGCCAATAGCAACAAACAGTAATGCTGTGAAAAAGTGTTAATACCCATGGAACCAGATTCAAAAAGACATTGACTAGATCACACTTCAGCAAGTGCTATGAAACAATACTGTAATACCAGTAAGGTCTATATAGGCAACACTTCAGTTTAACCTTTCCTTCGATTTCTGTTCCAGAACTATAAGTATGTTTCTCTTTAAATATTTTTTTAAAACTACTTACCTCCAAGTTCTGGCAGGATAGCCATGTATGTTTTATAAAGTAGCGGCAGCGCATCATGATTAATATGTAAATGAGGTAGGTGAGGAATAAAGTCATTGCCTACAAGAAACCCCATTAAGATCCAATCATCTATTATCCTTTCAATGTCATATTGAAAGGAAATCTTGACCTAAAAAAATAAGAAAATCTTTATGATCAAGTTTGTATACAAAGTTGTAACATCTTTTGCCCATGGTTTCATTAATACTTACTTTTACTGGTGAAAATTCATAGTCAATATATTCTCTCATTAATGACAAGTGCAGTAAGTGAAATGTGGTTTCTTCTGGGGCACATGCTCTGAAAATTATTCAAACCATGAAATCAACTATTTATAAATATTTCTGAAGTGTGTATATAATAGTCCACTATCGTTATCCAAAAATAAGTACTCAGCTATTATCTATTTTGCTGCATTGCTAAAGATTATGACGTCTGAGTACTTGTTGTCAGGAGCAAATAAATACTAATTGCATTTTACAAAGACTCTGCTTCAATAATATAATTTTGCCTTACTGGCTACTCAGGAAGTGTTCTAAAAAGCAGCAGAGATTCAGACTCTAATCCAGCAAATTACACTCTTGCTAAATTTTAAGCATGTGAATACTGTCAGGGACTTCAAAATTAAGCACATAAGTGTTTGAAGAAGTCTGCTTTTCAGAAAATGGAGATGCTCAGTTTGGAAAAATAAGTGTGGTCCAGTGGATTCAGCACAGGTATGGTAATTGGGAATTCCTGCGCTCTAATCCTGGCTATGACATTGACTCTCTATATGATTTGTGTCTCAACTTTCCCACTAGTAAAATGTGAAAAATCTTTATTTACCTACTTTGAAGATTTGATAAGATTAACTAGATAATACCTGTGAAGTGCTCTGAATATTAGAAGGGTTCATAACTTATAAGTATTAATATTGCTGGGGATCCCCTGTCATGGACAAGCCTGTGGATGCACCCATACACACACTGCTGATTTTGGCCTGGGAGTAGGCTATGAATATAAAATACCCTCCCTCTGAAGTTTATCTGGGTGAAAGCCAATCCTGTGCAAGGTTGGTGAACTGGGCCCTATGCAACACCGAAATTCCATGTTAAGGGAATAAATGCATAAGGACTTCAGACAGTCAGGAAGGTGTTTTTTCTTTTCCTTCTCCTCAATGTATTTTGGTTGGACTTTGGGCTTGTTTGGTCTCCTTCCTCTGTAATATCAGAAATGACCACAGCAGGAAATGGGATGCTGGACAGGGTAGGCTAGTACTTTAAGGTTGCACCAAGCATTCTCTCTCAGGTGCTAATCTGGGTGATTCTTGCTCACGTGCTCAGGGTCTAGCTGACCATCATATGTGGGGTCAGGAAGGAATTTTCCCCCAGACCAGTTTGGCAGCAATCTTTGGGATTTTTCTCCTTCCTCTGCAGCAAGGGTGCAGGTCACTTGCTGGGATCATCTGGATAAATCCCACTTAATCAATTCTGTGTCATTGTGGGGGCCTTGGTGCACCTCAGTCCCTCCTATTCTCTGCCTGTGATACACAACTGTTTAGTCTCCTGTGGGCTGTAATACCTTGGTTTCATTTTGGTTGCTGGGTTTAGTGTGTGAGTGCTGGAGCCTGTGATATACAGGAAGTCAGACTACATGATCTGGGGTCCCTTCTGGCCTTAAACTTTATAAGGCCTGGTCTAGTCCCTTTGCACTTGAGTTTATTTTGGGTTCTTGGCTAGAGCACATCAATAAGAGCTATGTACCTCTTTAGGCACTTACATGGCTCTCATTACCATAGTATCTGAGAGCTTTCCTGTACATACAAGATAGACTGTTCTCTCTCTCTCTGTCTCCTGCCCACCCTGCCCCTTTCCTACCACCAAGAACTTCAGGACCTGTTTACATGGGGACAGTGATCAGAATAGCTTCCCGTGTGGACACTTAAATCAGAAGAAGGCCCCATCTTTTGGGATTAACCTTTATCTGTAGATTAAAGGAAATTGGGAAAAGGTACTCCTACACTCTGGAATAAGAATGTCCAGAGGGGAGCTATTCTGGAATAGTTTATTCCTCAATTGCCATTCTGGTCAATTTCCCCATGTAGACAAGTCCTTTGTGGTTTGTTTTTGGTTTTTTTAATGAATGAATCTATAAGAACAAGAACAATCTATTGTGGGAAATAGAATCAGTATAGTATGAGATGCCTGCCCTAGGGAACAAAGCCAGAGGCACAATGTGGTGCACTATAGCTCTCAGGATTTTCTGGCAGTTCAGTTGTTATTAGGTTCCACAAGCACCAAATTTCAGACTTTTTTTCTAATTGCTGATTCAGGCAAATAGAAAAGATTTATATAAACATAAATATTAATATTTATAAAAGAAATTTATCAGGGTTTATAATATTCATTCATAATCAAATTAAAATAAAACAATTACCTGACTGATTAAATATGCAGTCATTTAAAGAAAACATTCTAAACAACCTGCATCTTTTGGATCTCCTTTCTTCCTATAAATAAGATTTTTAGAAGCAGTTTACCTCTGGGATTTTTTGCCACCAAACCGGACTTCTTCTCTTAAGAGTGAGAAATGTGACTCATGACTTGTTAATCCAAGCATAATCTGTGGAAATAAGAAATTAAGAAGGGGTTTAATATTATTCAAGAAGTGACCAGTGTCAGTATATTTCCATGCTCAGTGGTTCCGCATTGTAAATTTTTAGTTTGCCATAAATGTAAAGTTTTTTGTTTAATAATCTTGTTTGTTTTATAGTCATATATTCTGACAAAATATTGAATAGATGCTCAAGTCACAGACATAATAGCCTTTTGTCATTATGAGTATAAAATATATTTGCACATACCAAGTCAGCATCTAAACCATATAGACAGTGTCTTGTGTTTGGATCATAATCAGGCTTTGTTTTCTCTGATCGGATAAATTCCATAATTTTATGCTCTCCTTCACCTGGTGTCTAAATGCAAAAATAAAACAATTCAGTAAACACTATTCTGCAAAATACTATTTTTTAAAAAAAAATTCAGTAATATAAACACAATAACCTCGTGGCCTGATAAGTAGACAGTTACGCCATGCCAGGATTTGTCTGTGGAAATCTTCATATTTACAAAATACTTCAGATGTTCGTGCAACCTGGCCATGAAATCAGTCCCTAGTAACAGAAATCTATAAGTTACATCTTCTGATACACTGTCATTTTAACAGTTATTTAAAATTCCATTTATACATTTATGAGGGATATTAGTGATTAGTGATAGAAAAAACAATTTATTTTTGCAAAGTGTGGCAGGTGTACTTTTGAAGAGTTTTCAGGTTTTAAATACTAAATTTGGGTGGGATTTTCAAAAGTGCCCGAGTGATTTAGCAGACCAAATCCTATTGAAAAATCAGATGAAAGAAAGGCAAAATGAGTAATCACAGTAATTCTCCTGTAAGTAACCAGCACATTTTCCTACCTGGTGTAATACAATTGGAGTCAAACCTGGCTTCTGTCGGGAGAACTTCTCCTTTTTCTAAAGCCTTTTTTATTTTGTCCTCTGCTTCTTTTGCGGACCTAAAAAAACATTGCATTTTACAGCATTGTATGTACGCTATTTTTTCCTCAAAAAGTTAAATTTAGAGTTACATCTTAAAGTAAATAAAAAAGGAAATGTAACTCTTAGTCCGTATTTTAATTTTGTTTTTAGTGTGCATAGAAAATGGAGAAGCTGTTTTGAATTTTCTACAGTAAGGATAAGATGTATGCTGCACATATACCTGTAGTATATACAGGGCTCAAAAGACCATTTGGGGGCCAACGGGAGGAAAAGAGAACCAGCTGGCAGCAGATAAATGGCAAGCGCCAAATTACTGACTAAGCTAATCTTTCCCCCTCAGAATTAAAGGACACTGTCCTCAAATTATTTTCTCTTCTCTCTCTTCATTTTTATCTTGATGCTTTCCTCCCCACCCCCACCCATTTTCCTTTACATTTTTTCCTGATATAGAACACTTTAACCTCTGTGGCCACTCAGTAAAAAATTTAAGGGTGGCAATTTTGTAACAGAAAAACTTCAAAAACGCACTCCAACTAGAAACTGCTGAGGTTGAATTAATATGCAAACTAGATACCATTAACTTGGGTTTGAATAGAGACTGGGAGTGGCTGGGTCATTACACATATTGAATCTATTTCCTTAAGTATCCTCACACCTTCTTGTCAACTGTCTAAATGGGCCATCTTGATTATTACTACAAAAGTTTTTTTCTCCTGCTGATAATAGCTCATCTTAACTAATTAGCCTCTCACAGTTAGTATGGTAACTTCCAACTTATCTGTATGTGTGTATATATATATCTTACTATATGTTCCATTCTATGCATCCGATGAAGTGAGCTGTAGTTCACGAAAGCTTATGCTCTAATAAATTTGTTAGTCTCTAAGGTGCCACAAGTACTCCTATTTTTTCCTGATATTATTCCATCCTTTTTTTAATGTTTTAATTTTTCTTTAAAACCTTCTGGCTTTCTTATTTGTTCTTTCCATATTTATTTTTTTATCCACAAATATTCTCTCTCATCTCCTCCTCAACCCCATGCCAATCTTGCCTATTGCCCCACCAGTTGTTTTTCTTGTCCTCCCAGTGGCCCCCAAATGGTCTCCCCACATCTCCAAGCCCCGGGATTCCTTCTTTTCCCTGACTAGTGACAACAATGAGAGGCAGGTGAAACCTGAAGAGAAACAATTTACAGTGAATGGAACTCCCCATAGCACTCACTGGTGAAGAAAAGGAAGTACTGTAGCATTAGTTGTTCAGAACAAAAAGAGGAAATGGCCAGCCCTATCTCCAACTTCCAGTATACGCTGTCAATGTGGCTGCTGTCCCCAAAGTTCACAAAAGCTGCGAGGGCAAGCAGTAAACATCAAGATTTTAATGATCTCCACTGCATATGATCTAGATGTAAACTACATTATTTAGCTAGCCTGATGGCCAATGTTACTAGAGACTAGAGTTTTATTCTCAAACCTCAGTCTCTTTCCCTCCTCCACACTGCGCTGTCAAGGGAAACTTCACTATAGAGTGACCACAAAGGCCTCTTTAGAGATGGCATTCACAGATCCAAAAGCAGCCCTATTACTGCTTCTTTGCACAGTGATAAACTGGAATATGTAGATTTATAGAAAAATAGTCTTAAAGATGGAAAAAGAAGCAGCACCTATAACTGCTGTTCCCAAAAGATACATGCTGTGCTAGATCATCATTCTTGGGTCCATGCTCCTTTGAATGACCAAGGCACAAATTTTACAAACTCAAAGTTCTAAGCCAGGGGTTCTCAAACTGTGGGTCGGGACTCCAAAGTGGGTCGTGATTCTGTTTTAATGGGGTCGCGATCCTGTTTTAATGGCATTAGACTTGCTGGGGCTTGGGGCTGAAGCAAAAGCCTGAGTCCCACCACGTGGGGCCAAAGCCGAAGTTTGAGAGCTTCAACCCTGGGTGGTGGGGCTCAGGCTTTGGCTTCAGCCCTGGGCAACAGAGATCAGGTTACAGGCCCACAGAGGTTACAGGGCAGTGGGGCTTGGACTTTGCTCCTCCCTCCTTTGTGCAGTAATTTTTGTTGTCAGAAGGGGGTCGCAATGCAATGAAGTTGGAGAACCCCTGTTCTAAGCCACTGGTTCCAATTGGAGATGATTTATACTAGCCTCTGCAGTGCTGTACAAACTGCAAGTTCACTTCAAAGACAAAAGACGAAAAGTACTCCCCGGTGTACCGGTCTTTTTCAAATGCACTGGCAAAAGATCCTCAATTCTGATTTATGACTGACCAGTTATTATTTAACAAAACCCAAACAATGCTATAGTCAAAAGCATCATAATTTAAAACTATGTATTTCATACTTATTTCAATTTTTAAACTTAAAAAAATCTCATAAAAATGTGCTGTTCTATTTATAAACAGGGCAACATTAAAATGTTTTCACCTAAAACGTCTCCCACGCTGCTGGTTCATTTTTGCTCTTGGAGCCACTCCATCAACTGCCATGAAGAAAACCTTTCTTGGTTTAATAATGCGAAATAATACTTCCAAATAGTGAAAAATATCAGCAAAGATCTTATCATCTGAGATTCTGAAGTGAACATCATCATCATTAGGGTGTGAACACTGATGGATGATACCATTCATATCCAGGTACAAGTTGTCAAATTCTGGAATCTAGAAAAAAGTCACATATAATACTGGGATATCAAGTTAACAGCACCTATCAATCACAGACCTAGAAAAAGTTCCCTTTCTTCAGTGATAGCGGAAACAACAGAAGTTCCCTCCAAGGGAGGAAAAGCACAGCAGGACCTGAGCTGTGTGAACCATGGGGTTTTCCTGGGGACTGGTTGTAAACACAGGGGCTGGAGCATTGATTGGGTCCAGTGGAGTATATCAGAAGGAAAAAGCTCCCAGAAAACCAGCAGACAATGAAAAATATGTAGAGACCATGGCCTTGAGTAGGAGCAGAGACAGAATTCCTTGGGCACGGGACTCTCTGGAAAAGGCAGGCTTGCAAAATGTGAGCAAGGAAGCTGTCTGCCATTTGTTCCTACTGTTTCCAGGAAAATGGCACTTTCTGTACAATCTTTGTAAATAAACAGAACTACACCAAAGAAATATCTTGTTCGTATAAATAGTGCAACACGGCTCCAAATATTGGCTAACTGTTTGGGCCAAGGGGTAACAGTACCATCATATTTTTTTCCAAAAAACACAACACAGACAAGGCCAGTTTGTAAGAAAACATATACCCATTCTGTACACATGTACTGCTTGATTTGTAAGTACTCCTGATCATAAGAGTCCCCTGGCAGTTTCAGTAGGACAGTTTCCTTACTTCCTGTGATGTTGTGTTACTGCTGAACCATCCTCTCACCTGGGCCAAATAACTTCTAGGGTAACATTTCTGGGTTTGTGTTTATAATCCAGAGTTCTAGATTTAGGAGAAGCAGAGTATTGGGGATTATGGAGGAAAGGAAGAGGTAGAGGCAGGATTAAGACAGAGCTAATACATCTCTAATCTCTAGCAATACCTAGCGTCTTGTTGGGTATGGAGCTCAATCTGCAATGTATTAGAATACAGCTGATGCACGGTGCTCAGTAATTATTTTTCTGCACTTCCTGAATGGCATTTAGTCTCTCTAATAAAGGAACTAATTTTGTGGTCTGAATAAAACTGCATGCCCAAAGTCCGTCACATCCACACAGACACCAGCTTTCTAGTTCCAAGGATGGTGTGTTGCATTGAAAGCACTCTAAAAAGCTACAAAACAGAAAGTTACTCACCTTGCAGTAACTAAAGTTCTATGAGATGTGTGTCCCCGTGCGTGCTCCACTCTAGGTGTTGGTGCGTCCCGGCACCTTTGAGCGGAGATTTTCAGTAGCAGTGCCTGGTCGGGACGCACGTGCTCAGTTGGTATCTCCCATCTTGTTGGAATCTTCCTGAGTGCGTGCGTCCCGCACCCTCCTCAGTTCCTTCTCTACCGTGGAGAAATCATACTAATACTCCAAAATAGAAGGGAGGAGGGCGGGGAGTGGAACATCCACAGGGACACACATCTCAAAGAACTTCAGTTACTGTAAGGTGAGTGACTCTCTCTTATTCTTCAAGTGCTGCCCTGTGGGTGCTCCACTCTAGGTGAATGTGTAGCAGTACCCACTATGATCAGTGGGACTTTGAAGATGCGGCAGTGAGTACTGTATGGCCTGCTATGGTGTATGCTGTGGTATCTTGCGTGATAGCATAGTGTTTGGCAAACGTGTGTTCAGATGCCCATGTAGCCACTTTACAGATGTCAGGAATGGGTACATTATGTAAGAAGGCAACCGATGTCGACATAGCTCGAGTGGAATGAGTTCTAATACCTTTGGGTGGTTGAATATTTTGAGTGCAGTAACAGAATCTGATACAGTCAGAGATCCACTTGGACAGAAGTGGTTTAGAGATAGCGGTACCTTTCGATCTTTCAGTAATGGAGACAAAGAGTTGTGGGGACTTACGAAATGGCTTAGTCCTGTCTAAATAAAAGGCAATTGCTCACCTGATGTCGAGAGTATGCAGGGTTGCCTTGTGCAGAGTCTTGTGAGGTTTGGGATAGAAAGCAGGTAAGTATATTGGTTGGTTAAGGTGGAAGATGGATACCACCTTAGGGAGAAATTTAGCATGTGGTCTCAGAGTGACTTTGTCTTTGGAGAAGATCGTGTAGGGAGGATGGGCCATCAGGGTGCTTATTTCTCCTACTCTCCTTGCTGATGTTATTGCAACTAAGAAAGCTACCTTCATGGACAAATGAAAAAGAGATGAGGTAGCCAAGGGCTCAAATGGAGAATTCATGAGACCATGAAGAACGAGGTTAAGATTCCATGTAGCTGCCGTTGGGTAAATTTCAGGGCAGAGATTTTGCAGGCCCATGAGAAATCGTTTTATGGTGGGGTGGGTAAAGAGTAAGTAACCTTCTACTAAATCATGGACCGTAGTAAACACCGCCAGGTGTCCTTTGATGGAGTTGAGCAAGAGTCCATCCTGTTTTAATTGCAGAAAGTACTCCAGGACTTTAGGGAGGGTCACCGTATTGGGTGTTAAGGGATTAAGAGAGCACCAGAGGGCAAAACGCTTCCACTTCTGCAGGTAAGTTTTACGAGTAAAGTCTTTTCTACTATGCAGGAGGATGTATTGGACTTGCTCGGAACAGGCTAGTTCATGGGTTTGGAACCATGAAGGAACCAGGCTGTCAGGTGGAGCTTTTGGAGCTGGGGATGAAGGACCCATCCGTTGTCCTGGGAAAGGAGATCTGGCCTGCTGGGGAGAGTCCATGGATGACGGGAGGACAGGCAGAGCAGGTAAGGATACCACATCTGTCTCGGCCAAGCCGGGGCAATAAGTATGACCTGGGCCTTGTTGTCTACGATCTTCCGAAGAACCCTGTGTAGCAGAGGGACTGGTGGGAAGGCGTACAGGAGAGAGGTGTTGCATGGTGCTCCTAGGGATGCAGTCCCAAGTCCCACTCAGGAGCAAAACAGGCGACATTTTCGATTCTGGGTTGTGGCAAAGAGGTCTATTGACGGAGTGCCCTAGAGGGAGAAGAGCTGTTGAAGTATTGCGGGGTGAAGTTCCCATTCGTGTTCTGTCGAGAAGTGCCTGCTAAGTGTGTCGGCAGTAGCGTTGTGGCAGCCAGGCAGGTAGGAAGCAATGATTTCTATTTGATGTTGTATGCACCAATTCCATAGTCGGATGGCTTCCATGCATAGGGAATGTTATCAGGCTCCCCCTTGTCTGTTGATGTAGAACATACATGCTATGTTGTCTGTTAAGACCTGAATAGATTTGTTCTTTATGAGGGGAAGAAACTGAAGGCATGCTCGCCTCACTGCTCTGAGCTCCAAGAGATTTACGTGTAGGCTCGTCTCTGATGTGGACCATCGGTCTTGTGCCCTGTGTCCCCCATAGATGCGCTCCCCAACTGATTAGGGAAGTGTCCGTGGTGAGCATGAGCATTGGGGATCGTTGCTGGAAGGAAACCCCCGTGCAGAGGTTTTCTGGTCTTGTCCACCAATGTAGGGAAGCTAGAACATTGGGGGGAGGAGGAGTTAGCAGCATCCCTAAGGTGTGTCTGTTGGGTTTGAAGTTGAGCCAGCCCTGAAGACATCTCATGTGTAGCCTGGTGTACTGGACCATGAAGGTGGTGGCTGGCATGTGACCAAGGAGCTGTAGACAGATTCTTGCCTGTGTCCTGGGACAAATAGAGAGCGTGCATATAAGCTGCGTGATAGCGAGGAATCTGTGATTGGGAGCGAGGCTCTGCTTCGGATTGAGTCCAGATGAGCTCCAATGAACTCGATCTGTTATGTAGGAGTCAGGGTGGATTTTTGGAGGTTTATTTGGAGGTGAAGGCTGTGAAAGAGGGAGATGGCGAAATAGATAGCTTGAAGTGTCTTGCCATAGGAGTTGCCCTTGATGAGGCAATCGTCCAGGTAGGGGAAAAATGTGATCCCATGTCTGTGGAGATGAGCCATGACCACGGTCAGAGTTTTCGAAAAGACTCTCGGTGCTGTGGAGAGTTCAAAAGGAAGAACTCTGTATTGAAAATGGTCATGACTGATTGTGAATCGTAGGCAGTGTCCGTGAGCTGGATGAATTGATATATGAAAATAAGTGTCCTGTAGGTCGAGGGCTGTGAACCAGTCCCCTTGATCCAGTGCAGGAATTACTGTGCCCAGTGTGCCCATCTTGAATTTTTGTATCCTCAAGAATTTGTTCAGACGGCATAGGTCTAGTATAGGCCTCCATCCCCCGGTCTTTTTCTGGGTCAGGAAGTAATGGGAGTAGAACCCTTTCCTTCGATGTTGTGTCAGCACAGGTTCCACTGCACCTAGTTGTAGAAGGGGGACCACTTCTGCGCGAAGTAAGTGTTCATGAGAGGGGTCCCTGAAGGATAGCAGAGCAGACTTCAAATCAATCCTGACTGCAGGCCAACTGATTCCCAGAACTATCTGCTATCCTTGGAATGTAGGAGGCAAATTCAAAACGTTTATTGTAATTATCGAAGTTGTAGCTGGCGAGGAGGGCAGAATAGTTCGCAATTCTGAATTGTAGAGTGGAGGATGAATAAACCTTGCAACCCAAGACATCAAGGTGTTTAAGCTCCTTGTCTTGTGGGGTGGGCCGATATTGTGGCTGTTTCGTCCTTTGTGCGACTGCATCCAGGACAACAGAGTTCAGTTGTGGATGAGAAAATACGAAGTCAGAGTCCTTAGCAGGAACATAATATTTACATTCGGCCTTTTTGCAAGTTGGTAATAAAGAAGCTGGAGTTTGCCAGTGTGTGTCAGTTGGTTCCAGGAGTGCTTTGTTTATGGGGAGCGCGATCTTTGAGGGCGCAGATGGTTGAAGGATTCTGAGGAGTCTGTGTTGTGTCTCCTGAACCTCTTCTAAGGGGATGTTTTGACTGAGTGCCACCCTCCTGAACAGGGGCGGCGAGTTACATGGGCCCGTGGTGCCCGAGCTCCAGCAATATTCAGGGCTGGGGGGCCCAGCTCCACCAATGTTTGGAGCCGGGTCTCTCCCCCGGCCCTGCCTAGAGCGTGCTCCAGCCTGCCGCCCCGCCACACGCCTCCCCCAGGCCCTAGAGCGTCCCACCTGCCAAGGAGTGTCCCTGCCTGATTAAAAGTGGGTAGGTGCCCTGCCACTCCATGCTGCTCTCCTTTGGCTGCGCTGCGGCCTAAGGCTAGGCTACAGCACAAGAGCAGGCTGAGGCAGCTGGCTGCTGCTGCACCAGAGTAGGGGAAGAGGTACACATATGATTCGCAGCCTTCTCTGTCTCCAGCACCCACCAAGAGGAGACGCAGGAACAGACCTCTGGACCTCACTCACCTGAGCAGCTGCTGGAGCTTCCTTTAGTGTCTGACCCTGTGATCCTGCCCCTAACCTCAGCCTGCAGCCCCGGTGCAAGGGGCAGGACTCCCTCCCACCCCCACCCCGGCCAAGAGGCTAGTGTGGGACAGCAGGCTGCAGCAGGGGAGGAAGCCACATGTGATGGCAGCCCCCTCACCTCCAGCACCCACCCACCACAGGGGAGGTGAGGGGGCTTCCTGGACCTGAGCAGCTGAGGCTTGGGTGAGTGTTGTGACACCCTGCATGCCCCCCCGGCCAGTCACTGCTTCTGTCCCACGCTGGGCATGGGGCAGCCCTACCCCCCACCCCCAGTGAGGCTATGGTGAGGGGCAGCAGCAGTGGGGGAAAGGGTTGGGGGGAGTCCTCCTCTCTGGCCCTCACCCTGGGGCAGCCTGTCTGCACCCCAAGCTCCTCACCCCAAGCCCTGTGCCCCCAGCCAGGGCCCTCACCCCCTGTGCCCCAGCCCTGAGCCCCCTCCTGCACCCCTGCCCCATCCCAGACCCCTCACCCAAACTCCCTCCCAGAGCACATCCCCCACACTCACTCCTCCTGTCCCAGCCCAGACCCCACACCACAACTCCCTCCCAGAGCCTACACCCTACACCCAAACACCTTCCCACAGCCCACCCCTTGCCCCAGCCTAGAGCCCGCACCCAAACACCTCCCCCCTCCCACACCCAAACTTCCTCCCAGACCCTTAAGGAGGTGCGGTGGTGGGGCATGACTTGGACTCATTCTGGGCACCACCAAAAATTATACAAACCTGCTGCCCCTGCTCCTGAAAAGTTCTTGAAATTGTTTACAGTCGTCCACATTCTGTGGAGGCGGAGGGAAGAGGGCTCCGTCTGGGACTGATGGAGAGTTAGGGGTCGGTGAGTCAGGATATGGTGCGTAGCTCACATTCTCAGGAAGGGGTTCAGGTACTCTAGAAGTGGACAGAGCTGGAGATCGAGGCACAGAAGGAACTAGTGGTTTGGTGGAAGAGGTCTGAGGATGAGTGGTAGGAGGATGTGGGCAAGGGCACCACTGAGGCCAAGGCATAGGGTAGGAGAACCCAGGTGCTGCCCACGGGGGGGCGGGGAGGGAGTAGGGAAACTGAGGCTGGTGGCTGTGAGCCATGACCTGATGTGGAAGAGGTTCTGGTGGAGGATGAGAGGCAGGTGGAGAGAACTCCGCCTGCTACTGTATATCGAGTTCGCTGTCAGTAAAGGTAGCCAGTTCAGGTGGGGAGAGCGGCTGTTCAGAAAGTGAGTCCTGTGTATTCAGGAACGGGGAGTTAGGCTCAGGTGGTACTGAGAGGTCACACTGAGTGAGAAACTGTTGCTCCTGCTCCCTGGGCTGTGCTGAGCCTGCTTTGTGCTCTAGCTTGTTATCAAGTGAAAGTGAAAGCATCAGCGGTGCCACAGAGCGCTTGGAGGTGCCCTGCAGGGAGTCCGCTGCTGGTGCCGGGGTGGGAGTCAGGCTTGGTGCTGACGTTCTTCTTGGCTCCGGGGTAGAGCATGCTGTCGGCACCATGACTATTTTTGGTGCCAAGAGGACCGGTGCCACGGAAACCTTCCCTGTGCGGGAGGTCGGGTTCCTGCCTCTGCACTCTGCGGGAGCCGTGGCTGTGGCGTTAGAAAAGGCTGAGGCACCTGCCTTTGGCACTGTCAGCACAGAGGGTAAGGATCTTGCAGGAGCTCCTTTACCCTTGTTAACGTCTCTCATTTGAGACTGTTGTGCTTCTTGCCTCTGCTCCAGAGCGGGTGAAGCAATGCTCTCAACTGGTTCGGATCTGGCCGGGAAGCGTGTGGGAGCAGGTTTAACTTTCCCTGTCTCCAAAAGCAGCTGGAGGGACTTTTCCATTAGAAGCATTTAAGCCACAGGTCCCTGTCACGCCGAGCTCTTGACTTGAGGCTTGTACAGTGGAGGCGCTTTGCGGGGACGTGAGTTTCCCCGAGGCACTTCACACAACGTGAGTGCCCATCCGACCGTGGCATGGAGTCCTGACAGGAAACACACTTTTTGAATCCTGAAGCCCCTGGCATTATGAATTAGAAATGGCAGGGGAGAGTGTCTCAGCAGGAGACAAGGCTGAAGCGAAAAAATTTGGGGGTTTTGGTTCTTTTTTTTTTTAACTAAGTAACTAACTATGTAACTACACTAAAGGAGGGGAAACAACGGGGATGTAACTAATAACTATTTCTATGTTCTTTGTTACTGTTTCCTAAGATACTAGGGAAGAAAAGTAGCACTGCCCCGAGTCCCATCTTCAGCCGAGGACGGTTGAGAAGGAACTAGGAGGGTGAGGGACGCACGCACTCAGGAAGATTCCAACAAGACAGGAGATACCAACTGAGAGCATGCGTCCCAACCAGGCACTGCTATTGAACATTTCCGATCAACGGCGCCGGACGCACCGACATCTAGAGTGGAGCAACCACAGGGACAGCACTCGAAACAGAACCTTGGTGATCCACATGCGCTTTTCACATGAAGCAGACATATGGAAGAGTAGCAGATGACATTTTCTACATATGAAGATGCATGCTGTGATGAACTTTATAAATAATCATCTGTGTTTTACATAGAAACTGCCCTTTATGCCCTCTCTCTTCTATCATGTTTTTGGCAAGAGCAAACAGAAGAAGAAACAACGTAGCCTTGTCCGGTAGTGCCCCCTCCCTGCTTCTTCAAACAAAACTAACCCTTGCTTCTTTCTTCAGTATTTGAGTAGCTGGCCCAGTATTTTACATCCTTCTAGTATTCTCACCTATGTACTCTTCTGAATATAAAAGAACCACCGAGGAAAAGTATGTCTCACCTTCACATATATTTAAACTTTGCGTATAACTCCTAGTATTTTGAATTTGTTAAATTTCTTTGCTTTCAGATCTAAAATTGAACATTCATCTCTGATAAACATCACCAAACCGCTTTAGTTTTCCACAGTAATTCCTTCCATGCTACCACTGTTCTGGCCTGATTCTCTCCTCTCTTACCCAAATTTTACACCAATATTACTCCTTCAACTTCAACAGAGTTGCTCCTGACTGACACCAACAAGAGAAGAGAATCAGGCCTTCATGTTTAATGATTTCTATCTGCACACAATACCTCCTCATTCTCTACTAAAATACTGTAAACACAGGATAGCAAGTAGACTAGCAAGCTGCTGGACTGTAGCAAATATAAAATAGTGAAACATGTCCAGTCTGAATTCAATTTCATAATAGTGTTTGTAATTAAATGTTAGTATACAAATTATCCTAATCTTTTTGCAATAGTGGGAAGAACACTTTACAATATTAATTTAGGCAAACGTATTTGTACAACGTGTAAAGGACAAAAATGTGAATCGTTCCAAGAAATAAACAGAACAGTTTCTCCTTATAGTGATTAACTGAATGGAAAAAAAAAAAATCACACGGTACTTGCCAATTATTTAAAAGATACGCAGAATATTCTCTTCTTCCAACTATGGCATAGTTAACATGACATCATTCTGCCTCCCACAGAATGTTTTTAGTTTGAGAGTTCAAAAGGAAGTAGCAGCAGTAAAAACAAAATCAAACAACATTAACACTAAAAATTTTATTTCTGTGATAGTAAAAGAGGATAAAATAAATTTTATGATTCAGTTAGACTTTGGAGGTCTTCCACAACAAGACTAACTCAGTCAACCTGTCCACACTTGGTAATGCATGAAGCCTGAGCAAATTCAATACAGAGAACGCCAAATTATTGATTACTAAAGCCCTAAATGTTCTGATCACCAAAAATTAATGCTCCATCTTGCTCCAGTTCTTGGCTTTGCACTCAGCCAACTGATCACCAGAAACTGTCAATCTGTAGAAGGCATCTCCCCTTCAGGTTCCAGAAAATAGATGAAGGGTGGACATTTCATAAATCAGTCTCTCTGCCAGATTCAAAAAGACCAAAACACAGTCTCTCTGGATATAAGGAATTCTGGGGGTACTAAAAGTTAATTTTCTTTCCTTGAACAGCATGGAATTATCTCTTGGTTGAATGATGGATAAAATACTCAAAGTTTTCCTTTATTCCTACTCTTTTCCATGTAAAGAGCCTTAAGATTGGTGGTAAAGTTATATAGAGTGAATCAGCCTATGAAAGTTGACTCCCACAAAGAATCAATCTCCTAACCCTACAAAAAAGCCCACAGAGTCTCAAACTGCTGACATCAACAAGGATCCCCAGGCTGTAAAGGACTGTATTTCCACAACCACCTTTATCTTGTGATGGTGCTTTGCAGGCTGGCTCCACAAAGGAAGGGGTGGGTGAGCAGGTAGGTTCAGCTAGTCCCTTTCCCTATTCCATCTGGTTCTGCTAGCAGTGGCTGTTGCTGAGTTTCTATTCTAGGAGGACACTCAGGCATTCATAAAGGATATCAGATGATAAATTCTACACACTGATATGAATATGAATAACCCTAGTAATTAAGAGCACTGAGTGGAGACTGCTTCTTTTTGTTCAGCGAGACTATAGTTAAAAGCAACATCCCTGACACTGAAAAAAACGTGGTACAAACATCAGTTATAAATAACCAGAATGACTAGATTACACGGGGCACTGTGCTAACATTTCCAAGTTCATGCATTAGTCCGTTGCCAACTGTGCCCACATATCTATTCAGGGGACACCATCACAGGGCCTAATAACATCAGCCACACTATCAGAGGCTCGTTCACCTGCATATCCACCAATGTGATATATGCCATCATGTGCCAGCAATGTCCCTCTGCCATGTACATTGGTCAAACTGGACAGTCCCTACGTAAAAGAATAAATGGACACAAATCAGATGTCAAGAATTATAACATTCATAAACCAGTCGGAGAACACTTCAATCTCTCTGGTCACGCGATTACAGACATGGAAGTTGCGATATTACAACAGAAAAACTTCAAAACCAGACTCCAGCGAGAGACTGCTGAATTGGAATTCATTTGCAAAGTGGATACAATTAACTTAGGCTTGAATACAGACTGGGAGTGACTAAGTCATTATGCAAGGTAACCTATTTCTCCTTGTTTTTTCCAACCTCCCCCTTCTCCCCTCCCCCGTTCCTCAGACGTTCTTATTAAACCCTGGATTTGTGCTGGAAATGGCCCATCTTGATTATCATACACATTGTAAGGAGAGTGATCACTTTAGATAAGCTATTACCAGCAGGAGAGTGGGGTGGGGGGGAGAGAAAACCTTTTGTAGTGATAAACACCCATTTTTTCATGGTTTGTATGTATAAAAACATCTTCTATATTTTCCACAGTATGCAGCTGATGAAGTGAGCTGTAGCTCACGAAAGCTTATGCTCAAATAAATTGGTTAGTCTCTAAGGTGCCACAAGTACTCCTTTTCTTTTTGCGAATACAGACTAACACGGCTGTTACTCTGAAACCTGTTTTTATCCTACTGTTTCACAGAAACAACTTAACACCCAGCCCAGCCACAAAGAAGGCATAACTACATGGTTTTCTGCTTAAAAGCAGACTACTTTAAGTGTTCTAAAATCCACCACATGCTTACATGGATTGTCTTGAAACCTGCTGTACCTCAAGGTTCCTAAAAGTTTCCTAGTTCACCTTAATGTGGTCTTCTTCAAACAGGACTACATTAATGTAAACTAGGAACCTCTTAGTTCATGCCCGTAACATCTAAGTAGAGGATTTACAGCTCAGCACTTTGGTGCACATTCCTATTTCCATCTCCACAGTCTGAACTGCATGGCAGTGTAGACGTAGCCAAAGTCTCTACTAATCACTCAACTGATCTCAGTCATTTGGGGTACTTCTTAGCTAATGCATAGCATCCAATGTTCCCTTGGGGAAGCAATACTGAAAAAGTTATTGATCTTAGAGTCTGTATCTACAGGTCGGCTTGTGCTCAGTTGCTGAACCAAACAAACTGAAATGCACATATATAGCAAGACTCTGCCAGTCAACAGCCAGAGAATTTTTCGGCAATCTCTTGCCACAGTAACTGGATGACTCAAGTGGACATGCTGTGACCATTAAACCCATGCACAACTGAACGTGAGCTCTATCCATGGCAGCTTTCTCAAAATGTGTGTTGTACACGTTCCTTGCTCTCTGCCTGCATTCAGCAGGGAGCCTCTTTTGGAAGTTTTGTCCTGAGACCAAAATTTCTTAAGTGCAATATTTTAGCGTGTTCTAAAGTCCATGTAGTTTTAAAAATCAGTTTTCTAAGAGGTTTGTCCCACCATTGGGGATGCAACTTTATTTTAAAAGGCATTTTAAACCATTTTTAAGTAAAGGATTCACTTACACTAGGCTATGTTAATGAACTACTTTAAGAGCCATGTTGAATTTTAAATTTTGTTTGGTTCTGTCTACACTATCTGGCTAAACTATGTTAGAAATTGGTTTAGTCAGAACCACATTTAAATGAGGAGAGGCTTAAGTGTCAACAATTATGATGCAATACAAATCAAGGGCCCTGAGTGTACATATATTTGCTCCATGTGGAAGCCAGGTTCAGTTTAATTTAAACCTGTTATTAATCAATGACTTAAGCTAAACTAAAATAAAGCCAGGTCTACATTAAAAGTTTTGTGAGCATGCTATCAAAAGGCCTAGCGTAGACAATTATAGTATGTGTAGACATTACACATATTGAACCTATTTCCCTAAGTTAAGTATCCTCACACCTTCTTGTCAACTGTCTAAATGGGCCATCTTGATTATCACTACAAAAGTTTTTTTCTCCTGCCGATAATAGCTAATCTTAACTAATTAGCCTCTTACAGTTTGTATGGCAAGTTCCAACTTCTCTGTAAGTATGTGTACATATATACATACATACATACACACACACACACACACACACCTTCTTACTATATGTTCCATTCTATGCATCCGATGAAGTGGGCTGTAGCCCACGAAAGCTTATGTTCTAATAAATTTGTTAGTCTCTAAGGTGCCACAAGTACTCCTTATCTTTTTGTGGATATAGACTAACATGGCTGCTACTCTGAAACTGACAAAAATAGCATGCTTTAGCCAATATAGCCTATTTTGCTCACTGAACTGGAATAAACTATACCAGCAGAGGTACTTTTTGGTGGCATAGTTGTCTCTACACTAGGAGGGTTTTGACAGTATAGCTATACCAGAAAAGTTATTTTTAATTGTAGACAACCTGGTCAGAAACAAAATAAGAGTGTCTACAAAGCCTTCTGCACTGGTTTAACTAAACAGTTTAAAATCACACCTTATGTTAAGTTGGTGCAACTCTGGGCAAATAAAGCCAAAATGAACAAACAGTTGACTGGGAGTATGAGGAGGCATTGTTAACAAACATTGTTTTATACTTTCAACCCCCTCTGAACACCCAGCAGGGACTCTGGTAATTTCCAAGACTAGGATATTACTGTCCCTTCATCTAGGGCAGTGATTCTCAATCTGTGGCCCAACCAGCACACATCTTTGGCTCATGTGACATTCTCAGGGCCATACAGGTAGTACATAGATTGTGTGGATGTGGCCCATATAACACAAAGAGCTGCATATGCAGCCCTAAATGATAAAAAGGTTGAGAACCACTGATCTAGGACAAGACGTTAATAGTTTAATTGTTCTTTCGTCTTTGAAAGTCTTCCTTTCTGTTTCCATTCTTTCCTCTTCCTAGCTACTTAGGGTTTGTCTACTTGGGGAATTATTCCAGAATAGCTATTCCTGATTAGCAACATGTATGGATACTCTTATTCCAGAATAAGAGTGCCTTATTCTGAAGTAGTTTAACATGATTTGGAATAAAGCACTCTTATACTGGAATAAGTGCATCCACACATGGAGCTAATCAAGAATAGTTAATCTTTAAATTCATACCCTACCTTATTCTGTATTAATTTAAATGCATAAAGACCTCCACCAACTGATATGATTTTCAACTTCTCTGTCTTTAAATTACTTAAAAATAATATGTAGTTATTCCAATAAACATCAACATGCTGACTACAGCAATATATTTCCACATTTCCTAATCATATATTTAGACATCTACTTTATTTATTTTTAGACCATCCTCAATTACTTAAATAGAAGCAGAGTTGGACCAAGGCTAAGCACTTCAGAAAACCTCACCATGATGTTGTCTCCTACATCCAAGCAATGCTGTCAAGCAAAACAGCTGCATTCTATTTTCTGAAAGGCGCCTTCCAAACGTACCTATAGGGGTTGCTGGTGCAGCTAGTGGTGTTTGCTAGCAAGTTTATTATGCTGTGTTATAAAAACTCACACCTATAAGAAGCTGCTGAGCTAGACCTAAATGTGTTCCGGGAAAGAAAAATCAACAAACAGAAGCGGGAAGGTGACTAGCAGGCAGGCACTGCTCTGCCCATAACGGCAGGGCTGGCACAGCCCCAGCCTCCCAGAAGCTGTGTTTGCGGAGGCGTGTCGGCGGGGTCCGCTTCAGAGCTCGCTCCCTGGCACCGTATCCTGCGGGGAACGCTCGGGAGCGGCCTGGTTCCTCACAGGGGCGAGGCAGGTCAGCGCAGCGCCGGGGAGCCGGGCACGAACCCGGAGCCGTTAGCGGGGCCGGGCCCGCGCTGGCTCCTGGCTGCCCTCCGCTGTGAGCGGGCTGCGGCGAAGCCAGGGACACCCTCCCCTGCCCGGAGAGCGGCCGGGGCAAGGCGAGTGCGCACCCCCCAGTCCGCTAGCCCCGGCCCAGCACCGCTCACCTGATGCTCCTTCAGCACCTGGCTGAGGCAGGGATACCGCTCCGAGACCCACCGGTAGAATTTAGGGACCCCCATGGCTGCCGCTTACCCCAGCCCGACCGGACCCAAACAGCCCTTCCCCCACAGCTGGCTTCCTTCCGGCGCGTCCTACTGACAGCCAGGCCGCCCAGCCACCACAGAGAGCGGCGCAGAGCGGCCCTACTCCACCCATAGAGACTGGGGCAGAGAGAGAGCGTCTTTCCTCACAAGCTTCCTCCCGCTGACGTCGGGGCAGCCCTGGGGGCAGGGGCAGGGGCCAGCGCAGCCTGCCGGCCGGGCGCCGCACAGCCTGGCGCGTGCCTGCGCTCAGAATGTGGCCGTGCGTCCTCCGCGCCGGGGTAGCGCAGACCTGCCGGGCTTAGCCCGTTCGGGGCGGGGAGGCGGAGGGGTGCAGCCCTGTCTGTCCCGCAGGCGAGGGCAAAGGGCCACCTCTTCAGTGAGAGACCCTGCCCCGCCCCTGTCTGCCTCGACCGCCGGTGTAGCAGCACAAACTCAAACTGCTCCCTGGCAGAATTCCCTATGGCACTACACCGGCGCTGGGGTTCGTGAGTAGCAAAGGTAGCGTGTGAGGTACGGACTTCTGTCCCTGAGCACCTGGGCGCAAGCATTTCCACCAGCAGGCACCCCACAGTGGGTACAAGTTTGGGTCCATAGCACGGCAAGGCTCTTTAGGGGCCCATAGGAGGACGTGAGCCCAGTGCTGCCTTGGGGACAATGATCTATGTGAGCCTCCCAAAACTGGTATGAAAATGTACAAATCCACGTGCCGTTCATCCTCCTTTCTGTTTAATGCTTGTACAAAACCAAACCTCACTCACCCTGGTTGAGTGGCGCTTGCCCATGCTAGGGAAACACAAAGGCCTAAGCCAGGGGTCGGCAACCTGCAGCATGCATGTCAAAGGCGGCACGCAAGCTGATTTTTAATGGCACTCTGCTGCCAGCCAGGGTCTTGGCCACCGGCCCCCCTCAGCCTGCTGCCGGCCTAGGGTTGCATCCATCCAAAACTTCAGAAAAACCTCAGTGAGAATGAATATCTTGCAAAAAAGTTTCTAGTTTTGGAAAACCACTCTGAAATAGGTATATGAATACAACTACAGCTAAAAATCCCCTTTCAACCATATTGATATAAAATTAATTTTATATACATTCTTTTTTTAATATCAATACTTGTCTTCTACAAAATAAATTAATTAGAAATAGAATAAGTTTGTCTCCCTCCCTAAAAATAAATAAATAAATAATATATAATATATATAAAAAATGTTTATAAAGCTAATTTAGACCCTGCTCAGATATGGGAGTATACATACACATTCATAAATATTGTAGATTGAATATAAAGTATATAGGAAACACACACCTGCATCGTTGAGATGACTGTATATTCTGTTTAATAGTTCATGTATTGTATTCTGTATATATAAAACAGTCTCCATAAATACAAATATCTATGTATAAATGTATGTATCTTCAAACTCATACAATGCAATGAGTGCATTTATATATGTATACAACATACATAGCATATGTACTACAACTATATAGTATATATTACATAGGCTGCATATTAAGTTGTAATGTAGATATTCACAAAATCAGAAATCAAGAAAAGTAGTAATTCTAGAAAATATTACAGTGACTAAAAGAATTCAACAACGTTTTCTTTAAAAAAAATATTACAGCAGCATAAGTTTTGAAGGCAGTATTTCACATATATGGGGCCCAGCCCATATACATCTGGCAGAGCAGGTTCTCATCGTTTGCTTCTTGAATAAGGTAATGAACATGCCCTTCAATAGACAAGGGCAATCCTTTTACCCGGTTCCTAGTCTTAATCACACCCTGTAGCCGCTGTTCTATGTCAAGGACATGAGTCTTGGCCTACAAACACGGAAAAAAGAAAACTTAAAATTCACATGTCCATACATTTGTCACATCTGTAACAGTTCCTGTTCTTCCAAATAAAGTTCTGGCCAATTACAGCATGTATTCCAGATCCCACATAAACAGATTTAATATCCAAATATCTGTGAACTTTTTCTCAAAATATAGTTTGACAAAAATGAACAAAGTAAATCATTCTCATGGACTGATTGCTTGTTGGGCAAGCTATAGCCTTAGCATTAATCTTACAGCTAGAACTTATCAAAGATTGAATAAGCTATTGCACAACCTCTTGAAACAGGTAGCAATGAAATGTGTTTTATTTGATATAAATCCTTTCGTTATCACAACATGTATATGGCTCAGTAACAAAGAGGCCAAGAGTCAACTGTACTTAAAAACGTTCAGACATATTACGTTCAGAAAAGCAATTTTTTACCAGACAATGGTGGGGTTATTGTTTTTTTTGACTGATTTTTCTGATGTAGGCCAGATTGTGTTTTCCTCTGATGTCAAAAAATGAGTCTGCAAGTTTGAACCGGACTTGAGCCAAATAAAGTATTTTGACTAATTCTCAACCATGAAAACAGGCAAAACACAACTATTATGCCATACACATTGTGAGGTCCCTTTCTTGGGTATCATCAGTTGTATCACCAACCAATGAGAATATACTCTCAACTTACACTAAAAGAAGCTATATATTCCTTAATAAGATCACTCATTCATTTATCTCATATATTGTATTACACACAAAAAAACTACATTAAAAGAACATCAAAAGACTGACTGCAAGGTCAAGCTCTTAAGTGTTAGGAAATGTCAGAATTAAAGTTAGCTGTACAAACTTACTTCAGTCCCCTTATACTAACGCAGCCCCTTTATGATACAGACTTTAATTACATGCTTGATGCTGCTCACATACCCTTTCCCCCCCCCCAACACGATCTCATTCAGTGCACATGACAGACCTGTTCTGAGGATGATGAATCAGGGTTCTGAAGTGAAAGAGATTGTTGTCTGTAGGGCCCCTGCCTCATTTGTTGCAGAAGTTAGAGGGTAGGCTGGTTTCAGCTTAAGGCATTTGAACACTGCTCTGGAGGACAGAATTCTACTATCCCTGTCTGTGCCACAGACTTTCTGTGTGATGCTAGCCAAGTCACTTAAACCAGATTTTTCACAGGTGATCATGAACTGTGTGTTTCTCATTTTCAGGGTGACTGACTTGTGAGCTATAGCTCATGAAAGCTTATGCTCAAATAAATTTGTTAGTCTCTAAGGAGCCACAAATACTCCTTTTCTTTTTGTCTTCTAGATACTACTTTACTCTCTTCTCTCCTTTTAGCCCATGCCTTTCCTGTACTGCTTATAAATGTTGTCGCTGAACTATTGAACCTAGGTATTTGAACTTCTGTACCTTTGATGGTGGCTGACCCCCACAAACTCACAGTCCTGTTGTCTTCCTGCAAGATATCACTGAATCTACACACTGCAAGATATTGAATCTATACACCATACAGTTTTATTTCTGCTGATTTTCATACTATTTCTTTCAAGTACACACCTCCATCTTCTTCCACTTCCTCTTTGTTCTCCTGCACAAGCGCTACATTATTTACAAAAAGCATGCATCAAGGTGCCAGTCTCTGGATGTTTTCTGTAAGTGATTCAAGCACTAACATGAATACAAAGGGGGTTAGTGCCATGTCTTGATGGACTCTGACACTTACTGGAAACGGGTCAGTTTCTCCGTATGGCCTTCAAACTGTAGTAACAGCATCCATGTGTATGTCCCGGATGAGTCTGATACATGAAGACTTATCCGTTTCATTCTTATACAGATGACTTATCTCGAAATGTGGCATAAGCCTTCTCAACATCAATGAATACTACGTGCAGGGTTTTTCTTTTTTCTCTCTATATTTTTCCACAAACAATCTTAATGCAACATAGTATCCACTGTTGACTTGCCTGCCACAACTCCAAACTGTCACAGATTTTACTTCTCTTCATAATCTCTTATCAATAACTTTGTGCAGAAAATATGTAATTTCAGAAATTAGCTAGAGACCCTTCTAAATTAGCTGTACAAATTAGCAGGGCATATTTCCCAAAGATATAAAGTCAGTTTAACATACCCTGAAAGTAGCAACATGCCTACAGATAATTCACAGATTTCGGAAAAGGGCAGCAGTTTAAACTCACACTGCCTACGTGTAGCTCAGGCTCAGTTACCACAAATTATCTCTTTGAGCCACCCAGCTACTGTGACAATAAGATGTCTGGTAACCTTCTTGCCATAGTCTTGCTACTTATGGACATTTCAATCTCTTTTGGCCCATAGCTCTCTAGAAAGGTAATATCTTCCTTTAATAAGATTTTTAATATTGCTCCCTCAAAGGGCAGTGCTTTAGGTGAGATAAATGTCAAGTGACTGAGATCAGTTGAGGAACAATTAGAGCCGTAGTTTGAGCCCTACACGTGCAGTGTGCGTGCATGCACATACATACGCACGCCCCTGATTTTGTAAAATGCTGGGGTTTTGTTGGGGGTGGGGAGGACCATATCTTGGAATCTCTTGCTTATATTATCCAAATTTAGATCATGAACTCTAGCCAGCATCCCCATGAGGCACAGAAATTTTCAAGACAATCCATGTAAGCGTGTGAATTTTATAGTACTTAGAAGAGTGGACCTTTAAACAGACAATGCTGCTCAACCATAACTATTGCAGAGCTGGCGCTCCCTAATAATGTTCTTTTAATGTAGTTTTATATGTGTAACTTACTAGGTTGTTAAAAGAGCAAGAGACTCCATTCCAGACTCAGAGCAAGAGAGTGGGTTCCATTCCACATTCTGAAGGGGACTGTGTTCTAGTGGGTTAAGATACACTGATGGTAGAAACAGTGGAATCCATAACACAGACAGGGCTCAAGTGGTATCATCACCATGTCATCTAGTAGCTTTGGATAACATGTTGGTAAAAATGCATGAGCCCTCTTTACACTACAGCTTCCATGGCAGGTGGAACTGCAATTATAGGTCCTAATTTTACCAGTATAGACACTGCGTTAGAGAATGATGCTAAAAAGGTACAGTAGGTCTCATGAAGGTTTTTATTGAAATATCAGTCTCATATTTTAAGGATTAAACAATAGCAAAGAGATCATGAATAAAAAACAGCTACAACAGGTTTAGAAGAAAAAACCCAGGAAAGTAAAGCTTTGCATAAATTAGACCAAAACAATTGATGATACTGTGAAATATAAAATAATGAAATGTTAGTTCTAGAGTAGATCAAACTTCTTGCAACTGACCTTTTCATTGACAACTTCACCAGTTTCATTCACCTGTGCTTTTGTATGACCTTTCACTGGTTTACTCCACTCTACAAGGGGATCATGGATAAAAGTCTTCAAGACACTAAAAACATACAAACAAAAAAAGTGTTCATTGTGTGGGAAATGATTAGTTATAAACTTCTTTTGACCATGACAAATTAAATAGAATCTTTTGACTACTAACTTTAATTTTTAAAACGCAAGACAGACACTCTGTTTGCTAAAATAAAACATTACTGCTTAATATTAATAATTAATAACCTGTTTCAGAGTAACAGCCGTGGTAGTCTGTATTCGCAAAAAGAAAAGGAGTACTTGTGGCACCTTAGAGACTAACCAATTTATTTGAGCATAAGCTTTCGTGTAGCTCACGAAAGCTTACGCTCAAATAAATTGGTTTGTCTCTAAGGTGCCACAAGTACTCCTTTTCTTTTTAATTAATAACCTATAATTTTTTATTTCCTAAAGGAAGGAAAAATATTAGCGAAGACCCTCCTTTTATTTTAAAGAGTCTATTTCATTTACAGTTCTCTCTACAGTATCACTACTGGTAATTTCATAAATGTTAGCTTTGTCCATGACTGCAGTTATAAACAACACAACTATTCTTTTGAATCAGATCTTGTATCCTCTAACAGCAGCTTTTGCAAATAAAATAACAGAGCATACCTTTCAGAAGGCAGTAAAAATAATGGTTTTATTACTCATCCGGATAGATTTGTGGAACAGTAATGTAACTGACAGCCCTCAGAACATGAGCTATCTTCCATGTTTCTCTGAGTAAAGCTCTTAAGTTTGTTCTCAAGTTAATGCAAAACTAGTCAGTGTAAGCAATTTTGCTACCAACAGTCTAGTGAAATATGTAGCAAGTGTGTGGCAACTCCAGGAAGTAAAAGCAGATTATAGAACATCCAATTTAAGCATGAATCCTCGACAGATTCCTAGTCTGTACTACAATTAATCCATCATGATCTAAGTATTGGTAGGCCAAATGCTCAGAAATGGGATACAAGCACAAAGGAATAAAGACACTCTATGCCTGTCATCACTACTGAGCATCACTGATTCAGCTCACAATGGATCAAATTCTGGTACCCTTAACCAAACAAAACTTACATTTATTTAATGGACATTTTGTATAATGAAGGACTCTACAGTTTGACAACAAGTGATTATTGCCAATTTAATGAGAAATGCTACTCTTCATAGCTCCCCAAAAATTCTTTCAATAAGGTTACTTTTATCTGTTGCTAGCTTTAAAAAACACATGAAACTCTTTGACATAATGTTTTCTAGAGAAAAATTAAATGATTCTTTTAACATGCAACAATACCACCACAAACAAAATTAATATTTGTTAAACAGAACTGAAGAAAACCTGTCAACAAATCAATGGTCTCCATTTATCTCCTATGCCTGGACTTCAGTTTGAAAAAATGTGGGAGTCAGCATTCAGCCAAATTTTTATGCCACTTGTGATAGAGGTGCACACTGTGCATACAGAGCTGAGGCTGGGAAGGAGGATCATCTCTCTCCGGCAGCCGCAGCTGGGCAAAGTCACCTCTTTCTCTGGCTGCCGCAGTCCTGTACATCCCAAATTCCCACTGTCCCCTCCCACCTACCCCCTATTCCCCCCAAGGCCACCACCTCACCTTACATGTGTGTCTTCTCCAGGGTTCAGGCACCTAATTAGTGGAGCCATGCCTGTGTGGCTCCACTAATTAGGTGGGTGGCCCTTCATTCTCTCGTGTGCGGCTGCCCAGGTGCGCACCTTAGAGGGAACTATCCGTGGATCACCAGTGGTCCGCAGACCACAGTTTGAGAACCTCTGATTTAAATGAACTGTAAAAATGGGATCTCTCTGTATTCATCTCTCTTTGAAATGTATACCAAATAATCTGTGAATGGTGGAGGAACAAGCAAATTGGCTTATGTTAATTCTATAGCTAAGTACCGGTGATGGACCTCCTTCAAAGTCATGCTAATTACCTTTTGAACTCCCAACTTGTCACAAGACATGAAATTGTACAAAAGATCCTTTGGTCCTGATTCTGTCATCTCAGATCTGCTTAGGCTTCATCAAGGGAAGTTTGAGTCACAAAACTGAGGTCCCAGTTATACTGGTACACCCTGAATACAATATTTGGACATTGTACTATAACCTATGAACTATTTCTGAAAGAACTCTTTGCTACTACAAAGCTCACCATCTATGCTATGAATCTGAACCTCAATGAATTGAGCTCTCTCTCTCGCTATACACATATTTATCTTTTAACCATACTCTCTCTCTCTGTAGATTTTAATACATTTTAGTTTAGTTAATAAGAATTGGCTGTAGCATGTATTTGGGTAAGATCTGAAACATTCATTAACCTGGGAGGTAATGTGTCCGATCCTTTGGGATTGGCAGAACCTTTTCTTTTATATGATGAAATAAGATTTACAGAAATTTTCATCATATTTGACGTGGGTAAGTGGATGGAGGCCTGAGGCTGGATCACTTTAAGGGAATTGTGTTGTTTGGACTTCTGAGTAACCAGTAAGGTAATAAAGAAGCTGTTTTATGCTGGCTTGGTAAACCTAAGTTGTGGAATATCCATCAGTTTTACGGGGATTGTCTGCCCCATTCTTTGCAATTCACCCTAATTGAGTGATCATAGCTGGCCCCCATTGGGACCCTAGTCACAGAGTCACACTCAAACAGGCAGCCAAGGATTCCCCCAGTACCTGAGAAGAGCAATGCAGCTGAGGATCTAGCTCAAAAGAACTAAACAGAAGAGGGTTAAAGCAGAGACAATTTGAGGTAAATAAAAGATAAGCAAAGTTATATTTTGAGAACAACCAGAAATTTAGTATAAGACGGTAAAACTTCTATCCACAGTAAACCTTGGTACTTTTTCTTATTATTAGTTAGAAAGTAACTCTACAGTTAACAAAATGTGTTGACTAGCTATACTGTTTTATACACAAAGTGCATGTCAGACTCAATCTGTGCTACTGGAAGAGGATTTTTTTCTCTCCCCAAAAGAACTGGCTCAGGGACCAGCAGTTAACATTTTAAGTTTATATCATAAACTAGATAATTTTATTATTAAAACGTCAAATACTGATTGTTATGTACCTCATTAGAGGTTCTCTTTGATCACGCATTAGCCTCATTGTGACTTCACAAGCTCTTCGGAAGAGACCTTCTGTCCCCATTGGACCCATTCCATTGACCATATTATGAGTGAGGCGAAAAGGTACAATTTCTGGAACTTCAAAAGTTTCCCCCTGCAAATTAATAAAAAGTTAATTAAATGTGAAATGTTTATTATTTCTATAAAGTTTCTTTTCCAAATTGTATGTCAGTCCACTGCAGGCCAAACAACTAACTTATCTTGCCTAACTTACCATTAGAGTATACCAAATTCAGGTAATTCTGGCATAGATTTGAATTGGTTTATGTCAGCATTGCTTCTGGAGGTCTCATCTTAGCTAGCAGACATTTGGCCATATCACAAGTCCATCTTACCATTTAGGAAAGTTTGGCATGAGCAAAGGATTGACGATAGATATGGGATATAGAATAATAAAGGTGACAAAGACTAGGAGTTTGGTGAAAGGCTGATGAGAACTACCTAAAATTCTTTAATGTTTTCTGTTTTAAATCATACATTGGCTTTCAAGATTTAAATTTTATCTTTGTTCCATTACTTCAGGCAAGTTCTGATGATAGTTTTAAAATTCTCATTATTCTCATAATTTAAAGATACTTAGTCAAAACATTTTGTTTGTTTTAAAAACAAGGTCGAATAGGACCAACAAGGCCAAATGGTTGGCACTGAAGATGTAACAGGGGAACTAGTTGAACAGGACCCATATTACATATTTCTGAATTAAACCAAACACCAACTAAATCTTCCAATAGAAATACCAAAAACCCACTCTGGCCACAGTTAAAAAGAAAATGCCACTTTCTTCCACAGCAAATTCTCTTTTGAGTGACTGATGTACAAAACTACATTATCCACAACAAAAGTGAAAGAAAGAAAGACTAATTAGAATGTTTTGTAAACATCGAGTAAGTACTCTCACATTTTAGTGCATCCAAAGAAAGCTCACGTGATGTTGCCTGAACAAAAGACTGCTTTAATTATCAAGGCATACAGGACAATAATGCCTTTGTGTAAGATTTTTTCCCCACTGATATATAGGTTTATATATTCTAAAACTTCTGAATAAGAACACAATGGTATATGAATATCTTGGTAGATATTCAGAGTCTCAAAGTGAAAGAAATACTGAAAAAGCAGGAGAGATTTGTGGATTTTGAACTTTCAAGTGTTTAAAAAATAAGCAAGATCAGCAAGACATTTCCTACCTTATTGAACAAACAGTTGAAGTCCACATGCACACATTCACCAGTCAAAGAATCAAAAAGAATATTTTCACCATGGCGGTCTCCCAAACCCAGTATGTAACCAACCATTGACATCACTGCTGTGGAACGACAATAGGCTGATCTGCTACTGTACCTACAGAAAATAAGGATCCAATGTAAAATCCTAGGATCACTTGCCCTTGCACAACCTTTTAGACAATGTAGAGCTTTTGAATAGCTTTTGTGCTCTATGTGAAAAGCTCCAGTCTTATTTTGTTTAGTACATACTTCATTTTCTATCTGCTTTATCTTCATTTACATTTTGTGAAAATAAACTAGTGTCATTAAACTACCATGATCACAGCAACTGACCATAAAGTAGGATCAGGGAATGTTCTCAGAAACCATTCATAAAAAATAGGAGGATGTCGGGGCAGAAGAGTTTCTTTGAACATTTTCAGCTTTTCAGTTAAAGGTGCTGACTTTGGAAGCATGTGTTGACGTAGCTCCTTTCCAGTCATATAGACTCCTGTAAAAGATTTCAATCAGATGTAACAAACCAAGTCTTATATATGGTGTCCCCCCCACTACTATTTAGAGTTCATCAAGTGTAGCCTAAAATACCAAAATTAGAACAGGTTTTACTATTTTAATTAAATTAATATTAAAAAAGTATTGGCAACTCAGGAAAAAAGGCAGTCATGCAAGCACATTACAAATTCAGATCTTGGCTGAGTCAGGTTACATGAAGTAAACAAATTGCCTTCCACTATAAAATCCCTATGATCCATTAATCATGCCAGTTGACACATGTGAAAGACAAAGCCTCTATTGTCATCTGCAGCTCAAAAAATTTTGAGTGCTGTGTGGTTGATCCAGATGAAGTACAAAAAAAGTAGGGCTGTCAAGTGATTAAAAAAATTTATCGCAATTAATCTTGCGATTAAAAAAAATTAACAGCGCAATTAATTGCGCTGTTAAACAACAATAGAATACTATTTATTTTAAATATTTTTGGATGTTTGCTACATTTTCAAATATATTACTTCAATTACAACACAGAATACAAAGGTACAGCACTCACTGTATTTTTATATTTATTTTTTATTACAAATATTTACACTGTAAAAAACAAAATAATTGTATTTTTCAATTCACCTCATAGAAGTACTGTAGTGCAGGGGTGGGCAAACTTTTTGGCCCAAGGGCCACATCTTGGTATGGAAATTGTATGGCGGGCCATGAATGCTCACGAAATTGGGGGTTGGGGTGCGGGAGGGGGTGAGGGCTCCAGCTGGGGGTGCGGGCTCTGGGGTGAGGCCAGAAATGAGGAGTTCAGGGTGCGGGAGGGGGCTCTGGGCTGGGGCAGGGTGTTGGGATTCAGGGGGATGAGGGCTCCAGCTGGGGGTACGGGCTCTGGGGTAGGGCTGGAGATGAGGGGTTGGGGGTGCAGGAGGGTGCTCTGGGCTGGGACCAAGAGGTTCGGAGGGCGGGAGGGGGATCAGGGCTGGGGCAGGGGGTTGGGGCACAGGAACAGTCAGCGGTGCAGGCTCCAGGCGGCACTTACCTCAAGCAGCTCCCAGAAGCAGCAACATATCCCCGCTCCAGCTCCTACGCAGAGGCACAGCCAGGGGCCTTGGCATGCTGTCCCATCTGCAGGCGCTGCCCCTACAGCTCCCATTGGCCATGGTTCCAATGGGAGCTGTGGGGGCAGCGCTTCGGGTGGGGATGGCGTGTGGAGCCCCCTGGCTGCCCCTATGCGTAGAGTGGGGCAAGCCCCCAGCTGGAGTGCCAGAGCCGGGGAAGCCCCACCCTCCGCTCCCTGGTGGGAGTTTGAGGGCCAGATTAAAACATCTGAAGGGCCGGATATGGCTCCCAGGCCATAGTTTGCCCACCCCTGCTGTAGTGCAATCTCTTTATCATGAAAGTTGAATTTACAAATGTAGAATTATGTTAAACATGAAAGCACGTCCTGTGGAATGGTGGCCGAAGCATGGAAAGGGCATACGGATGTTTAGCATATCTGGCATGCAAATGCATTGCAATGCTGGCTACAAAAGTGCCATGTGAACGCCTGTTCTCAGGTGACATTGTAAATAAGAAGTAGACAGCGGTATCTCCCGTCAGTGTAAACAAACTTGTTTGTCTTAGCGATTGGCAGAATAAGAAGTAGGACTGAGTTGACCTGTAGGCTCTAAAGTTTCACACTGTTTTGTTTTTGAGTGCAGTTATGTAACCAAAAAAAAAAATCTGCATTTGTAAGTTACACTTTCACAATGAAGAGATTGCACTTCAGTACTTGTATGAGGTGAACTGAAAAATACTATTTCTTTTGTTCATTATTTTTACAGTGTATATATTTGTAATCAAAAATAATATAAAGTGAGCACTGTGCACTTTGTATTCTGTGTTGTAATTGAAACCGATATTGAAAATGTAAAACAAAAATCCAAAAATATTTAATAAATTTCAATTGGAATTCTATTGTTATAAGTGTGATTAATTGTGATTAACTTTTTTAATCGTGATTAATTGTTTTGAGTTAATCGTGTGAGTTAACTGTGATTAATTGACAGCCCTAAAAAAAGTTTTTCCAATGGTCAACTTTGATTTTATTATGCTGCTCAATGTAAAGTTAAGTTTGTTGAAAAGCAAAGGATTCTGACTTTTCACTGGAAAGTCATTGTGGCAGTTAATTTGATAAATGATAAAAATGATTAAGATTAAAAACAAGCATCATAAAAATGACAGGCAAAAAATAAGAATGGACATAAAACCTAAGACAAAATAAAAGCCAAGTTGCTTATTTTGTTGCTTAGTACTGTACACATATTCCTTTTAATGACAACCAGCTTCAGCAGCAGTACTAGTGACATAAGAATAGATTAAGAAGATTAAATTCTCAGCACTAAAAGAAAGCCACATAAGGTTTATCTTTGTGATGCCCTGAAAAACATTAATAGCAAGTTTAGATATTCTTGCATTTATGAGTACAACAAAAAATCTGCCAATGGTGTGCTGGTAATGGCTAAATACAATCTGCTGCATCTTTCCAGCATTCAGGACAGGATAAAGAAATTTCTTACAAGATAATTTTTTTCCTGCTAGAAGCTTCTCTCCTCATTCATAACAAATGGGAAATTCCTTCTGGGGGCTTCAGTTGAAGGACAGGGCTTAGTCCTGGAGCCTCTAGCAACAACATTGGAACATCTCCAAAGTCCACAGATGGGAGCCATTACCCATTTGTTATGAATTAGAAGAGAAGATGGGCAGCAGAATGAAATTATCACACCTTCTACAGCTCAGTTTTGTCTAGAAGTTTGGGGTCTGATCACTTGCTTTCTGTCTCATTTACTGAGAGCTACAATCGCATCTAAACAAAGGCAGCATAAATCAGCCACATAACTCTCAGTTTGAGAGGTACTGTACAGCCTAGTAAGATAATGCATCACTGAGCTCATTTTTGCCTAAAATTTATAAATCTAAAAGATTTTCTATAAGCTTGTCACGGGGTGTATCAGCCCTGAACTAGTACAGCAGGGGTTAACCCTTCTATTTTAATCTGGAGGCCATACACCCCCGGCTCTGCTGGGCATGCTCCAGCTGGAAGCAGGATATAAAAGCCAGCAGAGCAGCTCAGTCTGGGATGACCTCCATGGGGAAGGAGATGTGTTGCTAGCTCCTGAGGGAGGACCACCTGCACTCCAAGACATGGAGGCCAGCCAGTCAGATGTGGACCCCGACACACCAGCATGGGACGTTGCACAGAGGGGAGACACTGGAGAATCCCTGAGACAGAGAACCCCAGAGACTTGGGTAGGAAGTAACCCAGGAAAGTTTGGCAGGGAAACAGTTACAGAACCGGACCAAGGCTTGGCATGTTTCGGTTGGAGCCCCGCCAAGCTGGTGGTGGACAACCCTGCCACCGATAGGGCCCTGCATTGGGACCCCGTGGAGAGGGTAAGCCCAGGTCCCCCTATCCTGGCCCCCACCCACCTGGGGTGGTGGTCCCACTCACCAGTATTACGGACTCTGGCCCTAGGCCACACTGCCATGAGAGAGACAGAGGGCCGATTCACCGACTCTGGCCATTGGGCTGCACTGCCCAAATAATAAGGACGGTAGTATGGACTCTGACTGCTAGGCCGCACTGCCCTGACAGCAAGGAGCTGAAGTATTAACTCTGGCTATTGGGCCACGCTGACCTGGGAGAAAGGGCTGTATTACGGACTCTGGACACTAGGCCACACTGCCCTGAGAGTAAGGGTCGTATTAAGGACTAAGGCCACGAAGCTGCGCTGCCCTGAGACGAGGGACAGCCCTTCCAACTAGACAGTGGGGCTGTGACGCACCTCTCACCCGCCCCTGCCCCCCTGGAGTGACAGGGTGTATCAGCCCTGTGACAACAACATATGTATCTCTACTTTATTTCATTTCCTTGCTCTTTGTTTGCTCCTTGCTCCTTGCCCCCCTCACATGAATTTTTATACAAGTTTTTTTACCCTTCTCCTTGTACAGTTTGATCAGGATATTTCTTAGGCCAGCCGTGTTGTTCACCCATTCAATTATCCCACATTCATCATTTAGTGGAATAACTGCATAGGTTCGAATATGGAGTTCTCGCCTACGTGACTCGGCATCCTTTCTTAAGCACTATTTAGAAAACAAAATAAATAACGTTACCAAATATCACCACAAACACAAGATCAAAATAAACTGATAACTTTAACCTCTTTATCCTGCTGGGGTGGGAACCCCAGTTATTAGGAAGAGCAAGGTAATAATAATGGGGGATTTGAGTATTAGAAATATAGATAGTTGTGTTTCTGATGACCAGGAGAATCACATGGTAAATTGCATGCTGGATACAAAGGTTGTAGATCTCATGAGACAACTAGACAGACTTATGTGCAATGCTGGGCACGAGCCAGTGGTCCTCGTACATTTAGTTATCAACGACATAGGAAAAGGTAGGAGAGAGGTCCCAGAGGCCAAATTTAGGCTGCTAGTAAGAGATTAAAGCGCAAGACCTCCAAGGTAGCATTCTCTGCAATGCTTCCTGTTCCATGCACAAGGCCAGAAAGACAAGCAGAACTACATGGTCTCAATGTGTGTATGAGATGATGGGGTAGGGAGGAGGGTTTTAGATTTACTAGGAACTGGGGAACCTTTTGGGAAAGGAGCAGCTTATACAGGAAGGATGGGCTCCACCTCAATCAAAATGGAACCAGACTGCTGGCATATAAAATTAAAAAGGTTATAGAGGATTTTTTAAAATAAGGGCTGGGGGAAAGCTGACACGTGTGGAGAAGCATATGGTTTGGGAGGATACATCCCTTAGGGATGAATTTATTAAAAGGGGAACTCTATATCCTAGTAAAAAGGATAGGAAAGAAATTGGTAAAGTACAGGTAGGAGCTAGTGAGGAACAGTCAAACATAAAAGAGTCCCATTTAAATATAACACATGAAGGCAAGCAACTGAATATTGACAAAAACGTACAAGTGCCTATATACAAAAAGTCTAAATACTAAGATGATGAAGTAGGGTGCCTGGAATTAAATGAGGATATTGATATAGTAGGCATCACAGAAACTTGGTACAACGAGGATTATCATCAATGGGACTCGGTAATATCAGGATACAAAATATATAGGAATGACAGAGTAGGCTATGCTGGTGGGGGAATGGCACTATATGGGAAAGAAAGCGTAGAATCAAATAAAGTAAAAATCGTAAATGAATCAAACTGTACCACAGAATCTCAATGGATAGAAATTCCATGCTTGAACAATAAGAGTATAGCAGTAGGAATATATTACCAAACACTTGACCGAGATGGTGACAGTGACTGTGAAATGCTCTGGAAGAGTAGAGAGGTTACAAAAACAGAAAACACAATAATAATGGATGATTTCAACTATCCTCATATTGAATGTCATCTCAGGGATACAGAGATAAAATTTCTGGACAATGTAAATGCCTGGTTCTTGGAGCAGCTTGTCCTGGAACTCACAAGAGGAAAGGCAATTCTTGATTTAGTCCTAAGTGGAGCACAGGATCTGGTCTAGGAGTAGGCAATTGAACTTTTTAGCGATAGTGTCCATAATATAATTAAATTTAAACATCTGGGGGTGGGGTGTGTGTGTGGAAAGAGATTTGCCAAAGAAATTACCACAGTAGCATTTAGCTTCAGAAAGGGGAACTATACAAAAATGAGGAAGCCAGTTAAATGGAAATAAAAAGGAATAGTAACAAGGGTGAAATGCCTGCAAATGGCATGTAGACTACTTAAAAACACTGTAACAGAAGCTCAAACTAAATGCATACCCCAAATAAATAAAAACCCAAAAACCAGTAAGACAAAAAATGCCACCATAGCTAATCAGCAGAGTAAAAAAGGTGGTTAGAGGCAAAAAGGTATTCTTTAAAAATCGAGAATCAAATCCTACTGAGGAAAATAGAAAGGAACATGATCCTGGAAAGTCAAGTGTAAAAGTATTAAGAGGCAGGCCAAGAAAGAATTTGAAAAGAAAAATTTTAAGTGCATCAGAAGCAGGAAGCCGGCAAATCAGTCAGTGGGGCTACTAGGACAGTTGAGGTGCTAAAGGAGCACTGAAGGACGACAAGGCCATTGCAGTGAAGCTAAATTAATTCTTTGCATTGGTCTTCATTGCAGATGATGTGGGGAAGATTCCCACTCCTGAGCCATTCTTTATAGTTGACAAATCTGAGGAACTGTCCCAGAGCGACGTGTCAATAGAGGAGGTTTTAGAACAAACTGATAAACTAAACAGTAATAAGTCACCAGGACTACATTCACCCAAGAGTTCAGAAGAAACTATTGCAGAACTAGTAACTATGGTATGTAACCTATCCCTTAAAATCAGCCTCTGTACCAGATGACTGGAGGATAGCTAAGGTAATATGATTTATTTAAAAAGACTCCAGAGGCAAAACTGGCAATTACAGGTCAGTAAAGCCTATCTTCAGTACCAGGCAAACTGGTTGAAACTATAGTAAAAAACAGAATTATCAGAAACAAACACGATCTGCTGGGGAAGAGTCTCCCTTTGTAAAGGAAAATCATGCCTCACCAATCTATTAGAATTCTTTGAGGGCGACAACAAACGTGTAACAGGGTGATCCAGCTGATATAGTGTACATGGGTTTTAAGAAAGCCTTTGACAATATCCCTCACCAATGGCTCTTAAGCAAACTAAGGGCTTGTCTACATTGGCACTTTACAGAGCTGCAACTTTCTCGCTCAGGGATGTGAAAAAACACCCCGCTGAGCTCAGCAAGTTTCAGCACTGTAAAGCGTCAGTGTAGACAGTGCACCAGCGCTGGGAGCCGCACTCCCAGTGCTGGTAGCTATGCCCCTTGTAGAGGTGGGTTTTTTAGAGCGCTGGGAGAGCTTTCTTCCAGTGCTCTGCCACGACTACACAAGCCACATTAAAGCGCTGCTGGGGCAACGCTTTAGCATTGCCAACGTAGACTAGCCCTAAGCAGTCATAGGACAAGAGGGAAAGTCCTCTCATCGACCAGCAACTGGTTGAAAGATAGGAAACAAAGGGTAGGAATAAATAGTTTTCAGAATGGAGAGTGATAAAGAGTGGGGTCTCTCAGCAATCTGTACTGGGACGATTGCTGTTCAACATATTCAGAAACTATCTGGAAAACAGGGTGAACACTGAGATGGCAAAATATGCAGACTATACAGTACTAAATTACTCAAGATAGTTAAATCCAAAACAGAATGCAAAGAGTTTCAAAAGGATCTCACAAAACTGGTTAATTGGGCAACAAAATGGCAGATGAAACTCAATGCTGATAAGTGAAAATTAATGCACATCGGTAAACATAATCCTAACTATACATACAAAATGATGGGGTCTACATTAGTTGTTACCACTCAAGGAAGATATCTTGGAGTCATTGTGGATAGATCTTTGAAAATATCTGTTCAATGTGCAGCAGTAGTCAAAAAGCTAACAAAATGTTAGGAACTATTAGGAAAGGGATAGATAATAAAAGAGACAATATCATAACATCGCTATATAGATCCATGGTGTGTCCACACCTTGAATACTGCATGCAGTTCTGGTCACTCCATTTCAAAAAAGATACATTAGAATTGGAAAAAGTCCAGAGAAAGGCAACAAAAATTATTAGGCATATAGAACAGCTTCCATATGAAGAAATACTAAAAAGCCTGGGGCTGTTCGTCTTAGACGACTAAGGGGGGATATGATAAGAGGTCTATAAAATTGTGAATGGCCTGGAGAAAGCAAACAGGAAATTTATCCTTTCACATAACACAAGAATTAGGGGTCACCCGATTAAATTGATAGGCAAACAAAAATTAAAACAAACAAAAGGTAGTACTTTTTCACAGGACACATGGTGAACATGTATAACTCATTGGCAGGGGATGTTGAGAAGGCTGAAGTATAATTGGATTCAAAAGAGAATTAGATAAGTGCATGGAGGATGGTCCATCAATGGCTGTTAGCCAAGATGGTCAAGGATGCAACCCCATGCTCCGGATGTCCCTAAACCTCTGACTGTCAGAATCTGGGCTTAGACAACAGGGGGTGGTCACTCAAAATTGCTCTCTTCTGTTCATTCCCTCTGAAGTATCTGGCACTGTTCACTGTCAGTAGATAGGGCACTGGGCTAGATGGACGATTGGTCTGACCCAATATGGCCACTCTTATGTCCACATCTAAATTTCCCCCACCATAATCTAGGGTTTTAAATTCTGAAATTCCACACTTGCAGTAAATCAAAAGTAAACAGAATTCTTACATCTCCTCCCTACTTGCCCTAAAAAAAAAAAAAAGATTTTACAATAAAGATCACTGGCTGAATAAACCCTTTAAATAGAATGTCTGGGTTAGTTAGTAGGTTAGTGTTCCAGAGCCACTACCATTTTCCTTGACCTCATTGAAAATATGGTATATTAACATTAGGTGAACTAGTGAAAAAGACAACCTAATTAGGATAAAAATATTCTCTTTCCATAGTTGTTAATGTTTTGCCATAATCACTGTTTATCTACCCATCATTGCCTAGCAATGAAGAAATCCTCCATAAGAGGGAGGTGTAACGAGATTAGGGGGAAACAATTATTAGTAGACAGGGGTAGGGTAGGGGCAGAAATATAACAAGTAACTCCTCCAAATTTTACATGGGCTACTGTTTTCTTGAATGAAGTCTCAATTCTGTGAGCATTCTCAACTCCCACAGAAATCAGTGGAAGTTGAATGCACTCAAGACTTGGTAGGATTGGGCACTAATTGAAGTAATATTTTTTCCCATAAAGATTTCTTTTTCAAGGATATAGGAGTCAAATACTTTCATAAGTTGATTACTTCATCATTTTTCTAGTCAACAGCCATAGGGAAGATTTTCAAAATCATCTTCAAACCTTATTAATCAAGGAATTAAACTCCATGAGTCGGCAGTCTTTTCTTAGGTCATCTTTTGGTTTACACATCATAATATAGGCTTTTCCATCTGAACCTTTTAAAGTAATCTTTTTTGGTTTTTGAAGAGATGCAAGGATTTCCACCTAAAGGAAAAATGGAAGTAGTCATTAAATCTTGTGGTTATTCTTCAAAAAAAACCTCGGGAATCTTAACAGCCACATTTGTGCTAGCACTTCCTATTTTAGTTAGTTTACAACTCATTTGACCCTAGCTAAAACTTGATCTTAGTACCAGTGCCCCTCTTTCAGGTTGTAGTACCAAAAAGCTAGCCATCAAGCTGGTCCTCAGTGCTTCTAAATTTTAATTAGTATGCACTCTTATTTGAACAGTAAATATAATTATTAAGAAACCTCTCATCATTTCCCCCACCTCACTTTTAGCTAATTAAGCAGAAAAGTAAACTTAGCTGCAATTTATTAAAATGACATCTAAACTATGAGCAGAGAAGAAGTTTACCGTATCATCAAAGCCCGCAATGTAGGCCCAGCGTCCAGGAAAAGGGTCATGGTTAGAATGTGTGCCAGGAATCGATGGAAGAGTGGGTATCATTACAGACTGTAAAGGAATGAGGATCTCACTAAATGTCTGCTCTTCTACTAGCTTTTTAAGTGTTTTGAAATGAACACTCATGCTTAATGTTGAGTTGTTCCCATCAACCTAAAATAAATAAAAATCAATCAATCAAGAAACATTTTGCTTAAAATACAGAATAAGTCCTCATAATAATATCACTGTCTCTCTCTTCCAGTTATGGAATACTCTTCACCAAACAATGAAAAAAATATATCATGTTTCAAGAGTTCTATTTGTGCTAAAAAGTGGGCCATTAGAATAGAGTATATTAACTTCTATGTCTCTATATTTTAGTTCTTCTCCCACTTAGTTTCATTAAATGCAGTTGCTGAATTTTATCCCAGTTAACTATTTCAGGGGTTCACCACTAACACTACAGACAGCCTACTTTTTTGAGCTAAAATCTTTTAGAAGTTATTGGAGGAAAAAAATCACTGACCATAAGTAATGGAACATACAAGCAACATAAAAATGGCTCATTATTCAAAAATATTGTTAATATAAATAAGATGTTTATTTAGAAAAGAATTCGCTATAAAAAATTGACAGGCAACCTTCCTAGAAAACTTAAATATTTAAAATAATCATGTTATTTCTCTATTTAAGTTTTAGCTCCAAAATGTTTATTTCTTCCTGTCTAATAGATTTCAGATGTCAACAGAACATTTTACAAGATACCCCAATTTCACAGAATCACTCAGAGACTATTTAATTTAATTAGTTGATGTAAGCTACAGAAAAATATTTTCCATAACACATTTAAAAATATTTTATATAACATTAATTACTATGTCTGATCTGCAGGTCTTGTTTTTATATGTTTGGTTGGTTTTGTTGTTTCTTTTGTTTTTTGGACAAGTACCGGTTTGTTGCATAGCTCTAGTAGTTTATCTGTCAGGCGTGTTGCATCTCCAATAAATTTTCCTAAAGATGCCTTCATATGAATAGCTTTGTTTAGGATTTCCTTGCATCTATTCACACGCATTGGGTAAGAGGACTGCAAAAGAAGATAAAGTTAAAATTTACTAAACCTATATACCTAATCTCCATTACACAATTCTGAAGTGATTGACAAATTGTATTTTTGCAAGATATTTGAAGTTAGATAGTTTAACAAAATGGAGCACAAATCAAAGATATTCAGTATTAAATTTCATTAAAAATTCCACAGCTTTTCATGGCTTCATAATTTCACACCAGGTAGTAAAAGTATCAAAGAAACAAAACTGCTTAAAGTGACAGAAAAAAGCCTTGAGATTCTTGAACTCTACCTTTTTCAAGCTATAGTCTCTGAACTTAGAAATCATAATCTCTGTGGCGTGCAAAATGGGGAAGCATATCACATTCTTATATCTAAGTAGCTGCCCATTTAAATACTTTGTTTAAACATACAGTAAACAGGTTATTCAAATTTTTCTCTTGTAGATAGATTTATATGAACTTTTATAAAAATACAGCTATCCTTATCAAATTACCTTGGATACAGCTGTAACCATCCACATTGCTTGTTGAGGATAGGTTAGAAACACTTTGGCAACAATCTCCATCAGAACAACAAAGACTTCCTCATGAGAGTGGCAGATTCGGGAGATTAATTGAGAGAATGCTGTCAAAAATTGATAAGGTGCCAACTGATCTGTGTGATCTGTAATCACCTTATTTATTTTAGCTAAATCATTTCTCATCTGTACACGATCAGGACGACCAACTGGAAAAACACAATACAGTAAGTTTATAGTCATGTTTCTCTGAAATGCAAGTTTATAAAAAACAAGCTGCAAACCTAAAGAACTACACTCATTTGTTAATGTTTTTTTGGTTGGTATTTTTAAACAAAAATCTTTCCCCCTAAAGTTTCTCTGAGTATTATACACAAACTCAGGGCACAATTCTATATTTGATTTGCTTGGGGAACTCCCATTGTCATGGATAAGCAAGCCTTTAAATTGAAAAATTATTTGCTTCTCTCAGGCCCATTTATTGTCCCTGAAAACAAACTAAATTAACTGGCTTGTGTGCAACTATATTTTCTATATGGCATACATTAAACTGGGGTATGTGAAAGAATAAGTGACTTATAGCATATTTGCTACATAGTTTGGGTTGCCAACATGGATTTATTATAGTGTTTCCTTACTTGGGAGTAAAAAATGTTACAGGTAAGGCCATAAAACCACTATTAAGGCTAACGCAGAAAGCCAGATTACTTCCCCAGAATAGTGCACAGGGGGCTGAAAGCCATCAGATCTCTTCAGGTAGAGATTCTGGTGTATGTATCTGGGGCAAGGAGAAGAGAGGAGGAGGAAAGAGTCCTTGGAAAGTGTGGAGCAGGCATACCAGTTCCTATATCACCTCACCCACTACAGACATCCAGGAATAGGAGGACCTGTGGTTGGAATGCTACTACACTCTGAAAAATCTCATGCTGACATGCAGCCACTAGGGGATCATAGTCAGCTGGCATATGCCAGAACAGCCCCTTTTGTGTCTCAGCCCATGCCTGCTGTGAAATTTCTAGAGAAAGACTTTTGGACAGAAATGCTGCATGCTTGGACACTGCCCAAAGGAAAAGATTTTGTTCTGGTATGGTTTTAAGTTTGAACAAAACTCCTTCAACTACTGAGTCCTGCAAAGGTGAAAAAATTGAACACTTCACTGCAAATGTTTTCACAGTGAGCTGGCTTGATGTTGGAGAAAGGGTACAGGCAACATATTTCTTTTTCTCTGTTTCCGTTCTTTTGGCAACTTTAATGTGAAATTAATGTTGCATACTTAACAAATGTTTGCAATTATTAATTCAATTCTGAGGGGGGTTATAATCACATGTAAAAATGCTTGTAGGTAACATCTGGTAAGCTAACTTTTTTGCTTTAAATTATGCAAAATTTTGGGAAGGAGTTTAAAGTTCACCAGTTATATACTTTGTGCATATAACCGCAGGCACTATTTTGTTTTAGTCCATATAATGGATTGGGTCATTTTGGCTGCATTTCAAAATACATGGCATACAAGCCAAAACAACAGAATTTTATACAGCGTTCACAGTTCTTTATACATCCTTTTATGAAAATGTAAGATAGCAGAAAAACAGTACCAAAAAGTTCTACCTTTTTCACATTCATATGCTTTTGCTCCAAAGTCAAGCCACAGAGATAACATTCTTGGCATTGACTGATAGATGAATTGGTTTCCATACTGTAAAGACCTGCAATTACATATCCACACCTATAATTAAGATTCAGCCTTTTATACCATATATTTAAGAATGTGCAAACAAACTTAGAGATTTAAAGTGATGTTCATATCCATTCTGATGTTTATGTGTCTATTTTAGGCTTTTGTAATGTCTATTACTGTAACATATAATGCTCACTAACTGACATCCACAGGAATTATCTGCATCTATCACTTAGAAACTTGCTCCAATCAAAAGCACAAAGATAATCATCAACTTAGTAACATCTAGCCTTGTCTCATTTCATTTTGAGACAACAAACACCAGCTCATTTTAAACATATGAAAACATAAGAATTTAACAATTAATTTCCCTTTAATAACAAAATTAATACAATATATAATTAACACAAAGTTGGAATAAAATAATTTTTCTACAATTCCATGCTTCTTCTTAAGAATTATTGCAGAAAAATTTAGTTAGATAGAAATATATAAATTTTAACATTCAAAAACAAGAACAATTTGTGGGAAATAAATTGGTTGGATTATGTTATCAATATAAATATTTTTCTAAGAGACCAAAGCAAAGATACTATATCATCTAACCTTCCAAAATGATGAACTATATATCTAATCAGATCTCCCTGCTTTTCCATCTTGTTGTCAGTTACCATAGGCATCAGTTTATCGTAGTATTTAGCAAGGTAAAAGTGTCCATCCTCCCATTCTGGCAAGAAAAAAGTAACATCCTGCAATAAAAATGAAAAAAAAAAAGTTATCTTTCTTGGAAGAGGATTTAAAATAAGACAGGTTTTGTTTTTATGACAGAAAACTTTTATTATTTACCTCCGTGCAAAGTGGGTATAAAAGAGTACCACACCCAGTCAGTAGTGCTTTACATCCACTCTGCACAGGTGTAAGTGACCTCCCTGATTTGGTAACAACAAGACAGCACAAAAGGATCCTTGTATGCAGTGTTGTTGTAGCTTGATTAGTCCCAGGATATTAGAGAGACAAGGTGGGTGAGGTACTATATTTTATTGGACCAACACCTGTTGGTAAAAGAGACAAGCTTCTTCTTCAGAAATCTCAGTGGAACTCGAAAGCTCGTCTCTCTCACCAACAGAATTGTTCCAGTAAACTATATTACCTCACACACCTTGTCTGTCTAAAAGATCCTTCAGGATATTCCCAATAGGGGAAATTACAGTTTATTTAAAACTAACATAACCAAGTGTTTCATCTACAGACAGGATGTAACTTCTCTTTTTCTTCTCATTTTTGGCTAGTGAAACACAAGAATCATTCATTGCTTCTCTATTTCTTTTCTAAAAGTAAGATCTTTCAAATAAATGGAGGGAATTGTGTCATAGAAGTTAGAGGGGAAAGGGTGTATTAAGTCATCCAGTTTCTGTCTGACAATGCTGAATTGTTCTCAACAGTACCTTTTCTAGCATTCTATATATTACTGGCAAAAGAGCTTCTCTCACTTCTCTTTGGAGACTACCACATAGCCTAAGACAATAGTTACCAAATTTTTCATGGCATGACTTCCTTTGGGCTCAAAGCCATTAATGCAGCCATCCCAAGGTTTTGAAAGGGGAGGGATCCGAAAATTAAAAGAACAAAAAATGGGACTTGCCTCCAGAGGTTGGGGGGTTAAAGAATGAACCCACCCGCACTCACCCCTCAGCGGTGGCTCCTCCCTGTGGGGCTGGCTAGACTCAACTCCCTGCTCTAGGCATTGTGACCTTGCCTCTGGCGCACAGGTTCATGTCAGCACTGCTCAGTTTTGGCCCATCCCCCTGATGGTGGCAGCCAGGCTAAATTTGAGTGAGCAGCATTGTGACCCCATGCACCAGGCTGCAATGCCTTGAATTGGGAGCCAAGCCCAGCCAGCCTTGCAGGACAGGAGCCACTTCAACTTGGACATATTCTGGCTTTCTTGAATTTTGTTTTTCCCCCTCTTTTTTCAGTGTCTCATGACATTGGGACATGCTGGGTAAAAGATTTCACTGTCAAAGACTTTGAGAGTCAGCCTACAATTTCCTTTCTTAATTCCATACATTTAACATATAGGATTGGATTCTCCAGTCCACTAACTTCATAGTCTATTTAGTACAGGGATGGGCAAACTATGGCCCAGGAGCCACATCTGCCCTTCAGATGTTTTAATCTGGCCCTCGAGCTCCCGCCAGGAACTGGGGTCTGGGGCTTGCCCCGCTCTGGTGCTCCAGCTGGGGGCTTGCCCTGCTCCATGCGTGCCGTGGCTCCACATGGCTCCTGGAAGCAGTGGCATGTCCCTCCTCCGGCTCCTACGCATAGTGGCAGCCAGGCGGCTTGCCGCGCTGCCCCCACCCCAAGTGCCGCCCCCCACAGCTCCCACTGGAACCATGGTCAATGGGAGCTGCAGGGGCGGCGCCTGCGGATGGGGCAGCACGCCGAGCAGCCTGGCTGCGCCTCCATGTAGGAGCTAGAGGGGGGACATGTCGCTGCTTCTGGGAGCTGCTTGAAGTAAGTGCTGCCTGGAGCTTGCACCCCTGACCCCTCCTGCGCCCCAACCCCCTGCCCCAGCCCTGATCCCACTCTCGCCCTCCAAACCCCTTGGTCCCAGCCCAGAGCAACCTCCTGCACCCCCCAACCCCTCATCTCCAGCCCTACCCCAGAGCCCATACCCCCAGCCGGAGCCCTCACCCCCCTGCACCCCAACACCCTGCCCCAGCCCAGAGCCCCCTCCCGCATCCTGAACTCCTCATTTCTGGCCCCACCCCAGAGCCCGTACCCCCAGCCAGAGCCCTCATCCCCTCCCGCACCCCAATCCCCAATTTCGTGAGCACATGGCCCGCCATACAATTTCCACACGCAGATGTGGCCCTCGGGCCAAAAAGCTTGCCTACCCCTGATTTAGTACTACATACAACTTGTGATCTGAATGACAAAGCTATGGACAGTGAAGTTTGTGATACACTTTTTAAATTTTTTTAAAAGCAATATTGCAGGAATAGGGTGGCATTAAAGGTAAGATTCAGCTGTGCTCGTCCTGCCACTTGGAGTGGAACAAAGGTGAGGTGTACCAAATAACTCAGCAACTCCAAAAACATAGCCCAATAGTGGGATTCCACTGCTTTCCATGTGGAGAGCAGTGTGAATTTGATTTTGAGACTTTCTCTATGCTTACTTTTCTATATAACTTAGCTACAGGATTATTATTAGTTCTGTAGTAAGACAGAAATATGAATGTGGAAAATCTCAAGTGTAAAACATTGAGCAGGCTTGTATTTAGACAAGCATCAGAAAAAATGATTGATAAACTGGTGATTCAGTAGGCGACACTCTTCTTTCCAAGCCAATATGATGTTATTGGGCCCTGTGCTCTTTTCTAGCTCTCCAGAGAGTGGTAGCATCACCTCCATATGACTCCCACAGTAAGACTAAGGAGGATCCATATACATTATTCTCTACACTGGACAGTGAGAGAGCACTATCTGCCAAGCTGTCCCTTCATAGTAACCCAATGACATACCGGTGAAAAATTCCAACCCTGAAATCCGTTAGCAAAAAAACAAAAAATTATTCCTCATATAACTCCACTGACTTCAGTGGAGTTACACCAAGGATAGGTTTAGTTCTTGTTGAGAGTTACAAACTGTATGTATCAAGAGGTTTAACTAAATTAACTTGGACTGTAAACTCCATAGGACAAGGACTGTGTTTTTTACTACATGTTCATAGAGCACCTAACATAGTGAGGACTATATCTCTGTTGGGGTCTCTAGGCTCTACTTTAATATATATAATAAATTATGTATGAATATATGATTACTAAAAACTGTGTTGTATTCACCTTGTATTTTTTCATAACTGCATTACTTTCAAAGTTGGCAGTTTCTTCCATAAATCTGCCAACCAGCAACATAGCCTGACCATGGATTAGCTGACTTTTGGTGTCAGATGCTGCTTTATTCTCAGGAAAACATAATTCAACTCCCTTCTGAAGAACAATGAGAGCCTGGTGCACCTCACCCTTAGAGAAAGAGGGAAAACATTAAACAACATATGCTTTTTGTTTGTTTATTTTAAAGAAACAGAACAGCTTACTTTTACTAACCAAGAAAAAACAATGTTATGTTCATAGCTCTAACACCCTGGGGACAGGTAAGTAAAAGCCTCAGTTTATGATTGCGCAAATGAGGCTCCAACAATCCCTTTAGCTTTCTCTACTGAAACGTCCACTGTCATCCATTAAGTCACTGATAAATACTCGTTTCAATAATAAAAGTTAGAGCATCTACCAATTTTCTTCATTTTGTCCAGGAACTAAGTTTAGAAACTTTCATTTACTGCATGCTTGACCGCCTCCTCAGTTGCACCTGCTGTTCAATTTACTACATTTATTTTAATTGAATTTTTCAAACCACTAGCACTCAGAGTCAATTCATAACTCTTACAAATGCATTAACATTACACATTTATTGTACTTTTGTTTAAACTAGATACTTACTTTTATTCTTTTATAGGTAAGAATGCATTTTAATTTGAATCATTTCATTTCTTTTTTGCTTACCTTGGACCACAGCCACTTTGCTCTTTCTATATATAGTTCAGATAGCGTGGATTCCCCAGCATTCAGAAGAGCATTGTATGCAGTTTGGTGATGACCAGCTTTTCTTGCAACTCTGGCACTCTGGAGCCAACATTCTCCAACTAGTTCACTGTAATCCTGTCTGTGGTGATTTTTTCCAAAATAAAGATCCATTTATGAGTGCTGCCATTACAATCTCAAATATATACCATAATGTATTGAAATACAAACACAAATAGCTTAACAAACTGTTTATTAAAAAGAAATTCACTTTAAATAAACAAACATTCATAATACTTTTGTTCTCTATTGTTTATCCCCCTAAGTCTGGAAATAATTATTTTTCCCAGCTAATCTCATCCTTTCTCACTTGGAAAACACCGCTTTTGTCTTGTATTTGAAATTTAACAGGGCTGTTTTTGTTTATAATGTAAATTTCAGTAGATTCTTACCATAACTCACTAATATGTGCAAAAATGCTACTACTGTATAAGAGAAAAGCTAGTATTCGATTGATATGCAACATGGAAGGACAAGAAATAATCATAGCTTTACCTTTTATTGAGGCTAAGCAAAGCCCTTCTGAGTGCTAAGATGGGTTCTTTTGCTCTGTAGGAGTTCTGTGTCATTTCTATACGAGCAATCCAGTTCAGAGAATCTTTACCATGGTCACCATCCATTTGCTGAAACAGTGGAATAATACTGTGTTCCAGTTCACACAGCATATGTAACCTACGGTGAAAGGATACAGGAATGTATTTTAGAAATTGTTTGCCATTTTCAGTTACATGTATCTTATGTTTAGCATTTGTCATTTCATTCCCAAAGCTGACCACATGAATAATCCAAAATACCACGCTTCCTTAAAAGAAAATACATCAAGAATATCTAAGTTAGTGAACTGGTCGTTGTTTTCTCACCACCTCTTCTCTGAGATAAACTGAGCTCAGAAGCAATGCAGTTTGCTAAGTACAGACTCAATCCTGCATTCCTTCTTCAAACAAAACTCTCACTGACTTCAATGGCAAATTCACCTGGGTAATGAGTGCAATATTTTAAAAACAATTATAGCCATTTTCTTTTAGCAATAATTCTTATGAATATATAATACCACAATTAGAATAACTTTTACAGAAATGGTAAAAGATCTTTGTCACTGTTGAAATTCCAAAGTTAAGAACTTACATCGTTCTTATTTCTCATTAACTAGTAGGCTAAGTTTGGAGAGCTGACATGAGAATAGTGACAAGATGAAGGCTTGTGAATAGTCAAGAGCATTTGGAAATGTAGAATTATTTTGAACGGCATCTTCCAATATAAGCATAAAACCTATCTAGTACATAAAACAGAATTTTTTAAAAAACTGAGTTGGTAAGCAAGTTAAAACATATATTTTGCATGAAGCCACATGTTTTCATTGCCATGTGGAGGTATAAGATATAAAAAGATAATACTGAACCTTTTCCTTGTGCATTACCACTTCTACATCATTTTAAGTCAAACTTCAGTTCAACTACACTAAACTGCCTTTAAAGGGAAATAATCTCTACTTGTGTTGAGTCTAGAAATGAAGGACCAAATTCTGCTCTCAGTTACAGATGTATAAATATAAAACCTCACTGAAATTAGTGAAGTTAATACACTGGAGTAAATTTCAGGTTTTAGCTGTAGTGTTTTTACGGAAGGAATTGGTCCCAGGAGTTCATTTTCTGACATGCATATATGAATTCACTTGCTGATTTTTTGATGAGAGTGCAACAGTTACAAAGAAAAACTATGAATACTTCCAGGGAAAGAACAACACAAAATCTCAGTCAATCAGGAAAGGTTTGCAATTGGTATTGAATATGTGATTGTTATGCAGAAAGAGTCAGAAAAAACAAGATACCAATAGGTCAGCACCATTTATCATTTGAAAATGAAGAGTTCTTACTGTTGATTACATGAATGATACATGCATTTTAAAGTGAGTTCTTTAGCCCTTGAACACAATGAAGTGGTATACAGAAGCCACAAAATACCTGATAATGTGTTCATATCCTCGCTGATAGGACCCTCTTTCAAAGCTTGCTGCTGAGAGGGGTACAATCTGCTCTGCTCGAACAACTTTCAGTGTCTTATAAAAAGCTGCTGTGTTTTTCTTTTTGGCTGATAACAACAATTGTCCCAGTCTGACACTCCAAGTACTGGACTTCACATCTAGGGGACAAAGAATCAGAAATTGCATTTCATTAGATGCTCAGGCAATACACCATAGCCCATAGGTGCTGAAACTAGGGGTGCTACCTCACCCGCTTGCTTGAATTGGTTTCCATTATATATAGGGTTTACAGTTTCATTCAATGGCTCTGAGCACCCCCCACTACAAAAACTGTTACAGCATCCCTGCCATAGCCTGTCTATAATGTAACATTTGAGAAATGTTTAGTGGAAATTCTTGATCAAACAAACTTTCATCAGAATTGGTCCAAACAGATTTCAAAAAAATGTATGACAACTTAAAAAGGAATACAATTTTAATATTTTATCATTCCCAAGAAATTTCAAGCAAATTGTGCCAATATATGCTTTCAGAAATCCTATAGGTGGAATTTTACGAGAAGCCTAAGAGTGTTTGGCCTGATGATCCCCTGACGATCCCAGTCAGAAAGGATCAGATAAATTTACAAAAGCTGTAGGGTTAATACTAGCTGATACATCACAGATCAAGAAATTTGAAACAAATGCCCTCCGGTTAAAGCTGGCCAAATCTGAACATATATAATTGCACAAAAATGTTCTCATTTTGACATCTAGTTTCCTACCTGCAGCCAAATAATTTTCCAATAAATCCCAGTGTGTTAGTTTCCAGGCTGCCTCCACTCTATACGTGTTCAATTCAGATGTCCACTCTGGCCTATAAAAGTACACACAATCAGAACACAGTACAAAACCAGCCAGTGCTATAGTCATTATATTTTCTTCGCATTAGTTCTATATTATATAAACTAATTAACTTTTAAACAGCAAAACCCCTATATTACTTGAAAATCAAAGGTTGTTAACTTGCTATGAATAACATTACGTAAAACAAAAAATGTGATCAATTTATAGTAATTTGAAATTGACATCCCATAAACTGAGTTTGCAAGTCGTATATATACACACTTTACTAGGAACATATTTTATGATAAAAGAAGATGAACTTTTTGGTCAAAATTCACTATTGTGCACGGAAAACTGTATATTGGAAAAAACCATAAAAGAAAGAACAAGTATGTGGCAATCAACAATACGCTAACAATGAAGGATTCTTTTTTCCTTGAATAAATTAAAGCACATATCTATCTCAGGGGTGGGCAAACGTTTCGGCCTGAGGGCCACATCTGTGTGGGGAAATTGCATGCAGGGCCATGAATGTTGTGCTAGGGCAGGGGATTGGCATGTGGGAGGGACTGCGGAGTGTGGGAAGGGCTGTGGTATGCAGGAAGGGGCTACAGGCCGGGGGTTGGGGCACAGGAGGAGTGTGGTGTGTACAAAGGGGCTCTGGACAGAGGTTGGGGCGCGGGAAGGGTGCGGGATGTACAAGGGGGCTCAGGGCAGGGGGTGGGGTGCAGCAGGGGGTTGGGATTGGGGTGCAGGAGGGGTTCGGGGTGCAGGTTCCAGCCCACCGCCGCTTACCTGGAGCGGCTCCAGGGTGGCAACAGCATGCAGCGGGGCTATGGCAGGCTCCCTGCCTGCCCTGGCCCTGCCACACCCGGAAGTGGCCGGCACCACATCCCTGCGTCCCCTGGGGGAGGGGGAGCAGAGGCCTCTGCCACGCGCTTTCCTCGCCTGCGGGTACCTCCCACGAAGCTCCCACTGGCCACGGTTCCCCATTCCCGGTCAATGGGAGCTGCAGGGGGCGGTGCCTGGAGGCGAGGGCAGTGCATGGAGCCCTTTGCTCCCCCCTCCCCCAGGGGATGCAGGGATGTGGTGCCGGCTGTTTCCAGCAGTGGCGCGGAGCCCATGGCGCCACAGGGATGGCAATCCCAAAGGCCAGATTCAAAGCCCTGATGGGCTGGATCTGGCCTGCAGGCCGTAGTTTGCCCACCCCTGATCTATCTGTACTGAGTATTATACACAAAGGAAGTAGCAGTATTTCAGACAGTGTTGAAATCCTGAAGTTAGAGAAATTTTAAATGTTTTCATTTTGTCCATAAAATCCTATTTCCACACTGCTAGATACACCTGCAGTATTAGAGCTTTTTATTATTCAAATAGGGGTTGTATTAAATTATTACCTGTTGGCAAGCACTCCATTCACCTGAGTGATTACAGTAGATAACTGACCAAGACCTAACATGGACTTCACTACACCATGATAATGAATGATCTAGAAATGCAGATAGAATAGATCAAAATACACATCGTGTATAATCAAGAGATATCATGTTGGTAACTTCCGGGTGAATGTACATCAATTTTGTTTTTTCATTATTCTTTTAGATTTTTCTTGTTACGAATATGACATGAAAAGAAAAAGGTTTAAATAATTAATTACCACAGCTAAAAAGAATAACCAAATTCACACCAAAAAAATCAAATTTGAACAGAACTCCCTGGAAAAGAATCTCAGCTGATATCAGTAATTTCTAAGATGTGTTTCAGAACAAAGTAAAATGGGGGTTTTTTTAGTATATATGTTTGAGAACTGCTAGGGAAAGTTGTGAACAATAATGTGACAAACTCACTGTCATGGGGTAATATACCCCTGTGGCCCAGCAATCCAGGGGCTAATGCAGGTACTGCCAGCCAAAGCTGACTGGCAGCCTCACAGCAGCTGGAGAATAAAAGAGCTAGGAAGCAGAGGGTCAGGGCAGCTGCCAGAGGAGCAAGCAGGCTGTAGAGGAAAACTCTGACAGCAAGCTGCTGAGAAGCTGTGCAGAGACAGAATCCTGAGAGGACCGATCGGATCAACAGGCTGAAAAGCCTACAGAAATAGAGACCAAGAAAGGTAGGAAGGAACTCAGGGCACGTCAGGAGTTGTTGAGTCCTGATTTTCCCTGTCTGGCTTAATGGCCCTCAATTGGAACCCAGTGGAGTGGGTGGGCCTGAGTTCCCCTATCTATTTCTCAGAGACTTGAAAACTGAGGTTTCCAGACCCTCTGGGGACCAGTAACCACATGACCCCACCAAGAATAAAGGGAAAATTCCTGTGCCTCATTGGGACAGACTCAAGCAAGGGGAACCGACTGACTACCCTGCCAGAGTGAGCAAACGGTGCAATGCTCCACTTGGCCAAAGGGGGCGCTGTTGCATCAACACCCACACCCCCATACACATCTCAATTTCACTTTTAAATTAAATGTGTTTGGAAGCTAGAGAATGACTTGTTCCAGTTTTCCAAGTATTGTTTATAGTAACTCATCTGCAGTCATTGCAGCAGTGAACATGTTCATATTTTACATATATATTCTAAGCCTCTATCATATTTTTTTTGCCTTTTTGTTGGATCATGAAATAAGAATGTGTCTTTCATTTTACCTGGTCAGATTCCAGCTGAATAGCCCTGTCATAACAAGCTGTGGCATCTCTCAGCAAACCAATGCTTTCATGTTCAAGGATTTGTTCTTTGAGAGATGGCTCTGCTTTCCGAATTGCGCTGACCCCAGCTACTCCATCTGGCTCATGCATAGCAGCATATAATTTCTTTTTTCGAACATGGAAAATATTACAATTGAAAACATAAATCAAACACAGTGGTTCAGCTGTAAAGGCCAACGACAAGACATTTATATAATATGTTAAGAATCAAGCATGTTACTTAACTGTCATGTAAAACTGCTCCAAAGCAGAGTTCTTAGTCACAAGTTGTGACTCTAAGACATCACATAACTGAACAATAACATCTTTAGACATCTTAGAAGATTTTTTCTGGCCAAACTTCCACATGAACTTCAGTTATTAATTTTCATATGGCTCAATAACAACGATCTCATGTTACTGAATAGGTACCATATCAAATTTATTTGAAGCAACTTGCACAAAGGACAAAATAAAGTACTGTATTATGCAGTAAGTTGTATAATACAGAGTTGCAAATGTATATGACTCTTACACATCACAGAAGGAGTGTTCTAGATTATTTTTCAAACTAGGAAATCATTGGGCAATTTCAACCATGAGAAGAAGTGAACTCTAACAGGAATTCAGCTAACATATAAGTTAACTATGCCGCTTGAAAATAATTTTTCATCTTTGTAATATACACAGTGTGCACTCTTCCTCTATTTTAACATAAATTACTTCACTTTATTAAAAAGTTTCATAATTGTAATATTTTATTTATGTAAATCATGACTAGCTTTTATTTATTTTAAAAAGAAGGTCACATTCATTGAAAGACAAAACTGCTCTTTTTTGAAAAAAGAAAAGGATTACTTGTGGCACCTTAGAGACTAACCAATTTATTTGAGCATAAGCTTTCAAGAGCTACAGATCACTTCATCGGATGTACTCCTTTTCTTTTTGCGAATACAGACTAACACGGCTGCTACTCTGAAACCTGTCTTTTTGAAAAAAGGAGCCATTTTAGCGATAATTGTAGATTTTTATTTCATTTTCTTGTTTTCTTCTAATAAAGAGAATCCTCCTCCATCTTATCACATAAGCAGACATGATGAGAAGAGGGAAACAGCCCTTGCTGCTTGAAGATAGATAGATAACTGTCTATTGCTGCTTCAGACAGCAACAGCCTAACCACATCTGCAATCTTTGAGAAAAGACAAAGGGAGGGGAAACCTTAAGCGTTGACAACTCTAAACATGGCCTGTCTCTGTTTTCATCTTCATTTTAAATTAAATAAAAAATTAATTAAAACCTGCAAAAATCCAAGATGCTCCTGAATATTTTGTTTCTTTTCTGTGATGAATGATTCAAAGTGCATTACAGCCCTTGTGTATGCTTTAGAGCGAAAGGAAGCAGCAGCCAACGTATCCTGAGGTATGAGGTCTAGAAAACGTGTCACACTTTGATATTCTGCATAATCCTCACTTGATGCTATGGAATAAAACAGTTAAAGAAGTTTATCATCCAAGTTTCATTTATAAAGTTATTATTAAAGTTCAGTTCATCCATTACACCCAAATTAATCATTTAATTAAGAATAAAGTTTCTCTCTTCTATCAATATCAATTTCTTAAAAGCAATTTAGCGCATGTTCTTAAGATTTTCAAAGCAGCATATTTATATCAACTTAGTTTTATAAAAGATTTCTAAAAATAAATTCAAGATAAAAGAAGAAGTCTTAGAACATCTGTTTCTTACTTTATGAATCCATAGGTTTCTCAAAATAGCAGCTAGAAAACACTATGAGGATGGCAAGGGGATAGCGTTAGTTTGCTATACTAGCAAACTATCTTGGCAGTGATGTTCCATTCATATGTGGTCCTAATTTGAAGGGACATGTCTAAATGCTTATTTTAAGAATACAAAATTCCTTTTATATACAATACAAAGAACATCACTAACCTTTCAGATCCCCTCTGTCTTTGCTTGACTTACTAACAGTTTTCTCAGCAATAAGCATCTGGAATTTATGTCTCGCCCACTGTGTTAGATGATCAAGCATGGAAAACACTGTCTGTGTACTTAGTTGACTCAGATCTGATGCACTATCCTGCAGTCTTCTAGTACACAGGTCATCGTGTTTGAGAACAGCCATGATCTCTGCATATACCTACACAGAGGTTAATATGAAAAAAATCGAAAAGCTTTTAGTTTCATCATAAAGTCTGCAAAATATTAAGAGACAACAGATGAAACAGAGGTCAACCTAGAAATATTAGACACTGTAACAGCATTTGTTAAGTGTTGGCAGTGTTTTTGGGACAGTATAGAGTTCTTGCCCCAAGGGCCTAAAGACAGATAGAAAAGAAAAGATAAAAAGGAAAGTGTACCAGTAAGTATTGTACATGGAAAAAGACACAGGAAACATGGTGAAGCATTTTGAACAGCCTTATGAAGAACAGATTACTGTTCAGCTAAGTGTCTTCAGAATACAGGTAAGTAAATGGTGCTTCCATACAAGTCAGACACACACTAACTTAAGTAAAATGACTAACAAGATAACTATTGGTTAGGGGATCACGGGGTGGCTAGTTTTAATTTTATTTGTGCTTTTATTGGGGTTAATGAGATGCTGCTAGATCTGTTGACCAAGATGTAAGTATGGTTGTTGAGAAAATATTCCCTCCCTCCCTCCCCCCCCATACATGTGAAGAATTTGGCAGTTTATGACGGAGAAAACAATGGAAGTTTTCAGAAATGGAACATGCAAGTAGAGACATCTTAACTAACTATAAGATTATAAAACATAGTTAAGTCTGATTAATTTGCAATTCCCTTCTCACAGTTTTGTAGGGCTGGAAGGGACCTAGAGAAGCCATCAAGTCCAGCCTCCGTATTGAGGCAGGACCAAGTAAACTAGACCATGCCTGACAGGTGTTTGTCCAACATATTCTGAAAAATCTTGAATGATGAAGATTGCACAACTTCCCTTGGAAGCCTATTCCACAGCTTAACTACTGTTATAGTTAGAAAGCTTTGTCTAATATCTAACCTAACGCCTGGTCTACACTACGGGGTTAGGTCGAATTTAGCCACATTCGGTCGATTTAAAAATGACTGCGTCCACACAACCAACCCCATTCCGTCGACCTAAAGGGCTCTTAAAATCGACTTCTGTACTCCTCCCCGACAAGGGGAGTAGCGCTAAAATTGACCTTGTTGGGTCAAATTTGGGGTAGTGCAGACGCAAATCAATGGTATTGGCTTCCAGGAGCTATCCCAGAGTGCTCCATTGTGACCGCTCTGGACAGCACTTTGAACTACGATGCACTAACCAGCTACACAGGAAAAGCCCCGGGAACTTTTGAATTTCATTTCCTGTTTGGTCAGCATGGCGAACTCAGAAGCACTCAGCAGCACAGGTGACCATGCAGTCCCCCCAGAATCGTAGAGCGTAGAATGTTTCTATGTTCCTCCTATCATCTCAGTCCCTAAGGTTATCGCAGATTAGAAGGCAAAAAAAACACACTCGCGATGACATGTTTTCCGAGCTTATGCAGTCCTCCCGCACTGATAGGGCACAGCTTAATGCATGGAGGCATTCAGTGACAGAGGCCAGGAAAGAATTAAGTGAGCGCGAAGAGCGGAGGCAGGACACAATGCTGAGGCTAATGGGGGAGCAAACGGACATGATGAAGCGTCTGCTGGGGGAGCAAACAGACATGATGAAGCATCTGTTGGAGCTGCAGGAAAGCCAACAAGAGCACAGACGCCCGCTGCATCCACTGTATAACCGCCTACCCTCCTCCCCATGTTCCATAGCCTCCTCACCCAGATGCCCAAGAATTGCAGGGTGGGAAAGGCTCCGGGCACCCAGCCACTCTATTCCAGAGGATGGCCCAAGCAACAGAAGGCTGTCATTCAAACAGTCTGATTTTTAGTGTGGCTACAATAAGAAATGTGGCCTTGTCCTTCCCTCCTCCCCGACCCCACCCAGGCTACCTTGTCCATTATCTCTTTTTTTTTTTTTAATTAATAAAGAAAGAATGCATGGTTTCAAAACAATAGTTACTTTATTTCGAAGGATGGAGGGTGGTTGGCTTACAGGGAATTAAAATCAACAAAGGGGGTGGGTTTGCATCAAAGAGAACCACACACAACTGTCACACCGAAGCCTGGCCAGTCATGAAACTGGTTTTCAAAGCTTCTCTGATGAGCAGCACGCCTTGCTGTGCTCTTCTAATTGTCCTGGTGTCTGGCTGCTAAAAATCAGATGCCAGGCGATTTTCCTCAACCTCCCACCCCGCCATAAACATCTCCCCTTTATTCTCACAGATATTATGGAGCACACAGCAAGCAGCAATAACAATGGGAATGTTGGTTGCGCTGAGGTCTGACCTAGTCAGCAAACAGCGCTAGCGAGCTTTTAAATGTCCAAAGGCACATTCTACCACAATTCTGCACTTGCTCAGCCTATAGCTGAACTGCTCCTTACTACTGTTTAGGCTTCATGAGCCATGGGAGCAAGGGGTAGGCTGGGGTAGGTGCGACCGCGCGGTCCTGCCGGCTGGGAGAGCAGCCTGAGGCAGAAGCCTCCAGCTTGCATGATATTCCAGGCAGGACTGAATCTCCAGGAGACAAAACTTAAAGAAGAGAATGACCTGGAGTTTCTGGCTCCCATTCGGTGCTCTAAGAGGAGAATAGCCATGTCTGTCCAGGAGCCCCGATCGACCTCACTGAGGTCTGCCAGGAGCACCCAGGAGATGTACAACAGCTATCAGTTCAATTGCACCTCAGCCACAAAGGCAAGGAGCTGCTGCTGTTTAGCAATGCAGTACAGCATCTGCCAGCAGCACCCAGGAGACGTACAGTGACAGTGAGCTGAGCTCCATGCTTGCCGTGAGCTGAGCTCCATGCTTGCCGTGGTATGGCGTCTGCACAGGTAACCCAGGAAAAAAGGTGCAAAACAATTGTCTGCTTTTGCTTTCACGGAGGGAGTGAGGGAGGGAGGCCTGACGACATGTACCCAAAACCACCCGCGATAATGTTTATGCCCCATCAGGCATTGGGAGCTTAACCCAGAATTCCAATGGGCAGCAGATACTGCAGGAACTGTGGGATAGCTACCCACAGCGCACCACTCTGTAAGTCAATGCTAGCCATGGTACTGAGGAAGCACTTTGCGACTTAATATGCTTAGTGTGGACATACGCAATCAACTGTATAAAATCGGTTTCTAAAAATCGACTTCTATAAAATCGACCTAATTTTGTAGTGTAGACATACCTTAAATCTCCCTTGCTGCAGATTAAGCGGATTACTTCTTGTCCTGACTTCAGTGGATGTGGAGAACAACTGATCACAGCACTTTATAATACCCCTTAACATATCTGAAGACTTATCAGATGCCCCATCAGTTTTCTTTTCTCAAGACTAAACATGCCCAGTTTTCTTAACCTTTCCTCATAGGATAGGTTTTGTAAACCATTTATAATTTTTGGTGCTCTCCTCTGGACTCGCTCCAATTTGTCTACATCTTTCTTAAAGTGTGGCACCCAGAATTGGAGACAGTGCTCCAGCTGAGACCTCACCACTGCAGAGTAGTGTGGGATAATTACGTCTGACATACAACAGTTTTATTACTACACCCCAGAATATTAGTCTTTTTCACAACTACATCACACTGTTGACTCATATTCAATTTGTGATCCACTCTAACACACAGAACGTTTTTAGCACTACTACTACTTAGAGATGTATTTGCCATTTTCTACTTTTGCATTTGATTTTTCCTTCCTAAGTGTAGTATTATGTACTTGTCTTTACTGAATTTCATCTTGTTGAATTCAGACCAATTTGTCACGGTCATTTTGAATTCTAATCCTGTCCTCTGTGCTTGCAATCCCTTCCTGCTTGGTGTCATCTGCAAACTTTAGAAGCATACTTTCGTCTCTGTTATCCAAGTCATTAATGAAAATACTAAATAGTACCAGACCCAGGACTGACCCCGGTGGGACACCACTACATATGTCCTCCCAGTCTGACAACAATCCATTGATAACTACTCTTTGAGTATGGCCTCTCAACCAGTTATGCACCCACCTAATAATAATTTAATCTAGACCATATTTCCCTAGTTTGCTTATGAGACTGTCATGTGGGACTGTGTCAAAAGCCTTACTAAAATCAAGATACATCATGTCTACTGCTTCCCCCCATCCATTAGGTCAGTAACCCTGTCAAAGAAGAAAATTAGTTTGGTTTGGCATGATTTGTTTTTGAGAAATCCATGATGGCCATTCCTTATAGTCCCATTATCCCCCACGCACTTACAAACAGATGTTCCAATATCTTTCCAGGTATCAAAGTTAGGCTGACTGGTCTACAATTCCCTGGATCCTCTCTGTTCCTCTTTTTAAAGATAGATACTATGTTTCCTGTTCTTCAGTCCTCTGGGACCTCACCTGTCCTCCATGAGTTCTCAAACATAAATGCTAATGGTTCCAAGATTGCTTCAGCTAGTTCCTTAAGTATCCTGGCATGAATTTCATCAAGCCCCGCTAACTTTAATGTATCTAACTTTTCTAAATATTCTTTAACCTGTTCTTCCCCTATTTTGGCTTGCATTTCTTCTCCCTTCAGCATATTCTATAGCAATACTAAGGGCCAGATTCATTCTCCAGTTTCTCTCAGGAAAAATAAAAAAAAACCCAAAACCACACGCACAGAAATGGAACCCAGCCTACAGGCTCCTAATAACAAGAAGTCCACACAGAAGGGTTGTGGCACAAGACACATGAATGCTGCTCTACAGGGGGACTTGTGGCCAACCAGCTTTTTCCCCTACAGGACAGAGCACCCCGAAGATGCACCAATCCAATTTACTCCGTGGGCAGGGTGTGGAATGCCTATTTCCTCCTTCTACCACTCTAGCTCCTGATGCTGCTGCAGCCCTAATGGATCCATAGCCTCCCCGCTTCTGAGGTCAAAGCACAGTAGACTACTCAGAGGAAATAGTTTCTCTGTGGAGCTGGTGCATCACCTATCAACAGTAACTTTTAAGACTTACTCAAAGCCTGGCTGAATATTTATATTATTCATGCAGTAGAGTGTTAAATACCTATATTGTTTCCTTATATTGAGCCCTTCAAATATACTGTTATGCTGCTTCAATTTTAATTCTTATGAAGAATGTACAGAAAAACATCATCTCACCTCCTGTTGGTCCTCCTGATTGCATCCCAATAAAACATAGACAAGAATGTGTGGAAGAAGGTAGATCGTCACTTTGAAGTCATTCTTCATCATAATACTACAGCAGCTGAAAACTTTGCTGGCAAGATCATGTCGCACCTGTAACAAAAACTGTATTTTTCAGGAAGAGTGGTTTTTGTAGGTAAAACGTATGTGGCTAGCAGAATTGTTGGAAGTCTTAGACAACGTATAAAAATACAGTTCTTGTTACTGCTGAAGATAAATTATCCCATCCAATTTATTGATACTCTCAGTCCAACGAACCATAGACAGATCATCAGACTTATACAAGCACAAGTGAGGGACTATCGTATGTGGGAGCTATGGATATAGGGAGGGAAATACATCAGCATTGCTACTGTGCTGAATGTTTTCAGGATTGGCACACTAGTATTAGTGTGCCATTGTGGAGTTGTGTCTACAAAGAGTTTCTGGAGAGCAGGACTCTTCACGCAGCCACAAGTAGAACCCCTTCCTCTATCCTACAAAGATGCCAAGGGAAGGGAGATATAGATCTATTCATACTTCTGTCAGAAAGCAGAAAAAGCCACTGTAGCTGTAGTTAGGGTGGCTCCCTCTTAAAAACAAAGTTTTGTAAGTATCACCTACATATGATGGCATGGGTGTGGGTGGTAAAAGAAGGACAACATAGATGGTTTCTATGTGCTGGGATTGTGCAACTACAGGGATATGAAAAAGGTGACAGGCTTCCTTCCCTACATTTCTGAGAAGGAGATTTGAGGTTTATATCTTACCTCAGAAACACTTGAGATATTAGTGCTCCTGGCAACTAATAACGTATTTAACATTTCTAGTTTTCTAAAATCTACAGAGAGGAGTTAAGATCTTGTTAAAGCCAAAAGCTTGAAAGAATCTTAACTATGGTGATGCCAATATGCCTCCACAACAAGTGACAGATCTAGCAACAAAAAAATTCATATTATACATAAGGACTGTGGATGGGGACTTGGGTGTGCCTTGGTGATACAGAAAGTGCTGTAATTAGTGCTAAAATCATGCCTGTAATCAAAAAGGCTAATCCCTCAAAGGGCTAAGTATCCTTAGCCTCTACTAAAACAACAAGGAGTCCTTGTGACACCTTAGAGGCTAACAAATTTATTTGGGCATAAGCATTCGTGGGCTAAAACCCACTTCATCAGATGCATGGAGTGAAAAATACAGTAAGCAGTATATATATTACAGCACATTGAAAGATGGAAGTTGCCTTACTAAGTGGGGGGTCAGTGCTAACAAGGCCAATTCAATTAAGGTGGAAGCAGCCTATTCTCAACAGTTGACAAGAAGGGGTGAATATCAGAGTAAAAATTACTTTTGTAGTGCTAACGAGGCCAATGCAATCAAGGTGGACGTCGCCCATTCCCAACAGTTGACAAGAAGGTGTGAGTATCAGCAGAAGGAAAATTACTTTTTGTGGTGACCCTCTGCTGATACTCATACCTTCTCGTCAACTGTTGGGAATTGTCGACGTCCACCTTGATTGCATTGGCCTCGTTAGCACTGACCCCCACTTGGTAAGGCAACTCCCATCTTTTCATGTGCTGTAATATATATACACTGCGTACTGTATTTTTCACTCTATGCATCTGATTAAGTGGGTTTTAGCTCATGAAAGCTTATGCCCAAATAAATTTGTTAGTCTCTAAGGTGCCACAAGGACTCCTCATTGTTTCTGTTGATACAGACTAAAACGGCTACCACTCTTATCCTCTACTGATTGCAATGGAAGTTAAGCGCACTAATTATCTCATCTAATTGGGCCTAAGTGAGGTTTTTGCCCATAGCTTTTCCTCATTTCTTTAACAGACAGAATTTGATTAAGACTAAATATACTCCACACACATATTAGTATACTAGCTCACCAGTTATCTTTTCATTCAAATACATAAAGCACACTCATAGCAATTACCTTTGTTATAAGATAACCTGCCCAGGTTGCTGACCATTCTGCAAAATTGTTGCCTAATTTGCTTAAGTAAATTGGCTTCTTCATCTTAGACCAGTTTACAGCCTTCTGGTAACTCTTGTATCTGTAATTTTAAAATCCAAATTTAGTAAACAGGTATTGTTTTCCTATGTGGAAGAAAGGATACAATCCACAAGTAACCAGGAAAGAGAGTTGAAGTTAGCTTCTATGTTTTCATAAGGATCAAAAAATCTCTAGCATACAGTATTTAAAAAGGCTTGAATCCTATTGGAGTCCATACTTGTACTTTAATGAAAAAAAGAGATAGGGATGATTTCATAGCAATTTTTAAAATCTCACTTTGGAGGACAAACTGCCAGGCCTGAATGTGTTATCTGTGCACAGAATATTTTCCTTTGTGATTTGCAAGTCACTGAAGGATTTAAATATTCAAGTGAGAGACAAGTCAGCATTATGCAGAAAGAATAGGGCGAGATTTGAGTTTTATACCTATGCACATTGCTTCCAGGGAGGTTAGCAAGAGTGGCATGCACATAAACAAAACCTAATTATTGCTAACTTGGAGAAAGATTTATTTTAAAAGCTGTACTCCAAAGATTTATTTAAATGACACATACCGTGTATTTAAGTGAGGCTCCAGTATTTCCTGAACATGCTCAGGAAACCTCCTCCAAAGCCTGGAGCCTGGACAGTCAGTGTTTGTCTCTCTACAGTCATAGATGGATAGTAATTCCTAAAAACGTATTAACAGAAATACCATCTTTTAGAACGGCAAATTACTCAGAATTCTAGTAGCCATATGGGATTTGAGGAGTTAAAAACTCCTACAGTTTCCTGAATCACATACTAAGCCCACCAATATTTTAAGTGAAATATCAGAAAGATCAAATATATAAATATGTTCCTTTAAAATGTTTGTTGAACAGATTCCGCATTTCAGTGTAACAAAGAAAAAACTCAATAATAAAAACAGATGATCTAACAAACATGCTGCCTTACCTGAATGGCATACGCTGCAGAATCTTGAGCACGGACATTATCAGCATAAGCCATGAATGCTCTGGTTAGTTCCATTAATAATCCATGGCCAAAATTTGGATCCTCCACTCCAGCCTCAGTGACAAACAAAAGATCAAATTTATTTAACAGGCTGGCTACTGTCTCAAGAAAGAACTTTAGTCTATCACTTTGGTTTCAAGTTGGGTTTAGATGAGAAAGGAGGCTGATGTTTGATGACATCTGGCCCACAATTCACATTCACTTTCAAAGGGAACTGGGGGGCCTAACTCACTTAGACCCTTTAGAAAATCCCGATCTGAAGGGAAAAAAGCTCTACGCAATACACAGTGAGAGAATAAATTTTTCAGTTTCTGGGGAAATGGATTGAAAATTAGTTGCTGAATTGTCTTAATCTCAAACTGTACACATCACAAGACTACCACAATACTGACAGACTTGCAAGTCTCTATGAAATAGCCTCAGGTTTGGAATAGCAAACATATTCAGGACTGAGGTACTTTGAGAGTTTTGGTGACTATTGCCCACACCATGATTAAATCAAGCCAGTACTATTAGTCCTTCACTTCCATGAGGAGTACATTCACTTTCAATTCATGGTCAAATCCTGAAAGGTGCAGAGCATCTACTGAGCTTTTGCCACACCCAATGATTTCAGCACCTCTTAGGGTTTAGCCCTAAATGAAGTGCTTGAACAATTCCTCACTAATGGAATTAGTTATTACAAAATCACTATAAAATATAGCACAAATCGAAATCTTTACTCATGGAAGTGAGTGACTGACAAAAAGTGTCTGCTGTCCATATTTGAGATAATATTTCTGTACAAGTAACTTGCAAAATAGCTGTCTGCACTGTTTAGCTCTAGATAGTGCCAGGAGCTTAATTTTCAGGAAATTTCTCCACCCACAAATTTTATAATGAAGACATTCATATTTAAAAAAAAAAAACAACCCATACACTCCCTGTCATTCTACTTCCATTAAACCACATTATTGATTTTAATGTTCATCACATTTTCCACTGGTCTCATATTTAGACATAAATTTTACAAAATGGTGCCTAGGGACAGAGCCTCATGACTCCAATTAAGGTTACCCAGAGCTGCACAGCTGTGTCCCTGCATAATACTTTATAAATGCATCCTTCAGAGTTGACATTGCTCTGAAGCATAACAGTTTTCTGACACTCAGAAATGTTTACATGTACAATGAAACACCAGCATTATGTCACTGATTTGAAAAAGTATCCGAGTTTTGTTTTTAATTGAATTATAAACTGATTTAGTCTCTCAAGAACTCTATTTTAAATGTCTTAACAGAGCATTTTGTGGAACCACCAGGGACGAGTATTGAGATTCACCTACCTTAAGTCAATTAACAGCTTTTAATAAAACTTGATGCTTTCAATTTGTGCCATTCTGCAACATTTCACTACCCAACCAACTATTTAATTCAACACAACATTTCTCTTCTGACTGCAGTTTCAAAAGTTCACAGTATCATATTATAGAAACTCCAATGTAATGCTCCTTACCACAAATGTAAAATTGTTTCCTTGGGTTTCACTTGTTGAAAAGTCCAGTCTACCTGGATCTATGGCTCCCAGCTCACCTAAACATTCTCCACATAGCAGTCGGGCATGAGAGTTTGCATCCTGACAGCCAATTAAAAGTACAGTTACCAACTGGGAGATGACTGGCTCCACAGTTTCACTGTCTGTTGCATATTTTATCAATTTTTCCTAAGAAATTGAAAGAGGAAAAAAAAAGAAAACAGATAATCAATTATAAGTGTGGATATAGCAAAGTTTACCTTATGGGGAAACAACAGTAAAAGATAATCTTTCCTTCATATTTCACCATTCCATAACCCTTTGTCATCTCCTGCCTGTCTTGTTTAATCTATGGCTCAATTCTTGCATCGTCTACGTGCAATGCTTACTCACATCAGAAGTAAATGGTAGTACTCATGTGACTAAGAGACACAGGATCTGTCCCCCAGTTTGTCTCCTACTCATTATCTATAAAGAATTGCACACTTCTATGGTACTGTAGAAACAAAAATTTGATTTGTGGGGGCTAGGACATGGCACTAGGCCCAGTGCCTTTTTGTAAAGCCTGGCTCCAATTCATTAAACAAAACAGATACTGTCCCACACATTACTTTAAACCTTATTCTTATCTATTTAATTTTGTTAAATAACTTGTTAACCACACAACTGCACATAATTACAGGAATGATTTGTCCTAATGAGAAATAACACAGCCCAATATTCCACCACAAAAGAGAGCTAATCTGACAGCCATTTATTAATGTATCAACACAACAAAAGTCATAACACATAAGGACAACTTACAATCTCTTATCTGGCTTCATAAATTAGAGGAAATGCCTTGATATTACTCATGCCCATCTGTAAATAGTTCTGGCATTAGTGAGTATATATGAAAATACATTCTCTCATCCATCAACCACTTTGTAACTGTACTTGTGCACAATATGGTTGAATTAGAAAATGCAGCAAAGGGCTGAAGTGTTAAATGCCTTTTTTGCTTAAGTTGCCACCAAAAAGGTTTGTAGTAAACGAATGACAAACATAAAACAGGTAGGATCTGAAGCTAAAATAGGGAAATAACAAGTTAAGAATTACTTAAGGCAGGGGTTCTCAACATTTTTCTTTCTGAGGCCCCCCCTAACATGCTATAAAAACTCCACAGCCCAACTGCGCCACAACTGTCTTTCTGCATATAAAACCAAGGCTGGCATTCAGGGGTAGCAAGCAGGGCAAGGGCTGACTTAAGTTATGGCAGTGGTTTGCACTAGAAAATTAGGTTGTCTTAACTAGATCACTTGGGGCTTGAAAATGCACATCCCAGAGCAGCGTAGTTAAGCTGGCTGAAGTCCCTGTGTAGACAGTGCTAGGTTGATGGAAGAATTCTTCCATCAACTTAGCTACCACCTCTCAGGGAGGTGGATTGCCTATGCCAACAGGAGAACCCCTCCTGTCAGCCTAGGGAGTGTCTACACTGAAGCACTCTTGTGGCACAGCTGCAGCCGCGCTGTTGTAGCGCTGAAGTATAGACATTCCTTATGCTGATGGGAGGGGTTCTCCTATCACTGTAGTAAATTCACCTCCCCAGAGGGGGTAGCTAGGTTAACGGAAGAAGTCTTCCATCAGTCTAACACTGCTTACATTAGGACATATGTTGGCTTAGCTACATTGCTCAGTGGACATAGCTGAATCCATTAAAGTTTCTAATGTAGATCAGCAATTAGTCAAGTTAGAGGTCTTTAAGTTGGCAGGGGCTGATGAAATACATCCTAGAATACTCAAGGAACAGGTTGAGCCATTAGTGATTATCTTTGAGAATTCATGGAGGACAGGAGAGATCCCAGAAGACTGGAAAAGGGCAAATATCTATAAAAAGGGAGGAAAGGACAACCCATGGAATTACAGACCAGTCAGCTTAACTCTCATACCCAAAAACGGAGAGAATAATCAAACATTTGATTTGTAAGCACCTAGAAGGTAAGGTGATAAGTAACAGCTAACATGAATTTGTCAAGAACAAATCATGTCAAACCAAGCTAATACCGTTTTTTGACAGGGTAACAAGCCTTGTGGATGGAGGAAAGCAGCAGATGTGATATATCTTGACATTAGTAAGGTTTTTGATACTGTCTCACATGACCTTTTCACAAGCAAACTAGGGAAATATAGCCTAGAGAAACCTATTATAAGGTGGGTGCACAACTGGTTGGAAAAACATACTCAGAGTAGTTACCAATTGCTTACAGTCAAGCTGGAAGGGCATATAGAATAGGGTCCCGCAGTGATCCGTCCTGGGTCAAATTCTATTCAGTATCTTCATAAATGATTTGGATAATGGCATAGAGAGTACATTTAGTTTGTGGACAATACCAAGCTGTTAAGAATACGCGAGTGCTTTGCAGGACAAAATTAGAATTCAAAATGATCTGGATAAGTCGAATGTTGGACACTACTTGAGCCCTGGACTGACCGTTGACTAGCCAGTCGTCTAGATAAGGGTAGACTTACACCCCTAACCTCCTCAGAAAAGCCGTCACTTCCGCCATACATTTTCTGAACACCCGCAGAGCTGCAGACAGGCCGAATGGGAGGACCATCAATTGGTGGTGTCAGTGGTTCCCTGCGAATCTGAAGAACTTTCTGTGTCCTTGATATAGCAATACATGAAAATAAGCATCTCTTAAATCGAGGGCGGCATACCAGTCTCTGGGATCCAGTGAGGGGATAATGGATGCCAACGTGACCATGCGGAACTTTATTTTCTTGAGATAGTTGTTTAGTTGATGCAGGTCTAAAATCAGTCTGAGACCTCCCTTGGCTTTTGGGATTAGGAAATAATGGGATGAGATCCCCTTCACTCTTAGATTCTGCAGAACCTCTTCCATGGCTCTCACATGAAGGAGAGATTAAACCTCCTGGACCAGAAGCTTTTGTGAGAGGGGTCCCTGAGGAGGCATGGGGAGGGAGGCTAAGAAGGAAGGGTAGAAATAAAATGGAGGGTGTATCCACTTCCATCGTGCCCAATGGTCCGTGGTGATATGACCACGCACTGAGGAAAAGGAAAAGGCAGTTTGTAAGTAAAGGAGAAACGGGATCTGGCATCACAGAAACTGGAATGGCATCCCTGAGTGTCCCACTAAAACACCTACTTAGAACCCCCTGGATGTCTGGGTGGGGCAGGCATTGACGTTGAAGTAGAAGGGGGCGGTGGCCTATGCCTTAAACCCCTGCTTCTCTTTCTCTGCAGATCCTGATGGGCAGCTGGGACAGAGTAGTGGAGGGACTGTTGAGGCCTGTAGTGCTTCCTTGAAGGAGCTCGGGTGTACAAACCAAGGGACTTAACAGTCACTCTCAAGTCTTTTAGATCATGATGCTTTACATCAGTCTGTTCTGAAAAAAGTGAAGCTCCTTTGAAAGGCAGGTCCTGAAGTATCTGCTGGACATCCTGCAGGAGTCCTGAGGACTGTACCCATAAACTCCTGCACATGGCAACTGCTGAAACCATGGACCTGGCTGCTGAGTCAGCCGCCTCCAAAGCAGCTTGTAAAGAAGCCCTCATCAGATTTTTTTCTCATTGACTAGTGAGGAGAACTCTTGCCTAGTCTCTTGTGGAAGTCCTTGAATTTCTGCATAGAGTCCCACATATCAAAATCATACCTGCCCAGCAGCGCCTGCTAGTTTGCAATTCTGAGTTGTAACCCGCCTGGTAGAATAAGCTTTCCTACCAAACAAGTATAATTTCTATGAGTCTTTTGATTTTGGGGTTGCACCCTAACGACTCTGTCTCTCTGTCTTTCATTGGCAGCGGATACCACCAGGGATTGTGGGAGGGAAGGGGGGGAGGGGAAGAGATAAGTGTAAAGAAACTCATAACCCTGGGTGGAAACAAAGTATTTTCATTCAGCCCTTTTTGAAGCGAGGGGGAGGGATGCAGGGATCTGCTGCAAGGTCTTAACAGAGAGTCCATAATGTCCTCACTGAAAGGCAGGGCTACTTTTGAAGGGCCTGCTGCAGCTATAATGTCAACTAAGCTATGGGAGGATTCTTCCACTACCTCCACCTACATGCCCAGATTTAAGGCCACCCTCTTCAACAACTCTTGGGGAGCTTTATAGTCATCCAAGGGAGGCAACATAACCACTCCTGAGAGTTCCTCGTCCAGAGAAGAGGAGGCGGCCAGCATTGGCCATGGAAGCTCTTCCTTTCTTTTTGCACCAGCTAGATTTTGTTGAGCCGTCTCTTGTTGTTCAGTACTGGACTCGGTACCAGAATCCAGATCACATGCTGCTCAATGGGACAATGCCACCTTCTTTCCGAGGCCACCGAATAGGAGCATCTAGAATAAACCTTGGAAACTGGAGGAAAACCCCACAGATTCCAAAAGGGCCAGTGGACCAGTCTAGGTCCCCAGTGAGCTCCTGGCCAACAACTCGATGGTACTCCTGTGCCCGGGACCATAAACAAGTGGAAATGCCTGGAAGAGTGGCAGAGCAGCTCTTTGGATGGAAGGAGTAAAACCCAATCTCCAATTCAGAACATGATGAGTCTCTGTCCGGTGACCACGGTGGTGCTACTCTGACCGGTGCTAGAGTCCAGTGCCATGGTGGAGATGTCCACACTGTGGCAAGCATAACCAGTTTCCTTTTTGATGGTATAGAAGGGCACAGTACCGAACTATGGAAGGATACAGCGGGTTCCCTCCTGTCCACCAGCACCAATAACATCGACTCCTGTATTGTCCGCAATACCAATACTGACAGCTAGAGAAAGTCTCTGGCAGCAGCAAACGCCTCCAGTGTGGTCGGTATTGAGACAGCATTAGTACCTCGCTGTGCTGCAGATGTAGACAGCTCTTCCTGTACCAGATTTGACAGTGTCTGCATAGGTGCCAGCATCAACGGTGACAACTTATGTAGTAGAAAAGTGTTTTGGCTGAGATCAAGCTCTACTCTGATCCTCATGCCTGACAGTCTTTGGTGCCAGAGATCAGCCCTTTCGGCCAGCTGTTTCTTATGCCTTTTTCTAGGCACTGTGGATAGTGATTGGTGCTGGGACTCTGGTACAGTAGGAGGAGCACTCCTTACCAAGACTTGGTGTCAACTCTGACCGGCCTGACTCCGATGGAGGTCTCAGTGCTGCTGCCATGAGGAGGTATGGCCTCTCAAGCCTTCTTTGTGCAAGGCTTAAAGTCCTTGCAGATTTGGCAATGGTCCTCAATATGAGCTTCTCCCAGGCACTTTAAGCAGCTTGAGTGCAGGTTGCTCAGGGGCACAGTCTTGTGGCAGAAGGCGCAATGCTTAAAGCCCAGTGACCAAGGCATGCCTTGGCACCAGGGAATGGACAAGAACTCTGCAAAACCCTGACATTACAGAACTTCACTAAAATGAGCTAAAACTGACTATAACTAACTGTATTCAGAAAGAGGATGACAACTACCACTGTAAGATCCTTACTTTTACAAGCTAGCAGTTCCAGCGACCGTAACAGGCAGTAAAAAGGAACTGAGAGGTCGTAGGCGCTTTATCCAACACATGGCAGCAAAGGATGGTCGAGCCGTTTCTATGGGTACCACTGAGGGAAAAATTTCTGACGGCTGTGCTCAGGGCATGCACACACCTAGAATGGGGATGCACATGTGAAATCACTTGAAGAAAATTGGGTTTTTTTAGATGAAGGAGAAGACTGAGGGGTGCGGGGACATGATAACAGTTTTCAAGTATCTAAAAAGCTGTTATAAAAAGAGGAGGATGATAAAATTGTTGTCCTTAACCATTGAGGACAGGACAAGAAGTAATGTGCTAAAATTGCAGGAAGGGGGATTTAGGTTACACATTAGGAAAAGTTTCCCAGCTGTAAGGGTAGTTAAGCACTAGAACAAATTACCTAGGGAATGTTATACCAATAAAATAAAAACCAGCAGGATCTTATTAAAAGGGAAAAAGGCAAAATACCACATTTATTGTGAATACAGAAAGAATCATAGTAAGCAGTTAGTTATAGCTATAACATTCCATTCAATCTCATATTTATTCACACATTCATTCATACAAACACACACACACACACAGGTTCTGCAAGGTTGTTATCATAGTTACCAGCCTTAGAGTTGCTCATGCCAAGCCACTGGCCAGGTGGCCTGGACATGAGGAGGGAGCAGGGCCTTGTCAGATGCTCATCTGATGCTCCTGGAAGTTGGTTTGCAGAATCAGACCCCAAAGTTCTCACTTTTTAGAGTCTATTTTTATAGGAATTTCTTCCTATCCCAGTCTATGGGAATTGCTTCATCATGCTGCTGCTGAATCAATCAGCAGATAGCACGTTCCTGACGGCTCCGTGCTGCTAGATGTTATCTTGTTCTTTGGTTCTCCCATTCTTGAGGCTGTTGGGTGGATTCTAGTCTGCCCTCCGGGGGTCCTCTGGTTATTTCCACTTGACGCCTTCTTCAGCCGATGGACACTGGATTCTTAGGCTGGCACCTCCCTGATCATTCAGTTATTATCCACACCAAGCATCCATCCACATACATCCTCTATCTCTATTTTAATCACAATTGTTAATACAACAAAAGGGCGGGGAGTCTCTGGGTGCTGTTTCTGTTGTTAGAGTATTGCTTTGAGTCTCTCTCTCTGTGAATTGCTTTGAGAACAGACTCTGTCTTAGAATGTACTAACACAATTAGCAGTTTGCAAGTTTCACACAGAGGGAGAGAAACAGTACGGAAAACCAAGAGACCTCTTAATTAGTAATACCCTGAAATTTAAACTATGCGGAATCAAACTCATTTGTGATTTTAATACAGAACTTCTTTAATATGATCCAACAGGAAGTTGTGGAATCTCTGTCACTGGAGGCTTTTAAAACCATGGTAGACAAACACCTGTCAGGGATGGTCTAGATAATACTTAATCCTGTCTTTAGCACAAGGGATGGGCTTGATGACCTATCAAGGCCCCTTTCAGTCCTACATTTCTATGGTTCTACAATAAGCTGAGGATCAGACACCTTCATATTAGATTTTAAGAAAACTTTTTCTTACAGAAAAAATAAAATCTATTTGAGAGTCTGCAATTGATGCTGGTTGATGATGGATCTGTTAATGCAGCCTGCTAAACCAGGAAGTGCTTTAACAGAGAACAAAAAATAGCAGATTACTTTTCCCAGTGACAGTCCCATTACAAAATCCCTCTTCAGTTCTGGATTGACTTATTTCTTGCAAATGAATGATGGGCTAGCACCAGAAGAAGAGAATGTGTTTACTTCTGAACTGCTCATTCAGTTCTGATTCAGCAAGGATGCCACACAAAAAGTAGGATTTGAAAACCCTGTTAAAAGAGAAAGTTAGATGGGAACCTACCACCTTACCCATTCTGAAGTCAAGGGACATCTATATGGGTAAACTGAGAACACAAAGCTACCTCATCTACTTTGCTGCTTATTGTAAGAGAAAACAGCATCCCAAAATAAAGGAAAATGATACTGTTGGTCCAGACAGTATCACAGTTCATCTTTAACTGCATTCATCGTAACAGCTTTTTATACCTGATTTCTATACAAGGTTTCCTTCAGACTGGTCAGTGCGTGGATACGAACATCTACATTCTCATGCTGAATAGCTTTCATGGATAGCTGAAGTGTTGTCTGCAGGTCAGTGCTTTTGGAGGACTCCTGAACAAAAATACACAGCATATAGCACAATGATTAACCACATCAGGAACATGGTTAAAATGCACCTCAAAAACATGAGAAAATACACATCAGCCACCTTTTAAAGTAGAAGTCTCCTAAACACATATCCATAGCCCATAATTTTTTGTTTGCTCACTGTGGGGGGAAAACACATTTAAATTAATTTTGTTCTCATAAAAGGTGTCATATTGACAGAAGGTTTTTAGTTTTATTTTCTTTCAATTTAGAACACTAAAGAGTTCCCATACACAGGCTCTGAGCATCCTGCCAAGAATATAACATTACCAAATGAAATACTATTTATTTTAACCAGCTCACTCCTCCTACCAGTCACTCTTCATACAAGTAGGTCTTCCCCTCTTCCTCCACCCTCCCATCCCCGCCCACCAACACACACACACACACACACACACACATCTTGTAATGCCTTTCCAAGGCGAGGCAAAAAAAACAGGCACTGCAGTGTGCCCTGCAAATAACAAATTTCGGCTATTTTGGATCAAGGGCAAAAAAGCAATGGTTTTCTTTATAGTATTCATCCTTATAAGATGATATATTATAGGGACCAGTTTAGGATTTCATATTCTGAAGTGGTAGTTTTTCTAACAGGATATTTATTGTTAAAAGCTAAGCTGGTAAGGAGTAATGCTTAGGAAGACTATTAAACAAAGCACATAAGATACAGGGAAGTTAAAAGTTAATATTTAGAAATATTAACTCTTACACTACTCTGGGAGTGTAATGTATCAATGAGAATCTGGCTCTATTGTGTGGTACACATTACCAAGTTTTCCTTTATCTGCGGAGGTACGGAAGTATTATCTCCATTGTATAGCTGGGCAAGTAACTTAACTTCAGTTTCCCCAACATCATACAGAGAATTGTGGCAGAGCTAGGAACTGAATCCAGTAGTCTATTTCTGTTTCCAGTGTCCTGCACTGTCCAAAGGATAATGCTTCATTTCAATTAAGAAATTTACACATGCATATATCTAGATTTTTACCCTATTAACCTGCCATTTTGTGAACACACATTCTCTTCAAAGAGAAGCACAATGGTTGAGATTTTCAAAACAGTAAGGGATTTAGAGACATATTTTCCATTAAATTAAAATTAAGGGAAAATGTGTGGGCTAAATCCCCTAGATTGCTTTGAAAATCTCACCTATAATATATTATCAGTATAACATACAATACTATATTGCCACACCTAGGTTTATATCATGAATTCTTTTGGTACATAAAAATATTAAAGCTGTACCTTTCTATATTCCTGAAGTACTATTTGAATTTCTTTCAGTTCAGGATGGTCAGGCAGAAAATATATTTCATGAAGAAAGTCTTGTACTGCATCTCTAATAATGTTTTTTTTTTAAATAAATATTACAAAGATAAAGAAATTAGTATAAATTAGTACAGTGCTCTTTCTCCCTCCCATAATCAACTTGGTCTCTTAAAAAACAATTCTTTCCAACCGCGGGAGCATTTTAGCTCTCCATCCATCACTCAATCCCTCTCGAGGTACATCTGCACTGCAGTTGGGACCATGCTTCTCAGCTCGGGTAGACAGACACACAAGCTCTGCTTAAACTAGTGTGCTAAATATAGCTGTGTAGCCAGCGGTAGCACGGGTGGTGGCTCAGGCTAGCTGTTGAGTATGTACACAAAACAGCTAGGCGGATATGTATTCAGGCTGCTAGTCTGAGATGCCATCTGTGCTACCCCAGACCACGCTGCTACTTTTAGAAAAATAGCTCAAGCAGAGCTAACGCTTGCCTGTCCACCCAAGTGGGGAAGCACACTCCCAGCTGCAGTGTAGATATACCCTCGGAGAGGTGCAGCTCTCCTCCTCCTCCTGGGAACGGGGAGAAGGGTGAGAATAATCTAGCTTTGTTTTGCTTCCCCTTCTGGGAAAACACACATAAAACATATCTACCCAATATAGCAAACCAATGTTCTCCAATGATTGCTTAACCTATAGTGCTTCCCGCAGCTCCCACTGGCTGGGAACGGCGAACCACAGCCACTGGGAGCTGCAAGCGGCCATGCAAATGTAAACAAAGGGTCTGGTGGCCTACCAGCAGATTACCCTGATGAGCTGCGTGCGGCCTGTGGGCCGCACGTTGCCCACCACTGTTTTATAGGCAACGTAGTTCTTGACTAAGATTTGGAAGATTTTTTTCTGAAATACATTATGGCTAATTACTAAGACTTGGGTCTATCAAGTTAGAGACCTGGATTCTATTCCCAGTTTGTATGACCTCTCAGTGCGATAGGAGGCCACTCTCAATAACATGGTTGTGAAGGGCACAGAATTATTAATGTGTGTGACTGGAACAAACAAGTCTAGAACTCATGGTCCTTTGGTTCCCAGCCCAGTACATCTTCCCCTTAGTCCAAGGACAGTTTGATGAGGGAAACCAACACTAACAGGGGTGACCACCATTGTCATAGCATGCCATAGACAAAATGACAGAGGCAAGACAATGGGGCAGTGTATGTGCAGTAGTAATGGAATGATCATTGGCTTTTGGCAGCAAGCCAGGAACAAGCTGTATTAATAAATACACAGGCAGGAAAATGGAAATCTTTCAGCAGTTTGAAACGTGACTTCATGAAAATTTGTTAAGGCTTGGCCAACATAAAGACATCTCACAGGATCACCCCCTGCCAAATTTCAAAGTCTGCTGCAAGTTATGGAGGTGTTGGAACTCTTGAAAAACACCTTTCCACTACAAAAAAATCCTACCATTATTAGACAACTTTAATATAAGTGTTGCTACCACTCCCACTACCATACTTGAGCCACTAAGGCACATGGAAAATATCTCCAGTCACAATACCTGTTCTCAACTATGAGAAAATAAAATATTGCCCCAGTTTCTTTTGGCTGGACATGTATGAGGGGCAACAAAGCTACTATCACATGACTGAGTAGGGAGCCAAGGTAAGCATGATCCAGGCATCGAACAAAACAGTCCCACGATCTAAACGAAAAGGAAAAACAACAACAAAAAATAAATATTCTTTTCTGTATATGGGCATTTTAAATGAATCATGAGATGCAAACACTAAATATTTAAAATAATTTTCGTTTCATGAGCTATAGGTATACACCAGAACACTCATACACAGAATTTGAAATAAGTTGCTTTCTGAATACATTGTCAATTCACCTGCAGCATAACTCTGGAAAGTCATCCTTGTATCTTAAGCCTGTTCTCAGTGTAGTCATCATCTTCACTCTCACTGAACTGATATGTTTGGAACCCATAAGCTTCATTAAAGACATCAAACTGTTTAAGGCCTGAAAATAAGCAAAGCTCTCTTGAACAAAATAGATATTTGATAAATTAATTGTACAGTGAAATAAGAAATTAACTGTTAGATGTTAACTTTTGTCTACAAGTTGCAGCTGAAAGTTTTATACAAGAGTTTAGTTGTTAAATTGTTAATTTAATTAACATTAATTTGAAACTTTATGATCAAAATTAAAACCACACACCATTTTCTTTGAAACCATTAAAGCAACTTCCAAATTCCTATTGTACTTGTATACAATAGTGTCTTGATCAGCTGCAATAGCAAGGCTATTGAGTAAAGGGCTCTTTGACCTGAAGAGATTTTAATCACAATCAACTAGAATAGTATTTCAGTGAGTTGACTGTAAACGAAGGGAAGCCATCATGCAGAGAATTTGTATCTGAATGTGAAATCCAGTCTCATTTTAGTTACTCGGCTAATTATTAAGGACTTTCATTCACCACTACACTGCTTGTCTCATACTCCTATAACAGTTTTACCTTTAAGACTTCAGAACTTCCTTCAAGAACTTTTTGCTGCTCAAAGTAATATAGTAGTTGTCACCACCTTGATCATGGTTTTCTCAATGCTAAACACTGTAATTGTTGAGAGAAGATTTACTGCTGTCATCCCTCCTTGCCCAATAGTTTTCTAGGACTTGTGAGGGGGCACACCCTCCCTCTAGTAAGAGAAGGCTAACAAGCTCTTCTGGGCTCAGCCAGCACTAACCAGGCACACCCAGAAAGGTTTGCTCTGCCTGGAGAGAGAAAGCTTAAAAAGGCAAAGCCTGCCACAAGAAGGGATGATGACTAGGAAGAAGACTGCTGTACCTCAGAGACTGCAAGATATAGGGATAGATCAATATAGAAGAAGACAGTCACAGACTTTGCGACTCTTGAGACTGCATGGACCAGGTTTAAAGCAGGAGTGACCCAAAAGAAGGGGCTGGAGGCAGATCCTAACCCTGATTAAAGACGCTATACCTGCAGATAAGCCAAACTCCAAAGGGATGACAAAAAAGACTGCCTAAGAGACTGACCACCTTTGTCTCTTTTTTACTCTGATTACCCCTGTCTCAGGGGAGGGAGAGAGAAAAGAACCTTTTTGTTTGTTTTCTTTGGAGAATCCCCTGTGTGCCACAAACAGGGAAGGACTCTGTAAGCAAACCAAATCGTGGTCTGGTGGGGATTTGGCAGAGGTGGGGGGGGTCCCCACCACAGGACACTAAAAAAGAACTGCAGCTAATGTTTCAAAACCTCCCATCCTCCAGTTTATTAAATTGCTGAGAATTCTACAAAGTACTAAAGGGAAATATTGACATATCAAATTTTCTGGAAGTCCACAATAATTCTGTAATCATGCCATTGTATAAGCATCACAATGAATTCTTCTCTCAAAGAAGAAAATAGTTTCCAACAATAAGAATATGAGCCATAAGCTTTCACCATTAGAGAGTTTACAGTCATTCTTCATGTAGTCTTTGGGGAACAATAACCAGACGACTAGCAAATTTCTATTATAAAAGAATGGGAATATAAATCCTTAAGTAAACATTCATTTTACTTTTTCCCTTTAAAACTTCAAACTTTGGATATGGTCATTCTCCTAAATGGTATAAACAGAACACAACATTTTTATTTTTACATTTCACAATATCCATGTAATCTTTCCCTTAAACATTACCTTCTGTAAGCATGTGTAATAAATTCCCTTTGTATAAAAATGTTCTATTCGGAAAATAATGAATTTTCCCTTCACATTTTAAGAAGCAGGGAAAGAATCTTCCAGGCTCCCCAAATTTCACTCCCACCTCTCTAGAAGTCCTCAGGCTGGAGAATTGTTTAATACCTATATAGTGCCCTTAGTATGCATGGCACTTCAAACAAATAAAAAAATTTGATTGCTTTAGAATGTAAGCTCTTCAAGGCAGGAGAGAGAGAAAAGAAATGACAAAGAAAGGGAAGAGAAGGATGAGGATTACAATAAATAAAAAATATTAAACATGTATGCAGCACGAAAGAAGAAATTTCGGAATAAGCTAGGGCAACGAAGGATATGCAAATAACTTCAGAGGTAAATCATGAAAATTAGATGAAAGGAGATTTTAAAAGGCAGAGAGTGAAGATGCTTGCCACAAAGAGAGGTCATTCCAGACAAAAAGGGCCATAAAAGATGTGAGTGGAAAGATTCAGTGGAGCAGAGACAGAACGTAGGGCAGGAGAACAGGGAGAAGCAAAGGCTGAGATGTAAGCAGGGGTAGATTTATGCAGCACCTAGAAAGTGAGAACAAGTTTAAACTTGATGTCAAATAGACAGGAAGCCAACAAAGGGATTCAAGGGGTCACAATAAAAAACAAGGTTACTTTAGTGCAGAGGTGGGCAAACTACGACCCGCAGGACCGTCCTGCCCAACCCCTGAGCTCCTGGCCCAGGATGCTATCCCCCAGCCCCTCCCCCGCAGCCACGCTGCCATGCAGGCAGCGCTCTGGGCGGCGGGGCTGTGCACTCGCGCAGGGCAGCAAGTCTGGCTCTGGCCAGGCAGTGCTACTCCAGACATGCTGCTCTGAGCAGCACAATAAGGGGGCCGGAGGGTTGGATATGGGGCAGGAGATCCCGGGGGGGCAGTCAGGGGGCGGTTGGATAGGGCAGAGGTACGGGGGGGGGGGGGCAGTCAGGGGACCCCTGGACTTGGAAAATAGTGGAGCTGTCAATGGTTATGGTGAAGGAGACAGAGGAAGAGCATATAGCTGCAAAAGCTCAGATGTTTTAGCCCTGTTACATTTGAGAGAGTGGCAGAACATCCAAGAGATATCAGAAAGACAGGAAGAAATGTGAGCCCAGACTAAGGAGGAAACGTCTGGGTCCAGAGGAAGATTTGAGAATCATCAGCCTGGAAGCAAGACGAGAGATCATGGGAGAACAGACTTCTAGGAACAAGAGAGAAGGGGAAGAAAAGGAGTCAGGGGTCCCGGCCGCCGTCCCCCGCCGGTCAGGGGTCCCGGCCGCCGTCCCCCGCCGGTCAGGGGTCCCGGCCGCCGTCCCCCGCCGGTCAGGGGTCCCGGCCGCCGTCCCCCGCCGGTCAGGGGTCCCGGCCGCCGTCCCCCGCCGGTCAGGGGTCCCGGCCGCCGTCCCCCGCCGGTCAGGGGTCCCGGCCGCCGTCCCCGCTCAGCCCGCTGCCGGCCCAGGGTTCCATCCATCCAAGCCGGCAGTGGGCTGAGCGGGGCCAGTGGCTGGGACTCCGCCTGGCAGCAGAGTGCCACTAAAAATCAGCTCACATGCTGCCTTTGGCACGTGTGCCACAGGTTGCCGACCCCTGCTCTACAGTATCAAAAGCAGGAAAGAGATGCAAAGGTGACCTTTAGATTTGGCAAGGCAGAGGTTATTTCATGTCAACTGGAAGCAGCTCCACAGAAATAGTCAGCATCACTCATCGGCCAGAAAGGGCTGCTTAAAAGAGAACCTGGCACATTTCTCATGGCTAAAAGGTATTGCCTCAGAATTGCAGAATTTTCAGTTTTTGCCATGAGCTTAATACCAATTTCAAAGCACCAACTTAATCCCTGCAAGGCAGCCTACTGTGTTGGCCATCACGTTGCCTGAAAACACAGCATACTTGTCCTTGTTTAACTGTTCAAACTGATGTTCACTCACCATTTTCTTATCTTCAATGCCAACACTGGAGCTCAGTAACTGCATGTTAAAGAAGGCCAAGATACCCAGCAATTTAGGTTGCAGATAATCAGCCTAAAATATTTAAAAATAAACTTTTACCAATAAAACATTCTGTAATATTTAGAGATTAAATATTAAATTGAGACAATTTATCCATTATAGTTCCTTGTTTAAGTACGTTTCACAGCATATTAATAATTTTTGAATGGCATGTCAGGTTTCACATTTTGCCTGACTGAATAAAGTGAATGGAAAGACATTTCACTGTAAGCACATCTTTATGGTAAAGTAAAAAGGGAATCTATTGAGATGACTTAACACACATCCCAAAGGGCATACAAAGATTATCCAGTATATATATTATTTCCTTTGAGAAAGGCGTTTACAGAAATATCACTGGCTGCACAGACGCCGTTCTATTACTTCAATTATATGGAAGTTTCTTCAACAAGTTGTGCTTTTTTATACTTATTTGCGTGTCTTGTCTCCACATTACAGAAGTTCTATTTAATGTAGGGTACTGAAATATTAAAATTTCTTCAGGTTTTTATATACTATAAATTTTTGAGAGATGCTCAAAATGTACTACATTTCCCTTCCCCTTCCTCACAGTGGAGAGATTGCTGAATTAAAAACAGATGTAACTTATTTCTCCTTACCATTAGCTCAGGTGATGTTATGTCTCTGGGTCCCTGATACAGATCATCATTTGATGCAAATGAAGCCAATATTGACAAACCATTGAAGACCTGCTGATAGTGCTCTCCTATACGTAGCAATAATTCATTATGCAATCCCTGGTAGTCTTGTCTCAACAAGCTGCCCAGTTCTATTTCTGTTTCATTCTATAAATCAATACCAATGGCAGAGAAAAAACAATTTTTATTATACTCATAATATACAATACAATGTAGATTGGGCTTATGGAAAGAACCTTTGAGTCCAATAGTTCTAAGAAAAAAAACTTACAATCAGTCATATGAGCAGACAATTCAAACCTTCAAAGACAGAGCTCTAAATTTAGCTGCCAGCTCTGAAGACATTTGTTCACAACCAAAAGGGACTGACTATAAGATGACAAAACTATTCTCCATATACAAAAAATAAATTTAAGATGAAAAATTAGTGTAATAAGTTCTCATGTCTTTAAAATATTGTGTTTAAAGAGGAAAAAATATCCCCAGCTTGTCATCTATTATTGCTCCCAATCTGCACATGTAAAGCTGGAAAATGCTCAAGTTACCTTGAGGTAGTGAAGTGCTCGCTCTAGCTCATCCTTAGAACAGGAACAGACCAAGTGGGAGAAGATGTATTTGAAGTTGTTGATTAGGATTTCTCTTCGGTTTACATTCAGCTGTTTTGCTATGGTTCGAATAAGTGCAGACGCTGCGGGACTGGCCTTGGCAGCGAGGTCAGGCAGTAGAACTTGCAGAGTTCGCTGACAAATTAAAAGCACACTTACCAAGATTAAATGCAGATTTTTTTCTGTATGCCAATGTGAAAATATACCCGTACACCTATTATCTTGATTTAAGATTGACTTATTAAGAGCGAATCAACAAGGATACTAGAGAGGAAAATATCTCTTAGTCATGGAAAGACTAATGGAAAAAAAGTAATTTTATAGGGCTGCAATAATAGGAGATTTGAACCCATACAAATGGCAAGTGAATGTATAGTTTTGTCTAGTTAACAAAAAAAACCACAGCCAGAACACTTTGGCCTGTTAAACTGTTGCACATTTCCCCATTACCAACAAACCAGATGCTGATCAAAAAAGTTTGAGTTTGCGTGAAAACTTTGGCTAGTTCCTAGTTCGCATTAAAGTAGTCCTCTTCAAACAGGACAACATTAATGCAAACTAGGAACTTATAGTTCACACCTGCAGCATCCACACGGAAAGTTATAGCGCAGCACTTTGGTGTGCACTGCTATTCCTACTCTTGTAGTCCAAACTGCAGAGTAGTGCAGACAAGCCCTTTAACCTTAAAGAAAATAAGCAGTGTTTATATTAGGGAGGGCAACAAATGAAGATGTCATCTATCCAGAGCATCTTCGTATTTTATGTTTGAAACAAAAAACAGAAGGTTACTTAGAGAGGAGGAAAAAAAAGCATCCTGAATGAGGGCTCAAAAATTGCCTCAAAATAAAGACTTTTGACTTAACATCTTATCCTAGAAGCTGCAGAAGCCAATAAATACTTTGAGCAAATGAGTACTTTTGTTTCATACTTGGGTAGTTCACTTCCCCTCACACTCTGAACCACTACTACAGATCTATATGCCGCAGTTTCTGGATTGAACATCTCCTCCCCTGCTTGAGCTGTCAGCAGCAATTCTAAATTATCCCAATTTATAGCTACCAACAATTAGAGGAGGAGGGGGTTAAGAAATAAATCCAGAGTTACAAGATTCACTGGAAGATAGTGGACTAAAATTTAAAAAAATCCAAGCTCACAAAATTCAGAAATAAAAAAACTACCCACTCACAGACAGAAAGCGGTTGAGGTCTGGGAAATCAAATACATTGGCAATTTCAGATAACGTGTCCAGGGCCATCCTTCTCTGATGAGCAGCCTCTTGTTTTTGTAGCTCATTACTCTGGCATGGGGTGTTAGAAAGTACTGCCATCTGGCTCGAGTGCAGGGATTCCACTAGAAACTAAACATTAAAAGATAACTTTCAATATAAGTTTTCCACCTCCAGGACATAAAATCCACACTGAACAAAGATATACAGCTAAGCACCTAATCTAAGGGGAAAAGTTATAGCTTCTCTTTCTTCCTGTCTACATTTTTCTTCTACTTACACTAAATGACCCAAACTGAAAACCACGGATCATTACATTTGACGATACTCAAGTTGTAGTTTAAAAATTTTACTTTGGAAACCTTAATGGTGGCATCCCAGCCAGCTAGAAATTGATTTTATATTATTGCCTTCTGGGAATATTTAAAAACTGAAGAGAACGTAACCATTTAAATAACCTGTGGGAAAAATCACTGTTGCATTATGTCTGTAACATAAGGTCAAATGTAATATAAATTTTAAAAGTAGATCCCATGAGGAAGTGTGCCATATAATGCAAAAGATTATGTGGTTCTACAATTTCAATATTTAGGTAGCTGAGACATGAGAGGGAAACAGAATGACACTGCTGATGTCACAAACCCAATCAAAAGTAAAAGAGTCCCAGTCTTCCTTGAAAAGTTTAATTTATTTTAGAAAATTATGTCAAATAGGACTCCTCCTGTTTATACTCTACATAAAACAAAAGCTTTCTGTAAATTTTACTTTCAGCACCACTTTTAAAAATGAATGGGGAAAACATTGCCACACAAATTAATATCTGTGAGGCAATGTTTTCCTTTGCAACCTAGCAATATAATGTGCACTAACGGAAGTAATACTCATTTTCCTCACCTGACAGATAGGCTTCTTGTACTGACTGAAAAGGGCTTGCAGTTTTATAGACTTGGCTGCAGCCAGTGCTCTGATTTCTGTATATGCTGCTCCTGCCACGGATGATGACTTTGACAACAAACAATGTAACAAATGCAAGAGCGCAAATGGCACCAAGTCCCCTTTCGCTGCCCTTTCAAAAGCGAGCAGAAAAAAATTACACTGTTAGCATGGAATGCTAGTTACAACACTAGTGAGACTACCTCTAACATATGCAGGTTACCATGATAAACACAATTTGTCACTGTGTTTTTATATAACCTCCTATTGTTCACAAAATGGACGCCATGGTAAAGAGCAGATGATTTCAACAAATATGAATATATAGTATTTAATCATCATTTAGTATAAAGACTTACTCTTTGAATGGATTTGTCTTTATTAATTATAAAATTAATTTTGAAGGATAATATCTTTATTTTATCAATTTAAATTTTCACACTTTTAGAAAATTATGGGAGTGTCAGACAATAATTATTTAGTGATAGCAGATGATGAGATTCAAAAAGTTCAATACTGAACCGTTAAAACAAACTGTCAACATCACATGTCAAAACATACGAAGTACATATCCTTAAATCAAGCTCCAGTTCTCAAGCAGCTTTTTATTTTTTTTTTTAACTTTGCCCATCTGTAAATTTCAATAACCATAAATGGAAATATTTGTCAGTTTGTGTGTGTACAGTGAAATCAATGTTTCTCGATAAAAATCTAATCCTTCCAAAACCAATTATAATGCTATCCTTTTCTAAAGAAGAAAAATACTGTCACTTGGGCTCTGACCCTACACAATTGGACCTATGACAGAAGACACTTCCACATGGAACCCTAGTGAATACACCAAGGCTCAGTACAGATGCAAGGGTCTGCCTGTGTGGATCTATCTGCAAAGATAGGGGCTCTAAAGAGTGTTATTCTTGTATTCACACTTGTGCAACAAGACTCTCAGAACTATAAACTGAAAATACTTATGAATGTTCAAAATATAACATACAACCAAAAGTTACCTTCCAATATCCCCTGTTGTTAGAATTAATGTATCCTTCAACTCATTATTTCTAGATATTTTAGCATTTGTATAGGCTTCTTTCATTCTTGAAACAAAAAGCTGAAAAAACAAATTTGAAATGGATGAACTATTCAACACATTAGTTAAACAAGATCGTTTTTGTTGTAACAGTTTTACATTTTTGGCATTAGAAAAGAAAACATGGGTTCACCTCTTTTATGAATCCTTCCTCGGAGTCCAAGGATGCCAATATGTTCCTAATATTGTCACTGAATGCCACTCTTACATCTTTGTCTGGATCTTCCATTAGATTTAGTAAAGCTCCAACAAGAATCTTTACATCCGATTCATCATCTCTAAAGTCCAGATGTTTGCAGAGATGAGGTATATTTTCTATAAATGCTAAGGGAGAGAGAAATGGGTTGAAGAAGAAAAAGGAAGATAAGTGTTTAATGCTTTTAAAAATGTACCAGAATAATTAATGATGAAATAATATATAAAAACATCAAAAAGACAGTTCTATACTTCCTAAAGCTATTTTTAAAAGTGTCAGACAAAATGGTTATTTATAATTCAGATTTATACCAAAATGTTAGACTTCTATTGAAATGTACAGAATGAGAAATTACAATAGATATTAGATTTAATTGGACTTAACATCTAAAACAAACATCTGATACTAAGTTAACCATGCTTGAAAGTTCATGTTTATATATCTATAGTGACATTTGTTGAGCCAATATGGTGTACAGAAGTACACAAGTGGCTACTGTAGTTTGCTTATACTGTGCATCACCACAACTATTTTGTGAATGCTGACTGTACATTAGCCAAAAAAATATTAAAGATGTCAGTTGTGTGTGTTGAGGAACAGAAGCTGATATGATATGTCAAGCACTCATTTTTTTTGCTTCTGCCAGCTAGAGCCAATGGAAAATATCATGAGCACAATTTCTCTTTGCTCTAAGATGTTCTTGGTTCCAGAAAACATATGTATTCATCAACCATTTCAAAAGTGCTTGACCTATTTGGGAAGGAGGTCTGGTATTAATTTATAATATATTTAAAAGAAAGCAAATAAAGATTGAGAAATGGGATGGGAGATGAAAAACAGAAAAGAGTGGAATTAGTGAAAGGTATTAAATAGAAGATACAAGTTAACAATTAAGGAGAGGCCCTTTAGCGCTAAATGCTAAGCAACCACAATCCTCACTGATTTCAACAGGAGTTGAGGGCACTCAGCGGTGAGGTATCACAGGTCAGACTTACCAACATATGAGATGTATTTGTTGTCAGACCATACGCAAACACTCTTATTCCCACCTACTGTACAAGTTGCAGGTTGATAGAAGGAATACAACACAGAAGTCGGGTGGCGAAAAAGGACAGTGCAAGTAATTTCAGTATACTACACAAGAGTGTGAAGGCTAAGAAAAAAAATAAAATCACTTTACCTAGCTTTACTGAACTAGGTACTTCGCTTTCAAGAAGATTAAAAAATGGCTTGAAAATTGAGGCTTTCACTGAACATGTATTTTCATGCGCAGAGATCACAGTAAGACTGCTACATAAAATATCAAAAGTTACATGCTCAGTATCAGGTTCTGTTAAATGAGGAGTTAAATTAAATGTCCCAGCAAGACAGCAAGCTAACTTTCCAGCGATACTGGCACAAGCCTTCTTGACTAACTCAGATTCATCATTGATTTGGTCTCTGTAATGAAAGAAGAAAAAAAACCTTTAGTATATCACTTAATGAGTCATTTGCATTTTATATGCAATACATTCAATAATAATTTCCATATATTTAACAAGTTAAAGTAAAGGAGTGTTTACATAAATAGTTGCTCTCTATAATGGCTATTTGTTTTTCTTTTTTGTCTGCCTCAAACTCTGTGCTAAATCTACAAGGGGGGTGGATAGGGTAGAATGTGGAGAATTAAGGAATCTTTAATCTGGAATACTAGCACAGGAATAGGCAGGCTGCGCATGCAAAATTGGGCAAAAAGGAGGGTAAGGCAGGTACACGGGAGGGGGACAGGGTGAAAGAAAACAGAATGGGACTGTATAAAAAGCTATCAGGCACAAGCATAACTTCTTCCACATTTTGTTGCACAATGAATCTTTTTCCCCATGTTTGTTTTAGTTTATCTAGACTAAAATCGATGGGCAGAGAATTTGTCTTTTATATGTTCTGAGAGACTCCTAGTACATTTTGGAGGCTATATAAATAAATAATTAAATAACAAGCCACCAACACTAACATTCTGTACTAGTTTTCTTTTTCAACCATGGCACCTTAGAGACTAACCAATTTATTTGAGCATAAGCTTTCGTGAGCTACAGCTCACTTCATCGGATGCATACTGTGGAAAGTGTAGAAGATCTTTTTATACACACAAAGCATGAAAAAATACCTCCCCCCACCCCACTCTCCTGCTGGTAATAGCTTATCTAAAGTGATCACTCTCCTTACAATGTGTATGATAATCAAGTTGGGCCATTTCCAGCACCAATCCAGGTTTTCTCACCCCCCTCCCCTCCCCCCACACAAACCCACTCTCCTGCTGGTAATAGCTTATCTAAAGTGACCACTCTCCTTACAATGTGTACGATAATCAAGGTGGGCCATTTCCAGCACAAATCTAGGGTTTAATAAGAACGTCTGAGGATGGGGCGGGAGGGTAGGAAAAAACAAGGGGAAATAGGCTACCTTGCATAATGACTTAGCCACTCCCAGTCTCTATTCAAGCCTAAGTTAATTGTATCCAATTTGCAAATGAATTCCAATTCAACAGTTTCTCGCTGGAGTCTGGATTTGAAGTCTTTTTGTTGTAATATCGCAACTTTCATGTCTGTAATCACGTGACCAGAGAGATTGAAGTGTTCTCCGACTGGTTTATGAATGTTATAGTTCTTGACATCTGATTTGTGTCCATTTATTCTTTTACGTAGAGACTGTCCAGTTTGACCAATGTACATGGCAGAGGGGCGTTGCTGGAACATGATGGCATATATCACATTGGTGGATGTGCAGGTGAACGAGCCTCTGATTGTGTGGCTGATGTTATTAGGCCCTGTGATGGTGTCCCCTGAATAGACATGTGGGCACAGTTGGCAACGGGCTTTGTTGCAAGGATAGGTTCCTGGGTTAGTGGTTCTGTTGTGTGGTATGTGGTTGCTGGTGAGTATTTGCTTCAGGTTGGGGGCTGTCTGTAGGCAAGGACTGCCTTACACATTGTAAGGAGAGTGGTTACTTTAGATAAGCTATTACCAGCAGGAGAGTGGGGTGGGGGGGAGGTATTTTTTCATGCTTTGTGTGTATAAAAAGATCTTCTACACTTTCCACAGTATGCATCCGATGAAGTGAGCTGTAGCTCACGAAAGCTCATTCTCAAATAAATTGGTTAGTCTCTAAGGTGCCACAAGTAGTCCTTTTCTTTTTGCGAATACAGACTAACACGGCTGCTACTCTGAAACTTTTTCAACCATATAATCAGAAAGGTGAAAGCAGCAGTAATACATACAAGAGAGTTTGGGGAATTATGCTGTAGGATTTCACACTTAATTGGTGCAGGAGGACAGGGAATCCTTTAACACAACTTGCTCGGATGACTTCCTGGGGACTCTGTAGTGCCCAACGGTAAACACATTTTCTCCAATCCAGACATATGTTTTTTGGGAACAGTGACAGAAGGAATACACAGTGTGACTGAGTTTGAGGTGCTGAGGGGAGGAGGAGGAAGAAAAAACATAATAAAAACTGAACATTACATAAGACTTTGAATACTATTAGCTCTTTGTTGTTGCCAATAAGATAGAAAGAACAAGACAAACCGGTGGAAAGAAAATATACTGTTGAAATGTGAGACAATTTCTTAAAGGCAATTAATACAAGGCATACCTATTTCTCTTAAGTTTTGCATACAGGCTTAATATGCTATGATTTATATACACCATTTCTTTTGTTATAATCTTTGCTCTCTCATTTAAATAAGCTATTTTTTTTTCTCATGCAGTGTTAACCTAGCCATATTGTTCTCATATAAGGCTACGTTTTAGTCATGGGTATTTTTAGTAAAAGTCATGGACAGGTCATGGGCCGTAAACAAAAATTCATGGGCCTGTGACCAAAATACCACGACTAAAACTTGGGTGGTGGTGCTCGGGGGGAGGTCTGGGGGCACCACTGCATCACCTCTACTGTTACCATTTAACATGCTTATACATGTTGAGAGATGTTCCTCTAATAATTCCATATTTGTAGGCGACACAGTCCTTGCAGACGCTGTTTGATGATGGATTGATATCTAAAGAGATAACTAATGCACTTACTGCTAAAAAGAGAGAGATAGACTTGGGAGTCCTTATAAATCATAAAGAAACCAGCTAGTTTGGAAGACGGGGCCAAAAGAAATCCGATGAGGTTCAACAGGGAAAAGTGCAGAGTCCTGCACTTAGGATGGAAGAATCCCATGCACTGCTACAGGCTGGGGACAACTGGCTAAGCGGCAGTTCTGCAGAAAAGGACCTTGGGATTACAGTGGACAAGAAGCTGGATATGAGTCAATAGTGTTCCCTTGTTGCCAAGAACGCTAATGGCATAATGGGTTGCATTAGTAGCAGCACTGCCAGGAGATCGAGGGAAGTGATTATTCAGCACTGGTGAGGCCACATTTGGAGTACTGCGTTCAGTTTTGGGCCCCCCGCTACAGAAAGGATATGAAGAAATTGGAGAGAGGCCAGCGGAGGGCAACAAAAATTATTAGGGGGCTGAGGCACATGACTCACAAGGAGAGGCTGAGGGAACTGGGCTCATTTAGTCTCCAGAAGAGTGAGGGGGGATTTCATAGCAGCTTTCAACTATCTAGAGTGAGGTGGGTTCCAAAGAGGATGGAGCTAGGTTGTTCTCAGTGGTGACAGATGACAGAACAAGAAGCAATGGTCTCAAGTTGCAGTAGGGGAGATCTATGTTGGATATTAGGAAAAGCTATTTCATTAGGAAGGTGGTGAAGCACTGGGTTACCTACGGAAGTGGTGGAATCTCCATCCTTAGAAGTTTTTAAGGTCCAGCTCTACAAAGTCCTGGCTGGGATGATTTAGTTGGGGTTGATCCTGCTTTGAGCAGGGGGTTGCACTAAATGACCTCCTGAGGTCTCTTCCAACCCTACTCTTCTATGATAGCTTTCTGGCACTTTAAACACCTCCTCTCAAGTACAACATATGGCTGGAAAGAGATATAGATTTGCGGATTTGGTTGGCCAGTTCACTGTTCCCTATTGTGTCAGGCTGACTGGATATTCATGGATACAACATTGCCATCAGTTCACATTCAGAAGATTACCCATATAACCATATGGGCTAGAATTTTCAGTGAAATTTTATGTTGAACATAAGTTGATAGGTAAGATCTGGCACATACCAAATTATGCTTCCTGTTTGTCACTAGCAAATGGATTTATGAAGCCCGTATGAAAGGAACAGCGATGTATATGCAGCATATTAAATACACAAATGTGCAATCATAGAAGAGCTCTAATATGCTATCCATACTTACAGAAACTATTTGCAATCTGTTGGCTCAGACCTAGAAGATCTGAGCTGAAAGGAGACAGTTTGAAAGAAGAGTCATCAGAATGGCCATATATCCATGGCAGAGATAACATTCCACATACATTTTCAAGAATCTGATCATTCAGATGGCTCTTCCCTAGGGAAAACCCACATAAAACCATATTTGTTAGTCTACGTAGCTTACAAAATGGATGTGTATATTATACTTTATTTAGTTACAGAGTAGAATACATTATATTTTCCTAAAAGTACAATATCAATCCACCCATGTATCAGAATTCTGCATTTTAGAAGTGAAACAGTAAAGCAATGATGTATTAGAGGAAAACATTCTAAATTTATGTGAAAAAGTACCATCTACAAACCCTAACCTCTACAAAGTTCATTTCTTAGGCACAGTCATTGTCCACACATCGGTTTTGTCCAAAGAAGAGAGACAACAGAAGCACACAAAAATGAAAAAAGAAACACAGTTTACTAGTTTTCAAGATGGATGCATTCCACAGTTGATGAAACTGCCTTTAATGCAACCAGGATTCCTATTGTGTACATTGAGAAGTGGAGTATTAAGTTCAGGCACAAACTCTAGACTTTAATAAATTCATCCATCACAATAAACCAACCAACTTCTAGCAGCATTTTTAAGTTTACAAAATATCAGAATTCAGCGAAGAGCTTTTAATTTCAACAACTTCTCACCTTGCATATAAAATAAAGCATCAAAGATTTTCACTATTCTGTCAATCACTGGCTCCAGGTTAGCATTCTGAGCAATAGATTCCAAAAGGTTCCTGCAGACTGTCACTACTCTCATGACAAAGTCAGAAGAAATCCAGATCAGTTGTACATTCACCTTAGAATCTGAAGACCAAGCAGCATTATGTTTATGACTGCTTAAGCCCTGAGCAACTTTATGATCCATGCTGTTAAGAAAAAAGATTTAGAAATCATGTGAACATTGTAATGTTAGGAGTTTTTCCTAAATTATAATCAAAAGTCTATCTATGAAAATGCAGCCATTCAAAATGCAGGCAGCTTTCCCGCAGTTGCATGCAGACATGTACACAGGTAATCTTATAGATGTTACACAAGTTTACAAAGGAGTAATTACACATTTACAAGACACCAGTAGATAAATGGTCAACTTTGTACTTTTACCTGTTAGAATTTTGAGAACAATGAACTGTACACAGGGCAGCTAGTCGTAGTACTACTGCAATTCCTTCTACAATTGGAAGGATGTCTGATGTCAGAGCATCTTGCTCCAGGAGAAATACTACGGAGGCAGCTTTCTTGTTTATTGCATTCCACAGCATGCTCTTCATTTTCATGTTCACGGGACTAAACCTGTGATTAACCACATTATTTTAGTTTTTAAAAGCATTCGTTCAGCAACATACAATTCCTTGTAAATGATGCTAGAACTAACCAGTCTTGGAGGTAGGAATGTAGCTGTAGAAAAATGACTTTACGTAATTCTTATATTTTGAGAGAACAAAAATAAAATCAACTTCAGAAGCATAAATTATTATTCATTCATGAGGAATAAAGCTTTGGTCAATTATTCTTGAAGAAGTCAGCTTCACATGAAGAGCTGTAGAAGGTACAATCATCTTTTAGAAAAGTGTTATCATGGGTCAAAGATGTAAGTAACTGAGAAAACAAAACAATGGAGTGCTTTAATGTTGCTCCTTGGGTGAGATGGGTTTTTGGTTGTCTCTTTTGTCCATTAATTGCAACATCAGGATCTAAAACATGGTCATTCAATTATACAAATAATGCGTAATTTTAGATAGGATCAAAACTGTATTAAAATAGCTACACAAATATTTTTAAAGCGAAAATTAAATACATGTGGATTATATATTATCATGGAGTATTTCAGATTCCAGAACAAATATGACTGGATAATATGTTGTGTTGTGTGTGGCTTATACAAACTCACATAAAAACTATGAAACAGACATTTTTAAAATATTACATACTCTCTATTTTGCTATTTTAATTTATAGTTATACAAAAAATTAAAGGTTTTTTGATGCTGATGTATTAAGCAACAAAAGGTATCCTTTTTTATTTTAAATTAAATTTGGCAAATAATGATTTAATCCATAAAATGATCTCTGGATATTTATACTCTGAAAAATAAAATGGAAAAAGTAGATCCAATGCATGTGTTGCATTGTAAGATGCCAAGAAGAATTACCTTAAATGCAACCATTTCACCATCCAGTTAACTGCCAAGATCTAACCAAACTACTACACAAAATAGTTATTGAATAAATATCTTACGCTGCTGGCACAGGAGATTTCTTTGGATGCTTTACTGATAGACTTAGTCGTTGCTTTTTTTCTGGAATTTCATCACTACTGCTGCTCCATCCATCTGTATCAGAGGTATCCAGCTGGTTCCGACACTGAAGCTCCTGAATGATTTCCAGACCTTCTGTTTTTAATGCTGCATAAAGTGGACTCACCAGATACTATAACAGACAAACGTGCACACACAAAAATAGTATTAAGTATGCTGTTTCTTGGTTTGTCCAGAGAGATGGGGAGGTGGCAATATTTTGTACAAACGTTTCACAAGTTTATGTCAGCTCCAAAAAGTGGAAAAAAACTCCTGTACAAGAATCTGATTCCACAAACACTTATACACATGGAAAATTAATGTACAGGAGTAATCCCACTGAAATCTATAAAACTACATAGAAGTACTTATGTGAATAAGTGTTTTCAGACCTCTCAGTTATGTGTCAAAAGCTTTCGTATACCAGTGCAGCTTTCTGTGCTCTTTTCTGAGAGTGGACTGCTATTGCTAGTTCTCTTTCATTCACATTATTTAGCCATTAGTCAGGATTATCCATTCAGTCTGTTTTATTCCCTTATTTTATCTATACAATAAATATCAGGGAAATGTTACTTCTATGCCACTTATTTTTGTACTTTACTTAGGTTTAGAAACCAACTTTGCACAGATACCTTGAAAATCCAGCACGGATTTCCATCTAGTCAGGTAATTTTACCAGTGTTGTATGAAATTGTTATCTGCTCCTGTATACTGTTATCCTGTCCTGTCATAAACTGCATGCATATCTGTAGCCTCTCCCAAATTTAACGGAATATTTTAATAAGTTCAATAAGATTCCTCCAACCACCATATAAACACATCAATAGCATGTTGGCTGGAAGAAACTAAACTAAAGATGACCAATCTGCATTCATTAAAAACAACCTATTTATTAATAGAACTCAAAAAATGTGCTAGGCACTTTAAAGTATAAATAGAGATACACTGTACATTCTTCAGGACACGGACAATCTTCAGCCTCATTTCTACATTATGATGTGTGTGGACAAGACCCTGTACCTGCCTGGAGCTCTACTGGCTTCACGTGGCTCCATGCAGGCATAAAGGTCCACCCACACACATCACACTGCAGAATCAGGGCCTGAATTTAAATATTATATGTAGAATATAATTACAGAAACAGAAAGAAGGACATGATTTAACTGTAACCCAATAATCTACCTTAAGGCATTTCTGAAACACTTAGTTTCTAGGTATTCTTCCTTACATAGATGGATGACAAAAACAACAAATATTTGTTCAGATTAACCTACCTCTTGTTCTTCTTGACTTCCAATGACATCAACAAAAATTCTGCAAATGGTGCAGATATGGGCCTTTCTTACTTGTAAAGCAGATTCATATCCAGCTGGAACAAACTTCAGAAAGTACTGAAGTATGTGACACAAAGCAGCTTTCAACTTTTCAGACTTAAGCTGTCTAAGCACATCGGCTTCAAACAGTGCTCGAAGCTTCTCTAACAGCATATTTAGGTAGACAGGTTCAATATTTACATAAGAATCTGCTTCAAAAGGAAATAATGTCCTCACCAAGCGTAAAAGTGGTTCTCCAAAGAGTTCTAATTTTTCAACATCCATTTGGAGTACTGACTGTAAGATTCCAAAAAAGACTGTGAAGAAAATGCCGGCAGGCTGTTCTGGTGGCCCTCCTAATTGGATCAATTTTATTAAAAGGTTCAAGGCTAAAGCTTTAATTTTTGGTCTACCGTACTCCAACAGTGAGCAGCCTATCCCCCACAGAATAAGATCCTCTCTTGCAAAAAACACATCAGAAACAATGTCAATCAGAATTGTCATTAATGTAATTTCCAAGCATTCCACATCATGCATGCCCATCAATTGTAACGTGGCCGAGCTTAAATAACCTAGATTTTCATTTGTGTTGCTTAAAAATCTGTTTACCACCACTGGCCAGACTAAGAAGTTCCTCTGAAGCTGCCTCTGTATATTTCTTTCATGCAAGAAAATTAGATCTTGGAAAAGTTGCAGTAAATCTTTTGTCAGCACCTCAAAAACAGCACAGCTTTTCGCTTTAAAAAGAAACAGGAGAGAGCAGATGACGTCACAGATGTTCTTGTGTAACACATGACAGTTTGGAGCTGCAGCAATTCGCAGAAGCCTTGTTATAATCCAATTACTAAATTCTAAATAGAAAAAGAAAAACACACAGAGGAAATATTGTGATTCATATGCTACAAGATTTACTCTTTAGAGACAACTATGTAAATAATGTTTCACTAATAACTATACTTAACCCTCACAACCCACCAAAGATGAGATGAGTATAGTTGGCCACAGTAAATTGCACTAGGGTAACAAGGACACTTGTCCAAAATATCCATCTCATGCCACAGTCCATGTCTGAGAGCCTTATTTCAGCACAGTTTCCTTCCTTCACTGTAGCTACTCTAAGGCCTGGTCTACACTATGAGTTTATGTCGGATTTAGCAGCGTTAAATGGAATTAACCCTGCACCCGTCCACACACTGAAGCCATTTTTTTGACATAAAGGGCTCTTAAAACCAATCTCTGTACTCCTCCCCAACAAGGAAATTAGCGCTGAAATCGACATCGCCGTTCCGAATTAGGGTTAGTGTGGACGCAATTCAAAGGTATTGGCCTCCAGGTGCTATCCCACAGTGCACCATTGTGACCACTCTGGACAGCACTCTGAACTCGGATGCACTGGCCAGGTGTACAGGAAAAGGCCTGGGAACTTTTGAATCTCATTTCCTGTTTGGCCAGGCGAGCTCATCAGCACAGGCGACCATGCAGCCCCAGAATCAAAAAAGAGCTCCAGCATGGACTGAACGGGAGGTACTGGATCTGATCGCTGTATGGGGAGAGGAATCCATGCTATGAGAACTACATTCCAAAAGACGAAATGCCAAAACATTTCAAAAAATCTCCGAGGCCATGATGGACAGAGGTTACAACAGGGACGCAACTCAGTGCCGCGTGAAACTTAAGGAGCTCAGACAAGCGTACCAGAAAACCAAAGAATCAAACCCCAGACACGCCACTTCTATGCTGAGCTACATGCAATTCTAGGGGGGGCCACCACCACTACCCCACCCCTGTCCGTGGACTCCGATGATGGGGTACTCTCAGCCATGCCTGAGGATTTTGCGGACGGGGAAGATGAGGAGGAGGAGGAGGACGACAAGCTTGAGGAGAGCAAACAGTACACCGTTCTCCCCAACAGCCAGGATCTTTTTATCACCCTGACTGAAATACCCTCCCAACCCAACCAAGCCAGAGAAGGGACCTCTGGTGAGTGTACCTTTTAAAATATAATGCATGTCACAAAAGCAAGTGTTTTTTAATGATTAAGTTGCCCTGAGGACTTGGGATGCATTCGTGTCCAGTACAGCTACTGGAAAAGTCTGTTAACGTGTCTGGGGGTGGAGCAGAAATCCTCCAGGGACATTTCCATGAAGCTCTCCTGGAGGTACTCTAAAAGCCTTTGCAGAAGGTTTTTGGGGAGAGCAGCCTTATTCCATCCTCCATTGTAGGACACTTTACCACGCCATGCTAGTAGCAAGTAATCTGGTATCATTGCATGACAACGCCTGGCAGCGTATGGGCCCGGTGTTTGCTGGCAATCAAGCAACATCTGTTCTTTATCTCTCTGTGTTATCCTCAGGAGAGTGATATCATTCATGGTAACCTGGTTGAAATAGGGGAATTTAATTAAGGGGACATTCAGAGGTGGCTGTTCCTACTGGGCTGTTTGCCTGTGGCTGACAAGAAATCCTCCCCGCAGTTAGCCACACGGTTGGGGGGGGCATTAGCGCTGAGGTGTTCGTGTTTGGCTAGCAGGGATCTTCCCTGATACCAGCCACATGGTGCTGTAAGGGGTAAAGCGATCATCCCAGAGAATTGGATGGGGGGGGGATTAGTTTGGTTTCTGCTGCTGCACATTAACAGGAAAACCGCAGCACTAAATGGCCAACTCATAGTGCTTTGCTTGGTATGGGAGAGGAGGGTGCTGCTGTTATGAAGGTTGCAGAAGCCGAAGGACTATGGCTTACCGTGGCCGCCTGCAAGCCTAATTCTGCTGCCTGGCACTGCGTGTGTGATCTCTAACACCAAAGCCACAGGCACTCAATATAAGATGCAAAATGTGACCTTGTACCAAAATTATATGTGCTATGTAATGTGAATAGCGTTGTTCACCGTGAAAGAGTACAGCCATTGTTCTGTAAAATGTATCTTTTTAAATACTTCACTCCCTTTTTTTCCTACAGCAGCTGCAAATGTTTCAAGCCTCCCTTCTCCGTCCCAAAGGCTCTCTCAGACAAGGCAGTGAAAAAAACGCATGCGCGATGAAATGTTCTCTGAGCTCATGCTGTCGTCTGGCACTGACAGAGCTCAGCAGAATGTGTGGAGGGACACAATAGCAGAGTACAGGAAAGCGGGCGATGAACGTGAGGAGAGGTGGCGGCAGGAAGATCAGAGGAGGCATGATGCAACAACACTGGGGCTACTGAGGGATCAAACGGACATGTTCCGGCACCTGGTGGAGGTTCATGAACGGCAGCAGGATCACAGACTGCCGCTGCAGCTCCTGTTTAACCGCCCTCCCTCCTCCCCAAGTTCCATAGCCTCCTCACCCAGACGCCCAAGAATGCGGGGTGGGGGGTGGGGGTGGGGGAGGCTCCGGGCACCCAACCACTCCACTCCAGTGGACAGCCCAAGCAACAGAAGGCTGTCATTCAACAACTTTCGAAGTGGCCTTTTCCCTCACTCCCACCCTCCTCCCACACCCTACCCAGGCTACCTTGTGAGTTATCTCCCTATTTTTATAATCAATTAATAAAGAATACATGTTTTTTAAAGGATAGTGACTTTATTTCCTTTGCAGGCAAGCTGTGATCGAAGGGGGGAGAGCGAGTGGCTCACAGGGAATTTAGAGGAAACCAAGGGGGCGGGTTTTCATCAAGGAGAAACAAACAGAAGTGTCCCACAGTACCCTGGCCAGTCATGAAACTGGTTTTCAAAGCTTCTCTGATGTGCAGTGCTTCCTGCTGTGCTCTTTTAACCGCCCTGGTGTCTGGCTGCGCGTATTCAGCAGCCAGGCAATTTGCCTCAACCTCCCACCCCGCCATAAACATCTCCCCCTTACTCTCACAGAGATTGTGGAGCACACAGCAAGTAGCAATAACAATGGGAATACTGGTTTCGCTGAGGTCTGAGCGAGTCAGTAAACTACGCCAGAGACCCTTTAAACGTCCAAATGCACACTCTACCACCATTCTGCACTTGCTCAGCCTACAGTTGAACAGCTCCTTACTACTGTCCAGGATGCCTGTGTACGGCTTCATGAGCCAGGGCATTAAGGGGTAGGCTGGGTCCCCAAGGATAACTATGGGCATTTCAACATCCCCAACAGTTATTTTCTGGTCTGGGAAGTAAATCCCTTCCTGCAGCTGTTTAAACAGACCAGAGTTCCAGAAGACGCAAGCGTCATGAACCTTTCCTGGCCATCCCACATTGATGTTGGTGAAATGTCCCTTGTGATCCACCAGTGCTTGCAGCTACATTGAAAAGTACCACTTGCGGTTTATGTACTGGCTGCCCTGGTGGTCCGGTGCCAAGATAGGGATACGCGTTCTGTCTATAGCCCCACCACAGTTAGGGAATCCCATTGCAGCAAAGCCATCTAGTATGATCTGCACATTTCCCAGAGTCACTACCTTTGATAGCAGCAGCTCAATGATTGAGTTGGCTACTTGCAGTAGATTTGCCCACCCCACAGTAGATTTGCCCACTCCAAATTGATTACCGACTGACTGGTAGCTGTCTGGCATTGCAAGCTTCCACAGGGCTGTTGCCACTCGCTTGTGAACTGTGAAGGCTGCTTTCATCTTGGTATTCTTGCGCTTCAGGGCAGAGGAAAGCAAGTCACAAAGTTCCATGAAAGTGCCCTTATGCATGCAAAAGTTTTGGAGCCACTGGGAATCATCCCAGACCTGCAACACTATGCGGTCCCACCAGTCTGTGCTGTTTCCCGGGCCCAGAATAGGCGTTCCACTGCATGAGCCTGCCCCAGTAACACCAAGATCTCCAAATTGCTGGGGACCGCGGTTTTAGAGAAATCTGTGTCCACGTCCTCATCACTGCGCTGCCGTCGTCTCCTCGCCTGGTTTTTCAGGTGTTGGTTCTGCATAAACTGCACGACAATGGTCATAACTGCTGCGGTGAGCTGAACGGGCTCCATACTTGCCGTGCTATGGCGTCTGCTCGGGCAATCCAGGGAAAAGGGCGCGAAATGATTGTCTGCTGTTGCTTTCACGGAGGGAGTGAGGGTTGACTGACAACATATACCCATAACCACCCGCGACAAATTTTTGGCCCCATCAGGCATTGGGAGTTCAGCCCAGAATTCCAATGGGCAGTGGGGACTGCGGGAACTGTGGGATAGCTACCCACAGTGCACAGCTCGGAATGTCGACACTTGCCACGGTACTGTGGATGCACACCGCCGATGTGTGTGCTTCATGTGGATGCATGCACTCGACTTTATACAATTTGTTCCCAAAAACTGACTTCTGTAAAATCGGAGTACTTTTGTAGTGTAGCCATGGCCTTAGGCCTAAGTTTTCCCTGCTTCCTCTTAGGCAAGTAGCTCTCCTCATTACCCTCACTGCCTGCCAGTTTTCAGCAACTAGCCCACTCTTCAGCACAGAGCTGTTCTTGATTTCATGTAAGGAAATTTCCATCCCTTAGCCTCTGTTGCAACCGCATACTGCCTCCATATTGCTTCTTCCAGGAATGGGGTATTCGCTGAGAAGGATTCAGGAAGAGAAAGTGAATCCCAACTGGAGGAACTGATTTTGGGTCAGGATGCCTGTCTCAATATATGCTCCCAATTGCTGCAGATCCTTCTTCTGTCTCTTTGGCACGCCACCTCTTAGTGTGCTTGCCAAAACCCAAGAAATTACCACATCTTCAGGATGCCTCCCAGATGGGAGCTGGCCAGTGTCTTTATGGACAAGCAACAGTGATGAACAAGAGGGTCAGATTCTGTCCTTGGATATGTATTATGCAATCCACATGCACAGAAACCTAACGCATCATACATTTAAAACAGGCTATCAAATATTCATTTAATTCACAACATGCAAAACTAGCATGTGGAAGAGAGCAAAAATAGGGCAGCAGATATTTGTGAAATCTGCTGGGTATAATATTGAAATGTAATAGGTTATTTTCAGTGCTTAAGCAAAAATGTTTCAGAAAACTCACCAATGCAACTGCACTCAGTTTCCTGGTGATTTTCACTCACATTTACAAACATAAGGGGGGAAGATTTCATGATGTGTTGAATAAAATCAAGGAGCATCACAGAACTTGGCTGAGAATCAATTTTCTTGACAAGTTCCAAAGCAACTGAAAAGAAAATAAATATTCGCATTACTACTGCACCATAGTAACTTCAAACTTCAAGAAACATTTCCACTATAGGAACTACTGTAGCGCAACACAATATGGATTTTGTATGGCTACAAATCAGGAGAATATTTCATTATTACATGCTCACAATATACATATTCTCAACTGTGGATACTGTATGTCACATCAATATATAGAAGAATTAAATTATATAAAAGATATTTGTCTTAATTACTTGTATGGGTACTATCAACGTGTATTAACATGCAATTCTTTTAATACCACCTATATATACCACCAGTAGAAAATGGCAAACAGTAAGACTTGCTGTTTTTCCCGACCCAAACTTGACGAAAGTTAGAGAAATCCAAACAGAAAACACAGTAAAAATTATTCTAAAGCTGGAAGAAATGTAAGACCCCTCTCACCATCCCCACAGCCTGTTGAATCCAATACATTCAATGAAATAATCAAGAAATCCTGGATTATCCCATAGTTAGCTTGCACAACAAACCAAAAACATCTAACCCGTCACTACACCATCTCAGATTTTTCTAAATCCTCATGGTTTATAGAAAAAGACACGGGAGAAGTTATTTATACAAAATTCTCATGATCAGATAGTAATTAAGTTACCAGAGGTTTTATGTGATAACGTCCACGTATTCAGAAGCAACATTCAAAGCAGATTGTTTTTTACTAGTAGAAAAATAGTGAGATAAAATAGAAGATCTTAATCACCTCATGCATCTCAAGAAATAACAAACACATAATAGTGTATGTTACATATGTGCATGTTACTTACATGACTAGTTCATTAAGTAAAGAGCCATATCTAATCTACTGGATGAGATCATATCCCTGAAAGAATCTATTATTACATATCTATTTGTATATTTGCAGAAAAGTTGTTATATAAGTACAAGACAAAGGGGATGCATGTATTCCAGAAACAGCAGAGCTTTGTTAATTCACAGACAACTAGAAGCTCCACTATGAATTAACAAGTATTAACATTTATTATAACAGTCATCTAAAATTAAAAAATTAACTACAAATATTGACATAAGAACTCAATCCTGCAAATCAATCCTGCAAATCCTTTTTATGTGAGTAGGGTCCTACCAATTTCACAGCCGTGAAAAACATGTCATGGACCATGAAATCATCCCTTCCCCTTGCCGATGGGAGCCCAGGGCTCCTAGCCAATAGTCCAGACACACTGGGGAGGGACAGGAGTTGCCCTTCCCTGGCATGGCTGCTCTTGGTGGGGAGATCACACCCATCTCCAAAGGCAACACAGAAATGAGGATGGTACACCCTCACTCCTGCATTGCAGCAGCCCGAGAGTTGGGCTCCAGGCTTCCGTGCTCCCCACCCCCACGTGGCTCCTGCTGCAGCTCCGAGCGCCAAGCTCTGGGCTTCCTCCCCAAGCAGCTCCTGCCGGGCTGCAGGTTCCTGCTCCTGGTAGCTGCCGCTGGGGCAGCCCAGGCTCTGGGGTTCTGCACCCCCACCTTGCAACTCCTGCCGCAGCTCCAGGCACTGAGCTTCCTCTTCTGGCAGCTTGGGCTCAGGGTTTCCACCCCTCTCCCCCGCACCAGCTGGGGCTCGGGGCTACCACCCCCCTGCAGCTGAAGCAGCCAAACTCTGGACTTCTGCCACTTCAGCCAGAGCTCGGGGCAGCCTGGGCTCGGGGCTTCTGCCCCCCAGCCACGGCTCAGGGCAGTCTGGGCTCAAGGCTTCAGCCCTGAAGCTGCAGCTCAGGGCTCCTTCCCCCAGTGCTCCTGATGGGACTCGGGGTGACCCAGTTGGAGCTTCCACCCTAGGGCTTCTTCTGGGGCACCCATTTTTCGGGGGGGGGGGGGCGGGGCTCCCAAATTGGCCAGGGGCCCCTACCTTAATCTGTCACTGGCTTGGACTAGCAGTTAGGAGGCCCCAGCTGGGGTGCTCCTAGAAGCATGGGGGAGATCCTACCCACTTCCACCTCCAAGAACCTCCTGTAACTGCAGGAAGCTCAGAGATTGCAGCCTAGGCAGCACAGAAGTGAGGGTGGCAATCTTAGGACCCACCACAACAACTTTGCAACCCCCCCCCCCCAGCCCCATGATCCCATTTTGGGTCAGGACCCCCACAGTCACAACAGCATGAAATTTCAGATGTAAACATCTGAAATCATGAAACTGACCAATTTTAAAACCCTCTGGCCATGAAATTGACCAGAATGGACCATGAATTTGGTATGGTACTACTCACCTGCAAGTAAGGGTTTTCAGGTTCTGAATCTCAAAAGTACATTTTACTATACAGAAGTCTTCATATTTAATGTATCATAATAGCTGTTTATTTATTCTGACAATTACAGTTTAGGTTTAAATATACTATTTTATATTATACTAGTAAGTACTTTGTTATATATTTTACAAAAATAATTAAATCAAGACAACATGACACCTTGTTCTGTTACTAAATGTTTGTTGAAGTGAGGGGAAGAGAGTACCAAGTTTTTGAGAAGAATGTACAAAATGCAGATTAGCAGGGTTCTACAGTATTTGAAGGAAAGGGATATGCCACTAAAAACCTGCTTTACTTACCAACATCTACATCTGTAAGTATTCTGCCAATGAACTGGCAGAGAATTTGTCTTGGCTTCTGCACAACAGTATTATATTCCTCCGGACTGGCACTAAATTAAAAATAAAGCTAGTTATAAAATGTATATTACCACCTGAATACTTTTTCATCTTAAAGTTAAAAAGACCAGTTATTTAAATTGTTTGAGCAATACAATATTATACATCGAATTTCAAATTTGGCATTGGTTCCTTCTAAAAGTCTAAAATCAGAAAAGGTTGTACTATGTATGAGAGAAGCAGGATTGTCAGCTACTGCACTGGGATGCAGCAAATCTGGTTTCTATTCCTGGCTTTCCCACAGTCTTGTCATGTAACTTAGAACAATTTAACATCACTGCATCTTAATTGTCCTCGCTGTATAATGGTACTAATAGTACTTTCCTACTTTATAGCATTGTTGTGAGGATAAATCATTAGCATTTCTGAGGTGCTAAGATATTGCAGTGAGTGAGCATCGTAGATAAACCTATAAACAAACAAGTGGTCCACAAAGCTTTGCAGAGTTAAACAGCACAAAGACAAAGTTAATAATAAAGCAGTAGCAGAGAGACAGTCAGAGGTTGACACTAAAAAGGGCTTCGTAGATTTTAGAATAGAAGGAGAGTAGATGAGGCCAGAGAGGACTGTGCCAGGAGTCAACCATCATGATGAGGGATTTTTTGCACTAGCTGTTTCAAATAACATGTAAAGTGTTATTTCTAGTTGGTTTTAATAGCACGGCATGTAAATCATCATCACAGCCTGGGGACCCAGCTGCCACTGCAATATAAGGAAGCTATGCTACGGCTCTGCTATAATGCTGGTCTCGGGACCAGCGCTGACAACCAAGCGTTTGCTAAGTGGGTTTTCACGGGACATGGCGGAGCTCCAGCAGACGCAGCCGCGGGCTCCTGCCTCTGAGAGGAGCGGGGAAAGGCGGTGTCTGTGCGGGGTCGCTGCAGACCTACCTGCCCAGCTCCCTGAGGGCTGGGATCATAGAGGCCAGCTCCAACCCCTGCTCGGCCATTGCGGCAAGCCAGCCCCGGCCCCAGCGGCAGCAGCCCTGCTGGTTGGAAAACGCCGCCACTAGCGCTGCTCTCTGAGGAGGGAGAGAGAGCGCGCTAGACGGTGCCCGGCTAGGCTCAAAACAACTCAGTCAGTTCCTAGCAGGCCGTAGAGTAAACGCGTTCTCCTTCCTCCTTACTCCCTGGTAGAGGCTGGTCTATTGCTCTGACGCGCCGCACGCGCAGCTTTGCCTCAGCTAAGAGCAATACATGAGAGAATCAGTGAAGAATGTATTCACCACAGACTTTGAGGGCTGAACAGGAAACACTTTTTAACAAATACGTAATTAATCTACTGCTGATAATTCACTACAGATCAGCAATGTGCTGGCTGCAGGTGTTGTACATTCAGGGTTTAAAAGTGAAAATGCAGAAATAGCATAGTCTCTAGACAGTTTGTTCACCCCAGTTGAGCAAATCAGCATACCGGCAAGTATGCAGGGATCCTAGTATCTTTTATTGCTACGGGGATGACAGCGCCCCAGTTTCTCTGTCTCAAATACACTGAATGCAGTGGCAATCTTCTTTTTCATTCACTCCAATATTGTACAGAAAATATTTGAAGCCATTCAATCCAGATAATAGATTTACAAGTACTGTGTATTTATTCACCTGATTTAAAACTCAAGCAGTTTTTTCAATCCCAAATTTTAATTACCCTACAGAGATTTATCACTGCCAACAGCAACCTACCAACTTTTCAGGGATCACGTGTGTAAAACAAAAAGAGGGAGGGAAAACGGTCACAAGAGAAATAGGAATGCAGGAAGTTCATCATGAGATGGAAATCATATTTTGTAATCATCAATAACATTTTTCTGCTTCGTGAGCTATTTTTTCCCCGTTGGTGTCTAGTAATGAAAGGGGTCTGAGGTAAATTTGGCTCTACAATTAGATCTCGTGGATAATTATGCAGAGAAAGTTCCTTCAAGTCACCAGCAGACTCACAGCACAGCGCAAGTCCGAGGCGCTCCCCTGGAGATTTAAGCGGGAGGAAAAGTTCTCAGACTCACGGTTGGTTTTAGGCGTGTGAGCAGCAGGGTAGTAGCCTAGACGTCAGATTTAAGGGGTCGCTGAACCGTGGGTTCCTCAGTGCAAGCTGACCAGTATGGGACGCCCTGGCCCAGGATTATTTTTGTTTGATCATCTAGCTATTCTTCACTACACCGGAGCGAGGATACGCAAAACCGAGGCTCTTATTCGGGAGGCAGCCAGCCCGCTCCTCCTGCTCCCTGCCCGGAATGGGGGTCGTGGACTCTGCCCTGCATCATCCCATGTTAATACATTTTTTTGTCAAGAGAGTTTTAAAGCAGTGAATTCTGTTGCCCTATGATGCCCCTGCGCTAAGAAAATGCCACCCTCCGGGTTACCTCACGAATTCCCAGCAAGAGCAGGGCCCCTGGTTTCCCCCTCTATCTCTCTCCTCAAGGGCAGGGATTCCTAGTACCCACCCCACCATCTCCCAACGACTATTTAATTCCTTGAGCCACAGGACTATCTAATGAAGACACCGGACACGGACACCTTGGTAGTGCCACTCAGTCAAGCCCAGCCCTCTGGAGGGAGCTCGCCACTCGGAGCCGAGCCCCACTCCAGGGACGCAGTAGGATTGGCCTCTGCAGCTGCCTGCCCAGCGGATGTTCGGTGGCTCCTGGCAGCAGGTGTCTAGTTCGCATCAAGTATTGTAGCAGCGGCTGGAGCAGGAGCAGGAGCTGATACAAGACCAGCAGCAGGTAAAGGGGTCTGGACAAACCCTTTTGTTAAATGTGCCCTCCAGCCACCTTTTGGAGGGAGAGGGGGTGGGTTTCCTTGGCTTTGCTGACAAGATGCATTTACTGTGGTTCCCAGAATATCTCCGGCACTGATCAACTTTACGCTTTTTACAATTCATTCTAGCCAGCCAGCTCCTGCTCTCATTGGGAGAGTTATATTCAATATATTTTAAAACACTCAGGTTATTTTTAAATTTTCATTTTAATCATTTTAAACAAACAGACTTTAACACATAAAGTAAGAAAAACAGAATAAAAGCCCCCAAAAGGCGCTCTCAGCAAGTTGATCCTGAGGAGCTAGACCGATCAGATCTCACCTTGACAACCTGCTTCCTCACACCAGACACCAAATTAAAGGTATATTTTAATAGAGTGAATAGGTTATGATGGAGCATAAGGAGCTCTGATGAATCATATATTGCCTTACATAGTGAGTCTGCAGGATATGGAAACAAAGAACGTTTTCTCAGTGTGTGAGTCTAAATGTAGATATTAATAGCCAGGAGACTAGGCAAGAGGAGATTGTAGTTTTGATTTTGCTTTTCTAATTGGGACATACTGTCTTTATTGTATTTGTTTTCAATCATATGAACGTCTTGCTTGCATTGTTTATGGTGTTGTATGTAATCACAGGCTGAAATAAAACCCTTTTTGTGGGTTCTGTTTCTGGTGCCACTTTCCCAGCTCTGAATGTTGAATGTTGCATATAAAACAGACAAGGAAATGAAATGGATGTGTCTGTGTCCCAATTTCTGAATAATTTTAAATGAATTCTCTTCAGGAAGTTGTTGGGAGTTCGCTTTTCATTCATAACTGATCACACTCCCCCCCCCCTTACATGACATATATACAGCTAAATTTAAATATCTGTCTGCTTGATCTACCCTTTCAAGATCAAAGCCCTATTTGATATGATAGGAAGGAACTGGGATATTTCAGGAGACTTTCAAACACACAATTGTATTTAATCTTTATTTTTTAAAATTATTTATTGCAGTATTGGCTGCTTGTTGAACATATATACTAACCCCTTTGAGTGTCATTCCCAATGTGCAGTCAGAAGCCCTAAGCTTTGCCTGGTGCCTGCCATGTGGCATCAAATTTTGGGATGAAAAGACCAGAGATCAGATTAAACTAGGGATCCAATTTGCAATTTTCTAGTAGGTATATACATATCTGCAGAATTTAAGCTTTAATTTAAAAACCAATTGTCCAACCCTTCGGGTTGTGAAGATAACCTTCCAAATATGAACTGATGCAGCACTGTTTTCCTGAGTCTTCAGCTAAGCAGAAACAATAGAAAAAAATGTGAACTGCACTATTTGTGTTAACTTTGTACACAGTGGCAGTTCAAATGTCAACATTATTAACTGTTTAATTGCTGGTAATTTTAGGGAAAACATCTAGTTATTTTGGGACTGTAGGACCAATGTGGGTAGAGTATTAGCATTTTTTTAATTCCAATCGCAAGCCCAGAGAGGGTGTATAGCACACATTTATTAGGCCATAGGGCACATAAGAGCACCACTAGGACACAGAAGTGCTTAAATAAGTATTTTTCCTTACAAGCCTCCTAGTCCAGCAGTGAAATCACAATAATGCATTTATGACATATATTTCTATAACATTTCACTGTGTCATAAATTCAGGATTATATATAATTTCATTTTAATATAGAGCCAGCTACGAGCATATGCCAATTATGTTACTATGTGATACTCCTGCTGTTTGTGGGAGTGCCTCTTCTATGAAGTGGCCTCACCCAACAGTCCACCACAACCAAATCCCCCGACAAAATATGAAAAATTAATTGTGGGATCCTAAGTTTCTCCCACTTGTCAAAGCTATCCCTGCTACTTCCTTCCAAGTGATGTAACCTTATTGCCAAATCTCCCTGTGCCTGCCCTGCCCTATTGCTAAAACTCTCCAATATTCCCCTTATGGCAAGAAACCTTGACCTGCTCCATACTCAAATCCCAATGTGCTATGTGGGCTATGGAAATCTTCGAGAGCAGTGTTACTCAAAGTGGTGGGCCGCGGACCCGTGCCAATCAGCGAGCCATCGGCTGCCGGTCTGCGCGCACATTGGAAAAAAAATTGCCGGTCCCCCACATCAGATAGCTTGAGAAGCACTGTTCTAGAGGCTCTATATGGCTTACATTTTACAGGCCCCACAAAACCCAGAACCATCCCTGTTTCAGTATCCATTAACAAAGACCAGACAGACAATAAATGGCTCAGTAACTTTTTTTTTTTTTTGCAAGGATCACTTCTTCTATCTCCCTCTGCTGCCTTTCTCATTTTCTTCTGAAGTCCCAGCAAACTCCTAATTAGCATTTGATTTTGTATATTAATAGACTTCTATTGTAAGAAACACAATCCTTAGATAAGGAAATATGTGTCTCCCACCTACAGTCTGGAAAAGTTTGTCTCAAGACATGACTGATCTCCCTTTAACTACAAGGCCTTAAGAACATAATTTACAATATGTATATACATATCTTCCTACACACTATCTGCACATACATCTCACAATTATTATCATGACCAGTGTGACACAGACTTTCATTAGAGGCCTTACATGACATTCCTTGGCAGACTAGTATGTAGACACGAGGCCTTGTAACACTTATGTACCTCTGAACCCTCTCCCAGTTGGTACAAAGAGGTCCCTGGGTCACAACCATGTCACTGACTCACCTGAGCCAGGGGGCATCTTGAGAAATGAGCTTGCCTAATTTTCAGGAGCCCAGTTAATGTCTAACTCAGGATAAGCCACCTAAGCCTTATTCTCCACAAAATAAATCATAAGTCTCTCATTGACCTAAACAAAAAGTACACTCAGAATTAGTCTCTGACCAGGCCTGACTTCACACAGAATTGACCTTTAATAGAAGCAGCCAGCCTTCTTTATCTGGCCTGATGGGCCCTGGTTGGCCTCTGCCTGCTTTTAGTCCTTCTAGATGCAGGACGACTAAGTAGTTCTTGTTCCTCCAGCAGCTGACCCAAGGCAAAGCCTGAAGGGCCAAATTCACTGCCCATCTCTTCTTAAAGGGCCACTTCCGAGGGCAGGGACACTAAGGCAGTCAGGTCTTTGGCAGGAGGCACAGAATGCCTGGTATACTCCATCATAAACCAATGCACAATGCAGCTGCTGTGCTGGCATTTGCTGCATTAGGGAATGTTGACCCAGTGGAGGATGGCATGATGGTCAGACTTGCTCAGAGCAAGGGCAGTCAGGTTGGTGGAATGAATACCTGGGCCTTATAGATACCAATTTTATGTGAGAGCAAGGTTCTGATTATAATTTATCAGTTGTATAGGGCTACAAGTACACCTGATAGCCATGTGTTTACCTGAAGGTTTATTTCCAGGTATGGTCATGAAGGTTTGCACTAACCTATCTGACAGAATGGATGATTGCCATGTACTTTATACTGTTTCCTGTACATCATAAAACTAGAATGGAATGGCACAAGTTAAAATGAAAGTAAAATCCAGTCCTTAAAATGAATCCAAGAATTGTAATATTAGTTTGATTACCAAAAATAGAATAAGAAATAAATAAAAATTGATTAGAAGAAAAGATTTTAAAATAAAACATAAGGTAAGGATTGAAAACTAACTGGCCACTAAAAAGCAAATGGGTAGAAATTCAACTATATGACAAAAGTTGTTACAATAGATAGAGCAAGGAAACAAAATATAACACATCACAAACAAAAATGTTTCTTGTCTCTTTTGTTTTAGATCTATATGTTATCTATATAAACCCTGCAAACACTTATGCTTTAGCTTAATTTAACTTACATGAGAAGTCCCACTGATTTAAATGGGTTTACTCACCGTGTAAATTTAAGCATATGTGTAACTGTCTGCATGATTAGTAAATTATTTGGGGTTGGGATTGGTCTTGCATATTTGTAAAGCATCTAACACCTTTTTGGGTGCTATAAAAATTGAATTCTGCCAAGCCTATTTATATTTTTATTTTTCATATATGTAATTTTGCTGGATAATATCAATGCTTCACAGATGCTGGAAATTATGGAGGTAGGTCTGGAAAATTATTAAATAACAGTAGATATTGAGATTTAAAAAGTTAGAGTTTCATAAACTGTCAATGTCATATGTCAAAATATGCAAAATAAATGTGCTTAAATCAACAAATTATACCTGTTTTTACAATTAATTGAATTGGAAGGGTGGATTTTATGTTCCCAGAGCTTCTGCATTCCACCAGCATAAAATCAAAAATACATGGGCTTTGTGTGTATGGAACAGATTTCATTTCATACAAAAGTTTGCACCTATATCCTTATGTTTAGCACCCATTTCACATGCCAATAGCATCCAGGGACTGCCTTTTTATACCAGTGACTAATTAAAGAGAATATTTTCATAGCACTCAGAAAGACATGTGGTATACTTATGGCAGAAATTCTTCACATTCTTGGGGGTAATTGTTGCTGTGAGAAACCAAGCAGTCATTGGATCTAAAACTGATCAACACAATGGCACTGGATGATACCTGTGATAGGATCTGATTATAGAATAATCACAGTAGCTAAGGAGCCCATGTATCCTGACATCTACTAGGAAGCAATACATTCTACATGCAGTACTAAAAAAAGAAATCTGGTCAAGCCAACACCATGACTTTTGGGTATAGAGGATTTGCGGAGGTTTGTCAACCATGTCCTATAGAATGTCATAACACCAATCCATTTCAGCCTCAAAGTTCAAGCACTTGAGTAATGCTCATCACTTATTATGGTATGGAAAAGGATATTTAAAAAACCCTAATGTTAGTTAGATGGAATTATATAAATAAGGAGTTCTGGTTATTAATATAAAAGACACCACCACCTTTGAAATCTATATGATGACTACAAGTCTTAGTAGTCTTCCATTCCGATTTTATTGGGAAACCATTTCGACTTTATTGGAGCTATTCATGTTAAAAAAAGGGGGAGGGAGGGCAGCAGAATCAAACATTTAATAAAGGGGACTCCTCTTCTGCTCTCCCATGTATGTGTGATATAATTACTAGTTACATGATTTAATCTTTGGTTCATTGACCCATTAGATTATACTGACCTTTTGAATGTTTTCCATTTAATCAGAATGGGTGTAGACACCCATGTACCAGCAATCATCTTATTATACTATGTTTGTTTTTCATACTACTAAATATAAAATAATGGATGTGTTCCTGGTTCTTTTTTAGACTCTGAATTATTCTAGTTAGATGTTTCTAAAAGGAATAAAGATGATGCATTATAACAGCTCATCAGAGAGATTACAGTAGATTCATTTACAGCATCACTAAGCCTCAGGGATAAATTATTTATAAAGGAAAAGAAATGTGTATGTGCTGGTGGGGAGGTGATTATCATCTTTCTTCTGGTGTTCTCTTGTGCATGTTCCCTTATCAGTAACAGGTATTAGCCAAAGCAATCTGCTCAGGTATCAAAGTTAGTGTAGGTTTCAGAGTAACAGCCGTGTTAGTCTGTATTCGCAAAGAGAAAAGGAGTACTTGTGGCACCTTAGAGACTAACCAATTTATTTGAGCATAAGCTTTCGTGAGCTACAGCTCACTTAAAATTAGCTAACCTTTTTCTCCTACTATAGTCATTGGTAAATTTCAGTCTGCATTTATGAACCACCCTCTGGTAACACCTCTGACATGAGATAAAAGCTGACTTACCAGGCCTTATATGAACAGGAAGATTTTATTTGCTTGAATGCTAATTTAAAGGATTTGTCACAGTATGAGCTGCAGGATTGAGTAGTTTTTGATAAGTAGATTTCAGATAGTTAGTAGGGACTTTGATCTGTATTATGTGTCACAACTCTCCTCAGCTAGGCAGATGCATAGTACAAATTATTTTTGCAAAAAGCACAAGTCTTCCTTTTCTAAACAGGATTAACAAAAAAAATTCTCAGTACATTCAATGTTAATAAATGCTCTAAATAAAACCGTGCTTATTCAGTACAGTGGTACAAATTGCTAGCCAAATTCTTTCTTCGTTTCTTCTTTGCAATTCAAATCTGGCACAGTGCAATTAAACTACTACTCTAAATTGTACTTAAAATGTATGATTTTTCTTTGTGAGGAAAAATGGTTTCTGGATTTTCTTGGCAGATTCTTTTCCCATAATTATCATTTGACTGACTGATTTTGCCCCCTCCCCATGCCCCCCCAGTGTACAGTTGGTGAAAGCCTCATTACACTGAGAAATGTTCCATCCCTCCCTCCCACTGAGATGGCTTACAGACGTTATCCTGCATATTTTAATTTTCTTAGTAGACTTAGTATCTTTCTGAGCCCTTCTAGCTCCTCTTTGAACCTGAGCTTTCCTCTGGTACATATTTATTCAAAAGAGATTTTTGTTTATGCCACAAAGGCCAATTAGTACTCTAAACAAAAACAGTTCATTGTTCCTACCCAGGCCCTGAATGATATTATCTTCAACTCTAGGGTACTATTTTTAAAAAGTCAATTTTTTTTGTTAATCCACATTTTTTGCGTTCCTCTTTTAAATTTTTCTGTATTAGCCTTCTGAATTTCTATTTACTTAAGGGCATTTCTGTGTCAATATTTCAATTTCTTACAGTATTTGTACCTGCTTTGTCTGCTATTTCATTCCCTGTTATCCTAATATGCACTGAGATCCCAGCTAATTCTACACATATCCCCAGCTGCACTAACTCTGTTATTAGAAATTTAATTTCATTGATTAAATCACTACTCCATAGTGAGACACCCTTTTAATCACCATAAGGCCTGAAATTGAATTTTTTTTAAAAAAGACTGACACTGCTGGGCATACACATCCAGCTCCAGTTTAGTGCTAGCATAATTGCTACTAGTTTGGCTGTCATGACAGCTACAAAATTGGATATTCTTTTAGATGTACTAATTCAAAATTTTGGTATGCAATATGCCATACTTTTTCTGCTTTTTCTTTTTCGGACCCACCTGTATATATTAGACAAAACTGACTCCACTTTTCATCTATATACTGATAGATTGAAGGAGCATTTTGACAGTGACCCCGGGAATGTGTCTTTCTGTAATGTATTAAGCCAGGTATTGCTTTCTTTTACAGTAGTATGATTGCTGTGTGTGCATCAGTTTTACTTTACAAGCACTGATTTGCCACTGTGTATGAACTTCAGCAGCAACCAGCCTATGTAAGAGACAAATAAAGGTTCATTTTTTCTATAAGTAAATTTTTATTAAACTTCTATACACACATTTCTGTTTTCTAGGGCCATGACAATGAAGAACACGTTTTGCAATGAAGCTGTCACAGCTGGGTATATATCCAGCTGTCATTGTGAAACATGTTCCTAGGGGTGGAGTGCATGGGTTACTGCAATGGCACAGAAACATGCGAGGAATATGACGGGGTCGGGGATTTGGGAAGGGCATGGAAGGCCGTTCTGTATGGGCTGCAGGGAGAGGTGAGCATGGATATGTTCAGTCTGCAGCACAGGCAGGGACCTCAGCATGTCCATTTGGTCCTTGAGCAGCTGTATCATCTGCTCCTGCCCCTGTTTCCTCTCCTGGCTATCCATTCTCAGTTTTTCACTGATAGCCTCTCTCCATACTCTCTGCTTGCTATCAGCAGCAGCAGGTGATTGCAGCACCTCCCTGAACATGTCTTTCTTACTCCTCCTGGTTCATCTCCTTATCAGATGGAGCCGCTCAGCTGGTGTGCAGGAGGAGACCCTCAAGGGCCATCCGCAGAAGCTAAAGAAACAATAGACAGAGGCACTATTGTGAGTGCACTCACAACCTTGATTCATACAAGTTAGATGCACCACTTTCTCACTTTCCACTGGCAGGCACACAGCATGGCAAGAGCCCTAACCACGGTGAGTTTCGCCCAGGGGAGAAGGGGCAAGATAGGCCAAAGGGAGAGGGGTTTCAGAGGGGGGATCATTATAAGTGCCTTGGGATACTATTCTGAACACTGGCACTGTTTTCCAGAGGCAGGCGTGATAGAAGCTGATATCTCACTCCTGAGGGTAACTGAGGATGCAAGGGTGCAGCTCCTGCATGGGTGCAGCTCCAGATGGGGTCCATATGCTGCTTGCCTGTGTGCTGCTTTGGTGGCTGCAGAAGTAATTGCTGATTGGCATGGCAAAGTTTGCTAACATGGAGGAAGAAACCAGGCAGCCCTCCCAAGGACTCTTTGGTAGAGGATTGCAGAACACCTCCAAGAAAGTTTCCTAGAGATATCTATGGAGGATTCCCAGGATATCAACAAACTTTTCTGCAGGGCCCCTCTGCCTAGCTGCACAGGGGAATGAGAAGCAGATGCAAACAGTCATCGTGTTGGTTATTTCTATCCCTCTTCTACCCTGTGAGAAAAAAAGCAGAGCTCTACCTCATGTCTCCCTACAGTATCAAGCCACAATGAGTACTTACCAGAGCTCCCATCTTCTGCAGCAGGCATGCCAGAGCCAGGGTGCTGGGACTGGCTAGCCCCCTTCTGAGTTATAAAGAGGTCCTGGCTCACCACACCACTGGAAGACCCTATCACCTGTCCCCATCCTCCTCCAACTCCACTTCCTCCTCCATCACTTCATCCTCAGGGCTGACTCCACTGGCTGCTGCCTTCAGCCCCAACGAAGTATCCGTGGGGCCGTTGCCACTGGAGGTGGCTGCTTGTAGAAGCAGCATATCTTTGGTGACACACCAGACTAATGATAGGTATCCCTTGCTTTCTGATACGCCTGCCTCAGCACTTTGATCTTAGCATGTCCCTTTTGTTCTGGGGCTTTACAGGGGGAGGGGTGCGTGCCTGTGTACCTGGCTGCAGGGCAGCAGAGTTCAAACTGGTGACTAGAGCGGTCATGATGGGCATTGTGGGACACCTCCTGGAGGCCACTTAGGGTGACATAAACAAGGCAATGTCTACACTGACACTGCGTCGCTCTGACTTTGTCACAAAAAGCTCTATGCCTCCCATCCAGGTGGTTTAATTATGTTGGCATGGCAGGAGAGTTAAATTGATGGGAGGAGCATTGGAGAGTGTACACCTCCACTATTTTGTTGATGAAAGCTAACTTCTGTAGACAAAACTCTGTAATGTAGATATGACCTAAGTATTACTTCCTCAGGTAGAATCCCTGCCTTAAATGTAATCAGCACTGCTGTTGATGGCTTGCTTTCTCCTCCTTGTTTACTAGTTAGTTAGTTGCTAACTTCCTAACCCTTTATCTTTTCCTGTGCTTTCAGTTATCTCACAGATCGGCAACCTTTGACCCATCAGGGAAATCCGCTGGCAGGCCTGGATGGTTTGTTTACCTGCAGCGTCCGCAGGTTCAGCTGATGGCTGCTCCCACTGGCCACGGTTCACCGTTTCAGGCCAATGGGGGCTGCCGGAAGTGGCGTGGGCAGAGGGATGTGCTGGCCGCCACTTCCCGCAGCCCCCATTGGCCTGGAACGGTGAACCAGGGCCAGTGGGAGCTGCCATCAGCCGAACCTGCGGACGCTGCAGGTAGACAAACCATCCAGGCCGGCCAGCGGACTTCCCTGATGGGCCACGTGCCAAAGGTTGCCGATCCCTAAGTTATCTCATAACTAATCAGTTCTAATGGCACTCCCTATATTACTCCCTTTGTTTCAGTCAAATACCTTGGTATCTGGCAAATTATTTTAACTTCCCTAGCATTTATTCTCTTTATTTTTAAATTCAACTAAAAAATCCGCATCTTGCAATCTCTTGGTTATTACTATATCCCCTATGTTTTTTTTAATCCACTCAGCTATTTTCACAGGGTTAACACCACCTAATCTTATTTCTTTGGCTAGGGATTGTGCAATTATAACATTTTCATTTGTTTCCTTCCTAAACTTCGCTTTTTTTGCTGATATCATCATCATCTGATTCGGCTTCTACTCTATTCTTCCCCTCCCCACCACTTTGTATCCATTCTCCCTCTCTAATAGACTCTCTTTCAGTTTCCAGAGTGACTTAATTTGGGGTCAGAAAGTCTTCCATCTCTCTCAGCTGTACCCCAGCCTTTTCAGCCACCTGCCAGCACATTAAACTTAGCCTCTTCTGCTCTGAACTTCCTCTGTTTATAGTAACCCACCAGTTCCTTTCCCAACTGGGACTCATGTTCATTTAAGTCTGGCCCACGCTGCAGGTGCAGCCAGATAGCAAATTGGATAAGTAGGCCCATATTAACCCATTCAGGACCTGCGTGGGGTACACACACCATCATACAGTGCTGCTCCTGATATCATGCAAAATAGTCAGGAGAGAGTAATATGAGGTCCTCCTTCCCTCAAGGGGCTCACTGCAGTTTCTGCAGTGCTCATAGTCCTTGCCAGCATGGGACTGATTTCAGAAACTGGAGTTAAGATTCCAACAACCAGCACAGGATTTGGTCTTTGATGTTATATTTTGTCTGCAGTTCTTTATTTAGCATTACTATTTTCTAACTGAATAAATATGGAGATAAGAGAAATAAAGGATAATTCAGTTTTAGTCATCACCATCTGTAATAGTAATTTGGCTGTACTGATCAAAAATTATTCTCTATGGCTCTGGCCCCAGTCCAGCAAAGCACATAGATAGCTTTAAGCCTGTATACAGTTCCATTAAAGTCAATGGGACCACTTATGCGGTTAAAGTTACACATGATTAAGAGACTTACTAAACTGGGACCTACAACCAAGTTCTTGAAGCTGATGTATTTGATCCTCTCCTATTTTGAGAAATGTGTGTTCAGTTTTAAGGATCAGACCAGAAGAGATTTCTTTTTCTCACAGTTTTCAAAATAATGTCATACCTTTCTTAGTGCCACTTGGATGCGGGTAAATACTACTGAACAGTTTGTGAGAGTACCTACCACCCAGATACTATGGTTCTATAAACGCCTTGGATAAAACCAAATACAACTTGACTGACATTAGCCTAAAGTGCTATGTAGATCCTGCTATGCCCTTGCACAATGGAAACTTTGCTTCTCTGCATGTGGAGCACATCAAAACTCATCATGAAAGGATTCTACTTAAATGAAAAGTCTGGAAAATATTTCATTCACTTGTTGTTACATTTATTCATACTTTCAAAATGACATACTTTCTGGTTAACAAACACAGTTATAAAACAAGACCGGAGATTATTGACAGCAAATTAAGAACAGATTACATAGCATTAAATTCTACCCTAAATTACAATCACACAACTTCACTGAAGTTAATGAATCTACGATTGTGAAGGTGAGAGCAGATTTAGCCCTCTGTGGTACACTGTAACATGTTTGATCAACACAACCATCATGAAAAGGGTGCAGAGTGACTTAAAACTTCTTGATCTTGAAGTTCATATATTATTAAATGTTAGTAGAAAAATGTTCTGAGTGTCCTCTTTCACATCTAGCACAGATTGTTAGCAAAACTTATATTACATGTGTTGGTCATCTAACTAAAATGTATATCCAGATATTGATTAAAGTGCAAAGGAGAGCAACAGAACTAATCTGAGGTATGTTTGGTCTGCTTTGCATTGAGGAAAGACTCCATGGCAGTGGCCACACTGGACTTTGTCCCCTAAAACTTTCCAATGTTGCCACCAGCAGTGTCTCTCCCCTGGTAGGAGGAATAGCAGGACATTTTCAGGAAATCTATTGTAGACAAGGCCCATGAGTTAAATGTGTTTACCCTTCAGCATAGGATACTTAGAGAATTAATAGATTTTAAGGTCAGAAAGGACCATTATGGTTCCTGCATCAAATGCATAATCACAGAATCATAGAAATGTAGGGCTGAAAAGGACCTCAAGAGGACATCTAGTCCAGCCCTTTGTGTTAAAGCAGGACCAAGTATACCTAGATCATCCCTGACAGTTGTTTGTCTAACCTGTTCTTTAAAACCTATAATAATGCGGATTCCACAACCTCCCTCAGAAGCCAATTCCAGTGCTAAACTATCCTTATAGTTAGAAAGATTTCCCAAATAACTAATATCTGGTTGAGCTAGAGCAGATCTTTCAGAAAGATATCCAGTCTTGATTTAAAGACTTCAGGTAGTAGAGAAATCCAACACGTCCCTAGGTAAGTTGTTCCAATGGTTAACGATCCTCATTATAAAAAAATGCACCTTATTTCTAATGTATGTATTTGAAAATATGCTGTGTGAGAACCGCATTTGGTTACATCCAAGTTTCAGCTGTATTTAAGTACAATTTTTAAATTCAGTTATAAACCCTAATTTAAAACTAAACTCTTTTCTGGGTCTTATTTAGTGGTGTTTATTAGTAAATGTATCAGATTTCCATCACATATCCCATTTTGTCAGAGGTTTAAAATTTAGCTGTATTATTTTTCTATAGGCTGAAACTTGCCATTAAAGCATGATATAGGCAACTCAGACTGAAGACTAAAAGTCTGTTGTGAATTGGTGCAGTCAGCCAACAGTTAATTGTTTTGCATATTATTCTTTTCCTGTAAGTGCAGTCCTCCCATAATGTCAATACTATTATAGTAAAAAACCCAAAACACAACAAAAAGCCAAACAAACAAAAAACAGCAAACAAAAATTCAAAAACAAAACCAACTTGAGCTTTTGCCTGCATGTGCTGTAAATAGATTAAGATATTCTCTCTTGTAAAACATATATACAAAGGGAAATGCAACAGCTTCTTTGTATCAAGGCTTTTAAAAAGTGATCCCAAATTATGTTTAGGATTCCTGAGGTCATTATTTATATTTCCCCTAAGAACACCTCAGTTCTTCCCTCTCACTCTCAAAGCTCCCAGATCACAGCAGCCCTCAATTTGGCCAGGGAGGGCTGAACACAGCTCTCTCCTAAATCCCTCAAAGCTGCTCTGAATAAAGGCCAGTGGGGACAACTTGAGAGCAACACAAGAGGTTACTACCTCTGTGACTCAACATGGTGTCAGTGCAGAGCTACCACTATCTGCTAGGCCAACCTAAGAGAGTTCCTGAGATCAAAAATCAGGACAGCCAGTCCCCCAAGTGGCAATCAAACATGCTACCACTTGATGACTGTCACCTGTCAATTTCCTTTTTAATAAGATTGTACTTGACAGCCTCACCATTTCTGTGCTTTGAGATGATATTAGTGAAAATGGCTTAGAAATAAATACACAGATTTGTGTTGCATCATAGAATTCCCTCCAATAAATATTTATGATGGTGATTTACCTATGAAACACACTACTGTGTCTTTTTGGTTATTCCCTGTATAAGTGGCCACTGTGTTTTTTAGTAAGCAAATGAATTAAAATCAAGGTATTACACTTAATAGGATTGATCTACATCAGGGGTTCCCAAACTTGTTCTGCTGCTTATGCAGGGAAAGCCCCTAGCGAGCTGGGCCGGTTTGTTTACCTGCAGCGTCCTCAGGTTCGGCCGATCGCGGCTCCCAGTGGCCGCGGTTCGCTACTCCAGGCCAATGAGAGGTGCTGGAAGTGGTGGCCAGTATGTCCCTCGGCCTGTGCCACTTCCAGCAGCTCCCATTGGCCTGGAGCAGCGAACCGCGGCCGCTGGGAGCCACGGTCGGCCGAACCTGTGGACGCGGCAGGTAAACAAACCAGCCCGGCCCGCTAGGGGCTTTCTCTGCACAAGCAGTGGAACAAGTTTGGGAACCACTGATCTACATCATTGTTTGTCTACTCTGTTTGCTCCAGAATTTTACAGCCAAATTCTGTTTTCAGTGGGACTACTCATCAGAGTAAGGTATATAGTAAGGGTGGCAAAATCTGGCCTACAGTGATTTGAAGTGAAAATATAAAAGGTAAGCATAAGTTTTAGTTTGATAATAGATAGCAGTAATATCGTAAATAGTTCATAAACATTGCACAGAAGTTTAAAACTGTGAACTCCTCTCTATTTTAAAAATAAACATATAACTTTAAGATGTTTTATCAACTAATTTAAAAATATAATAATTTTCTAATGTCCAGAGCAGAGATTTGGGAATCAGAGGATCTAATTTTTTTCATGGCTCTGTCATTAACTAGCTATGTATTGTAGCAACCAGGCAAGGTACTAACAAACTTCAACAGGACTTTATTTTTAAAGTGAAAACCTCTTTACCAAGCTGCTGCTGCACCCTCGGAAGCTCTCACTCCACTTCCTCAACTTCCCTCCCCTCCTTCCTGTTTCCTGTCCTTTCAGACTCCCAACAGCCAGTGCTCCCAGTTCTAATAATTACAAGCAGCATCTAAACACCACATTCCCTCCTCTCTTAAGAAACTCTCCCAATTAAAATAAACATTGTTGTTCTAACCACAGGAACAAATATGAAACAAGGCACTATACTGTTGGCAGAAATATTACACTGAAAACACTGTAGATACTATATAACATAGTCTCTAGTCCAGACAGGTGGTCGTCTGGGTCTGACAGGCCGTCTCTCAAGCCCCAGTTCCAGTTCCTTGTTGTGTTGATACTACGGTGAAGTCATCCAATGCAGATTGGATGTTGGCATAATCTCCTCTTGGTGCATAGGCAGGTGCAAGATAAGAAGCATTCCATACCCTCCCAACAGAAAGTCGATCGGTGTAAGGTCCCTTATTCTCTATGATTTTAAGAGGAGCTGTGAATTTATGGTCCCCTTTGCGTAAAATTCCAGGTTTTCGTATTCTAACAGAGGAACCACACTCAAACTTTGGTTCCTTAGCACCCCGCCGGCTTTTCTGTGAAAACCTTAGACTTTGTTCGGTTCTGTTCAACTGTTTTTCTCACATCTTCCTTGTTTGGGGCATCAGGTCGTGCCTTTAACAATCCAGCAATGTTCAGTTTAGAATTCATCTGTTTCCCATGCAGTACTCTGCGAGTGATCTTTGCATTGTGGCATGTCGTGTAGCCCGGTATGCTTGCAATAATCAGTAGTGAAGGGTAACCACAATTGCCTTTCCAGTTTAGCCGTTTGCAAACTCTCTTTCAAACTTCTGTTAACCTGTTCGATTTCTTCATTGGCTTGATGGTAATATAGGGATGGCCTTCTGTGTAAAATATTCCTTTCTGCTAGAAAAGTTTCAAACTCCAGGGAAGTAAATTGACTACCATTATCTGAAACCAGTTCTTTGGGGTTACCTTCCCTGCTAAAAACTGAAGAGAGGAACTTAATTACTGTAGCAGAAGAGATTTGCGATGTAAACGCTACCTCAGGCCATTTACTGAAATAGTCTATTAAAGTGATGGCATAATGGCAGTCACTTGGAGCAGTATCAAAGGGTCCTACAATGTCAACCGCCACTTTTTCCCATGCAGATTCAGGAGAGGAACAGGCTGTAATGGAGGGGTGCATGTCACTGCTGTCTTATCATGTATTTGGCAAGTGACACAGGATTTTATGAGTGCTTCAGTTTGAGAGTCCATCCCTGGCCACCAATACAGATCCCGTAGTCGTTGTTTGGTTCTGACAATTCCTTGATGAGTATCATGTGCCAGGTGTATGAGTTTTGACTGTAATTCTTCTGGCATAAGGAGCCAGTGTGTACCTCATAGGACACAGATATCAAGCAAAGAAAGTTCATCCAGAACTCTAAAATAAGGCAGCAAAACTGGGTCAAGGTTTTTAGGGTGACTGGGCCATCTCTTTGTCAGAAATTCCCGTAGTTTTTGTTGAATTGGACACGCTGAACAAGCAGCTTGAAATTGTTCTCTTGTAACTGCAGTAGAGTGCTTGTAATAAGCACAACTACTACATCCTCATCCTCTGGTGGACCATCTGGTGAAGGCAAAGGCAGGCAAGAAAGGCAATCAGCCACCACATTTTGGTTTCCAGGCTTATATTCCAGTTCATAATTGAAAGAGAGTAGTCTTGCAGATGATCTAGCAATACGATATCCTACTCTTCCCAGTCCTTTTGTGGTGAGCAACGTCGTCAAAGGGTTGTGGTCTGTGTGCAACTTGAACGTGCGGTCCCACAAGTAAGTTCTCCATTTTTCAGTAGCCCAGACACAAGCAAGTGCTTCTTTTTCGACTGTAGAATATTTTCTCTCAGCATTACTTAGTGTCCTTGAAGCAAATGCAACAGTCCTCTCTGTGTTGTCTTCATGAAGTTGTGTGAGGACAGCCCTAAGTCCATAATCAGAAGCATCAGGAGTGAATAGTGCAAGTACTGGACTATGTTGTTAAGGAAAAGTTAGCACATGTGACTCCATTTTGGTTTGGGGCCCACCATTGTTTAAATGCCAGCACATCATACACCAGGAGGAGTGATCCTGAGATACTGAATCCCTGTGAAAATCCTCCTCCTTGTCTCCAGCCTGCCTTGACTCCCAGTATCTGGTTTTTGTCAGTCTCTAACTCCCTGTCTCTTGGCCTTGATGTGAGGCCTCCCATCCTGATAATAAAAGTTACTGATGCATGGCTTTAGGACCATGCTGTGTAATTAACATACTGGTATAGCACGAGGAATGCACCAAGCAGGGATAGGTGGTAGATAAGACAAGGGTTTGTTTATTGGCTAAGGTTTCCGATGCACGAGGGCAACATGCTTTGCTAAAAGGTATATAACCTTTGTATAATCTGCATTCAGGGTCCCCCCCGGCTAGCAGGGGGGCACCACCCTCGAGCGTAATAAACTTAGTGTCTTTTGGGAACTCTGCAGTTGTGGACTTTGTTTCTGTGCCTCAGCCTAGATTCGAACTGTGCGTGACTTATCAGGTATAATTCGCAGCACTGGTGTGCGTGTCCTATCAGGTATAATTCGCAGCACTGGTGTGCGTGTCCTACCAGGTGTAATTCGTAGCACTGGTGTGCGTGTCCTATCAGGTATAATTCGCAGCACTGGTGTGCGTGTCCTACCAGGTGTAATTCGTAGCACTGGTGTGCGTGTCCTACCAGGTGTAATTCGTAGCACTGGTGTGCGTGTCCTACCAGGTGTAATTCGTAGCACTTGTGTGCGTGTCCTACCAGGTGTAATTCGTAACAATGTACATTCAAGTCTTTCACTGTTTCGAAACTAGCTTGTGCATCCATTGTCCACACTAAGTTTGGGTTCAGTAAGAGGCACATCTTTAAAGCAATGCAAATAGATGGAATCAGGTAGTATAGATACTGCTGAGCCAGTGTCCAACATCAGCTGAATAGAGTGTGATTTGCCTGAGGGTGTGGCAGAAACGTTTACAGTGCACTTTATTTGTTCTGGAATATGTGCAGTAGTGATTTTGTCCACGCTCAGCACAGTAACATCTGGTATTGTAACTGCATGCACCTGTTAATTGAACTGGCTGCTGCAACATACTTTGGCAAAATGCCAATCTTTTTGCAATGATTGCACTGAGCTACTTTTGCCAGACATCCTGTGTAGCTTGCAAGGTGTCATGGGGATCCACAGTGAAAGCATGCTTTTACTGTATTTTGAATTTGCTGATTCGGTGGTTTTCCATTAGTTTTACTCTTGTAATCGTTTGTCTGCAGTGATAGTGAACTTTTCTGCAAAGGAGTCACAGCCTGGACTGTGCCTCCTGTATCCATACTCATTATTTTGGTTTCAGCTGTAGCTGACTCAATCTGAGTAGCAATGGTTATTGCTTTTTCTAGTGTAAGTGTGGTTCTAGAAGTAAGTGTTCTCTTACACGAAGCATGGTTGTTTTCTCAATGAGCTGGTCTCAAATCATCTCATCTGCCATATTCCCAAAGTCACAAGTTACAATCAGACTCCGCAGGGAAGCAATATACTGCATTATAGTCTCCCCTGTTTTCTGCTCACACTGGCGAAATCTGTAGCGATTAGCTACTACGTTGACTTTTGGCACAAAAAAATTCTTTAATGCAGTGAGTGCAGTCTCATATTTATCATCTGCAAGGGAAAATTGTAAAATATATGTTGTCCTTCTGCTTCAAGGCAGTGGATTAGCAGAGCACACTTTCTTACTTCAGAAATCTCTGTACCAGTGATTTCAAGCAGATAAGTCTCAAACATATGGATCCAGGCAGTAAAAGCAATTGGAGGCTCACCTGGGCTTTGCAGAAAGGGTGCAGGTGGGTTCAGAGGCAGAAGATCCATCCTCGTTACCAAAATGTGTAGCAACCAGGCAAGGTACTAACAAACTTCAACAGGACTTTATTTTTAAAGTGTAAACCTCTTTACCAAGCTGCTGCTGCACCCTCAGTAGCTCTCACTCCACTTCCTCAACTTCCGCCCATCTTCCTGTTTCCTGTCCTTTCAGACTTCCAACAGCCAATGATCCCAGTTCTAATAATTACAAGCATCATCTAAACACCACATTATGCAATTTTGGATAAATTATTGAACTTCTGTGGCTCAGTTTCCCCATCTGTAGATTTTTGATGATAGTAATGCTCATTTATGTAGAGTGTTTTGATATCTTCAGTTGAAAAGTACTCTATAAGAGTCTGATCCAGCACCCATTCAAGTCAATGGCAATGCTCTCACTGACTTCAGTCGGAGTGGGATCAGAACGTTGTAAACTAAATGTCTAAAATTTACACTTATGTAAATACAATGAAATAAAACTGAAAGAGGAATACATTTCTTATCTCAAAGTCCTCTCTCTGAGAATTATGTGTTGCCCTTGTAGGGGAGTTGAGTTGTCAATAGGATGATAATGAGAAGCATACTTCATTACTTTATCAGCAAGAGGAATTCTTTGTATACAATTTAGCTTTGCTGCATGTATGGAACTTTGCCTCCTCAAGTGCTAAAAAATGTGTTAGAACTGTCATAGAAAATTTGTTGTGCTTGGTTGAAACATTCCACTTTAATTTGGGACACTCCTGATTGATTGATTGATTTATATTGCAATGTTAGAAATGCTAATACAATTAAAAAGCAAAAAGGCATTACAGCAAGTTGGAAAGGCTATCATTATTACTATTATGTCTTGCAAACTTGGGGAATATTGTAGCATTATATTCAGAGTATGAATCTGCACAAACTGTTACACATTTCATTGTTAGGCATTTTAAAAGCCTATTTTTAAACAAGGATATTATAAATTTATGTTGATATCCAGAATACTCAGAATCCAAGTTTAGCTGAGCGAAAAGTCAAAATGTAAACTAAGGATGATCTGAGTAACAGGCTTACAGGATTTGAGCTATAATAAGTATAGTGTTCTATAATTGGTAAGGTGAAGTTAAAGGCATATCTTTCTTCACATTGTGGAATTCTAAGTCATTAATTTAGAATAAACCTTCAGTAGACCTTATGCATCTGATGGTGCAGGAAGACTGATCCTGAAACCTTTAAATATCAAATAATGTCTTTAAAAATTTTAAGACTGCATTTTAAGTTTATATGCCCTGATCAACACATCTCTGTGAGGTTAGTTTTCTTTCCACTGGAAAACAGAAAATAATCTCTCTAATGCAGCCATGCAAAATTATACTCATTAATTTGCCACAGGTTTATAAAATATTAGATGTCTTCATTGCGACAGTAAGGATGGATAATTTTGTGAGTCTGAGACTGCTAAGTTTTCATCCTGATTTTGCCTTGCTATTATAATGTATCCTTGAGCTGATTGCTTTTTGCTGTGATCCAGTGAGGAAGATTAAAATAAGATTTCAGTAAAATATACAGACTTTTCAGTGAAACCAGTCAACCTTTTAGCCATTGATAAAAGAGCCTGTACTTCCCATATGAAGTTAGCATAAGTATAATATACATATGTACACACTCATATATCAAGGAGAAATAGGGTTGCCAACCCTGCTCCAGGCTTGTCCTGGAGTTTCCAGGAATTAAAGATTAATCTTTAATTAAAGATAATGTCATGTGATGAAACCTCCAGTAATTCATCCAACCAAAGTTGGCAACCCTAAGGAGAAATAATAGGGCACTGTCAAGATTGGGTGGGCCAAAATATTACTTTGTCCTGTTTATAAAATTTTGAAATTCTTTACCTGTATTCATCCTCTCTAGAATGCTTCAATGCAAAAAAACCCAAAAAAACCCAACTCAGCCTATATAGGCACCCCCATAAATAGCAAATCAATGGAAACAGGTTTTCAAAAGGACTCAGGGCCAGGTTTTCAGGTTGTCACCACTGGGACCAGATTTTCAAACTGCTCAGTGCCTAGTAGCTTCCACTGTGGCACATATGGCTGGATTTTCAAAGATTCACTTATATTGGCACTTAAATAGGAACTCAGTTTTTTTTTAAATTTATCTCCTGATGAGGAAGAAAAAAATATCGCAAAGGGAACAGATTCCCAATGTAAGCTTAACAGTAAAAAAGATCAGTTTTAAAAATTGTGTGAGATTAATATATGTCTGGGTTAGGTTCTGTCTGTACTTAAAACGCTACAGGGACAAAGCTGGGTTGTGAGTTCAATCCTTGAGGGGGCCATTTAGGGATCTGGGGCAAAAATTGGGGATTGGTCCTGCTTTGAGCAGGGGGTTGGACTAGATGACCTCCTGAGGTTCCTTCCAACCCTGATATTCTATGATTCTATGAAAGCTGCAGAGCTGCAGCTGTAACACTGTAGTGCTTCAGTATTGACGCTACCGCATAGTCTCCAACATAAGTGGATTTACAACAGCTCCTCCCTTCCTTCCTCCCTCCCTTCCTTCAGGAGAGGTCACCTGGCAGTGGTCGGCTGAGGAGTCTTTGCCTTTACCCAGGCCTTGCTTCAGGAGCTAAGGACTGGAGATTTGCTCTTCTTGTTGGTCTGCCACCAGCTGAGCTCTTTCCCCCATATTAGCTAATTAACCATATGTTGCCCCATCATAGGTGACCCCCTATGCTCCACACACATAAAGAACAGGATATTCACTGAGTTTACACTCATGGAGTTTTTTATTAATATTTACTGTTCACCTCACTCCAGAAGTGGCAAAGAGTTCAGTATTCAGTACCTAATAACCCTAGGGATCTACCAGGGGCAAGAGACATCTGCAATGCCACCAATTCCTCCTGCTACCATTTGAGTAATATAGACTTCCTCCTTGCAGCAGCCAGGAGTTTCTAGCCTCATGGGGAGGATGTTTCCCCTACTGCTGCCTTTGTTATACTTGCTCTGTTGATAAATATTGAGGAATGCCAATCTGCAGTATTTCTAAACCCTATCTATTCAAAAAACACAAATCAGACCACATAAAAACATACATTTTGCTTAGAATTATTAGATTTTGGAAGTTTTTAAAAATGAACAATTTGGGAATCATTGTATTTGTCTTCTGTTGTCTGAGCTTAATGGTTAACTTGGGCCACATTTTCAAGTTTTTCTCCACATCCATGGGGGCTGGAAACTTACTGTTGAAAAAAATTAAAGCTGAGATTCTCACCTAATCATGTGGAGCTGGGGCTTTGAGGAAAAACATTAAATAAGATGAGACTCACAATAAAACCATCAGATTTGGCAATACTGAGTTTGTAAACTTTTACCAGGACTAAATTTATTTGTTTGATTATGTGGTACAGTACCAGTAAGTGAACTTCATTTTTGTTCCAAACAAACTGGCTTCTGGGTCTTTGAGCAATAAAACTTCTCTTCTTCTTCTTCTTCTTCTTCTTCATTACCAAACACTATTTATCAACCCAAATTTAACAAATATGTATCTTCTGAAGGCCGTAAACGGAATAATAGATAACATTTCTCGATCTGTCAAATCTGCAGAGGACATATGGATTTAAAGTACTGCCATTTCCACTAATTTTTACTTGCAGATTGGTCAAATGAGGGGTAAGGAGAGACTTCCACAATGAAAAACATCCCAATGAATTTTCCATGACGAAAAATCCTGGCTTGCTGATAGTGTAGTATCTGATCAGTCTAATCTTCTAATAACCTTTTGAACCAAGTAGAGTTGGACAGTAATTAGCAGAATAACAAACGGCCATTTTCCATCTGATAATTAATAAGAAAAAGCTTCCTTACAATGTGAATTCACTTGGAACTGTGTGTTAAAAATATTTGCAATGAATTAAATTTCCATACTTGTATATGTCAGATGTACTGCTGGAGGGAGACCTTTGTACTTTTGTAATACTATACTTAACGATCATTACATAATTAACTTCTGGGGTGACCTTAAAACAAGCTCCTTAGTATTGTCTAGCTGCACGGCTGTCAACAGGATTTCTAGTGATTGTAGTGGCCTAAGGACTCTTACTTCAGAGACTAGCAGAGATCAGGCATGTTGAGAGAGAGACATATGGTTTCCTGGAGATTGATGACAGCTACACCAAGCTTAGACCACCCACTGCCTATCATGCTACTTGTTCACTGGTAGTTTTGTACATAGGATTTTAAGATGTCTAGTGCTAACCACATTAGTATTGTCATATCCCAAAGAGAGGGAAAATGGGTCATAATTATCTTGTCTTAAAGGACAAATAATTTCTGAAGGTATGACTGGTATGGAAGGCTAGATTCTTCAGTGGAAAACATTAACTGGGTACAAGCTTAAACAGCACGGAATCTAGAGAAAATAGAGGCATGGGAATGTGGGGGAAAGGGATTGTTGGCTGGCAAAAGGCATTAAAGAAATATGTGATATTTTAATTACAGAAAAACTTTTGTAGACAGGTACCATTAAGTAAATTGCAGTAGTTTGCTGGATTTCACATTCCATTAAGAAGCTCTGGAAAGGTGATCTATACAGCACTAAAGGTGTGTAATTGTAATTTGCTTCTTGCAGCGACAAACATTGATTGTGAAATGTATTATGATAAGCACTTCCTGGGCAAGCAACTATTAGATACCCTTGGGAAGGTATTACTGTTTAGTTTTAATTTCTTTTATTCCCTTTCTGATTACTTTCCTCCTCTTATTATATATGTGTTGGGGTCAAGGTGATATTTGACTGAGGTAGGCTAATGTTTGAATTGAATAAGATGAAGGGGTGTATCATCACTTTTAGACATGGGATATTTAAAGATGAAGTATGGTCTACTGGGTAGAACGGCAGATGGTAAGTCAAGATTTTTGCTGTGTTGCCAACTCTCATGATTTTATCAAGAGTCTCACAATATTTGGTGTCTCTCTAAAAGCCTCAGCTCCAAAAGTTGTGGTGTTATGTAAGAATCTCAGTTTGTTTGTTGTTGTAAAAAACCCTCACCAAACTAAGTTTTCAGCCTGTGTGGTAGTGGACAAAAGATTGATAGTGTGATTTGAGTGTAATGTCAAGTCGCAGAAAACAGAAAGCAAGTAGAACCCAGCATTTATTATTTTTAAAAATCTCATGATTCTTTAAACAAATCTCATGATTTGCAGGGGGGCATAGAGGCTGAATCATGGTTTTTGAGCACTTGGGGCTGCCATTACTGCTTCATTTTCTGTTCTGGCACTAGCTGTGCAGTGCTGGGCTGCATTGTATGGTTTACTATACCCATCTGTAAATGGGTATAATAATTTACACCTGTCTCACAAAGGTATTTGAATCTTGATGTTTGCAAAATGCTGCAAGATCCTTAAAAGGTATTATATGAGAGCAGAGTGATATTATTGGGTCAAATCTGGAGTTCCTGATTCAAGTTTTACTGAGTCCTTAGGCAAAACTCTCAGTGAAATTAATGCCTAAGTACAGAACTTAGGGTTTGTCTCATTACCCAATATATATCTTTATGATATGTATGCTGTAAATTCCTATTAACAGTAGTGGGAGTTAGTGCATAATTCTACCTTCATGATGATGAGACAATGTATCTGCATAAATCTAATTTAAGCTGAAAAAAGCAAGGACATTTAGGGTTGAGGCTGCCATTCCATCTTTTACTCATTTCTAGTATTGCAGTAAACTTTATATGTAAGATCACCCTAGGCATAAAAGGGTGACTTGAAGACACAGTGGCAATGTTAACTCTAAACAGCCTTGCGTTTGTTAGTACAAGCTAAATCCTTAACATTTTTGGCATGCTTTATTTTAATTTAATCTCAATGTCATGGGAAAATTGAAGTTAGATTTTGAACAAAGATCTTCCGTTTCAGTAAAGAAACTAATAACCAAATGGGTTACCTCACTGAGCATTTCCTAGTCTGGTTTTTGGACTCTTTGGACTCACACAAGGCTAGAGCTAGGAAACAAAAGCAGAGATCCCCAGGGTCAACCTGGGTTAGCCCTAAAAGACATTCGCTGCTGAAAGATTACTATACCTTGTGAAACCATAAGCTATAACTCATTTTGTCTATATATGTTACCGGCTTTAACCTGCAAATAATTCATTTCTTTTCCCTAGTTAATAAATCCTTAGTTAGTTTACTAAAGGATTGGCTACAGGTATTGTCTTTGATTTGAGGTACAAATTGACCTGAGGTAAATGACTGGTCTCTTGGGACTGGGAGAAACCTGAATATTTTGTGATTTTTGGCATAAGTGACAATTTATCACTAAGTCCAGCTTGCCTAGGTGGCAAGATAGACTGGAGTGCCCAAGGGGACTGTCTGTGGCTCCATAGTGAAACTGTTGTAGTGGTTCAGGAGTTCACATTTGTTACTCTGTTTGTGAAATCTTGTTATAGAACATACCACCAGTTTGATGTGTCTGCCTGCTTTCTGACAGTCTGCCCTGCAGTTGGCACTCGTGGTCATGAACCACTTCAGGCAGCATGACATGGTGCTTTAGGTTTAGTTAGAGAGATAGCTTGTTTCAGTTTCCTGGGCGACTTAGGGGTTCAGATTTTGGCATCCTATGCTATGGTGGCTGCACTATGGACCCAAATCCTATTGTTTCAGTACTGTGTATATGTATGAAAGCACTAGTACAGCACCTGCCTTCCCTCTATCCCAAAGCTCAGTGCTATGTGTGTTACACTGGCACAACTCACTTCCACTCTATACCTAGCTCGTAGCTCTATGTCTTTGGGAGTAGCGGCTGGGGCTCGGGGTGGGGGAAGGTTACACTGGCACAGCCCTCTCCTCTCTACCCAGTCTAGTGCTGTGTATGAGAGTTACTGATGTGATCTCTCTGTCACTGCCATGTTTTGTGCATTTCTTGATGGATTTCCCATTCAGGGTGCCCCCAACAAGCGGGAGCAGATATGGAGAAGGCATGATCCTATTCTCCACACGCCTTCAAAGCAGAGGGATTAGGGTAATCCATGGCAGATGGGGATAATGGGGGAACTATTGGGAATAGGGTATTGGAAGAAATTGGGGATTGCTGCAGGTGTAGACTGTGGAGGGGGAAAGATTCTGGAAGAGGGATTGGTGGAAGGACAAGAGAGACCAGCACAGACTGTATGGGTAGTCGGGGGAAGAAGGGAAGGCCTCGATGTATGGGGGGGTGGGCTGTGGAGGAATGTTGGGCAGCTTTCCCTCTTCTGCTCTCTCTCCATTAGCTTCCTGCATTCTGTCCCTATGTCCCTATTCTGTCAGTCCCTTTCCCCCATTGTGTCCCCTTTTAGCCCCATTTCTTCGCAGTCCCTTTACCTGCCTGCGAGCAGCACACAGCACCTGTCACCTCTTAATTCCCCCATATCTTGGGCTCCACATTGGCCAGACACTCACCAGGGGATGAGTGAGGGGAAGCAAGGAGATTGCCTAAAACCTGGCACCACAGTGGCTCCCCAGCAGCCAGGAGAAGGAACTTTAGCTACATACCTGTGTGACATCAAAGCTGGGATAAGGGCGAATGTGACCAGGCTGCCAAATGTATGAGTGTCAGGCAAGATGCATGATGTTTGGCAGCCCTTCCCTCCACACCCTCTGTAAGTGGATGAATGCTGTGTATATTGGGGTGTGTTATACTAGCACAGTCATTCACAAGAGCAAAGACCAATACTGAGAGCTGACAGTCAGTGGGGCTAGAGGATTTCTTAGTGGGTAGGTGCAGGAGAGTTCTGCTTGTTTGAAGAGACAAGGAAACACCTGAGTAACCATACTTAAAGTATGGAGGAGTCTATCCTGGGGAAACAGTGACTCTGAAAAAGACTTGGCGGTCATGGTAGATAATCCACTGGACATGAGCTCCCAGTGTGATGCTGTGCCCCAAAAGGGCTAATGTGATCCTTGGATGTATAAACGGGATCGTCAGGTAGGAGTAGGGAGGTTATATTACCTCTCTATTTGGCATTGGTGCAACTGCTTCTGAAATACCATGTCCAGTTCTGGTGACCTCAGTTCAAGAAAGATATTGATAAATTGGAGAGGGTTCAGAGGAGAGCCACAAGAATGGTTAAACGGTTGGAAAACATACCATACACTCAAGCAGTTATATCTATCTAGTTTAACAAAGAGAAGGTTAAGAAGTAACTTGATTACAGTCTGTAAGTGCCTTATGGGGAACAAAAATTTGCTAATGTGATCTTCAATCTATCAGACCAAGTTATAACAATATCCAATGGCTAGAAGTTTGAAACTGGAGAAATTCAGGCTGAAATAAGATGTACACTGGCTGATGCTGATGATTATGAAGAAGCATTCATTTTTATTGTAGTACTTGTGTTGTAAACTCTTTGAATTAGGGGTCATTGTTTTGTTCTGTGTTTGTACAGCACTTAGCAAACTAGATTCCTGGTCTATGCCTGGGATGCCTAAGTTCCATCACAATAGAAATAATAGTAATAATCAGTTACAGTAATTATTGATAAATAATAATCTTCCTATTTGTAGGTTAAATCAAATTGTGCTATAATTGTTCATTTATGTAAGCTGTCAAATTTAGATTTTATAGGTAAATTATAATGCGTGTTTTATTTATAGTCAATAAAGTATAATCAAATTTTTTAAAAAACGGACATTTGGTCTATAAAGGAGACTTATTACCTATTATGTGCCACATCTGTCCTGATACATACCAACTGAAAATAACTGAGATTCCATCTGTGGATCACCAACTACTGTTAGTCTTATTTTAGAGAAACCATGAAAGTTAATCAATATGGATTTGCAGCTAGTGATTTTGAGCTTTTTCTTAAAATTTCCCCCAGGTAACTCTAATTGTGGTAGCAAGAAGGGGGAGCCGTAATGCTGATGAGGTGCTGGCAGCCACAGCCTTTTTTGCCATCCTGTTACCTAAACTTGCAGTTGAGCTGGGATAAAGAAAGTGGGGGTAAAAAGCACTGGTGATGCTGTATAGTATGTATAGACTAGAGCTGCCACATTAATACCACCAATGGGGCCACATCAGTGGTAATGCAAAGGCAAAAAAATTTAAGAAAAAGCTCCATCTGTAAATGGGTATAATAATTTACACCTATCTCACAAAGTTATTTGAATCTTGATGTCTGCAAAATGCTGCAAGATCTTTAAAAGGTATTATATGAGAGCAGAGTGATATTATTGGGTCAAATCTGGAGTTCCTGATTCAAGTTTTACTGAGTCCTTAGGCAAAACTGTCAGTGAAATTAATGGCTTTAAGAAAACTTCTGGCACAAAGCCAGAAGAGGAATAGGTGTTTCATTTTGCCATTTTACCCTTTGCACCTTCTGCACCTCCTCACCTGATAAAATGACAGTAACTATTTATGTTGTAAGAAAAAGAAACAAATATATAAAGAGAGTTTAAAAAATTAATTGTTAAATTTTTTAGATGGCAAAAGAAGGTAATTTATTGTATTTCAAAAGCCAAAGAAGTTCAGATTCTTACTACATCTTCACTTTCATTTTCCTTCTCTGCATTTTTACTGACATAGGTTAAATACCACACCCATAGACTAGGTTGGACTTTTACCAAGGCAAAGGTCTTCTATGATAAAATCGAGAGTACGCAGAACCTTTAGCAGACTCTTTTTTTTCAAACATTCACTTTGGGGAAGAGTTATTTGGAGTCTTCCAGTACAAGATTCACAGTTGATTTGATTGATTTAACATATATCTGGATAGTAATTTCCTGGTGGTGTTTAGTTGTCAACTAATACAGGTATGCTAATTAATTTATCTTTTTATAGCACAAACTGTTGAGGTAATGGTTTGGGCCATAATCGCGCTATTATCTATATTGGCATCTGTTCATCAGGGAAGGAGATTGCAGGGGCACAAATTTGTTAGAACTTGGCTTGAGCTGGGAGTTGAAGGTGCTGCAAAGAGCAATTGTAGCTCAAAAAGTGGTCAGCACCAACCAGGAAGGGGTGCAGCCAGGGAGTTGGTTAATTACCATAGTGGTGATTTGCTGTGGCACTTCTGGACAGGAACTAATTCTCCCTCCCTCCCCCCAGCACAAGAGACCTCACCAGCTTCAGTACCTCTATCTTACTATCATTCTAACCGATATTTTCAGATTATTTACAGTATCAGTAACCTCATAATGTCACAACTTCAAAGTTTTAAAGAGGCATGTAAATGGTTCCTGATTTTGGTATTTTGAAACTGCTTTTAAAGACCTGTATAAATCCAGGAGCTTTATACTAGCATCGAGTCACACCAAATTCCTATAGAACAATGGCAGGATGTGACGCACTGTTTGGAGAAATAATAGTTTTACCTTGTGCGAAGATTCCCTTGCTGTCCTGAAGGCAATATACATTATTCATATTACCTGTGTGATCTTAAGGCAGCTAAAATGTCTGAATTATGCACCAACTAGGTGTGTAAACTGTAGAAGTTACTGCTTTCTTTCATAGCAGTAAGTTGCATAGTGTTTTTTGTAGATATCTTTTTTGAGACCCACATGGACTACCTATCATTATTTCCTACTCTACCCACATTTTCACATACAGTGCCCCCATTTCTATGGACAATGTGCATACTAGCATATCAGGGATTGTTGTGGGAGGAAGGAAGAATGGTCCAGTGGCTAGGACTCTAGTTTGCTTTCCTCCTCTGCCACTGACTCTCTGCTCTCAATTCTAAAGTTCTGCTCCAGTGGCTCCTGGCAGCCAGGAGGAGCAATTTCATGGAGAGCCTTCCCAAGCACCTGCTGTCCTGGCATAGAACATGCTCAGTGCAGATAGAATCTTTTGAGAATTTTGCTGCCACCTTCTAACAACATCTGCTGAGTATGTGCAAACAATGATTTTCAGAGGCTTATTATAACTCAGCTAAATTTGGATGGACTTTCCTGGGGATAGCAGTAGGTACATCTGATTCCAGAGTGACTTTCCAGCCACACTCCAAAGCATAGAGGTGATAGAGCTTCTCAGTGAAACAGTTGTAGTAATTTTCTTACTTTGGAAAAACAGTGTCTTTTCCTCTAACCCCATTCTTAGGGACAGCTAAACCACTTTTGCTGAAACCTTTAACAAATTCAGCCTAAGCCAGACACCCAGCATGAAAAATTTCAGCTCAAGTGGTTAAAATTTGACAAAGTTATAAGCAGTTGCAAACAGGATCTTATAATGCAGAGTGTTTAGACAATCTTAACTGTAGTCATTGCTACCAGCTCTGCCTGTAATAATAATTCTGAAAGAATGTTATCTTAATGTTGGCCTTGCTGCAATACCCAGCCTTTCTATTTCAGTGTTTTCTTACTGATGCTGAATACAACAGTATGCTGAGATCCTCTTGAATGATGTATGCTAAGGAAAATGTGTGAAGCTGATACCACTGGTGAATTTGCATAGCTGTTCTACGTATTCAGCAGGCAAAGGAGACTTGAGGCGTTTTGTTTAAGTGAAAACTAGCTTTTAAAAATGATTGTTTGCCCTTTTGTACAAATTGGCCTGCTTCTGATCTAACGATCATTAATTTTTCCTAGGACTGATTCCAGTAACTAAAGTGGAGTTGCTTCCAGTTTATACCAATGTAAGTGAAATCAGAATCAGGTCCATAAACTGTGAGCTCTAATTTAGAAAGGTCATTGTTTGACTATACTAATTCTTGACCCACCCATATTTACTTTTAAAGGTCATGTACAGTACAATGGAAAATGTTGATCAAACAATGCTGAATAAACAATGAAGAACTCTTGTGTGTGAATTCTATAGTCAATCTCATACAGCACAAGAAATAAATTTTATTTACAGAAAATACATTTGTCATGAATCATCTTAATTAATCTGGCTAATTCTGCTTCCAGCAGAAACCAATACATAATGCTTTGGAAGAAGGAGAAACATACCAACTCCCACAACCTCAATAATGTATCTGTCTACTTTCATAATGCTGTACATGCAACAGATGGGAAAATTCCATGTTTGATGAATTTATATCTTGAAGCATCACATTTGATCAACTATTATTGCACTGTTTTTCAATTGCATTGAATATCTTCTTGTTCTTGTACTATGAGACAGAGTAAAAAAGTAAAAAATAAGCTTATGCCCAAATAAATGCGTTAGTCTCTGAGGTGCCACAAGGACTCCTCGTTGTTTTTGCTGATACAGACTAACACGGCTACCACTCTGAAAAAAGAGGAGTTTGTAAAAAGAGTAAAAAAGAGGAGTTTGTCAGTTTGTACTCAAATGTTAAATAATTGAGAATAATGTACCTTAATTGTGCCTCTGCATCTCCTTTTCTATCAACACTCCTGATGTTTGCAGTCTTTCATGTATAAATCCCAACATATATCTAATAGCTTTCACTGACCTTTTCAGCTGTCTTAAAATTAATTGATCAAATTTTGATGTACTCCTTCTAGGGTAGGGATGCCATTGAATAATATATTGTTATATATTTATTTTTTTGTGTGGTTTTCTCTCTTTTTAAATGTACCCAAGCATCCTACTTGTTCTTTTAAGTGCAATTGTATTCTGGGCAGATATATTCTCCAAGGACACCTATGATTTTTCTTCATAGCACTCAGTGCTAAGATCCCATTCGTCTACGGGTTATGAGAGCTCAAGGAATCCTTTATTATGTGTATTATTTCCAGTCTAAATGACATCTGCCACTATGATGCCCAGTTCCCCCAGTGTGTTTAAATCCATCTGAAATTTCTCCAGTCTTCAACAGTTTATACTAATTGAGACTATTAAGTTGTTATCAACAATGTTAATAAATTCACTGGCTATTTTTGTCCTCCATTTATGTCAAAGAAGCTGAAAATTTCAGCGCTAAAAACTGAACTTTGCCATTTATAGAATCCTATTGGTTGGTATGGATCTCCAGTGACTCTTCCGAAGTAATTCATCCTTCTGCATTGTGAAAGGATTGACTTAGCTGACCTAAAACATCCTTTCCCATTGAGTATCGTGTCAAGTCTTGAATAGTTCCAGTCAAGCTACCTTTGTCTGTAATCTCTTTGGAGCAGGAGCCTTGTCGTCTTATCTTTCTGTGATGCAGCTGCTGGTAGCACACTATTGTCTCTATTTGAGTAATAAAATAGTGAGAATTCTGTAAGTTCCTTGGTAACTTGTTCCACTGCCTAACTCTTCTCATCGTTCCCATGCATTTTTACTATGTTTAATTAGCATTTCCCTGGGTGCTGCTGCAATGTAGTATTATTTCCTGTTCTATTCTCATTGTCTAAAGAGAATAACTGGCGTCGGTTCTCTTTGCAAAATTCCTTTTGGCTGTTTAATAGTGTTATGTTTACTCTCATCTCATGCATTATGGTGGAAGCCCACCCCAGACTAATGGGTAAAGCCACTGCCCTCTTCTCCTTCAAATGTAACCTCAGGATTCATCTGCAAAGTGGCTGGAGGTTTGGGAATTTTTGCTTCTTTATGATGTACACAGAAGGCCTGAAAGTTTTTTATTTGTTTTTCTTTCTAGCCAAGTTTTTTCTGATTATTTTTTATTATGGAAAGAACAGGAATAAGTCCAGGCTTCTCTGGTTGTGCTGTAGGGCCTCCTGTAGGATCTCTGGGATGTGTACTGTTACAGAGGCAGCAGAAGTTTGCTTTGAATGTGGGAACAGAGATGCATAGAGAAACCTGAACATCCTAAGCAGCATGCTAATCCTGGCGAGCAGAGAGTCGGGGAGCATAGCTCTGTTTGGGGATCATGGGACAATTAGGGTGTAAGGGCCACACCAGCCACTCTGGGTCCTCCTCTTGCCTCTCTCCCCAGCAGATGCAGAGCCCCACTGGGCCTGAGAGCATGAAGCAGCTCACTGAAGAATGACACAAGGGTGGAAACAGAGATTGGCTCCCACAGTATTTTCACTATGGGAGCACTAACCTCCACTGCTCCCTTAGTTCCACTGCTCCTGTACTGGTAGCTCTGACGGGGTGCTGAATCTTTCACAAAGACTTACTTAAAGATAAGTAGACATTAACAAAACCAAAACAGAGTTTTAAACATTAAACAAAATCTTTTCTTCTGTTGATTGCTCAATTTGTACTTTCTTGTGTCACTGTTTCACTAGCTCACCGATTATCAAAGGTTGTCTACGCTGCAAAAAAAGATCCACCACAGAAAGTCTCAGAATCTGGGTCAACTGACTCGGGCTCATGCTGCGGGGCTAAAAATACCACTGCAGATGTTTGGGGCCAGGCTCTGAAATGCATTGAGTGAGGATGGTCTCAGAGGCTAGGCTCCAGACCAAGCCCGAACATCTACACTGCTACTTTTAGCCCCATAGCATGAGCCTGTTTCAGTTAACTGGACTCTGAGACTTGCTGCCACAGGGTTTTTCTGCAGTGTAAACATACCCATAGAGTCTTCCAGACTACATAGGAACTAAGTTTCTCATGTAAAAAACTATACAACACTCTTTGAAACAAAAATTCTTATTTGTACACTACATAAAAGAAAAACAGGGCACAACCCCCCCTTTTTTTACTTTTCAATTAGATTGTAAGGTTTTATTGCATAGACCTTGTCTTCCTGTAGGACAGTACCTAATACTGATCCTCATCAGGGGTGAAACCCTGGCTCCACTGAAGATAATGGCAAAACTCTCTGACTTAAATGTGGCCAGAATTTCACCCTAGAGCTTTAATACATATATTTAATTTAATACACATATTCAATACTAATATTTAATTTGCATGGCTCCCCACAGCACAAGCTTACTCAAGTTTAATGTAAAATCCGTCTGAAAACTGGTTTTGTAATGATCTCACTGCTGGCTAGGAGAAACTGCCTTTTAAAGGAAAGCATAAAATCTCTTGTTGAATCAGACCTGAGCTTAATTAATAGAGATTCCTGTTTCTTTTGACTCAAGAGAAGTGATTTCAGAAAGATTGATCTGTGTCTGCACATTCGTTTAAATAATCCTAAATCAACAGAAATACGGATGCCAAAGGTTAAAGTAAAATAATATTGTACTAAACCATAAACAGTCTCTGTCTCAAAGCCTCAAAATACAGAGACAGAAGCCCCTCTGTGCCTTTTGTAAATACCAATAACATAAAATGTTCAATACTTAATTTAGATGCTGTAATTTTTCTGCACAACATTCATCTTGAGAATTATGTTAGCCTGCCTCCGATTTGGAATAGGGAGCATGCAAAGCTATAATGAGGAAGATTGGATATTTGCACCTGGCGTAGGAGAGGTGTGTCTTTAGCAGCAGACAAAAAGAATAGTCACAAAAGAAAATGGGCTCTGCAGGCAGCATATGTCATGTCCATTATAGTTACAAAGGCAGCTGCTGCTTGAAAAGCAGGCAGATGAATTTGAAACACAGGCTAGGGCAGAGCTGGAAAAAGCAAATTGCCAATTGCCTGCAGGAAGAGGGGAAACTATTGGGTCCTCTTGCCAACTCACAGCTCTGTTTTTTTCTAGCAGATCCAATAGTGGGTGAAAAAGAGAACAGGAGGTGCTGTTTGGCCTCCTTACTATATCCTCAGCTGTCACTCAGCCAAGGACACTCCAGGAACATCAGGGAGGCACCAACAGCACTCTCAACCATATAGGGACAGCTCCAGGAACCACCACTGCGGGGTCTCCCCCTGTGCACTCAAGCCACACTCTGGGTGCAGGGTACAGGCACAAGAGCTTTTGGCCAGACCCAGTGTGTGTCCATTGAGTAGAGTGGCCAGGATTTCTCAGAAGGGGACATGCTTCCTGGCATAGGCGCCGATTTTGTGGCTGCTCCAGGGCTTGAAGCACCCATGGGGAAAAATTGGTGGGTGCTCTGCACCCACCGGCAGCTCCCCACCCCAGCAATTATGGTCAGGACAGTCGTTTCAGGAGCAGGATTAGACCATCAAAGCCAAGATTAAATATTTAGCAAGCCAGATGCAGAGAACTGCAACACCACTACAACACTACGTTAACCAGTGGTCAAATCTCAACAGAAATAATTGCTCACAAGTTGATATATATGATCATTATTGGTTTCACTCTCTTGTGTTCATAATTTGTGTTCTATTTCAGATTAATTGTACCCTCTGATTCCTGATATGTAGGTTACATGAGTAACTAAAAATAGAAATCTGTGTCCTTGAATGAAACAGATAAATAAGATCAACACAAGTGATCGGAGTCACACAGAGTTGCCAGCTCTCACTGTTTTAATCCCATGTCTCACAGTGTTTGGTGCTCTTTCAACAGTCAGATTATAACATGAAAATCTCATCTTTCATGTTTTTTTAAGGAAATTTCTAGCTTTCATGGCTGCAGAGAAAAGCTTGAAAACATGAACTATGAAGATTAAAAAACAGAAAGGAAATAAAAAATCATTAAAATTTAAAAAGATAATAAATGGTTATTTTTAAGACAGAAATTATTTGGGGGGCTCTGACTCACGTTTTTTGAATACTTGGAGTTGGCAATACTGATTAAGTCAATACGATTGCTCACATGACTAAGGCGTGTGAGATATGGCCAGCTATCTGCAGTATAGAGCTGTCAGTCTTTCTTTCTTTTGGCCCTCCCAACATCCCAACACTTCCAGCTGAGTGTTCCGTCTTCACTAACTCAGCAGATTCTTTCTTAGAGCCTATGGTAGGTACCCTCAGTCATTGCATTATTCCATTGACATCAGTGGGGGAATTGTATATAGACAGGAATAGAATATGGCCTTGAGCCTCCTGCACTAGAACTACTGAAGCAATCAAACAAAAAAACCGTAGCAGTTTAAATAGACACTGCAGCTACCATCAGGAAAAAGTACTTAAAACTGGTGAGCTTTTATCCTTAATTATTTTTGTTAAATAAAGGGATAGTAAGAATACATATAAAAATATATAGCATATAGATAGGTTAAAATAGCCCATAGTCTCAGATGGAGCCATGATATGATCACAAGAGATTCTATAACAATTTTTGTACAATTGCGGCGTTGGATGGCTAAGTTCCATTGTCCTTCTACCTAAATGCCCCCTGAATATGATATTTTTCATATTTTTTTAAAATATGTATTGGAATCTATCTAATCCGTTTTTATTTTTTTTCCAATATGTGTTCTGGCTCCTGTTTCTCCTGATAGATGCTATAAGTGTGAGGAACATATTGACAAATCAGGCCAGCAGTAGGAAAACATGGCCAAGCGGAACACAAGTATAATAAATAAACAAGAGACAGAACACAACTTGGCCTGAAGAGGTTCAAACAGATTCCAAAATATATTTAACATTCCCCTGCCCCCACCCCGAACTCCCGTAAAATGTGAATATCAGGAGCTCTGATGTTCCACCAATTGGGGCCCAAAGGTGGAGCTTTCTATCTGAGCTGGGCTTCAAGGAATCCTGGTTCTAAATACCAGTAAGCCATTGGGTGGAAAGGCGGAGCCTGGTGACCCTCTGGACACAGGTTTGAGACCTGTGGGTTACGACACAGCAGGAGTGAGTCTGTGGCACCACCTCCTTTTCTCATTGGCTGGTGGGTGGGGAGAACATACTGCATTCTGTTGTAGGGCGTATCAGACTTTGATGTCACAAAGGTGGTGTTCTTGCAGTGAGACAACTAACTCAAAATAGTTACCTCACTGTAAAATCCTGAGTGGAGACAAGGCACTTGTAGTGTTTATGGTGAGGTAGTTAGGTGAGGTCACCACTATACCCATGCTGACCGTGGTTGAACTTGTCTAGTTTATCTGTGATAAAACTGAAGTGCCTTATCTCCACTCCCAGATAGCTAACACATCAGTTATTCTATAGTAAAAAGACACCCTAGTTGGCAGAGAAGACAAAGCCTCAGTGGCCTCTCCTTCATGCATTCCTCTAGCTTAGCAGGAAGAATCTATCTAACTGTCCTCAATAGGCAGAATGCCCCATGGAACTGCTGCTACTGGCTACCCGCACCCTTATGTGATTGTGGTTAACCAGCCACAGTCTGGACATGCAGACTCATTCATGATTGCTTCTTTAATGAGAAAACAGAAAGCAGGATGGGGAAGAAATTTAAGTGGTTAGAATAGGAGAAGAACTTATTTTTGTGAGGAGGATTTTAGATTGACAATAATGTTTTATATAAACCAAATTCTGATTCCTTTACACCAGGTGATTTGTATTTATTATTATTTATATTACAGTAATACTTAGAGGGGCCCCAGTGTGCTAGGTACTGTAAAAACTCACTGTAAACAGACTATTGCTGCCCTGAAGAGCTTACAGCCTAAATAGATAAGACAGATAAACAGGAGGGGGAAATGGAAACACACAGTTGTGAAGTGATTTGTCCAATAGCACACAGCAGTTCAGTGGTAGATCTGGACATAGAATCCATCTCTCCTGACTCTCAGTCCAGTGTCCTATCCATTGAGCCACATTGCAGTTTTGAGTAAAAAGTACAGTTTAGGACATTAATCATTGTTTTTGTGCACCTGCAATGGAGGTGCAATTGCTTATAGCAGCTCTGAATTTGACGATTATGATGCAAATCCTGGTCCCACTGAAATTAATGGGAAGATTGCTAGTGACCTAAATAAAACCTGGATTTGACCCTTAGTGCATTGCAGCCTTGATGTACTGGACAAGCTCGACCAAGATACAAATCTGTCATTTTCTGGTTTTTTTCTTTTAATAAAAGTGAAGATTCAATATTTAGCTGCAGGGACTGTTGTGAGCTTTGTGCTGGAGCTGTAGGGACTGCTAACAGGTGCATGTAAAGAGCATAACAACAAGAGGATGGGTGGTCCAAAGGCCTGAATTTGTGTGCACAAATGGGGCTTGTATGCTGCACAATTGTAGGTACAAATATAGCCTTGCATATTGAGAGAATGGGATGAGGTCCCTTTGAAAATGTGGCCTTAAGAACAAGGGTCTAAATTATCCCTTTTCATGTTAAAATCTATGGGAGGGGCTCAATGGGAGGAATTTTCAGGGAGAAATGCTCACAGAGTTTATCAGTCCTTCCCTGTGAGGATGGTGTTTGGTCTCCCATGGAATTGGCTGAGGCCCACCCCAATGTGACGTTGCCCTCTGGTGTTATCTGGACCGGTGATCTGCTAGGTCACTCCAATCCTTGACTCTGGGAGCCAGCCTTACCCTGCACTGCTGTGAGAACCTCCGCTCCTGGGCTGTTCACGCACAGCCTCTGGCATGTAAGCTGTTCCCAGCTACTTGTAACCAAATGACACTCGCCAATATCTCCGGTACCAGACACAACCCTGGGAACCTTCGTCTTGCAGTGCCCAGTTATGCCCACTGGATGCTGCAAGCTTATATGAGTTCATCAGTTTAACAAAGAAATTGGTATGTATCAGGCTTATTATCCCAAGGGGAGCCTCTGACACACTTCAAACCAAATGCACTGCTTCAAGTAGAATAAATAAACAAATTTATGAACTATAAAGATAAATTTTAAGTGATTATAAGTCAAAGCATAATAAGTCATATTTAGTCAAATGAAATAAAAGCAAAACGCATTCTAAGCTGATCTTAACACTTTCAGTGTCCTTACAAACTTAGATGCTTCTCACCACAGGCTGGCTGGTTGCTCTTCAGCCAGGCTCTCCCCTTTAATCAGTGCTTCAGTCGCTTGGTGGTGATGGTGTCTATAGATGTAGGTGGAAGAGAGAGAGAGAGAGAGAGCATGGCAAATGTCTTTCCCTTTTATCATGTCCTTTCTTTCTTCTTGGCTTTGCCCCCCCCCCCCACCTTCAGAGTCAGGTGAGCATTACCTCATCAAAGTTCCAGACTGACCAAAGGAAGGGGGGTGACTCCCTCAAGAGTCTAACAGATTCTTTTGTTGCTGTGAGGCTGGGCTGGGTTTGTCCCATACTTGCCCTGATGAGGTGTGAACTGCCTCTCTGCTCTTGGAGAGTTTTTGTCTGGGCTTGCTTTAAGCCATGAGGATACATTTTCAGCCTCGTAACTACATACATTAAATTATAACCTATAACCTTATTATAACATTACTGTAACAATTACTATAACATCACTATAACAACCATGCTCAGTGCATCATGAGCCTTCCGAAGACACCCAACGTGACAAACTTTGCATTGGATACCACATAATCATTTTATAAAGATGAACATGGGAGTGTAGGGTGTTCCCCCGAGGTACAGAGCATCACATCCAATCCCTAGGGAGCCTCAGGAGTTCAGGGCCTCTTTAGCTGCCCTGATCTATGGCAAACCCGGTGGTACCTGGTAGGAAGCTTCATTGGAGCCAGGCTACCAGGAACTCCCCATGTCTGCAGCTACCCCTTGAATGTGTTGTGTGTTGGGAAAGGGAAAATAATGAAGTCTCAGACTGTATTGTTTTTCCAGGGAATCTCCAGGGGGCCTTCCCCCCAACTGCCTCATCTTCCCCCATTCTTCAGTGTGAACCCCTGACCACACCAAGCATCTTTAATGGGGTCTGGAGCAGGAGTGGAATGGTGCTATGGAAGAGGCCAACACCCGTCTTCCTCCATGCAGGAAGGATAGAGCTAGATGCAGAGGGTCCCCTGTGCATGGATATGGGGGGATGTTATCTGAATTAAGATTTGTTTTCACACAGCTAATCCTAAAGCCATTTTACAGGGCTCGATCCTGTGAATGCTGAGCACGCTGGCTCTAATTGCAACAAAGCACTTAAGCATGTGCTTAACTTTCAGGATATGAAACATCTCGTTGAAGTTAAGTGCTTTGTTGGATCAGGGTCAGAGTGCTCAGCACCTTGCACGACTGAGCCCATAGTGCCAATCATTGTTATACGTTGATATTCAGTTGCAGTTGGAAATGAATTATACTGTAGCCTGAGATTTCTGAAATTTGAGATGCCTATTTCATAATGAAAAATTGCTCAATGAAAACCAGGCAGATTATAGGTACATGTTTATACCATGCAGAGTGAAAATGCAGGGTGTGTGAAAATAGGTGTTGCTATTGTAAATTCGTAGTCATTGTTACAATAGAGAAAAGTGCTAGATGTTTGATATTCTCAAAAATTCTATTCATAGCACTATAGGTGGGGCAATCCTGAGAGATTACTTTGAGGACATCCGATGAAGTGAGCTGTAGCTCACGAAAGCTTATGCTCAAATAAATTGGTTAGTCTCTAAGGTGCCACAAGTCCTCCTTTTCTTTTTGCGAATACAGACTAACACGGCTGTTACTCTGAAATTTGAGGACATAGTACCTCTTATGCCTATTTACAAGGTTCAGTGACTTAAGTAAGTGCCTGTTTGTAATTGATGCTTTATTATAACACTGATCATTTATTATTGCTAGGCATAAGGAATTAAAGACAATTGCTGTCTCTGTCAGAAGATGGAAAACAACATAACCACAATTTCTCGTGAAGAGCTGGAAGAACTCAGAGAAGCATTCAGTAAAATAGGTATGTTTTCTTGTTGTAAGAAAGTTGTAAGCTATACAGTTTCTTTAAAAACAATATCTTAAGGGGATCATGTAATGTTAAACATCGTATGTTTAAAAACACCATGTTTCCTCACTTGTGTTGCTAATAACCCCTAAGAATATATGAAAATGAAAGAATTTTCACACTATTTTTATTTATTTATTTTTTAGCACTAGTACTTTGTTGCAATGTTAAGGTTTTAAACACTATGGGTGAATGTTTAAAAGCAAAAAAAATTCTATTTTAGTTGATCTAAAGAAGACTCTTGAAAACTTTTATTTTAGTATTAGGTTTTGGGCTAAAACCAACTAACAATTTCCTTTTTCATTTGGTTACAGGTTTTAGTGGATTAATAACTAGTTCTCTTGCACCAAGTTAAATCTGATTTACATTTCTAAGTAACCTGAACTTTGTGATCCTTGATCTTGTCTTTGTAGAGAGTAAGTCATGTTAATAAATAACTAAGTATAACTTCATATGCGTAAAAGGGTCTCTGCAGCTAAAGTCTAAGGCTATGGTCCCAGAACAGCTTAGGTCAATATAATTTATGTTGCTCAAGGGTGTGAATAAGCCACCCCTCTGAACAACATAAGTTACGCCAACCTAAGCACCGGTGTGGACAGCGCTATGTCAGTCGGATCGCTTCTCCCACCAACATAGCTGTCACCGCTTGCAGGCACTGAAGTAATTAAGTCGACAGAAGAGCTCTCTCCTGTCAGCATAGAGCATCTGTCTGCACTAGCACTGCACTGCTGTAAGCTCTCTGGTGTAGCCATAGCCGAAGAGTAAACATGTGTACTATTTTGTCCTATATTGATTGACCCTCATCTCCATACTGTAATTGTAATGCTGACAGACCCCACTCATTGATGGTGGGATTGAACCGGGGATCTCTGGAGCTTAGTGCATGAGCCTCTACTGCATGAGCTAAAAGCCAACTGGCTCTTAGCTAAGGCTGTAGAACAGACTCATTTAACTCTCTCTAAGTGGTTTCGGTGCCACTAGATGGGACCGAACACCACACCTAGAAGGTATGCGGGTTACATAATGTCTTTGTGAACATTTAAGTTTGTTTACTTTGTTTTCTGTTCTTTCTATTAAATATTATTCCACAGTTCGGATACTCAGAGTAGGTATCTCATATTCAGAGTCACACTAAATGGATCTGAAATGACCCTCGCTAATATACATGGATGAGCCTGAGACATTTTTCATGGATTGCTTGCTGAGCTGTACAGAGATACTCACATCCCCACAGTAATTGCAGGCACCTAAGGTTCTAGAGCCAATAATAGATAGATCCTTCCCTACTAACTGTAAGCCAACCAGGCCCACAATCGAAACTAAGGTGGAAAAAAGTTGACACTAAAATGAACATGATTTGGGGGTTTAGCAATCAAACATCACTGGAGAACTACATATTGGGGTATTTACCCATGAATTTGGGCCTCTCATCAGCACACCTTCCATGATTTCTGAGAGCAGCCATAATCACAAAGCACATGATTTTATAAAGGTGGAAAAGTAAATCAATCCACAGAATACAACAAATATGTCAGAATCTAGTGGCCAGGAATCAACCACATAAGTTTGAAGGAATCTGAGCATCAATTTTAGAAACAGTTAACTGAGGAACACACAAGGGCCAAGTGGCCAGTCCAGACCTCCTTCCCACCCTTTTCCCCTTCGTCCTCCCCCTTGACTCTTCCCCCCTTTTTTCCGTCATGGCTTTCATGCTTTCCCTCCCTGCCTTGTCAGTGTTGTCTCCCCCATTAGATGTAAATTATTGATTCAGATGATTTTACAGTTTAATATTAAAGTTGTTTTAAAAAGGTTTTTGCATGTGTATGTTATGCTGTGTTGTATGTCACAGATGGCAATTTTAAATTTATAGTTTTTATTTTTTGTTGTCTTTTTTAGTTTGTATTGATTTTGGCCAGTGGATACATTTAATGACAGGCGCAGTAACCATGCCCCTTGATTTATCCAAGCTCCCCCTGCATGCTGCCGTGGAGAAAGTTTCTAGTAAGAAGTGTATAACTTCATGCAGGAGAAAGGAGTTCCTCCTCTGCATTCAGTTTAGTGTACAAGAACATTTTGACAGGATAACTAATGAAACTGCTAAACTAGCACTTAGTAAACTAAAAAGATTGAGATTATTTCCATGGAGTTTAGTGCATGAACTCTGGACCTTTGAGACTTAACCCAATGTAATATTTATTAATTGATATTTTGAATAAATAATGCATTGAGGAAACAATGCCCAACAGCAAAACAATTCGCTGCATGTCGGGAAAGTGTTGCCACTAGCAGTGTATAAATGTTGCTTATGTAACAATGTGCTTGGTTTAAATTATAAAATATACTCTAATGCCTGGTGAAACCAGGTCAGACCCTTCATTGCATAGAAAATCTTTCAGTACTTTGTTATAGCATACTCAAAAGGACTCCCAACATGTAATAGTGTCCACTGGAAGCAGGAGGACAAGAGGATGCAGCAGTACAGATCTCTCACAACAAAGCTAGCTAACAGGTTAAACAAGGTCATTTTTAATATAATAGACATGGGCCAGATTGGATTTATTCTTCAGGGGCCAGTCTCACCACCATCATTAGAAATAAACAACAGATATAGGGCAAGAGACAAAATACAGAGGTCCAAATTCAGACCTAGTGCAAGTAGTTGCTACCTCTTTGAAACTGCTTGCATCAAGTCTGAATTTAGGCCATAAACTACAGGTATTACTGTATGCAAGTGACATCTTGTAAGTAAGAAGAGAATTAATAACAGACCATCCACTCTATTTGGAAGCTGATAGAGGATTTTGGCATAGTCTCAGGATATAAATTATACTAGTCAAAATGCAAGGCTTTTGCTATTAATAAGAGTTTGTGACCTTGCCAGGGCCGTCCTTAGGATTTATGGAGCACTATGCAGTATTATTAAACTGGTGTCCCTATGCCCAACGGCAGCCTGGGCTCACATGTGTATTTTAGATAAGGGTGGTCTTTTGAAGGATTTATTTAAAAAACTATATGTCTGAAGATCCAAGTATTTAAGGCTAAAGATGAATACTCAGATTGTGCATCTATGGAAGGATTTTTTAGAGATGTGATTTTATAATCTTCAGCAACACACTAATGAAATATTTTTAAAGCAAATTTTAAACTAAGGTCCTGTAGACTAACATGTTCTGAGTAAATATTACAGTAATGCACAACTGTTTTTGTCAGTAAATTCAGAAACTGACACTATATACCTGGGGTTTGGTAAATGCCTGTTAAATGGCTCTTTAACAGTTTCAATGTTGTGCTAATAGGTCTGGCAGTAAGTAAAAAGAAAAGGAGTACTTGTGGCAGCTTAGAGACTAACAAATTTATTTGAGCATAAGCTTTCGTGAGCTACAGCTCACTTCATCGGATGCATCCGATGAAGTGAGCTGTAGCTCACGAAAGCTTATGCTCAAATAAATTTGTTAGTCTCTAAGCTGCCACAAGTACTCCTTTTCTTTTTGTGGATACAGACTAACACGGCTGCTACTCTGAAACCTGTCACTTTTAAGTACTAGATCAGTGGTTCTCAAACTTTTTTTTCGTGGACCACTTGAAAATTGCTTAGCGTCTCGGCGGACCATTTACTGATCTTTCCAAATGTTGTTTGTACAATTAGCTGACTATTGTAAAGTGCTTTCGATAAAAGCGCTGTATAAAAAAAAACTTAATAATTAACTTTTTTTGCTCTATAAATAAAAGCACACAACTCATATTTTAATATCAGTAGTCTTACCTTTCTAATGCAAAGTATGTGCCCTCTCTCCCCTGCTGTGGCATCCCCTAAGCTAGGGCTAGGAAGGAGGGGGGTCTCTCCCCTGCCACAGCAGCCACAGAGCTGAGGTTGGGAAGAAGGGCCGTCTCCCCCCAGCATCCGCAGCCCTGGAGCTGGGGAAAGTTGCCTTTCTCTGGCCGCCGCAGCCCTGCACGTCCCAAATTCCCCCCACCCCCTCTTCTCACTCCACTGCCCCCTCCCACCTATCCCTTATCCCCCCCAAGGCCACCACCTCACCTTACATGTCTTCTCCAGGGTCCAGGCACCTAATTAGTGGAGTCACGCCTGCGCGGCTCCACTAATTAGGTGGGTGGCCCTTCATTCTCTCGTGTGCTGCCACCCAGGCGCACACTTCAGAGGGAACTATCCGTGGACCGCTTGAATGGAGCTCGCGGACCACTGGTGGTCTGAAGACCACATTTTGAGAACCACTGTACTTGATCCCCTCTGGAGGAAGACTCACCAGGCTGCAGCAGCCAGCTGTGGTGGAAGCCTGCAGGACGGGTCAGAACAGGGGTAGTAAGAGGCTGGAGGGTGAACACTGAGACCCAAGGGTGCCCCAAATTTTTGGGTGTCCTACGCAGCCGCATATGCTACCTATGCCTAAGGACGGCCCTGGACCTTGCTGTGTCTTTACCTTGAAAATTTAAGAAGGTGCCTAAGAAGTGTATAGCACATTTGGCCCTGGCCTCTAGGTGCTACCACAATACAAATAACAACTTAAACTGTACGGACCAGATCTTCAGCTGGTGTAAATCAGCGTAGTCTGTTGATTTCACCATATGGTGATTTATATGAGCTGAGGATCTAACCTATGTGTATTCCTTTGTGATTAATATATGTAATATATGGTACGATCTCTGAAACAAATGTTGTGCTTCTAGATGGTAATCTGATTTCTTACTTTCTGATCATTTTAGACCATCACTCTGCTAAAATGTTCCTTCCCCTTGATTGTTGCTTGGTACTTGTGTTAAAGCAAAAAATAATAAAAACAATGTTTTCATTTTACAGATATTGACAATAGTGGGTATGTCAGTGATTATGAGCTTCAAGATCTTTTTAAAGAAGCAAGCCTTCCCTTGCCTGGCTACAAAGTGCGAGAGATTGTAGAAAAAATTATAGCAGTAACAGATAGCAACAAAGATGGGAAAATCGACTTTGAAGAATTTGTATCGGTAAGTAAGACAGTCCTCTCAGGCTACCCTTTAAGACAGAATTATTTGAATTTAGTACCAGAAGGCTATACATGCAGTATGAGATAATTATGAAACTGGATTTTAAAGAGCATATTTTGTGACATAGTGTAGGTTTGCCATACAGAAAACACCACCAGGTCCTGTGTACAGTATGCACTAGGCATGCAATTTAATTATGCTACAGGGATGGAGGTAGGAAAGGACCGTTTCACAATATTTATTCAAGGGTATAGGAAAGTCATTCCTCCAGTACTGCTCATTGGGGTTCAGTGTTCTGAAGGACCACAACTACCCATAGGGCACTAGAAAACCAACACTTTGAGATTTACAATGTGTAGCATGAAATTCAATAGGCATTGGGTGCTTCACATCCCTTGGGCTCCTTTGAAAATCCCAGTGTTAGTTCTTCTCTAACATATTACATATTCAAGGTATTGTATAAACTTTGAAGGATCAGTTACCTTGCCTAATAGGAGATTGAACTCTCCAAAGTGCCCAGCATCTCTAAGATGATGGAGTAGGGTAGCAAAATTAAATTAAATTGCCGGAGAATATTTGAAGAGCAGCATATATAGTAATTATAAACCTTCACTGATGTGTGAATGGGAGGATAGTTATGACAGCATGATAGTTGATTGACTATTATGCAGCAACTGGCCACTCCAAAATAAGCTTTGTAAGAATACTAAAATCATTTATCTCTATTTTTTCCCCAGTTCAATAACTGTTTTTAGCATAATCCTGGGAAATTGCTGTCTCCATCTACCCTTTTCATAAAGGAGCAAGCTTTAACAAATAACAACAGAGAAGCAGCTGGCATGCTGGTGCCACAGCCCACATAATGCTGATTAGTGTTGTCTGTTTTCTTGTGCTCCCTGTCTGTCTGTAGCCACCTGTTATTTTTTTCTTATATTTAGATTGTAAACTCTTTGGGGCAGGGACCATCTTTCTGTATGATGTTTCTGCAGTGCGCAGTCCAGTGGGGTCCTAAAAATGGCTGGAGTGCCTAAGCACTACTGAATATAAATAAATATTTTAAATGGCATACAATTTTTACACTGCATGACCTGTTCTCTCTAGCTGTCATTGTGGTCTTTGGGTTCCAGTTTTGGGAATAGAGTATAGAACCATACCCCAAAGAACGCTCCAGCCCAGTACAAAGAAGCACCATATTATTTCAAAGGAGATGTAAAACTGTGGTCCTGATCTCTAAGTCATTTAAGATCCTATGGTACTGTTCATAAGAGTAGCGCATTAACTTGGTGTCCTTGCCAAATTCCAACTTTTGTAATCACATTCAGACTCTAAAATCTCTCTGCAGTTTCAATTAGATAAAATATTATTTGCTTCTGGTCATATAGGTCACTGTGCTCACATAAACAATGTAGTTTTTCCTCCTGTTTCAGTGCTGGATAAAGTATCCCTATGTGTGTCTGCTGGGATCTTTCATAAGATGAGATAATATTTCAAACTTTCTTTCTCCCCTTTACTGGCTTTAATTTGGGCAAGGTGTGAGAACTCAGAGCTGGTTGTGATAAGTGCCCTTTTCTGCCTCCTCAGAGGAAGGCAGTCTGTGCCCCTCACCTTCAAGAACTGTCAGTTCAGCCCTTCCTTTAAACAAAGTTGGATTGTTATAAATTCCAGCCTTTAAATCCTGTTTGTGATACAAGATGCCTATACTATTGCGCTGAATCACTGTGCCATATTTAGGACTGTTTATATTTTAAAATATTTTTAATCCGCAGGGGAGCCATAATTTTTTACATGGGTCAGTGGCTGGAGTGCTTCATTTGTGAGAATCAAACAGCTTCAGACTGATTATTTTTTGCAAGCAAGCAATTTTTGCTTTGAATCTACAGTATTGCAGCTGTTTATACGAATAAACAAGCAATTTGTTACAATTTGCTAGGGTATGTTGGCATTTCTACTGGAAATTCTAATTTACTTAGGTTCATAACTGAACCATTAAACACTTGTGTATCAATATTGCAGCCCACATAGCACATAACTTCACAACCGAGTCTGAGATCCCTACAACACTTAGGCATAGCAGGTAAATACAGTACAGAGTATCAGTTTTATATGACAATTTCCTTATTTTGGTGGAAAGTTTAGTCATAATTTTAATGTTTGTGTTAGTATTTTATGACTGTTGTGCATGGAGAGATGTACCAACTATCTCCCTAATAACATGCATCTCTGTAAGTGACATATAACATCCTAGTATAAGAAGCAAGACAAACTGAGTGGGGAAATATTAAAAATCTCTTTTCCCAAAAATGTCTTTGTTTGATTTAAACAGTGTTTAAAATAAACAAAACATGAAAATATTTGTGAAAAGATTTGTGGGTTGTGAATCTAATATTTGGAGATTAAAACATGGTTTAGTAATGCTAGAGTCTTAGCTATTCACAAAACCAGCAGACTTCTTATAATAAATATAATATAATATAACCTCCTTATATTGTACTATATCAAAGAAGAGAGTCAAAAAATTACCAATATTTCAATAGTTAGGTGAGTTGATAGTTTAATAGTCACCCTAAGATAATGATAATTGATTAAATGCTCTTTCTTTTATGTCCTATTCCAGGTTATTCATGAATTGAAAAGTAAAGATATTAGCAAATCATTCCGAAAAACAATAAACAAAAAACAGGGTATTACAGCGATTGGAGGAACTTCACCACTTTCCAGTGAGGGGACACAGCACTCTTATTCAGGTAAAACACTTGTCCTTAGCACTAGAAAAAAAGAAGAAAAACCATAATTGGAAAAAAAATTTCTCAGAAACAAACCAGTAGAAGGTGAACCTCTGCAGTGCAGATGCCAGGGCTCTGTTTTGTAGAGATTATACTGTTCAGTTTGCTTGTCACAGTTCTGTGCTGCTCCCAAAGGTAAGTCAGATTTCTTTGCCAGAGCAGAAAGTGGAAAGAGAACTCTGGTTACAAGGAAGAAAGAATTAAAAATAGAAAGCCTTTTGTAGCATGTTTTATACTAAGGTTTTGTGTTTGGTTTGTTAATCTATTCTGTGAACTGTTTTTTTTTTTTCTTTTTTTCTTTTACACTCCTGTTGAGATGTATACAAGGGAACCCACATTTTCATTTCAATGGTGCAGAACCAAAAATAAAAAAAAAGTGCACAGTACATGTTGGAGGTGGGAAAAGCCTGTTAGATGATCTAATCTGTCTCCTTGCTAATGCAGGGTTGTTCACTACAGTATGTTTTTTCTAAAGCTTTGTTCAGTTTAGTTCTAAATGTACCAAACAATGGCACTTCAACCACTTCCCTTGGGGAGATTTTTGCACAGCCTATAAATTTAATACTTAGGAAGCTTTCCCCAATATTCAACCTACATTTTCTTTCTTAATTTCATCCTAATATTTTTAGTTATACTTTCTTCACCTATGGTAAAAAATTCCTCTCTATTTGATTATTATACTCGCTAGATATTTATAAACTGTTATGTCCTCTGCTTAGTAGTTTTTTGTATATATGCACTTTATTCAATTCTTTTAGTCTTTCCCTGTTATCATCCTGATCATTTCTGTTGTGCTTCTCTGGACTCCCTGCAATTTGTCAATATCCTTCTGTTTATCAACACTTTGCCTTCATTTATCATGAGTTGCCAAATAACTCGCTGACAATATATGTCAAAGTAGTACTGTATGAGTATATAAGAGAACCTGGAGCTGTTCAGATAGCAAGGCACCTGTACTTTTCTACTTGGGAAGAGGAGGGCCCCATCAGCAATGATTTGGTTTTTGGTGTCATTTTATATGATGGAATGAAAATGTAATTCAGAAAAAAATACAGTTGAATGCATTACTCTTGTCCTGATAAATGTCAGTTCTTAAGGACATTGCATTCCTGGCTTTGTAAAACAGAACTTTTCAGACATCTAGGACGTAGTGTTCAAAGGGCCTCTGTTTTATGTATATGCATTTATTAGTGCATGCAGACCCAACATTTGTGCATGTAAATAGGCGTTTGCATGTGTAGATCTTTAATTGTGCACCTATTTACCTGATGTGTACAATTATCATTTTCTGTATATAACTATAGGTTTTGGTTTACTGTTGTTTTGTTTTCTTGTTGTTTGTGTGGGTGTCTCACACAGCAAATGCAAAAGAGACCATTTTTAAAAGTAGGAAAATGTGATCGTAAAAAAAAAAAAATCACAAAAAAAATGGGAGAGGAACTCAGGAGCAGGTAGGGTACCTGAAAGGATTTTTAGCTTTCTTTTTTAAAATTGACTAGTTTCTAGATTGATGGTTTCCATTTAGGGCTCAATCTTGCAAGATCCTGAGTGCACTGGCCCTGATCCACCCAAGTACTGAAGTGCATGCTTAACTTTATTCCCGAGAGTGGTACCACAGAAGCTAAGCATCTGCCTAACTGCTCTGCTGGATCAGAGCTAGAATGTGCCGCATCTTCCAGGATTGAGCCTTTAAACAGTAGATTATTTTTTGGAGTTACATAATGTAGGTAGTAAGTGGCAGTTTTGAATTTAAAGTTCCCTGTGATATTTAGAACCACAATTAAGATTCTACATATTGGACATGGATAATTTGTGTTGGCTGAGAGTTCTGTATGTGATAACTCTGTACTCTGTATGCACTGTTCTTATAGCATCAACTCCTTTGTTTATATCCAATGCTGTGGAGAAATATTTAAACTGTCTCAGGCCATGTCTACAATTACCGGGGATCAACGCTGCTGTGATAGATGCAGCAGGGGTCAATTTAGAAAGGGCTAGTGAAGACCTGCTAAATTGATTGCAGAGCGCTCTCTGGTCGACTCCGGTACTCCACCGGAACGAGAGAAGTAAAGTAAGTCGATGAGAGAGCATCTCCCATTGACGCAGCATGGTGTAGACACCGCAGTAAGTTGCCCTAAGCAATGTCGACTTCGGCTATGTTATTCACGTAGCTGGAGTAGTGTACCTTAGTTTGACTTACCATGGTAGAATAACAGGTTTCAGAGTAACAGTCGTGTTAGTCTGTATTCGCAAAAAGAAAAGGAGTACTTGTGGCACCTTAGAGACTAACCAATTTATTTGAGCATGAGCTTTCGTGAGCTACAGCTCACTTCATCGGATGCATACTGTGGAAACGGCAGAAGACATTATATACACAGAGACCATGAAACAATACCTCCTCCCACCCCACTGTCCTGCTGGTAATAGCTTATCTAAAGTGACCATCAAGTTGGGCCATTTCCAGCACAAATCCAGGTTTTCTCACCCTCCACCCCCCCCCCCCCAAACTCACTCGCCTGCTGGTAATAGCCCATCCAAAGTGACCACTCTCTTTAAAATGTGTATGATAATCAAGGTGGGCCATTTCCAGCACAAATCCAGGTTTTCTCACCCCGCCACTCCCCTCCAAAAACCACACACACAAACTCTCTCTCCTGCTGGTAATAGCTCATCCAAAGCGACCACTCTCCCTACAATGTGCATGATAATCAAGGTGGGCCATTTCCAGCACAAATACAGGTTTTCTCACCCCTCCACCGCCATACACACACAAACTCACTCTCCTGCTGGTAATAGCTCATCCAAAGTGACCACTCTCCCTACAATGTGCATGATAATCAAGGTGGGCCATTTCCAGCACAAATCCAGGTTTTCTCACCCCCCACACACAAACTCACTCTCCTGCTGGCAATAGCTCATCCAAACTGACCACTCTCCTTACAATGTGCATGATAATCAAGGTGGGCCATTTCCAGCATAAATCCAAGTTTAACCAGAACGTCGGGGGGGGGGGGGGAGGATAGAAAAAAACAAGGGGAAATAGGCTACCTTGCATAATGACTTAGCCACTCCCAGTCTCTATTTAAGCCTAAATTAATAGTATCCAATTTGCAAATGAATTCCAATTCAGCAGTTTCTCGCTGGAGTCTGGATTTGAAGTTTTTTTGTTGTAAGATAGAGACCTTCATGTCTGTGATTGCGTGACCAGAGAGATTGAAGTAAGGTCGCTATCTTACAACAAAAAAACTTCAAATCCAGACTCCAGCGAGAAACTGCTGAATTGGAATTCATTTGCAAATTGGATACTATTAATTTAGGCTTAAATAGAGACTGGGAGTGGCTAAGTCATTATGCAAGGTAGCCTATTTCCCCTTGTTTTTTCCTACCCCCCCCGCTCCCGACGTTCTGGTTAAACTTGGATTTATGCTGGAAATGGCCCACCTTGATTATCATGCACATTGTAAGGAGAGTGGTCAGTTTGGATGAGCTATTGCCAACAGGAGAGTGAGTTTCTGTGTGGGGGGGGGTGAGAAAACCTGGATTTGTGCTGGAAATGTCCCCCCTTGATTATCATGCACATTGTAGGGAGAGTGGTCACTTTGGATGAGCTATTACCAGCAGGAGAGAGAGTTTGTGTGTGTGGTTTTTGGAGGAGGGTGGGGGGGTGAGAAAACCTGGATTTGTGCTGGAAATGGCCCACCTTGATTATCATACACATTTTAAAGAGAGTGGTCACTTTGGATGGGCTATTACCAGCAGAAGAGTGAGTTTGTGCGGAGGGTGAGAAAACCTGGGTTTGTGCTGGAAATGGCCCAACTTGATGGTCACTTTAGATAAGCTATTACCAGCAGGAGAGTGGGGTGGGAGGAGGTATTGTTTCATGGTGTCTGTGTATATAATGTCTTCTGCCATTTCCACAGTATGCATCCGATGAAGTGAGCTGTAGCTCACAAAAGCTCATGCTCAAATAAATTGGTTAGTCTCTAAGGTGCCACAAGTACTCCTTTTCTTTTCATGGTAGAATAGACAAGGCCTCAGACAAAATCTGCTCAGCTCTCAGGAGCAGGCACCCACTATATGGAAACTGAAAACCCAGTGAAGTTACAGATATTGTAGCTTGATTGTTTATGGGCTTAATAAGCATTCTTAGATGCAAGTAATGAGTTCTGTACACATCCCCTAGATATGAAAAGGGAAAGGGTCTCTCTTTTAAAGTGTTTTAAACAAGAACAGGCCATAAATCTCCTAAGGTTAAATACAACACAATAATTCAGACCAAATTCTTAGAAGTGCTGCCAGCTTCCAAAAGGCAGAGTAGGGCAGACTGGTCTATTGTCATATTTAAGCAAGGTCCTCTCTGCTCAGCTCTGGCATATTTCAAATATACTAATTCCACTCCTCTTTAACATAATCACAGAGACACTGAACTCCTGTAATAAGTTTTAATAATACTTTTATCCTTATTACTCTGCTTGGCAAGTAGCATTGTGATATTCTATGGACAGTTCAATAATTTTGTCCACCATAATAATAGTAGATTTTAATGGTGTCCTGGCTCTTAGATCACTCAGTCTTTAATTTTTTTTGTTTTTCAGAGGAAGAAAAAGTTGCTTTTGTTAACTGGGTAAATAAAGCTCTTAAAGATGACCCTGACTGTAAGCATCTCCTTCCCATGAATCCATCAGATGCCAGTCTTTTTAAGTCACTTGCAGATGGCATCCTGCTTTGGTAAGTCAAGAACTAAAGAAAGAATAAGAAAGTTGTTCTCTGAAGGTCAAATCCTGATCACATTGAAATCAATGAAAGTTTTGCTGTTGATTTCAATAACACCAGGGTTTGACCCTTAATCAATACTTCTAACAAGTCATAGGATTGGGGAAAATCCTTTTCCTATAAATCCTTCTTTAGTGAATATATATTTTAAGTGTAACCTATTTAAAGAGTCCTATTTAAAAATGATATGCTTTGCATAACTGTGTGTGTGTTATAAATATGATTGGCTGGAGAGTTTTCCACTTTAAACCAATGGAATTACATCTTGATCAATGCACATAGCAGGAATAATCAGACTCTTCACAACTTAGATCATTGTACCTCCCATCATGCTCATTAACAAATAATTAGATCTCTGCAGTTTCTAATATTAGAAAGCATTGTCTAGTAGTTAAATCACAGGACTGGCAGTCAGAAGATCTGAGTTTTACTCTTGACTCTGTTACAGATTTGCAGGATGTCTTCCAATTTCTCTCTGCTGCAGTTTTCTGAATTAGTAAAACTGGTATTTGCCCGTGTCACAGGAGTACTGAGGGCTTAATTCATTATTAATTAATAGAAAAGGGCTTTGAGATCCTTCTATGGAAGGCACTACAAAAGTATAATATGTTAGCTGTAAGATTTACACTCTCATGTTACAGTGGCTCTCAACATAAATATATTCAATTCTGCAGTTGTCTGAATCTTCCCGAGAACTTTGTTAGCAGTACAATCAGAGCTGGACTCCTAAGCATAAATCTGACTACTCCACTTTCTTATTTCCATGTAGGTTTTATGGTTTCTAGTTTTATTGGAAGTTGTTTTTGAAGGGGAAAAATAGGAATTTACCTTGGTGCTTTCAATATATGAAGCAACACTTTTAGATTTACCACAAAAAAGTGATGCTAATGTTTTGTTTGAAGTACCATTGTTTGGAGAGATGGAATAAATTCTGACTTTTTCTTCCCCAGCAAAATGATTAATTTATCCAAACCAGATACAATTGATGAAAGAGCTATTAATAAAAAGAAGCTCACTCCTTTCACTATTTCTGTAAGTATGGCATCTTTTCTGGCACAACCTAATTATATTACAGAAGGCTATTCCTATAGGTTTGTTTAAATGGCAATTTTGCTGTAGATTGAAATGGGAGCAGATCAGGCCCTATGTGTGGATTTCAAGGTGTCAGACAGCCTGGTGGCATTGTTTGCTTGCATGGGCTTGTGTTTTCCTGGAGATCCATAGGACACTGATCCTTGATGAAATGCAGAGCTGACCTTTCTCCTTTCAGCTTCTAGATCTTTAATATTTTCATTGGCTGCTACCTACCTTCTCTACTTTCCTGGTCTTTCCCCTTTCCAGGGGTCACAAGTGAGGCTGCTTCTTAGCACTCTCTGCAGTGCCAAACATACGATTGCTGATGTTCCCTGTCTTAAATCCTAAATTGGGCCACCTGCTAGAAGTAGGGCGGCCCATGCCATAAGCTGGTTGTCCGTCTCTCAAAAATTAAATAGAAACAACAAGCTCAGAATTTGGCTGTCTGCATCTTTAAAGAAACAGATAAAACCACAAAGGCAAGTACTCAGTTGCAGCGCTTGAAAATAAGGCCTGGGCTCTCTGGGCTAGTTCCTCCTCCATCTCAATCTCACCCAGCACTACCCCTGAGCAGCTGCAAGCAAGCCTTCTTAAGTGGCCTGCTGGCTCTTAATTAGTCAGTGTCTTCTCCTGGTTCTTCTAGGTCTCTGAAGGTCTTGCTGAAGCTTACATGATGCAGGTGCCTATGTGGTAAGGGAGAGGTATCACACAGTTACATTTCCCCTCCAGGAGTACTCCACTGTTCAGTTCTCTTGTGATTTCTGTGCTTTTGTTTTTCCTCTGCATTGCAAAGTACTGGAGCAAATGAGCCATAGAAAATAATCAGCAAAGTAAATTGTTCTTTGTGTGGTTATCTTTTTTCCCCCCAAGATGGAGTCATTATGGAAGCCCATCTTCAGTAGTTTCTTAAGTAGGGGTAGAGTGAGCACTAAATATGTTTTTAAAATGTCTGAAACCACCTTTTTGTACTTCTGAACTACATACCGAGTGTTCAGTTACTAGACTGATAGGGCCACATAAGTACCTACCATAGGTAAGTATGCAGACAAAACATTGCTTACATAGTGTTTTGGATAAACAAGAAGCACCCTGACATGGTTCATTATTAATTAGTTTATTTAGTATTAACATGCACCTAGTAGCCACAGCTATGGATCAGGACTCCTTTGTGCTAGGCACTGTACAAACAGACAAAAGACGGCCCCTGCTCCCAGACAGCTTACAGCCTAAATATAAGACAAGAGACAAATGGATGCAGACAGATGGAGTACAAGGAAACCTACAAGGAGACAATATTGGTCAGCATGAAAGGCACTGGTATTAGCAGCTTAACCATTGTCAATTTTAATTGTAGGCATCATGGCAGAGGAGAGTTTTTAGGAGGAGTTTGGAGGATAATGAGGTAGCTTTATGGGAGCTTATGCGGAGGCTAGCATCAAGCGTTCCATAGTGAATGAGAGATAAGTAGGGTGGCGATTGGCCAAAAAGGGCCTTGAAAGTGAAGAAAATAAGCTTATGTTTGATGCAGTAGGGAAGTGGAACCAGAGGAGGCATTCAAGAGAGGGTTGAGATGGTCAAAGGATGGGCTACGAGAATTATCTTTGGAGCAGTATTCTGAATGGATACAAGTGAGGCATGACTGCTTTTGTCAAGGCCAGAAAAAACAATGTTGCGATAATCTAGACATGAGATGGTGAGAGCCTGGATCAATTTTTAACTAGGGCTGTCAATTAATCACAGGTAACTCAAAATTAATCGTGATTAATCGCACTGTTAAACAATAGCCAATTGAAATGTATTAAATATTATGGACATTTCTACATTTTCAAATATATTGATTTCCATTACAACACAGAATACAAAGTGTACAGTGCTCACTTTATATTATTAATTACAAATATTTTCAGTGTAAAACTGATAGAGAAACAGTATTTTTCAGTTCCTCATACAAGTACTGTAGTGTATTCTCTTTATTGTGAAAGTGTAACTTACAAACGTAGACTTTTTTTTTTAACATAACTGCACTCAAAAGCAAAACAATGTAAAACTTTAGAGCCTACAAGTCCTACTTCTTGTTCAGTCAATTGCTAAGACAAACAAATTTGTTTACATTTACAGGAGATACTGCTGCCTGCTTCTTATTTACAATGTGAGAATAGGCATTTGCATGGCACTTTTGTAACTAGTATTACAGGGTTTTACCTGCATTCTGCCATATATTTCGTGTTATAGCAGTCTCGGATGATGACCCAGCACATGTTTGTTTTAAAAACTCTTTCACAGCAGATTTGACAAAATGCAAAGAAGGTACCAATGTGAGATTTCTAAAAAGAGCTACAGCACTCAACCCAAGATTTAAGAATCTGAAGTGCCGTCCAAAATCTGAGAGGGACAAGGTTTTGAGCAATGCTACTATTTTGTATTGCATTCTAGTGAATTACCAAACCTAATCTGAGTATTCATCTAATGCACTGGTTTTTGTAACTTTAGAAACTCACAAAAGAAACAAAGGTGGTGACTACTATTTTAAAACTAACAAACTGACTGGCTAATTTAGTTAATGTTGATGTTTCAATTAGGAAAATCTAAATCTTGCCCTGAATTCTGCATCAGCTATTGGCTGTACAGTGGTCAACATTGGATCACAAGATCTAAAAGAAGGAAAACCACACTTGGTATTAGGTCTCTTGTGGCAGATCATTAAAGTTGGTCTTTTTGCTGATATTGAGATCTCCAGAAATGAAGGTAAGAAAGGAAGTAATGTCAGGTGCTCTCTCTCTCCCTCCCTCCAACTTTTCAGACGTCGGGAGCAATACGGCTTTCATTCACCTTTCAATTCACCTTTCATTCCTGTCCAGGACTTGTTCTTCCCTTAAGCCCAGCCCTGTCATGTCCCTACATATGAAGTCCTGCCATCTGGTTGGTTGTTGGTCCCAGATCTGACTGACCTTTGTTGTGTTTGCATTATTTTCTTTGGCATCCTGTCATCTGTTTGTCTTCTGCAGTGCTCCACTATCATAAACTTTTAGACTGCAGCCATTCCCATATCCTGAATTCACATTATACTGTCCTTCTAACTTCTTTTGTCTTAAAATCATTCTACTTTACACTGGCCATCTTTCAAAGAACTCTTACCTCTACTGCTTCTAGCTTTCTGCTATCTATTTAATTTAATGCAGCTGTTTTCAAACCATAGAATTACTGTTAGTACATTGGGCTGATACTTTCACTTTATGACTAATGTTTTCATCAATACATAATTTAATCAATTTCTGTGTGGCCCTTGTAGTTAAAGCACATCTTCTTTTACTCATCCTTGATGGAACCATTGGCACTGGCTTCCTAGGTACATATAAAAGTATACTTATTCTGGTGTCAGTTGTGATAAAGTATGCAATTTGGGATTAAATGTTTTGTGACCATGATAGCAATAATTCGGCTTTCTTTCACATTCACTTTTAGCTCTTATTGCTCTGCTAAATGAAGGGGAAGAACTAGAGCAGCTACTGAAACTTTCCCCAGAAGAGCTCTTGCTACGTTGGGTGAACTATCATCTGGCCAATGCAGGATGGCAGAAAATCAACAACTTCAGTGAAGACATTAAGGTATATATTTGTCACTCTAGTAAGCGAATACAGTCATGCCAAAATGTAATATTTTTAAAAACAAAAGATTGAGACCAGAATTAGTGATCTGCTTTTATAGGTACATATTCACCAAGTGTGTCTAGCACTGCGCATTCTTTTGACCACACATGATTATACTGTTTAGTTGCTGATGCTGTGTATCAACTAAGGATACACAACCCAAACGAAGCACTTTCCACATAGCCCAAATAGCAGCCCATATTCAGGAATCCAGAAATTCCTAATTGTAATTAGAACCATTTGGGATGAATCGCACACTCCCATCCACAACTTTACACCTTGCCCTTTAACCCTTCCCATGAGGCCTCACTTACCTTTGTTATCTTGTGAGGAGGAGAATGTGGCTTTCAGCCATCATCTGGCTCATCTGTAACAATAGGTGATTGTCCCTCCACCACAGCTTGGGGTGTCAAGAGACCACTCCCAAAGAAGACACATCTGGTGTGCTTATTGGCCCCACAATCCAAGGAAAATCCCTCCCAGTTACGGTCCCAACCAATCCTGCAACAAAGGAGGCATACCAGTGCCTTGCTGCGGATTCAATTCACTGACTTCATGGGGTTGAAACACACTCTGGCTCCACTGTGGCAGCTGGTAGATGTATCCTTCTCCTTTCTCTAGTATCAGCCAGGCAGTATAAAGTGTGCTTGGTGCTGCATTAAGTCCAATAAGAGACAACAGCACTTTTAAAATTAAAAGTGAAGGGGAAGTGTTCCCTGTGGGTAATAAGTGAGGGGATTCCATGGACATCTTCCCTCCACTAATTTCAGAATAACCATTAAAGATAATTATGTAGCTATCTTTGTATTCTTTATGAAATACTAGGGAAGAGACTATTTACAAAGAAAATAATTAACTGGCTTTCTTTTAATGAAAGAGTGCAAATCTAATCAAAATGACCTTTAATATGCAGGACAAGTATTAAATATTTTTAACATTTGCTGCTTTTATCAGAAAGACAGGTTTATCCCTCTTTCTTTTTTGTTTGTAAGGGAACAGGGAAAGCAAAAACATGTATTGAACATTGTATCTAATAAATATAATGAATGATAAAACAAATAGACTCCTTTTAACTGGGGCATCTTGGTCCACAAACTATTGTCCAAGTTAATTGGCCTATTAAGAGAGAAGGCCATTTTTAAAAAAAAGCTGTTTGAAAAGACTTAACTAAAATATTGTTCTGACTCATAAAAATGAGATCCACATCATTTCATTTTTATTTTCTTTTTATGAAAACTTTATTTAGTATCTTTTGTATCAAAAGACTGGAGCTAGAATTTCACTCCTATTTAACATCTGCCTTAAATATCTTTTAAGTCTTAGAACTGGCTAGTACATTCCCAATAAGAAGAATTTTATTCTGTCATGATTAAACAGAAGTCATTCCTATTCACTATGTCATTTGGCTAAACTGATTCTATGTGAAATGTCTCAGTGAAGTGGACTTCTTGATTAAGTGGATCTTGACTAAGGGCCTGATCCAAAATCCACTGAAATCAGTGCAAGTCATATTGACTTCAATGATCTTTGCATCAGAGCCTAAGTGCAGTATACTATATTCAAAGGAGCAAATATTTGCTTATTCCCTACTATTATATTGTTTGTTTTAGGATTCAAGAGCCTACTACCACCTGCTGAATCAGATTGCACTCAAAGGAGACAAAGATGATGAAATTCCCATTAACATTGACCTTTCAGGATTTAATGTAAGTATCCTGAGGGTCAAAAAGATACCTATGTCTATTTAACAGAGACCCCATCTACATATCCAAAGACTTGGTTACATCCAGAATATGGTTCCATTTTGTAGTGCAGACAGGAGCATAATGAAACCATGAAAAAGCTTTGAACTCTGCAGGATTGGTACAGTTTCAGGATAATGTTGAAACATGATTAGGTGCCTGTCACAGTTTCCAGGGGAACTGTATCTGTATTTCCTCCTGCCCACATGGTCCATTTAGTGCCCAGTTATATCTCAGGTCTCCAGCCATCACCTGTGTCTGAGCAGGGACCCTTGTCCCATTCTTTCTGACCAGGGGATTTGAAGGCTGCACAGCTCCTTGCCTTACACTGTGATATCCCCAGTAAGCTAGTCTGCCTAAAGGCCGGTGCCTGTGCTTTGCTTTCTCTGAAGTCTATGAATAGTGTATTGCCAGCAGTTACCAGTTACCACACAGCAACTTCTAAGCAAGCATCTTTATTCTGAAGGGAAAAGATCAGAGAAAAAATAATAAAAACCATAAATAGATTTAAACACACACTAAGCTTACCAGGAGTCACCAGTCTTATGGGGGTCTAGTTAGCAAAAGTCTTTCCAACACTTCTGCAAGGTTGGGGTCCCCTGTGGACAGAAGGTCCTGTCCATTTCCTGAATCAGAAAGAAGGCCTTGTCCTGGGTCAGTTTAAACCCAGCCTTTTTATATCAAAAGTCCTTTGCCTGTTGGCCTCTGGAAACCTTACTGTGACCCAGTATATGCAAGTCTCACCAGAAGTGGTAATTTTCCGGAGATATTTACAACCTAAGTTATTCACCTTAATCACTCCTATGACACTTTTTAGGGTTAACTGAGGCTGTCTGTGGGAATTTCTACCAGCTGCACACAGGATGAAGAAGGAGATTGGGTGTGCCAGCCATGGGAAAACCTCCCCAATTACTGGCTGCTGGCAACACAAGAGCTCCACTCCTACTCTTTCCCAGTGCAGACTAACAATTTACACACTGTGTTACACTCAAGCGCCCAGTCCCTTATGTGCTGGGCACCAGCAATGTACACCGATCCGCCGCCTCCATGGAAGCAGTGCACCCCAGTTCACTGGTTTCACCTCAGTTCAACAGCCTCTTTAGCACAAGGCACTTAGATGAGTCCATAGTAAAAACAAACTTGTTTATTTAACAGAGCTTGAGATACAGTTTCTAATAAAAGAAAGTATAAGGGCTTGGAATCAGAGGTTTACATTTAAAAGAAAACCATAAAATGCAATCTGTAGCCTGTCCTTCTTAATAAGTTACTTTCCTGTCTAATAAAGTATTTCTCACCCAACGATGAATCTGTACGGCACTTGTCCAATCCAGAAAAAGCTGGGATTCACCTTTCATGAGACACTCCCACTGGCAGAGTGTCTCCTTCGGAATGGATAGCATCATGTGCCTTTTCTTCTTCTCTTAAACAGTTCCAGACTATTGTCTCCTAGACCCAGGGGTTCAAAGACTTTTACTGGAGTTCTTTTATCTTTGTAAATGCTCAAGACTGCATCTGATCCAGACAGTAAACACGGGGCTGGCTCCATGGATGTCAATTGTTCTCAATGCTGATTGAGTCAGCTCTGACACTCCCCCCAAATTTCACTTCCTGCAGTTTTGGAATGCAATATCCTAGATGTTACATAACTAATAGACTGTCCTGTACAAACATCTAATAACCATCACACACAACACCCTGCAGTGAAATACTGAGAAGATGGTCAGACACCGGGGTAATATATCTGCCTGGGCATGTCTGGGCATCAGGACCCCCACTATTTCTAGTTCCTGGAGGAGCGGTGGTAACCCTCTTCCCCTCCTCCCTCCCGATTGCCCTCCCCCCCGAATTGCATGCAGTCCCTGGCCTACAGTGATACATAAACCATTCATAAACTTAATACAACATAGTCCAAGAGATTGCCTGAGGTTGCAATATCTGTCACAGTGCCTTCTACCTTACAAGGTGGAACTGTGTCAGGGAAAACTGTTTTGCAGTCAGGTCTCCCAAATATAGATGTCATCTTAGCATCCTATTCTTGGGTTCTATTCTCTTCCCCAGCTGAAGAATTCTAACTGGGTTGCCCAGTTCTGTTCTGGAACTCAGCCTGGGAAAAAGAATGAAGACTTGTATCCTCATGTTGCTTCTTCAAATCGGATGGCATTCAGAGGTAGGAAGGTTCCCTTCCATTCATCAGCAATGATGGAGGGTGTGGGAAACTTCAGGCCACAACAGCAAAGGGGCAGGAGTGTGCAGAACCCTTCCGTTGAGCCTTAACCCAGCTGAGGGTCAAAACATTTCTCCTCTTGAGGGTGCTGAATAAGGTTAGTTGAAAAATTTCCATTGCAACTGTTTGACAGAAAATTGGGTTTTTGGCTAAATGAAATTTTTCATGAAAACTTTGTTTTCTGTGGAAAAAATTTTTTTGTTAAAAAATAAATACCATAACCCTGCAATATTTTGTCTGAAAACCAAAATATTTGTTTTCTGCTGAAAAATTTCAATATTCATTTCTACCAAAAATTTGAATTTTTTTCTATGCCTCCCCGCATATTTTGACCAACTCTATTGCTGAGTACAATGGGCTTACTCCTATATCAGCGTTATAGTGACTCCTCTCAGAAAATGACAAGCTGACCTAGAGTTCTGAGTTGCTGAATATAGAAAGTGGGATTTCATTATTTGTTATGAAAAATCAGACATTTTGGAAAGCTGATGGAGTCTCTATAAGGGGATAACAGGGTGTCAGCTGTCAAATAACTCCTTAGTATTTTTAGTAAATTGTCCTGGTAAACGCTGCGTCTTATGAAAGCCATAAACGTATTGATCACTCATCTCCTTGCTGCTGCTAGAATTACAATAGCAAGGTGGTTTTGAGGAAGAGTGACTCCCCTAGAACTACTGATTTGTATCAAAAAAAGTGGGGGAAATTCTAGTACCGGAAAAATAAATCAATCATGCCAGAGTTCCTTAAGGGAGAAGGAAAAAGATAACTATTTAGAAATCTGGTGAAACTTTTTTGAAGTTTGCTGGAAAAGGGTCATCATCAACCTGACAATTTGAGAACTTTTTTGAATACTAAGGAAGGGAGAAATCCTTTCAACAACAGTGAATGTTGAACTAAAAATTAAGATAATTAAACTAATGATAACAGATATGAGGAAAAAGGAGAAAAGTTTAATATCACAGAGTTTTGGTAATTACAACTAACAAACAGGTTACATGTTTAAATGTAAGAAAACCAGAATTTTGGATATAAACATGAGATTATGAAAGACTTTAGCAAACACCACCAACTGACAAGCCAGAAAAGGAAGATGAATAGTAGAAAAGCATCAGCCACAATATGTAATCAATACCACAAAGTTGAAGAGAGTGACTGATAGCAGTTCTCATCAGTACAGCTATAGGGACTTCCATAGTATATAAACAATTATAAATTGGTCTAAGTTTATCTCTTTTTAAGTTGTAAAACAAGTTTCATAAGATTTCTATTAAAAGAATGAATCCATTAATAAAATAAGAATTAAAAAAATCAGCTACCAAGTGACACAAAAATACACAGCACTTTATAGGAGTTCTCTTCTCCCTCAAGCTATTCCTGTGCCAAAGCTCTGCGATGGAGACCCCTGTTTTTTCTTTTGGATTTTGGGTGGCAGCCATGGCTTCCCAGCCTACATGGCCATGGATATTTATTGGCTGTGATCTGAGCAAAAGATGAGCAGTAACTATTGGGACTATATGTACATCTACATGCTGCATATGATGTGGGTTGGGTAGACTGAATTCTTCATTGAATGAATAATGAATAATGCAAACAAACAAAAACCCCTTCTACAAGTTACACAAACTGCTCGCTAATTGATGACATGATTTTTGATTGTCAGATTATGTTCAGGTTTCAGAGTAGCAGCCGTGTTAGTCTGTATTCGCAAAAAGAAAAGGAGTACTAGTGGCACCTTAGAAGCACCTCACGGAAGCTTATGTTCCAATAAATTGGTTAGTCTCTAAGGTGCCACTAGTACTCCTTTTCTTTTTAGATTATGTTCGCTAACTTTATGGCAATTAAGAGGATTCAACAAGTGTTTGATTATATTTTAGAAGAAAAAAGGATGATAGATTGTCACCTTATGAAAAAGGTCCCAAAAATACCTTCATTCTGAACAAGGTCTACATCCACATATTGTATGCTGCGCCTAATCTTTAATTATGATGCAATTAAGATGAGAGTCCAGAGAAACAAAAAAGAACCTGAAAAGCCAAACTTCATTAAAAATGTTTTTTCTTTTTCTTTTTTTAACTTTCTTTTCTAGGAGAAAAATGACTTGAAGAGGGCTGAATATATGCTTCAGCAGGCAGACAAACTAGGCTGCAGACAGTTTGTTACTCCAGCTGATGTAGTTGCAGGCAACCCTAAACTTAACTTGGCTTTTGTTGCAAATCTGTTTAACACATACCCATCCCTGCACAAGCCTGACAGTTCCATGTATGATCTCAATTTACTAGAAGGTGAGCTCTTTCAACCTGTACTAGTGATAAATAAGAACATTAGAGAGTGTGCATAACACATAGAAGTTAGGTCTTCTGACTGGATTGTCCCCATATGATTGTGCCTATGTAAACACTAATATATAAAACTACAATTAGTTTTTCAAGTATTAGCTTGTTGTAGGAACCTCCCTCATTCCAGATATCAGAATGTGGAGTTTCCCTCACTGGTGCTGGCCCTGACAAAAGGCCGATTAAAAGCTTGGTCTACACTCTTAAGTGTTTCTAGGATAGCTATGTTGGTTGGGAGCGTGAAACAATCCCACACCCTGCCCAGCCAATTTAGCTATGCCAGCATCTCCTCTGGTGCAGATGCAACAATTCTGACAGAAGAATGCTTGTGTCAGCATAGTTAATGTCATTCGGGGAGGTAGCATAGCTATGCCAGCAAACTCCTTTTGTCAGCATATGCCACCTTTCCATTAGGTGCTGTTACTGATATTTCTATACCGGCATAGCTATAGCAGCAAAGTCTCTGTATTGTAGATAAATCCTGATTCCTGAATAACCTTCAACCACTTCATTTGCTGAGAACAAAATTCCGCCCCCCATGAGTTCCTGAGGATCCCCCCCACCCCTTCCTATGAGATTACCATGAGCATGATGTTTATACTCTGGTTGGGAAGGAGGGCATGTGGCTTCCTCCATGGTTTATGCCAATACCACTACCTGGGTTGCATGCCAAGAAGTGCTTGGTATCTTGGTGTTGTACTGCACTCTCAGGGTTTTTTTATACAAACATTTCATTGCACATTATCAGGACTTTCTTTTAGGAACAGGGTAATAGATGTAGCAGAACTGCACTATTCTCTTAACAGGGTAGAGTAAAGACAAGCATATTCTAAAATTTTTGTCCTAGTGGCCCTTCACATCACAAACAGAATTCCATTTAATTTTCCAGCACTTTTAAACACAAAGGGGCCAAGAATTGCTATTAAAGTCCATTGGAGATGGTTGCTTCTATCCAAGAGCAAAATAAGGCCTAAAGTCATGGGCGGCAGATTTAATAGGCATGGGGAGGCGCTGCCTCCCCCGGCATTGCTGCAGTCGCTGGACCCCTGGTTGTGTGGTTTGGCAGTGAAGTTTTTGCTTTATTATGCCCCATGCAGGTTCTGGGGAGGCTGAAGCACATATCGCCTCCTCAGCCACCCCGGACCTGCTGCTGCATGGAGCATATCAGAAGCATCTTCTACAGACACTTTTCTCCTGGACGGTGGGTGGGTAGGGTCTGCGGAGGGGAGGCACGGCGTGGCTGCAACCAGCCCTGGGCTCCTCTGGGCAGAAGAGGCTTGGCTCGGCACTTTGGCCAGCCCAGTCGGGGCTCCTCTAGGCAGGGGAGGCTCCGCCTGGGGCTTTGGCCAGTCCTGCCAGGGTTCCTCCGCTGGGCGCTGTGGGGGAGCGGGGGCGGGGGCAGGGGAGGCTCTGGGCTGCGGCTGGCCCAGGGCTCCTCCAGGCAGGTGTGTGAGGGGGCGGGGGGGGGGGGGGGGGCTCGGGGCTTTGGCCAGTCCTGTGGGGCTCCTCCGCTCGGGGCTTCAGCCAGCCCGGCTGGGGCTCCTCTGGGCGGCGGGCAGGACAAGCGCTCTGAACTGCAGCTGGCCTATGGCTCGTCTAGACAAGAGGGGGGGCACTCCAGGCTGTGGCTGGCCCAGGGCTCCTCCAGGCAGGTGGGGGAGGGCTTGGGGCTCCTGCGGTGGGAGGGAGCTCCTGCAGCTTGGGGGAGGGGCTAGTGGCTCTGGCTGCATGGGGTGGGGGAGGGGGTCGTGAGGTTCTGGCCGTGGAGAGGGCGTGGGCAGAAGGGGCAGAACTGGGGGCTAGCCTCCCCAGAGAGGGGCTCCTCCTGCCACCCAGGCCCAAAGTGCCACATGATTAAGAAATTTATTTAACATGAATTACATGTAAATGTGAACAAGAATATGGATCTCAGGTATAGTTTAAATCAGTAGTGAATAGAACTGAGTAATGAATTTTGCCTATAGATTGGTCATATAAGGCTTCTCCCCATCCCTGCCACTGTCTATAACGGGATATGAAGCCCACCAATATAAAACCGCATTCTGCTATACCTCAATTTTATATTGTTATAGGCAGCAGGCTACTTCCTAATTTCTGAGATTAATGTGTATATTAAATGGCCCAAAGCTACAGAATTCAGATCCAGACCCATAGAGTGAGGATGTCAAGATCTGAGGTTTTGATTTAGTCCATTATAGTGATAGGTGTCAACTGGGACATTTGAGGCTGGATTTTGTATCCATACTCCCCCAAAGTTTGGGGATGTGTGAATTCAGGTCCATCTCTAATATTGTATATAATTATATACAAAAGTAGCAAAAGTATTTGCTCACAGCAGAAGAACACTGAGGCTCCAGAATACTGAGTTCTATTCCTGGTTCTGAAGGGGAGTGCACTCTAGTGATTAGAGACCCTTCTGCCCTATCTCCTCCAGACTGTCCCTCTATCCCTCTCTCTGCTCCTGTTTTCCCACTACAAGTTCTTGTTCCTTTCTGCTCCCATCATGCCTAGCCTGTCCCTGACCCTCATTTCTCCTATCTCCCACAACCTGGATTTGTCATTCTGCCCCTCTGTCTCCGGTTGCCTCTCTGTGTTTCTCCCCACTTCTCACCCACTGCATTCCAGCATGTCAGGTTGCTGCTTTCTTCTCCTCCAGGCTGTCCGGCGGGCAACCATGGGGGCACTGAGAGCAGAAAAGATACAGTCTCCCTCTTCTCAGTTTTAGTGTCTGGCACCACAGCTATCCTTGACACCCAGAAGGAACATTTGCAGGAGAAGTCCTACTCTTTCCCTCAAGACTTGAGATGCAGCATGCTTAGTCATTCCATAGGGAGGGCACATGCTCAGTGCAGTTGGCATGTAGGAGCTTTGTGGAGATGGAATATGCTCAATGCAGTCAGAATCTTCAGAGAGTAATGCTGCCAAACTTTAACAAACCTTGAATGAGTTGCAGTTTTCAGAGACTCAAAACTTGGCCATATTCAGGTGGATTTTTGCATGGATGGCACAAGGCACATCCCTCATGCTAATGTAACACCTCTGCCAAATTTCAAGTCTCTGTACCAAAGCATGGAGATGCTAGAGCTTCTCTCACTGAAATGGTTTGTATCAACTTTAACATGGACAAACATTTTCTCTAACCTCATGCTCAGAAATAGTTGAATCATTTTGCTGAAACTTTACAAAAATATTTAGATCAAGCCAGAGATCTGGCATGGAAAATTTCAGCCTTACCAGTTAAAATTTGGAAAAATTATAAGTAACTGAATACAAGGTCTTGTAATGTGAGTTAAAGTTGCCTGACACTTTTCATCTCTAAAATGAATATTATAGAGTTGTAGAGAATCCTAATGCTGTTATTTATATCATGGCAATGATCAACTCTCTCTTTTCCCTTTCTATAATAAAACTATGCAGTCACATAAATTTGCATAATCAAAATAACTATATTTCAAATAGAAGGTGTTATTGGTAGTGTTTTGTTCTGATCTTCATTTTCCCTTGAATACTGTAGTATGAGCATCATTCACACCAGTATTGTTTTTCTCCCGGCATTGTTATATAAAAGATAAAACACTCATTTCTTTATAGTTTTGTCATTGATGGCTGTCATAATCTGACTCATAATTTATAACACTTTCCTATTTTGCTTCATGAAATGCAGATTTGACCCCTCCTAATGTAGGTACTGTATTAAGTACTTTTCTATACTCCATAAATGTATTTGTCCTGAAACCTTTTTGATTTTTCTATTACTATAACCACTTTTCTCCTGGTTGGTTTTGTATTGTTCTTACACTGCTGTCTTTGTTTTAATATGCCGTCACAATCATGAAAAACCCAGATACAACATAATGCATTTATAACATGGGGGCAAGACTTCCTCAATTCAATACAAATGCCATCTAGCTTCTTTCTGTGGAATTTCAACAGAATTGTGTGGGTATTACCCACACAGTGGGACCCTTCCAAGATCCAGGATCTAAAGCCTAGGAAAAGTTGGCTGGAGGGTGGTTGAAACTTCAACTATACACCTTCAGGAAAGGCTTCATTTTCCTGCTTTAAATTCCTCCCCTTCCTACTAGTGATTATTTCCCCCTAGTTTTTTTCCCCATTATTTTCCCATATTTTCCCAATATTTCCCATTATTTCTGCCCTAAAAGAGCAGAGTGTAGTCATCCCTGTCCTTTCCTGTGTTGTTTGAGTTTAAGTTAATGAAAGCTGGCTGAGCATTAATTCGGTCTTCCTTTCAATGTACTGGATAATGCTTAATCTCTGTGGTGATCTGTATGTATAGGGACAAAGGACAGGCCCTTTCAAGATGCTCTCCTTCCCATATAAAACTGCACAGAAGAAAAGCACTGACCCCCATAGTTGCATGGCCTTTATTAGGCTACTGCTCTTTTGCATCATGCTCTCTGGGAGTGGGATCTGTCAGGAAAGTAAAACAACTGGAGGCAGGGCTTTCATTTCTCATAGAAGGCTGAGTCCTAAAAATCTCTGTCCAATGAAACATGGCCTATCCATGTTTCCCCCAGTATGCCTTTTGTCTCTGCTGTGCTGTCACTGCCTGGCCAACTGGCAGCTCATACTCCTTCCATGGGCTGTTAAAGCCACAGAGGGGAAATTATTTCTGCTCAGGGCAATAGTAACTTATGATGCAAATTGCACCAAAAGTTCTGCTGCACTGAGAGAGAGAACTGTACCATGCTAAATAGCTATTCCTTGGACACCTATGACCATCCTCCTGGCTACTCCTCACTCAGCTGAGTAGTACAATGCTGTCAGAGAGGAGAGAAGTGGCAGTGTGATATGACGGAAGCTACCTCATGGCCATCTTTCTCCTCTGGATGGCTCCATGCCCCATTTCTGTGGATTTTCCATGATTTGACTTTCTTTTGCACCATGTAGCAGAACATATGCCCCTACAGTTGTTCACAAGGTATTTTTTTTAACAAGGAAATGGAAAAATGGCTGGTCAATTTTCAGCCATCTGGAAAACTTAAGAATTCTTAGGTGATGCATCATAAAGGATCTTTTTTAGAGTGGCATATTAAATATAGTAAGCTATTTTTAGTTCCTGAATTCCTACTAGTCAGAACTGCACTTTCCAACTTGCACGCTATTGCTCCTATTTGTCTGGTTTGGATTCTTTTGACAGCGTTCAGCATGCTCTTTAAGATTCTCAATGTGAGTGGAATTGCTCAATATTTCCTTTAGTATCTATGTTTCCTTAGTATGTTTTCCTGGAAGCATTTGACTTGTGTCTTGGGAATGGACCAATGTCCTACATTTCAGTCAGGAATTGATTAGTTACCCCAAACTAACCAAGAGATCGGTAAGTCTTAAAATCTCCACTAATCCAAAAAGGGATTTAAGTCCAGAATAT